>NC_071657.1:63478322-64158322 GCF_014839835.1 Dryobates pubescens | reverse complement strand
CCCCAAAGCTCACACTTCTTTTCTTCTTCCTGGTTGGTTGGGTTTGGTTTTGAATTTAGGTTTGAATTTTGGTTTTGGATTTAGGAAGGGCAGGTCCTGCCTCACCGACCTGATCTCCTTCTATGATCAGGTGACCCGTCTGGTGGACGTGGGGAGGCCTGTGGATGTGGTCTATCTGGACTTCAGCAAGGCCTTTGACACCGTCCCCCACAGCAAACTGCTGTCTAAGCTGTCAGCTCATGGTTTAGACCGCAACACTCTGTGCTGGGTTAGGAACTGGCTGGAGGTCCGAGCCCAGAGAGTGGTGGTGAATGGTGCCACATCCTGCTGGCAGCCAGTCACCAGTGGCATCCCCCAGGGATCAGTGCTGGGCCCCATCCTCTTTAACATCTTCATTGATGATCTGGATGAGGGGGTTGAGTCAGTCATCAGCAAGTTTGCAGATGACACCAAGTTGGGAGCAGATGTTGGTCAGTTAGAGGGTTGGAAGGCTCTGCAGAGGGACCTCAACCGACTGGACAGATGGGCAGAGTCCAATGGGATGGCATTTAACAAGTCCAAGTGCTGGGTGCTGCACTTCGGCCACGGCAACCCCATGCAGAGCTACAGGCTGGGGTCAGAGTGGCTGGAGAGCTGCCAAACAGAGAGGGACCTGGGGGTGATGATTGACACCTGCCTAAACATGAGCCAGCAGTGTGCCCAGGTGGCCAAGAGGGCCAATGGCATCCTGGCCTGTATTAGGAATAGTGTGGCCAGCAGGAGCAGGGAGGTCATTGTGCCCCTGTACTCTGCATTGGTTAGGCTGCACCTTGAATACTGTGTCCAGTTCTGGGCCCCTCAGTTTAAGAAGGACATCGAGACACTTGAACGTGTCCAGAGAAGGGCAACAAGGCTGGTGAGAGGCCTTGAGCACAAGCCCTATAAGGAGAGGCTGAGGGAGCTGGGATTGTTTAGCCTGGAGAAGAGAAGGATTAGGGGTGACCTCATTGCCCTCTACAACTACCTGAAAGGTGGTTGTAGACAGGAAGGGGTTGGTCTCTTCTCCCAGGCAACCAGCACCAGAACAAGGGGACACAGTCTCAAGCTGTGCCAGGGGAGGTTTAGACTCGAGGTGAGGAGAAAGTTCTTCACCAAGAGAGTCGTTTGTCATTGGAATGTGCTGCCCAGGGAGGTGGTGGAGTCACCATCCCTGGAGGTGTTCAAGGGGAGATTGGACATGGCACTTGGTGCCATGGTCTAGTCGTGAGGTCTGTTGGGACAGGTTGGACTTGATGATCCTTGAGGTCTCTTCCAACCTTGGTTATACTGTGATACTGTGATACTGTGAATCCAATATCATAGTCATGATAAGACTGCGGAGTTTAGAAGAAGCACTGGCTCTGGGCCCAGGCCAAAGCAGGACACACCTGCTTTGTCTCACCTGCTTTCCCTGTGTCCCATGTTTGCAGGCTCATCTTTGCAGGCACATGTTCCCCCTAGTTTTGAAGCCTGTAGGCCTGGGTGCATCCATACCCAGCATACCATCTACACTGCCCAATGTCTCCATTTTAATGGGTTTACTTTCAGCATGAGACACAATCCTAAACAGCCTCCCAGGGAAGCAAAGCATAATGACCATGGATGGCAGCCCATTTTTTCACCTTCCACATGGTCCCACATCTGCTTTTTCTTTCCAAAAGTTATTCAGCCAGCCACATCAAGGGTGAGAGCCCTCTTACAGGCAATGACAGAACCACAGAATACATCTGGTTGGAAGAGACCTCAAGGATCACCCAACCCAACTGGCAGCCCAGCACTGATGGGACAACACTAAACCATGTCCCTAAGCAACAAGTCCACATGCTGCTTAAACTCCTCCAGGGATGGTGAGTCCACCACTGCCCTGGGCAGACCATTCCAGAGTTTGATAACCCTTTCAGTGAAGAAATATTTCCTATCATCCAGCCTGAACCTCCCCTGGCAGAGCTGGAAACCATTTCCTCTAGTCCTGTCACCTGACCCCAAGGAGGAGAGGCTGATACTTCTTTTCATCCCAGTTGTGAGTTAAGATTTGGGGCTTTCTAGGTATTCTTGGAAATACCTCAAGTGGAGATGGTCTGCAGGTGGGTGCAGCCACCTAAGTTTCTGCTGCTGGGAGCCAGATGAGGTCCCCAGTGTGTGAGCCCTCTACCCCTTCCTCCTTATGGAGCTGGAAACACCATGGCCATAGGGTCTCAGCTCAAAGACAGGGCCCCAGAAAGTGTCTCTGAGCCACCTCAGTTTGTAAACTGAGGTGCAATGGAAACTGACAGCATGTGTCATTTGCTTTGCTTTTTGCTCATGTTCAAGTGCCTCCAGCAGCACCAATGTCTTCACTCACCTGGTCCCTGGGATGGAACTAGCCAGCTGGCCCCACACATGGGGGTGAGGTAAAAGGATGAGTCTGCCTCCTGCAAGCCCTGTTTACATGGCAATGAATACCACTTAGCCATATCTATTGTAATAAGTATTACATTATCCAGTGGGGCCTTGGCATTCTACCAGGTGCTCAAGTGTGATGAAGCATACAGCCCCTTGCTGCAAGAGATGGGTTAAATTTACAGCCTGTCCTTCCTGGCCACAGCCAGGACCTTTGGAGAAAAAATGAAGCTGTTTCTCCCTGGAGCACAGGGCAGCTGTTACTGTCTGCCCTGATGAATGGGCAGAGATCCTCAGGCAGAACAAAGCCCAGAACAGTCCCTTGAGCAGCACCCCAGCCACACAGACTAGCAACAGGACAAGGAGGAGAAGACACAGACTAGAACAGAGGAGGTTCCATCTGAACAGGAGGTGGAAAATCTCCTTCTCTGGAGACATTCAAAACTTGCCTGGATGCTTTCCTGTGCCACCTGATCTAGGTGAACCTGCATCAGCACGGACACTGGACTAAGCTCCAGGAGCACCCTCCAGCTCCACTGTGACTCTGTGACCCAACCACAGGTCAGGAGGCTGCTAAAAGCTCTGGCAATGGAGAGGGACATCCTGCTGGCATACCACCAGCTTCCTTTTTTGCCTGCAAGAAGGTCTGTGAAACACGTCAGGACTGCTTTCCCTTTTGCAGCAGAGGGAACAGCCCCATGATGAACTGATGTCCTTCCTTTGCCTTGGCAATACACCTCTGCTGTACCTCACATGTTCTGTACAGCACTCAGTATGCACCTCCACCGAATCCATTCCCCCTGCTCTGCATAAGGGCTGTATTCACCTCAAAATTATTTCACCAAAACTCCTTAATTTGCTTAGGCAGCAACTTTCGCCTTCTTGTCTGAAGATCACAACATTGCCCGGCACTTTTCATGTCCCATTTAATCCTAAATTTGTCCTCCATTTAATCTGTTTAATCCTAAATTTCCACCACCAGTCCTAAACTTGATCTTCACCATGTGTGGTCAAATCCATTACAACTGATTTTTAAAGTTTGATTGAGTAATTGATTGATCAATACACTGAGTCTGTTTAAAATGGAAGCAAGATATAAATACAGAAGCCAACAGGCTACTTGTGAGCTATACACTTGACTCTGATCTGCTACAATGAGCCACCTAGAAAGCTTTCTCAAAAGATCTTTTCATAGAAACCAGTTATCCCCAGCCACTCAAGGCATCACCACCTACATATGATTCACAGCAGAGTTCCCTCCACACAGGAACCCAAAAAGAGCCATTCCCTAATACTCACCTGTACAAAATATTCATTGCCAAGTCACTTTGAAAGCAGTAGAGGATAATTTCTGAGACCAGGTTCAGAATTTGTTAGTATGCATAAAAATCCTTCTTCCTCCAGCTCCTCCTATCTAGTCCAGCTCTACCAGGCAATGGTGATGGGAACCATTTCCAAACACTGAAACAACTCAGACAGGAAAAAACAACCCAACAAATGACCTGGGACAGTTGAAACCTAATATTATCTGTCTTAGAAAACCCTTTCTGTTCCCTAAAAAACTGAATTAGAAGTTACAGAAATCCTCCTCTTTGTCATTCTCCAGTTTGAACCACAGTGCATGAAGCATGAGGAGAGAACCGAAAGAGTAACACAGTAAGTATACAAGTCCAAGAATCTACCCTGGTATTCCAGAAAAAAAGGGAAAAAAAGCCTCTTCAAAGGAAACTAAAAATGCCTAATGCAGTGGAAAAGACAGAACTGTCCAGGTCCAGTTACATAACTGCTGATCCATGACACCCATTTCTGAACACAACCCCCCCACATTGGCCAGTACACTCCATCTGTTTCCTCATCTACACTGCCTTGTCCAGTCTTTGCTGCACTGTCCACTTGTTAAGCAGCTATGGAAAGTACTCTCATGTTTTAACTCAGTATCTCCCCTCATAACTCTCTACAGTGGTACACAAGTGTGGCTTGCACTGAAATACCCAAGTAAATCTTGCTGCATATAGTCATGTGGAGGAGCATGTCCAGAGGAGGGCCACGAGGAGGAGCAGAGGGCTGGAGCTGCTCTGCTGTGAGGACAGACTGAGGGAGTTGGGGCTGTGCAGGCTGGAGAAGAGAAGGCTCTGAGGAGACCTAATTGTGGCCTTCCAGGATTTGAAGGGGGCTACAAGAAAGCTGGGGAGGGACTTTTGAGGGTGTCAGGGAGTGACAGGCACTGGGGGGAGTGGAACAAAACTAGAGAAGGGTAGTTTCAGATTGGATGTTAGGAAGAAGTTGTTGCCCATGAGGGTGGTGAGAGACTGGCACAGGTTGCCCAGGGAGGTGGTGGAAGCCTCATCCCTGGAGGTGTTTGCAGCCAGTCTGGATGTGGCTGTGAGCAACCTGCTGTAGTGTGAGGTGTCCCTGGCCATGGCAGAGGGTTGGAACTGGCTGAGCCTTGAGGTCCCTTCCAACCCTGACAACTCTGTGATTCTGTGGTTCTGTTCTTACAACAGAAGCCACAATGGATATGGTAAAATGGCAGCATTGTTATTGCCGCTGTTGTCACATTGTGTTAATTTACTTATCATTGACAAACTTAAAAATCACAAGTTTATTTACTGACACTTTCACTGGATCCAGCATACCAGGCCATGACCCCACTGATCTCACACAAGTAGATCTAGAGAAATACTCTCTGGCTTGGACCAATCTCAGAGAATGTTGTGCTTCATTAGATAACCGTAGCAGCTTTCCACGGATACTGATGAAACCTACCTAAGGGTTGGACACCTACCACTGGAGATGCCTCCAAGACAGAACAGCTTTTGGGAAAGCAAGAACTAGTGTACACCATGAGGGAAGGATTACAGCCTGAATCAAACCTGTAGCACCTTGCTCTGCTTTGGAGTCTCTCTTTTCTCAAGGTAAGTGTAACCCCAGGCAGGCAAACTCACACAAACAAAATCATGCTGGTCACAATTGCTCTATTAACAAGGAAAGCTGCAGGGCTGTTTTCAGATTTGCATCTCACAGGATTTTGCAGGGACAGCCTAGGTTCAGTGAAAGCATTTGCCTCCTAGCAGCATGCCAAGCAAAGCACTTTCCAAGCTGGGTGTCTACGATGTATGATCATCCACCTCCCTTTTTATCTAGTGAGGTGATACTCAGCCTCCAGTGCCTACCAGAGGGCATTCAGCTTAGAAAACACTAATGTGCAGAAATGTCTGCAGACTGACTACATGAATGGCAATATACATTTTTAATTTGAATAATATGCAGCATTTACCATAATTAGACAGCACATTAACATGATTAAACCAGCGCTGCAGATCAGAGTGGTAAGGCTGGCTGAAGCCTGAAGCCTTCATTGCCAGAGAAGCATGTTGTACTTGTTCATTGAGCAACTGCTTGCCCTGCCCTTCTGCAATGTGAGTTTGAAGCTGTCATTACAGGGGGCAAAATTTTCCTTGACAAGCAAACAAATCCATTAACATGTCAACAGGTTTTGCCTGTGGAAATACTAAGCATGACAACTCAAGAGCACAGCTTGAAAGGTAAAGTTTATTCCAAGACACCAAAGTGCTCGAGCATTGCTCCAGGAGAGCAGGCACCGCACCTTGGCCTATCCTGAAAGAAAGGAAAGGAGCTGATTTGCAACAGTGATTGCAACAACAGAGCTAAGAACCAGCCACACTTTCTGCTATTTATAACTGCAGCCTGTGGATCTCTAACTTTAGCACCCGTCAAATGACCGCAATTATCCTGCCGCGTGTGATTGCTTGGTGTATACCCTCCAAGCACTCCAAATCCCAGCCTGCTCTCCTGCTCCTCACTGGGAGCTTTGCCATCGATTTTAATCAGGCCAGAACTTCAGCCTTGTTTCAGCCAGCAGAAATCCTGGCACCAGACATTTTCTCTGGAGTGAGCTAAATGTGATGGGAGTGGGAATGATGGCAAACGGACACAAAGGCTGCCCACACATTTAAAAGAGGGAGGTTTCATCTCTGAAGCTTAGGTGGGATGTGTGTAGGGGTCTGCTGTATTTGTTTAATTGTGAGCACCAGAGGAATGTGAGCATGGATTACTTTAGAATATAGCAATTGGGCACACAGAAATGGAAAACAAAATGATCCAATGTTAAGTAAAAGTAGGTGGCGATTCGAAGCACCTTTGTGCTGATACATTCACTGGCAGTATTTGCTCTCTCCCTGTACATCAGGTAACCACTCCTTGCTTTAATTTGTGGAGGAATTTGGCAACGAGAGCTTTTCCAAAACACAGCAGCTGCAGAGCATTAAGGGTGCTCTAACCATTCAGATGCATCTGGAATATCTCAAAATCAGAGTTGCATCAGGCCACAGGCCACAGATATTTTCATACAATAGGCACACTTCAATTCATTCCAGCTTTAGCTGTGCTCCAGAAATATGCCCAGTGCTTCACACAGGAAAGCCCTGGCAGTCTGCACCAGTCTCACGATGGTCAGGGCACGGCTTGCAGCATATAGTCAGCAAAGCAGAGAGGAGTAACCCACAACACAATATTAAGATAATGTCTTAATGTTTATAAATGCCTTGCTTAGGACATGAGTGCCTACAGTCAACAGAATGTCCTTTTGAGCAAAATGCTTTAAACACTTGCTGGGCATCATACAGAGATTGCACTCTGAATGCCTAAAACAGGCAGAAGGTAGGACTACAGTGTGGTATTCCAGCAGAATGGAAATGGTGACTGCTGTAAATACCATGCTAGTCCCTGACATCTTGGTCCCACTCAGACTAGTTTAACAGTGGGGTTATCTGAGGAGAGCACTAGTGGGAATGGAAGACAAAGTGAAAATGAGGCAGTGGAGAACAGGAAGCACTTAGCTGCAAGAGCATCCTGGTGACACCAGCAGTACACAGAGGTCTCTGCTTGGGCCACTTTCTTGTCCCTCTTCTTCCAGTGTAGGGACTGTAGTCAAATCATCCTCTTTTTTGGTCCAAAAGGACATAGTGCTTGGGTCTGGGTGAGCCACTGTGAAAGGATGACAGGAGAGAGCAAGAAAAATGGTGCGATGCTATTTGGCGCAGCGAAGAGCGCAGCTGTGGGGTCCATGCACAGTCGTTGTTACGGTGAAGGGTTATGATGAGACCTCAGAAGCCTCCATCTGATAATCTTACTCAAAGGAGAAAGATGAGACCAGTACGTTCATGAGGGACCTGCATCATCCTGCTCCCACTGCCAGGGAACAGAGGAGTTTCACTACATCCTTAAGCAGTGACACACAATACCAAGCCCCTCTGGTAATCTCACCATCCATACACACTAAAAAACCTTAGAAGACTACAAAACAGAAACACTTAGTGGTTTATTTTTGTCTTAAATGCTTTCTTAGCATTCCTAGAAAACCAAGTATAGCCCTTTCACTGAGTTTCAAGGGGAAACAAGAGCTGAGCTCTGCCGGCCGCTTTTGAAGTCCTTTGATAACACAGTGATAAGAGCAACTTAAGAGAAACGAGCACAGAAATACAGATCACAGGATAGGCACAAATTCTGCAAGGAAAGGACTCTACAATACTTTCTCACATCTCAGGATACCTGACAGGAGCAAGTAAAAAAAAATCACTCTAAATCTAGTAACAAATCCCAACTTTTCCTCTCAGGTTCTCTTTAATGTCTAACTGCTGCTTTCCTTGCTTCCAGGGTGAAAAGAATAATCCAAGCCAAGGTTATCTGGGTGCTCCCACAATATACTGGGCTGGGGCACACAGGATCCAGTCCTGATGGGGCTGGATGTTTGCAAAGACCAAATCATTTCAGCAGGAGCTGAAGATGTTGGATATCCTATGTTAAACACAGTACACGCTTTCAAGTGCCAGCTCATGAACTGCAGGACTGGAAAGGACCTCCCTGGTGCAGCACAGGGCACACTCACTCCTGGCAGTCTGACTACAGAGTCACAGCAGGGCTTCCCCAAGTCTGCCTTCAACACTTGGAGGAGGAGGAAGGGTGGATTTTTGCCTCTGAACCAAACACTTTTGGCAGTTCAAAGCACGCCTTGCTGCACCTGACTGTGCAGGTATGGAAAATCAGGGTAAGGAGTGAAGCAGCTTCACTTGCACGGCCCAGCTGGGGGTCCAACCTTCGTCATGGTGGTGGCAGCAATACTGTGCTGAGGTTGTGGCACAGCATCTTGCACAGACAAAGGTCATACTCCTGCTCTCTGTCACTGAAATCACATTAGCTGGTAGTAACACTGCTGGAGGAGCCTCATGCTGAATTAGCTGTGTCTCCCGACTCTTGTAAAACTCATTATAGAAAGGAGGGATGTCCCTGATGGGATCAGCAGTGCCACTGGGACTTGAGACTATTGATCCCTGCTGGCAGAGCAGTATCAGCCTCCCAGAGATGACATCCCTCCCATTCATACACCCCCTGCCTCACAGTGTGATGTGACTGCTTAATGACTGGCTCAACTTAGCACCACACTGGCAGCCCAGGGTGACTAGAGACATACCAGGATATATATTCCAGGTTTGTCCTCCAGGCCTCTGACTGATAGATCATTTTTAGAGTGGCTAAGGGTTGTGACCTATCTCCTGGACCATAAATCTAAGAGGACAGTGTACTTACTCTGCTTCAGTCATACTCTAAACCAAACAGATGTATTGTCCAAAGACTGAATGAGAGGGGAGTGTGCACTTTCTCTCCATAAGCAATAACAAGAAGGTATCAGAACTGTACAATCTGTCACACTCAGAGCATTGTAAAGAGGCTTTAATAAGAACTTACCCAAAGGAACAATATGTGCAGTCCATGCCCCCCTAGCCCACGTTTGCATGACTGTGTATATGGTCTGTGGATACTACAGACAAAATAAATGTGTGACATTCTAGACCTCTTAGAGATGATGAAGGACAAAGCAAATAGAGTCCTGCAACTGGGATTGCTCCTTGCCTTGTGTTGCTGGAGTGTTCATTATGACCCACGTCTTCAAATGGCTTTTAAATGGTTCATGGTAACCATTTCACACAGGACCAGATGCTGCTCTGTAACTTATGCTCTGGAGAAACCAAAGAGGATGAGGCATCTGTCCCTAATGGTTTGTACACCCATAAATCATTTGGGACAACACATGTGTCCTGTCTGCACACATCAGCTAGACTCAAATCTGCAGGAAGACACAGGGACAGGGAGATGTCCTGAAGAATCACAACTCTGGTGAATTCAGACTATCAAACCTGTTTCACTGCCAGACTGTCAGTTCCTGTGATACCAGACCCTTGGTCTTTCCTTTCCAGGAAAAAAAATATATCAAAGGATGACTAGTGGTGTTCCCCAGGGATCAGTGCTGGGCTCCATCCTGTTCAATATCTTCATTGATGATCTGGACAAGGGGATTGAGTCCATTGTCAGTAAATTTGCAGATGACACCAAGCTGGGGGCAGGAGTTGATCTGCTGGAGGGTACAGAGGCTCTGAAGAGGGACCTCGACAGGCTGGGCAGATGGGCAGAGTCCAATGGCATGAGACTGAACACATCCAAGTGCCGGGTTCTGCACATTGGCCACAGCAACCCCAGGCAGTGCTACAGGCTGGGGTCAGAGTGGCTGGAGAGCAGCCAGGCAAAAAGGGACCTGGGGGTAGTGGATGAGAGTAGGCTGAACATGAGCCTGCAGTGTGCCCAGGTGTCCAAGAAGGCCAATGGCATCCTGGCCTGCATCAGGAACAGTGTGGCCAGCAGGAGCAGGGAGGTCATTCTGCCCCTGTACACTGCACTGGTTAGGCCACACCTTGAGTCCTGTGTCCAGCTCTGGGCCCCTCAGTTTAGGAAAGATGTTGAGCTACTGGAAGGTGCCCAGAGAAGGGCAACAAAGCTGGGGAGGGGTCTGGAGCACAGCCCTGTGAGGAGAGGCTGAGGGAGCTGGGGTTGCTTAGGCTGGAGAAGAGGAGGCTCAGGGGAGAGCCTCTTGCCCTTCTTGCCCTCTACAACTACCTGAAGGGAGGTTGTAGCCAGGTGGGGGTTGGTCTCTTCTCCCAGGCACCCAGCACCAGAACAAGAGGACATGACCTCAAGATGTGCCAGGGGAGGTTTAGGCTGGAGGTGAGGAGAAAGTTCTTCACAGAGAGAGCTGTTAGCCACTGGGATGTGCTGCCCAGGGAGGTGGTGGAGTCATCATCCCTGGAGGTGTTCAAGAGGGGACTGGACGTGGCACTTGGTGCCATGGTTTAGTAGTCATACGGTCTTGGGTGACAGGTTGGACTTGGTGATCCTTAAGGCCTTTTCCAACCTTATTGATTCTCTGATAAACTTCTCAGTACCTTGGGCACCGCCTTCAGCATCCCCATGGCTTGGAAAGTCTTCAGAGTTCCTTAATGCCTCTGTGCTGAGACATGCAGTAACCCTGTGATGCTCTTCCACAGAGCCTGTCAGGATGAGCACATCCTTTCAATACTGGTGCTCTCCTGGCTTCAAACCTGCAGTCATGGCTTGGAAGGGGAAAGAGAACAAGGATGCAAATATTCAAATCCAATTACCTCAACAGGCCTCAGCTTCCTTCATATCAAGAGAAAGGAAGAACAGCTCCTTTCCAGTTCTTCCAGCCCTGAAGATTTATGATAAAATCTCAGAGATGGTCCTGCGTGCTCTTCCTTGGGGGAACAGAGTGACAGATTGTCCTGTTGGGTGCACAGGCATGGTACACATGGACCTTTTTTCCCTGGTGCAGACAGGGAAAGGACTTTGCAAAAAATGCTAAAGAAAATGCAAATTATTCTTTACAAAGTGCAGCTCTGGAGGGGTGCAAGGTCAGAAAGGGGGTCCTACCTTAAAATTTAAATAACACATAGGAAAGTGCAACTAGAAAGAAGTAAGAGAGGAACAGGGGGAAGGAAAATTGCAATAGAGGAAGGCCAAGGCAAAACATATAATCATAAAATGGTCCAGGCTGGAAGGGACCCCCAAAGGTCATCCAGTCTGACCTCCCCTCAGCCAGCAGGGACATCCCCAACTAGACCCGGCTGCCCAGGGCCTCACCAAGTCTCATCTTGAACACCTCCAAGGAAGGGGCCTCAACCACCTCCCTGGGCAACCTGTTCCAGTGTTCCACCACCCTCATAGTGAAGAACTTCTTCCTGACATCCAACCTAAATCTGCTCTGCTCTAGTTCGAAGCCCTTGCCCCTCATCCTGTCATCACAAGCCCTTGCAAACAGTCTCCACCCATCCCCTTCAGGCACTGGAAGGTTGATGTTATGCCTCCCTGGAGCCTCCTCTTCCCCAGGCTGAACACCCCCAGCTCCCTCAGCCTGTCCTCACAGCAGAGCTGCTCCAACCCCCTGATCACTTCTGTGGCTCTCCACCAGCTCCATGTCCTTCCTGTGTTGAGGGCTCCAGAGCTGCACACAGTGCTCCAGGGAAGGTCTCAGCAGAGTAAAGTGGCAGCATCACCTCTCTGGATCTGCTGGCCACACATCTTTTGATGCAGCCCAGGATGGGATTTGCTTTCTGGGCTGCAAGCTCACACTCCCTGCTCGTGTCCAGCTTCTCATCCATCAGCACCCCCAAGTCCTTTTCCTCAGGGCTGCTGTCTATCACCTCCTCCCCCAGTCTCTATTGACAGTGAGGATTGTTCCAGCTCAGGTGCAGAACCCTGCACTTGCTCTTGTTGAACCTCATGAGGTTCACCTGGGCCCAGCTCTCCTGCATGTCCAGGTCCCTCTGGATGACATTCTGTCCCTCTGGTGTATTGACAGCACCACTTGAGGCTGCAAACTTGCTGATGGTGCATTCAATCTCACTCTCTATGTCATTGATAAAAATACTAACCAGCACAGGTCCCAGTACAGACCCCTGAGGGACACTGTCACTGCTCTCCACCTGGACTTCAAGCCATTGAGCACCACCCTCTGGCTGCAACCATCCAACCTATGCCTTATCCACTGAACACTCCACCCATCAAATCCAATCTCTCCAGCCTGGTGAGCAAGATGTTGTGGGTACCATGTTGAGGGCCTTGCAGAAGTCCAGAAAGATCACATCCACAACATCTACATATTCCTCACAGATCTGAGTGCAGCTTCTGAGATCAGCTCTTTATTGCTGGAAGCCACCACACCACCACACCACTGACATCAGGGAGTTGTGCTGGATTTGTGTCCAAGCCAGCCCCACACCTCCCCTCGGGGCCAGCTCCACAGTCCTGGGTGGCTGGCAGCAGTGTTCCCATGGGAGCACAGTGCTGTGCAACACAGCCCTGGGAGAGCTCCCTGACCTAAAAGGAGCATCTGCGCAGAACAACATCCATCTGTCTGTCTGTACAGCAGCACATTCTGTGCTGACTGCTGGACAGCCCTGTGTACATTACTGCCTGAGCTATATTTAGCCCCTGATGTAACTAAAGTCAATAGTATTCCATTAGGGCAGCTGCTCCGAGCTCCCGAATAGGCTTTCCTAGGCTGGCTCCACCTACACACGTCAAGAATCTGGACATATACAGCCACAAAACCTTCCTGTGTTTATGTTCACAGCAGCACAGTTTTGAGCAAATACACCACTGTTAATGTAGTCTCTTGGTCTGCTCGACAAAGAAGCAGCTTTGACACTGACTCTTCTCGTCCAGGAGTGAGTTTAACGGGCTTCAGCTTCTCTTCAGACAGTATTTGCCTTTTCCTTTTTAGGGTATGTTTCTGCATTGGAACATTCCTTATCTCTGCTGCTGCTGACAGGTTCTGTGAAGGGTTTTGTAATGTTTTATGGGAAGGAAGATGTGTGTATGCAAACCCCAGAGTCACGCTGTGAACCCTGCATGTGAGCCTGTTCTGCATTACTCAAGGAACAGCTTGCACCGAGCAGTGTATGAACATTGCTGTGTGATTGCTTTTCCAAAGTAAAATTCCACTTCAGATGCTTTGGGTCTCCTGTCAGATTTGCTACAAAATGCTACAGAAGTCACTGCAGTGCAAAGCACTGGAGGACTGCAGCTCCCTGCTGCAACCCAGGGAGGTGCAGGAATTAAAGTTGTTACCAAGATTAAGAAAAGTTAAAGAAATAGACCTGAAGCCACGAATGGAAGGGAGGAGGAAATCTCACATATGTAGCTTCCTCCCTCTCCAGGATGATGCACATGGTGAAATTGCCCAAAATACACTGAAACCAACAAATAAATAGTCTTATAATAGAAACATACCTTGAGAAATGTTTTAAAAGTACAATAGGGGCAGGCCTGAAATTGATACTGCCTGTGTCCAACATCTTGACCTTCATCATTCAGGCTAGCATGGGCTTAGAGAACCCTGGTGGGTATTTCACAGTAAATACAAGTGATTCTTCCACTACCAAGAAACTGGAAACACAAAATGATGACTCAGGGGTCTGCAGATAAGTTGCCATTTTGATCAGTAGTTAAAGTCAAGCCAGGCAGTTCTCAAGGAAAGTCTGTTCCCAAATCACAAATTTCTAATGGTTTTTAAGAAACCAATGAATAAATTAGAACTATAAAGGATGCTAATTAGCTGGGATTTGGTGCATTCAGAGAGAGCAGTGACTCAATGTCAAGGTTTCCACAGCAGTGCAGTGTAGAATGTAAGCAAACATCCTGGTCACACCAGGACATACAGTGAAGTGAGGCACAAACGGGCACCTGGATGCTCACATGGACCCCCTGAAGTCATTGCACAGTCCTGTGACACCCTGGTTACGCACAGCTTTGAATGCTACTCATGAACCACAGAAACAGTCTCAACCCTGAAGACCCAGACCCCATCTGGGGCAGTGGTTTGGAAAGCTGGGTTAAAACCAGTAACTAGCTGAACGTTATAGGCCACAGCAAAGGCCTCCAAATTCACTTCCTCAAATCTGCTCTTTACAAAGACTCGGAGAGCAAGTGCTCAGAGGCATTGCTCTCCTCTCCTCTTCTCTGGCATCAGAGAATCCACAGGTGGGTCAGGAATTAGGAAGAACAGACAGATAGAAACATTTCAAGAATACTGCCTAAGCCTTTCCCTGTCCTGCCATGGTCATGAGAGAGGCTGATGGCAATGATGGAGAGTAGTCACTTGCAGAGACAGATACCTGGCTGTGCCTCTCCATATCTGGGATCAGCCATGCTCTCGACCCTGACAAGGAACAGCATAGTACTTATGGCATCCCCCTTTTCTCAAGAGCCAGACACCAAACAGCTGGCACATGGACATGTCCCCGACCCAGCTGGAGGTGTCTCTGCTCACTGCAGGGGGTTGGGCAAGATGGCCTCTGAGAGTCTCTTTCAGCCTCATGCAATGTGTGAATCTGTGAGAAGTGGAGTAACTCCAAACAACCTGCCTGAAGACTGAGAGGATGGGATGATGCTAGGCATTCTTGGTGTGAAACAAGGCATGGATTACCTCAGCCAGGCCAAAAAAAGCTCAAAAAACCACCCCAAATAAAGTTGTACTTCTCAAAATGGTTCTGCAGAAAATCATTAGTATGGAGAAAATCCTTTGCAATAAAAATGCTCTCTGGAGGAGATCAGACTTAAAATATGGGAAGCCTGTAATTTTTCTGACAGTCTATTCACTTTTTTTTCATAAAAGGACATTTGGGTAAGTGTAACTTCTGGGAAATGTATTCCACTGTGTAATGGTACTGCCCAAAGTTTGGAGGGAGGGAAAAAGGGCATGCAAAAATTTCAGGCTTAAAAATTCAAGGTTAGAGCAAGTGCTTATAGTTATGCTTACAATAGAGGAACAACAGCCCAGAACAGAAGAGAAACTCTGTATTTTTTTATTCAGGTAGAAACCTCATTAAAAATCAATACACCTAATTTACCCCTGATAAGATTCTGTTGAAGCCTGCACATTTACCCTAGGGATTAATTTAGCCTAATAGGTCTTCATGCACAAACAGCATTGGCAAGGTTTGATTGCTAGAAGTTACCACACAGCAAATGCTGCCACAGGACTCGATCCTATCACTTGTGAAGACAGAGTAGGTTGTAGTATCTAATAGGCTCAAAGCCTTTGAATGATGTCCAAATACAGCCTGTGGAGAATAAATGTTTTACAGCCAATCACATGTCACTGTGAATAAACGCTTTGATTGATGTTGCTAATCATAAACTGAAAGAACAGAGATCAATTTGTGTATTTCAAAGAAAAACAAACAAACAAAAGCAAACAATCCCCCCCAAAACAGATGTGTGATCTCCTGTCCCTCGCGGATACTTGGCAGAAGGGAGACAGTGAGTCACCCTGACCTACCGCCATCTTTGCAAGGAGATATTTTTTTCCCAAGTCCTAGGATGTAAGCATTTGCCTTGCAAGGCTCTGCTCTGGGAAAAAAAAAAATACAAGAAAAAGAAGCCCCTGACCCCTAAAGATCTTGGTTTCACTGAGAATACGTGACAGTGAATTAGTGGCCCTCAGGTGTCGGCATACAGGCCAGCGAATTAAATTAAGCTCTTTGCTTCTGTTCTAATGTAGCAGAACTAATGCAGTCATGGCTCAGCACTGCAGCTTCTTAAATGTGGGCACTGCTGCCACAGGGAAGGGAACCTGGTTTCCATTCCCTGGGGAGGCTGGCTGTAGTCAGCAAGCAACCCTGAGAGCTGTGACATAACGTCTGAAAACACAGGCTGGAGGAGGACCAGGCAGCAGAGGCAGCTCCAGGTCCAGCCTTAACACCATTTAAGAGGAAATCCTGCACAGTGGCTTTTAATCATAGTCTGAGGAGGCATCATGCTAGGGGACCTAAAATATCCACAACAACAACAAAATCCCAGCTGGGAAGTAGTAACCCTTTCAATTCCTCACTCGGTAAAAGCTAATGCTTGCAGGTCCAGAAAAAACCTCTCCCATAGATCTGAGGCTGTCACAATGACAACCAAGGAGTATTTGACTTAAGAAAACCAAGGGAGGCTCTGCAGGCCTGCTGGTGGCCACAAGACAGGAACATCCATTCAAAAATATATTAAAACAAAAAAAAGAAGATGAAAGGAAAAAGAGCCTCATTCTGCAGACTTGGTGTTCTCATGCATTTTGTACCTTCCTGCCTGCAACAGCACCTTTTGCCTTCCTGCCCCTCCTTTCACCCTTGCTGCACAGTAGCAAGCTGGGTAAATATTAACCACCATAGGAAATGATTAATGAATTATCAATTGCAATCAAAGTGCATAATGCAAACAGCTGGGTGGTAAGGAAAATTACTGGCTGCTGTGTCTTTATTATCATATTGGAGAGAAGGTGGAGGCAGAAAGTAAGTTAGAAGGTCACAGAGTCTACTTACAGATCCTGAAATTCATAGTACATGTGTGCCTCTTTGGAAGATGGAGCACAGAATTCATGACAACTCTGTGCTTGGTTTGCATGCAGACAGTTTTTAAAATGATGCATATGAAATTCCAGCTCTGCCCATGCAAATGGAAGGGTAGAAGCACTGCCAGCAACTGCTCATGTAAAGCCAGACTGCAATCGCACACGCCTGAAGAAGAATATGAGTGGGGCTTCTAGGGCAGAATGTTCTTACTTGATCTGCTTTCATCAGCAGCATTTCCAGCTGGTTAATGAACAAAAAAACCCTCTCTGTAAGTCTCTCATGAGCCAGTCAAGATATTTCTTTTAGTAACAGTCAGGTCTCGTGACATGAAGGGCTGTCCCAACAAGTTCCTCCAAGGGTAAACTGAAGCAAGGTGGTGGTAAGGTCAATATTTTCCAACGGGGTTGAGTAAAATACCCAACAGTCAATAATAATCAAGAAAACCACTACTTTGTATTACTGCATGGGGTTGCAACTACTTGACTTTAAACTTTCATGTTTGAAATGTCAGCCTTATCAATTTATTCATGGTTAAAGAGCAGGTAAGGAACAAACATCTGTTGGTCTTTGACCAAAACCCACTAAAACCAAAGCATGAAAAAGGCTGAAACAGCAGCATGGACACAAGAATTTGCTCATCTGTCTTCTTCAGAGAGGCCTGCTCACCAGGAAGGGGTTGGAATCAATGTTATAGGCAATCAGAGGAGCATAGAAACCCATCTCCAGTCAAGGTGTTCTCAGACAGCTCTGATAAAGGGATGTGTGCCACTCAGCCCTTCTCACTACCTCTGGAAACACAAATGCCAGTAACTCAGCCACTGACTTACATTCAGACATGGATGGCATTGAGTGGCATATCTTTAACAGCTCTTGCTTTTCTAGTTAAGCATTAATGTTTAACAAGATCAGCCTGCAGTTGCTCGTTAGTGTGCAGTACTCCAGCTAATTAATACATCACCAGGAGAGCCTGCCTGGGAAAGGAGAGCAAGTGCATTCCTGAGGCATTTCTCAGCCTTCAGAAAAGGGGGGAAAAAAGGGGGGAAAAAAGGGCAAAGGGTTCTTCAAAGAGGGGGAAAAAAAGACTCAAGACCTCTAAATGTTTGTGCAGCAATGCTCAGCTGCCTTTCTGTGAAGAGGCTGTCTCTCATCATGCCAACATCCTCCTGATACAAGATGAGTATGTTGCTCACAGGAGGTGCTGGAGAGGCAGCCCCGACAGCCACGCACGCTCTCCAAGCAGCAAGAAACAGGCCATCTCTCTTCCTCTTGCCAGCTCACCTCCTGCAATGAGGGTCACAGGGAGATCAAGAAAGTCTTGTCAGCACCTGGCTGGAGGCTGCTCTGTCATGCCTGGTGGAACTGGTACCTGCTCAACAGGCAGGGAGTTGTTGTCTAATCTAAATCTACCCTGTTACAGTTTAAAACCATTGTGATACCTCCTAAGCACTTTCCCTATCCTTCCTGTAGGTCCCCTTCAGATACTGAAATGCATCTATAAGGTCTCCCCACAGCTTCCTCTTCTCCAAACTGAACAGCCCCACAGTTTTTTTCAGCCTGTTTTTATGGAAGAGGTGTTCCAGCCCTCTGCTTATTTTTGTGGCAGAGTAGAGTGGCAGAATCACCTCTCTTTATCTGCTGGCCACACTTCCTTTGATGCAGCCCAGGATGCAATTGGCCTTCTGGGCTGCATGTGTGCACTCTCCAGCTTCTCTTTCACCAGTATCCCCAAGTCCTTTTCTATAGGGCTGCTCTCAATCTCATCATCTCCCAGCCTGTACTGATATCAAAGATTGGCCAGAACTAGGTGCAGGACCTTGCACTTTGCCTCATTGGACCTCACAAGATTCCCCTTACTCACTTGTCCAGTCTGTCCCTCTGGATGTCATCCTGTCCTTCAGTCTTACCAACTGCACCACTCTGCTTGCTGTCATCTGCCAGTTTGCTGCTGGTGCACTCAATCTTGCTGTCTGTATTATCAGTGAAGGTACTGAACAGCCCTAGTCCCAATACAGACCCTTGATGGACACCACTTGTCATCCATCTCCATCTGGACATCAGGACGCTGACCACTACCCTTTGTAAGTGATCACCCAACCTATTCCTTATCTGCTGAACAGTCCACCCATCAAATCCATATCTTTCCAGTTTAGAAACAAGGGTGTTGTGGGGAACTGTGTCAGAGGCTTTACAAAAGTCCAGATAGAGGACATCTGTTGGTCTTCCCTTGTCCACTAATGTACCATTGCAGAAAGCCACCAGCTTGCTGAGATAGGACTAGCCCTTGGTGAAGGCATGCTCGCTGCCTGGAATCACCTGCCTGTCCTCCATGTGGTTTAACATACCTTCTAGGAGGATCTCTTCCATGATCTTCCCAGGAAGAGATGTGGGGCTGACAGGTTGGTGGTTCCCAGGGTCCTCTTTTTTACCGTTTTTTAAGATGGGCACAACATTGCCCTTCCTCGAGTCTCCAGGGACTTCAACTGACTGCCAGGTCTTATCAAATACTATAGAGAGTGGCTCTGCAGCTACATCAGCCAATCCCTTCAGGACTCGGGGATGCATCTCATCAGGTTCCATAGATTCATGTATGTTCAGGTTCCTTGGGAGGTACTGAGCTTGATCTTGTTGAACCTCATGGGCTCTGCAGCCTGTCCAGGTCTGGCTGAATGCCAGCACAGGCTTCTGGTGTGTCTGCCACTCCTCTCAGTCTTGTATCACCAGCAAGCCTGCCGGGAGTTCACTCCATACCTGCAGTCAGGTTGTTGATGAATGTGTTGGGCAAGACCAGACCCAGTACCGGCCCATGGGGAATACCAGTGGGTGCAGGCCTCCAGCTAGAGCCTAGCCTAGCTAGAGCTAGAGCCTGCACTGTTGATTGCCACCCTCTGTGCTCTGTCTTGCATAACCTGCATTGCTGCTAATTCTCACAACTGTCACAGGATTCCTGTGAATTTTGAATTTATTGCACCTGTAATCCCCGAGTTGCCTGTGTCAAGTGACAATGTTTCAGCCCTGCTGCTGAACATAAAACCTTGAAAATTCAACTCCAGAATATTCTGGCATTTCAGAATCCAGTAAGAAAACCGAAAGACCTTCTTGTGGTTCCCTCAGTTCAAGTTTCAGACCCGATTTTAAACCGAGGAAGTGGGTTTGGAGCTACTGGATGAAAGAGGTGTGAAAATCTGAGGTCAGTCCTACTTTGGAGAGTGTTAGTGCCCAGTGTTAATTTCATAATGCAGGCATGAAAACCACAATTGTATCTTTTTACAGGAAAAGGCAGTCACATGGTGTTAAACCCCTACGTGTATGTGGTATGAAAGAGCAAGCAGAGTCATCACAACCAAGAAGCACACAAATTTGCAGTTTAGTTTTCAGACATTTAGTTTTGGAAGCAGAGAAATAAGCCAATATACCTATCACAGATTGAGGAAGAGGATCCAGCCTCTGCCAGGGAAGTGTTTTGTAGCTGCCAAGATGGAAGTCATAATCATTTGGCAGTGAATCACACCCGCTTTAGGATTAAAGTTCATAATGATATGTGAGACACTACCAACAGTGTTATGATTTGAGCTGCTAATATTGCTAAAGTCAAAATATTAGAAGGTTGTGAGCCAGGCTCCTTAAACATATTGGAATACCTTTAAAACCATTCAAAATAGATCCTACTTATGTGCCTTCTGAGTTTCAGGGACTTTGTAATTTGCACCTCATTGTTCACTGAAGCCGCTGCAGATGTCATAAAAGAGAGAAACACACACAAACAGGGGGAAAAATCAAACCACCACACACCTCTTCTCACAACATTCTTGAAATGACAACAGTTGTCTCTGCGGGTCCTAACCCACAACTCAGCCCCTGCAAACCAAACACCCCTCCACTCCTGGATCTGGCCGAGCACTAAGTGAGTAGCAGAAGCAGGAGGTAAATATCCAGTGTTGATGCTCAAGCGAACTGAAATCAATAGGCAAAGTTAGAAACTTTGGCATGGCAATAATGAAAGCTTTCATGCTTTTCACACTGAGTCTGCAGAGACTAAATGGAAACCATGCTCCACCACCTTTGTGGTTACTGGGTAAATGACAGCTGATACAGAAGGACTACAGATATATATATTTGTTTTTATTTATACATATATAAGCTAATATTGCTGGAGAGGAAGGAGGGAAATGACAGAGGAAGAGAACTGCATTGCATGGTGGAGAACAGCTGAGAATGAAGCTTTGTTGGGAAATGGGACTCTCCAGTGCAGGATACAATCTCTGATTAAGCTATGCTGTGGGCATCCTTTCCGAGTCAATTTAACACTGGAGGAAGAAACTTTTGATACTCATTCAGGAGCAAGTACATTATTTAAGAGAAAGGTCTACAGTAATTCAGTTTTACTCTTACAGCTCATAGACACAACAATGTCTGTATTTAAATATGCTCAGGCAGAGATGCAAACTTTATTTTCCATGGATATAAAATTACCAGAAAAACTGGACTCTGCTGTCATCATCATCACCAACAGATTTCTCCTGGCACCAGCCTCTGAGATTAAGAAGTTGCACTACCCCTGTTATTAGATGGGAGACCTCTCTTAGAAACAAGTTCCAGGGTGACCCAGCAAGGCTGAAGACGGAGCTGAAATATGATTTCCAGTGGTCGAGGAAAGACTTAATTTCAGCAGGAGTCAATTTGGCTCATAATCTTAGGTAGAGAAGCAAAAGTGAAAGTAAGCACAACATAAAACACCTTGTTATTAGCACAGAAACACTGAGGACCTTTGTTCAGCTGAGATGCCACTGTACCAGGTACTGAAGAAACACAGGCCAAAAGACCCGGAGAAGCTCAAAACCAGAGACAGTAATTTACTTCTAACAGCTAGTACAAAGTGTAACATCTGCAACACCTGGGTGGTGGGCACATGGGAAACAGACATGATCAGCTGCCACTGAAACATAAGTAAAAGCAAAACTGAGGTGCCACTGATCACCTCCAGAGTTGCTGTACCCGTCCGTGGCTCCGGTGACTCTTCTGGCATTCCATTGCTGACGAATTGCCAGTAATGGTGTGAGGGTGCACAAAACCCAAGAGCCTTCCTGTGATGCTACACACATTCACAGGAAAAAAAGAAAACCACGCTGGCAACAAAGCCCCAAATCAACTGGATAATTCACCCCCAGAAAACTCACCCACCAACCTGAATGCACAGCTAGTGGTACTTCACTTGGACCTGAGATTGTATCTGTTAGCACACGAAGGCAAAGCCTTGACCTCCATACCGGTGTCCTGACACTGCAACTCACTCCCTGCCTTCCCTGTTTGATCTGCACCTTTACATGACATTGCTGTCTCTGGAAAGGTGGTTGGACTGCCACTGCCACTTGAAGAAAGCGTGTGCCGAAAAGGAGAGGAGGCAGCACCCTCAAGAGCACCTAGCATGTGGGGCCACTTCACCACAGGGCTTCCCATCACTCTTAAATGCTGGTATGTAATACCATGCTACTGGGGAAGTTTGGACAGGAAATTTGGGCTGAATTTTACCATTCAAACTATTAAACATTGGAATAAACTCCCAAGGGAGGGGGGTGGTGGATTCCCCTACATTAGACAGTTTGAAGGCCCAGCTTGAAAGTGTGCTGGGTCATCTCATTTAAACTATATTCTTACCCTGAAGGGTTGGCCGAGATGATCCTTGAGGTCCCTTCGCATCTGGTATGCTATACATCTATGAATAGTTTGAGTATTTTAAAGATTACAATATTAAAAAGTAAGAATCATCATCCCAAATGATAACAAATATTATGGCTTCAGAGATGCACTGAAAATCCCTCCCTTCTGAGGTGAGTTTGTTGCCTGGGGGGCAGAAGGGGACATTTTAGATCAAACGCTGAGTTGCTACAGCCCAGACCGCCAAACCGGGGACTTAGGGTGAGATGAGACAGGCAGCCTCCACCGTAAGTGAGGTCACCAGCTCCAGCTCAGCAACTGCTTTGAAATGCATCTGCAGGGGTATAAAAGCAGGATGGCAAAAGAGTCAAGACTAAATACCCTGCAATGTCCTGCAACACCCTTTGCACTCTCTTTCTGACTACAGGAAAAGACAGGAAGAAGAGCAGCAGCTCCATTTCCGTTCCCCCTTCACCTCCCCTCAAGAAGAACAACTTTTACCCACATTATTTATATCACACTCACATCTGCAATCAGGCACTGCACATACAATCAGAGGGAGGCACTACATGGACAGAAGCAGAGGAGGCATTAGTCCAGGAGATACATTGCCTTGCTCCACACCACAAGGCAGAGGCGGAGGTATGGGCCAGTAGCCGGTGACACTAAACTGCTCTTGCAGTGACACAGAGCAGCCCTGGCCCATCTCCATGCTGCCAGTATCATCCGCCTGTGGCAGCAATTGCCTATGTGGCTTCCTAGGTGAGGGAGGTCAAGCACTAAGGGGATGAGCACATCCCCTGGCTTCGACCCTGTCTGCTGGGTTGGATGCAATTAGTTGAGTCATTAGAACTGCCTGCATGCCTTCCTTAGAGCCATTACCCCTCTCCCATGAGGACGGGCACAGTCTGCTCCTGTGGAGTCTTACCAGGACCAACTACATCAATGGGGGCTTTAAGACTTTTGTTTGTAATTTTTTCTGCAGCTCCAGTCTATTTTCTCTCTCCTCCAATTTCTCCCTTTGTGGGCATCTATGCCACCAGGGCCCACAGGCTGAAAGTGTTTCACTCCCCTGCAGGTAGAAAGCAGCAACACATTTGTTGTCTTCCACTTTTCTCAGGCTTAATGAAAGCTTTTAAACACAAACAGCTAGATATTCACAGCTCACATCCAGAACGTATCTGAATTCCCTAAAAGCTCTTAGGTTTCCTGTCACCCAGTGAACATAAACAATGTCCATAAACAACCACACTTCCTCCTGGAAACTGAGGGGGGAAAAACAGAAAGGAAAAATAGCAACAACAACAACAACAAAAACACCACCAATAAAAAACAGTAAGAGCTAAAACCAGCACTCAAGACCTTTGGCTGACAGGTTGGATAACACACACACACACGCACACACACACACACCTGCCTTGCTCTCGAGTCAGCCCCTGCACTGGAATGTGTAATACAAGCACAGCAGCTGCCTATACCACTAATCTAAGGAAAAGGTCAAAGAAAGGTATGTATCCAGCCTTTGCTTTGAAATAATCTACAAGCAGAATGTGGTGGGGTTCTTGTTGCTGTTGTATTTCCCACACTTCACCATGGCACTTGCACACTCGTGTCATCAGGAGAAGGATCACTTTCGGTGGCCTGTTAAGCAGACTGGGGTTATGGGGTGTTGAGAAGCCAAGGGGCAGGCAGAGTATGGTCTGTTTTGCATAAGCTGTTTGAATGTTAGGCAGAGAAATGTAGGTGCAATAGCTACTCAGGAAGGGTAGTCCTGATCTTGAATGAGGAAGGTATGAACCTTTTTGATGTTTTGAGGTCAAAAGCAACCGAATAATGGAATTGAGTAACAGGGAAAACATTAGAAATCTCAGAATTGCATTCAAGGGAAAAACTCCAGGTTACTGCTGGGCAGGGTAACCCTCTCCATGGACACTGCCTCACTATCTGAGACAGCACTCCTCAAAACCCAGGAGCATTCTCTAGAGGACACAACTGTTCAGCAAAAGTGCTAGACTGCAGCTTTCTCCTTGCTTACCTTCTTAAAAAAGTGGAAGGACAAGAGTAATCTTTATAATTCATGTATTGATAGCAAAACTTTTAACATCTCCACCTTGAGAAGGAAAGAGTAAATTCACAGGAACTACTCTGAATTTTCCCCAAAAGAATTCCTTCTCCCACCCTATCATTTTTTTTTTGGTGGTAGATTATTTTCTAATAGGATTTACATTATCCTCTTGGCTTCTATGCAAATGGGTGAGACCACCTTCCCACACACTATTTCAGCTGGAACAGAGGGAAGGTGTTTCTCAGATCCTTGATGGGTTTATTTTTGTTTGTTTGTTTGCTTGTGATTTTGTTTTGGTTTAGTTTCCTTTAGGCTTTGTTGTTGTTGTTTTGGGGTTTTTTTAAGGGGTTTTGTTTTCTTTAACTGTCTCCAGTTGAGTTGTTTTTCTCATCAATACAGATATTCATGTTGACATTCTTCATACACAGAAGCATTCTCAATAGACAGATGCAGACAGTTAAACTTCAAGGAAAAGAAAGAACTTAATAGGCTCAGAAGCCCTTGCCTTGTAACCCACACCAGAAAAAGAAAAAAGCTCACAGGCAAGGCTCAGCTCTGCCAAAAACTGCTCAGTTGGGCTGGCTGGACCCCCCTCACTTTCCCTTCATTATTTCTTCATGACAAACCAGTTCCCCCTCTTTTCACTCCTGACCTGTTCTTGGGGGAGATGCCTTTTCATGATCCAGCTCTATCAGGAAAGGCTTCATTTCAGTGCCAAGAGAAATGTAGAAGAGTCCTCCAGGATGAAAGGTAAGATAACAACTTATTTCATCAAGCTAAAGAGCAGGTCTTCTAGGGGAGGCAGGCCATTTGCATACCATTTGGGTTCACCAAGAAAGATGCCTCTATTCTTCTGCCATCCTGCTTCACGATCTACGAGCAAACACTGGGTTGAAGAGGAGAGTCTATATTACACTCCAAATGCATTACTGGTCCACATGCATTGCTATAGGCCATCAGAATAAACCTGACAGTGCTTTGAAGTCTGTAAACTGATTCCTAGGTAACTGCTTAGAGTTTCTCCCCCTCCCGTCCCCCAAACAGCTTTTCATTTGATGTTCTGGCACAGAGCTAATCTGAGAAAGGATCAGAAACTCGAAGCTATTGACAGTAGTGACAGGAGTGTCTCAACGTGACAGCTGATTGAGCCCATCTCACATTTCTCTGACAAACTCAATTGCTCCAGTAAATCGAGTGAAAGTCAATACAGGCAGCTCCTCCTCGGGCCCTGGGTGCATCTTCCCCTTCCTCAACCCTCCTGGAGGCCCCTTGCCACTGTCCCCTCTTGTAGGAACACAGTTGAGAGTCCCATCCCCGTGTGTGATGATGATGTGGAGCCGCAGGTCATGCAAGGGTAGTAATGCCGTGTTCAGCTTAACAATACAAGACTTGGTTTATCTTACTGCTCCCCCTTCATGTTCAATATTTTCTTTCTTTTTTTGTAAGTAAAGACGTGTTCTGGGAAGTTACATTTCTCCTAAGTACTCAGCCCAGGCTTACACCACAACAGCCAGGCAGTGTTGGAGGTGCTGGAGTGCAGTGCTGTGTTTAAATGGCAGTCTGCAATACTGTGTGGGGGTAAGGAAAGGACATACAGGTCTGTTTCTGACGGCACAGGCTTGCAACAAAAGCCAGCTGCAAGGAGTAAAATCTTACAGCATCCAAGAGGTGAGAGAAGAGGTTCAAGCCCATTGTAGAGGGCAACCTGGTGATGGTAATCAGGCCACTAAGTCAGAGACTTACCAGGCTTTTTCCACACTGATTTTGGTGTAGCAGTGACTATGGCTTAGAGCAAGCAAATCACAAATCACCAATTAGACTAAGTAGCAGACACGAGGAACCTGAGTTTACACAGAAAACAGTGCAGGGAGACAGGCTAGACAGTGGGGAACACATGCAGGCCACCTTTTGCACAGGGAAATCAAATAGATTGCCATTACCAATAATGAAGTGCAAGGCTGGCATGGTTTCTGTCTCTCTGATTTCAGCACAGTTTATTTTTACAGAGGCAGCTTCCTTGTGCAAAGTACTGGCAAACGTGGTGCTGGCAGAGAGGTGGGAAGGGGGGAGCAGGGAGGACAGGGCTTCTTTGGGAGGACACAGAAACTTCTTCCCCCTGCTGGGATGGAGCAGGGCTGGAGATGGAGCTCTGGGAGAGAAAAGTGAAATTTCATAGAGACAAATGGCCAAGCTATTAATCTTGTTGACGACAGCAGTAAGGGAAGATGGAAGAGCAGGGGGAGGAGAAATTCAAATGGTGATGAGCAGGTATCAGGTGCTGAGAGGGCAAGGGTTAAAGACAACAAACTGAAATTTAGAGCCCTGCAAATGAAATAACAGGCTCTCTGCTGCACTAAGTCACATGAACTAATAACTACAGACACCCCTACACAAACACATTCTCCTCCCTCGGATTCTTAAACATTGTCAAGCTTTGCCTCCACTTACCCTACCCAGCAAACAGCTGAGAATACAAAAGCTGTGCTGTCCTGCCCGCCCTAAAAGAAATCAACTTAAACATTACAACACCTCTGCCCCAGTGTTATGCTCTGATGCCAGGACCAACACAGAGCAAGGGTGCCTGTCCCCCTCCCACCACTGCTCCCTGGCAGCTCAACACCTCAGAGCCAAAGCATCCTTCAGGCTTCCCTCCCTACTGGCTCTGCTCAGGCACATGTGCTCCTAACCAAATGACCTCATCTGGACCAGACTGAGCTTTCCAAGTCAACATAAATACAGCACATTGGAACTGCCAGTGATTTTCAAAGGGTTCAGCTAGGTCCCTCTCAGTTTTCACTCGGCACTTTACACATTTTGTCTGCTGGAGAATGGGAGCATTTTATATTCCCAGCTCCAATGCTGAACCTTCAGAAATGCTGCCTCCTCTGCAGTTAATATTTTGGTTCCAAACTTAACTGGTTAAAAAACTTGCTAAGAAATTTGGCATGGAAAAGAAAAAAAAGGGGGGGAGGAGGGAGGGAGGGAAAGGAGTGAGAAATGGTGGGGGAAGAAAAATAGTAGCAATATTTGGAATAACTCTGCAGCCAAGACAGCAAACCTGGTCCTTCTAATGGGACCACCCAAGTGAGCAAGACGTTAAGCTCTTACTCATGTGTGCTGTGGTCACTGCAGTATAATTCAAAGTCCAGAGGGGAGTTAGAAAAAGTAATAGTGGGGTTTAACAAGGGCTTAGCAGATGAAGGAAATTACTGGGCTCCTACCAAAGCTCATTCCCAAACCTGCAGCAGAATAGGATGTGATTCATAGATTCATAGAAGGGTTTGGGTTGGAAGGAAGCTGCAAGACCCAGTGCCCCCAGCATGGGCAGGGACCACTCCCTCTAGACCAGCTTGCTGAACGCCTCATCCAACCTGGCCTTGAACACCTCCAGTAAGGGGGAATTCAGCACTATCCTGGGCTACCTGTTCCAGGGTCTCACCACCCTCACTGTGAGGAATTTCTCCCTTACACCTACTCTAAATCTATACACCCACAGGTACTGAGAGAACTGGCAGATGAGGTTGCTAAACCCCTCTCTAGTCTATTCCAAAAGTCCTGGCAGTCTGGGGCAGGCCCCACAGAGTGGAGAAGGGGAAACATTACCCCCATTTGCAAAAAGGGTAAGAAGAAGGAACCAGGAAACTCCAGGCCGGTCAGTCTCACCTCTGTGCCTGGAAAGATCATGGAGCAGATGATCCTGGAGGCACTGCTGACACAGAAGAACAGTGAAGAGGTGATTTGGAACAGTCAGCATGGCTTCATCAAGGGCAAATCCTGCCTGACAAACCTGGTGGCCCTCTCTGAACAGGTGACAACATCAATAGCTGAGGGGCAGCAACTGATGTCGTTTCCCTGGAGCTGAGCACAGCCTTCGACAATGTCCCACACCACATCCTGGTCTCTACACCGGTGACACATGGGTGTGATGGGTGACCACTAGATGGATACAGAACTGGCTTGACGGCTGCACCCAAAGAGTGGCTGTCCATGGGTCCATGTCCCATGGAGGCCAGGGACAAGCAGAGTCCCTCAGGGATCAGTCCTGGGACCAGGCTTGTTCAACATCTTTGTGGGTGCCATGGACAGTGGCATTGAGTGCACCCTCAGCAAGTTTGCTGATGACACCAAGCTGTGTGGTGCAGCAGACAGGCTGGAGGGAAGGGATCCATCCAGAGGGACCTGGACAGGCTGGAGAGGTGGGCACAAGCCAGCCTCAGGAGGTTCCACAAGAACAAGGGCAGGGTCCTGCAGCTGGGTCGAGGCAATCCCAGGCACAACTCCAGGCTGGGCAGGGACTGGCTGGAAAGCAGCCCTGAGGAGAGAGACTTGGGGGGGCTGGGGGAGGAGAAGCTCAACAGGAGCTCTCAGTGTGCACTTGCAGCCCGGAAAGCCAACCAGATCCTGGGCTGCAGCAAGAGAAGTGTGGCCAGCAGGGCAAGGGAGGGGATTGTCCCCCTCTGCTCAGCTCTGGGGAGACCCCAGCTGGAGTACTGCCTCCAGTTCTGGAGCCCCTATTACCTGAGGGATCTGGAGGTGCTGGAAGGTGTCCAGAGAAGGGCCAGGAGGATGAGCAGAGGGCTGGAGCACCTCTCCTATGAGGACAGACTGAAGGAGTTGGGGCTGTTCAGTCTGGAGAAGAGAAGGCTCTGAGGCGACCTAATGAGAGTGGTGAAGCCCTGGAATGGGTTGTCCAGGGAGGTGGTCAAGGCCCCATCCCTGGAGGTGTTTAAGGCCAGGCTGGATGAGGCTCTGGCCAGCCTGATGTAGTGTGGGGTGTCCCTGCCCATGGCAGGGGGGTTGGAACTAGATGATCCTTGTGGTCCCTTCCAACCCTGACTGATACTACTATGATACTACTACTATGATACTACTACCCTCCTCAAGTGTAAAGCCATTCCCCCTTGTCCTGTCACTTGCAAAAAATCCCTTCCTGGCTTTCTTGTAAGCCCCTTTCAGGTACTGGAAGGCCTCTACTAGGTCTCCGCAGAGCCTTCTCCTCTCCAGGCTTAACAGCCCCTTCTCTCTCGGCCTGTCTCCACAGAGGAGGTGCTCCAGCCATCCAGCCATCTGATGCCCGTTGTGGTCCTCCTCTGGAGCCACGATCTCCTGTCCAGCTCAATAAACACAGGAGTAGGGGCTGGTGCTGCTGGAACAGGCTCTCACTGCCTGGACTTGCCAGAAGCTAACCACTTGTTCATCAGCTTCTCCCAAATGGAATGTTTTGGGATTTATCTGGAGGTGAGTAGAACCACTTCATCTAAGCACATTCCTGTCTTCAGACAAATAAACAAACAAACAACAAAACCAAAACCAACCCATCAAAAAAAAACTCTTCTGAATGCCACCTAATGAAATACCATGTGAGCTGCTGGTACAGCATCCATAAAGCAGCCTCTGTGGGAAGCCTTCCTTATTTTAAAGTCCTTAGTTAGTTCAACATCAGTCCTTTAAGTGTCATGAATAGGTTGGTTGGCTTGGTTGGGTCAAGTCTAAAGTTCTTTTTCAAGCCATAATTAGAAGTATTGCTGGTGAGGAAACTGTATTTATGATGCTGCAAGTGCAAAGATAAAACAAATCAAGAAGTTCAGAAAGCCACTTAAAATAAAAGTGGATGGAAACACAACAGAACACCCAAAGACATAGCAGGTGAGTTCTGAGATGACCACCCCTACTGCTTTCTTCAGTCTAGCTGAAACCCTCCCACCAGCAAAAGCCTAACGTTAGATTTAGCGATGGCATCGCCAAGAACAGAGCAAGAGTCATGTTCAGGGTTGGCTGGAGCAGTGTCCTTTCTCTCCGGGATTACACTGTTCGTATCCTGGCCTCTAGGAAAGAGGAGGATTGATGTGTAGCACCGGATGAGGGAGGAGGGGGACAAATAGAAGGGGAACAAGAGAGAAAAATCTGATGCCCAACATGAAACATTTAAGCCCTAAAATTCCGTAGGGATATGATCCTACCCTGCAGCATTGGTTTTTTTTGCCAGAGAATTAAAAACAAGGACTTTTCCCAGTGTCACTGCAGGCCACAGAAGATAAATCCAAATGACAGGGCTTAAGTTATGAATATGGGGAATTAGAGATGAGAAGTAAAGCAGCTTATAATGACTCTCCCATGGAATACAAGCTTCAGTATTGATTTTGAAATGCCCTGTCTTCATTCTAGCAGGGTCTTGAAAATGAAGCTTAAGTGTTTCTTCACCTTTTAGCCACTTTGGCATAATTTGACGATGATAAAAAGAGAATATGAAAGCTTCTGCAGGCTGCTATTCATCAGAAATCATTCCCTTGTTTTCTAAGTGCAACCACTGATTTCTAAGGAAGATGATGAGAAACATACTTCAGTTAACTTCCTTATGAAGGTAGCAGTGGTTCAACTCAGAGCCTCCATTCCCAACACAGTCAGTGGAAGGAGGTCAGTCAGTCAGACACCTGACGTCAAACCTCAGGAGTGCCCTGCAAAAAGCCTACAGCAGCAGTGACCCTGCAGCACTGTGGAACACAGAGCTCATGGTAAGTGCTTAGAATCTCCTTGCCAGCCTCAGGACACTTGGTGTCTTGGCCCATAGCATCTCTAGACAACACAATTATCTATATCTAGATGGAAACTTTCACACCAAGTCACCCTCACATGTTTTCCCATGCCTATAATGTGACAAGGTAAAGGGCCAGGCAGCCCAGGGTACACTGAGAAGGACACAGGGTTGTGAAAATTAATTTTATCATTTTTTCTGATTCCAGCTTTTGTGTCAGATAATCATACCTCCCACTCACTTGCAAATCATTCCAGGTGCTTTTAAAAGGCTTGACATCAACTACCAAAATAGTCATGATGAGTATCTTTGAACATGAGCCTGCAGTGTGCCCAGGCAGCCAAGAGGGCCAATGGCATCCTGGCCTGCATCAGGAACAGTGTGGCCAGCAGGAGCAGGGAGGTCATTCTGCCCCTGTACACTGCACTGGTTAGGCCGCACCTCGAGTACTGTGTCCAGTTCTGGGCCCCTCAGTTCAGGAAAGAGGTTGACTTGCTGGAACAAGTCCAGAGAAGGGCAATGAAGTTGGTGAGGGGTTTGGAGCACAGCCCTGTGAGGAGAGACTGAGGCAGCTGCGGTTGCTTAGCCTGGAGAAGAGGAGACTCAGGGGCGACCTTATTGCTGTCTACAACTACCTGAAGGGAGGTTGCAGACGGATGATGGTTCTCTTCTCCCACGCAGCCAGTACCAGAACAAGAGGACACAGTCTCCGGCTGCGCCAGGGGAGGTTTAGGCTGGATGTTAGGAAGAAGTTCTATACAGAGAGTGATTGCCCATTGGAATGGGCTGCTGGGGGAGGTGGTGGAGTCGCTGTCATTGGAGGTTTTCAGGAGGAGACTTGATGGAGTACTTGGTGCCATGGGTTAGTTGTTTAGGTGGGTTGGATTGGTTGATGGGTTGGATGTGATGATCTTGAAGGTCTCTTCCAACCTGGTCTATTCTATTCTATTCTATTCTATTCTATTCTATTCTATTCTATTCTATTCTATTCTGTGAGACAAAAACACAAGGCCTTATCCCTCATAGCTTTTCTCTGTTTGCTCAGTCCCAATGTGACCAACCCATTCCAACAACAGAGTGAAGTAACTACTCTCCTGAATAACTCAAACCCTTGAAGAGGTAAGACTAAGAGGCAAAACTAAAGTGAAACAACTTGGCTAAGTTTGTAGAAAATGAAAGCCTATTTCCTGAAGGCCAATACTAAGCTGCCAGGCTGATCCTGCTGCCCTCCGAAGACAAGCATCACTACCTGAGAAAGTACAGTGAGGTTTCCTGTGGCTTTTCATTTTCCTTACTGCATTTTTTCTCAACAAAAGAAAAGCCATTAATATTTGATCATTCCTGCATGTAAGATGCAGTTGCTAAAATGGTTTTGCAGTTAACAGCCTCCAGTTGTAGACTGAATTGATGACACTTAAAATGTGCCCATGAGCCATAGCAGAATGATCCCATTACAGTAGTGCCTTAGTAATGCTGTGTTAGTTAAGGTTATATTGTCTGGTTTTGGGGGTTTATAACCCAGCTGTGTGAATATATTCTCCAGGCTGTAACCAGTTGCAGAGGGAAAATAGTCCTGCAGCAAATCACACAGCTTTTTCTTCTACTTTTTTCCTACTTCAGATCAGACTTTTGTCTGGTTCTTTTCAAGATGTAACATTCCTCTGTCAGGATGCTAGGAGCCACACTGTACTTCAAGCCAATGTTATTCTAGCTCTGGCAAGGCCTGCACCATGCTAATATCCAAATACTCCCTAGTCTTTAACATGAAGGATATCTGTGCTGCTACCACTGCTTTACAAAGAGCTGAGGTATAGTGGGAATTAAATCACATGTCTGATCATGGAGGAAACCTGCAGCAGACTGAGGGACTGAAGCAGCATCTCTGAAGGGTGAGCTCACTCTGTATACACTGAACACCTTCTTCTTCCACCTACTATAAAGACTTCAAACTCTAGCTTGAATGACTGCTCTCCTGCACAAAGGATTTTTCTTTCTTCTGCAAAGACTCAGTTTCATTTTACAGAGCCTCCTGAGTGGTTTCATTGGAAGTAATGTTTTAAAAACTGATTTTTACCTATATGAGGAAACTTTAAATCCAAGGCACACACACACCTTAGACTGCTACCATCTCTCACCAATCAGACTCTTACGAATGGGGGCTGCTCAGTCTGGAGAAGAGAAGGCTCCCAGGTGACCTCATTGTGGCCTTCCAGGATCTGAAGGGGGCTACAAGAAGGCTGGGTAGGGACTTCTCAGGATCTCAGGTAGTGATAGGACTAGGGGGAATGGAATGAAGCTGGAGGTGGGGAGATTCAGGCTGGAGGTGAGGAAGAAGTTCTTCCCCATGAGAGTGGTGAAGCCCTGGAATGGGCTGTCCAGAGAGGTGGTTGAGGCCCCGTCCCTGGAGGTGTTTAAGCCCAGGCTGGATGAGGCTCTGGCCAGGCTGATGTAGTGTGGGGTGTCCCTGCCCATGGCAGGGGGGGTGGAACTAGATGATCCTTGTGGTCCCTTCCAACCCTGACTGATACTATGACACTATGAATAAAAAAGGAACTCATGAAGTGAGGTATAACAAAGAGTTGTAAGAGATACAGAGAACAAAAGGCTGTTGAGATGGAGCAATGCAAAAATTTTCCTACCAGTAAGGCCAATCCAACAGCAGAACAGGCTTCCATGTGAACCTCGGCAAGAGTTGCCACTTGAGCCACTCTAAGCTTCAGCTGAACACATTTTCCATTAATAACCAGTGCAATGACTGAACATTTCCTGAATGTAGAACAACCATACTGGGTACAATTACAGGCAGCTGACCTGCTGAGATTTAGGACCTGAATTTCATCTCATGTGATGTTGACTCTAGTACAATGGGAGCAAAAGGAGGGTGCAAATTGCCACTGTTCTGCTTGGGTAGCATTTTTCATCCATGCCAAGAGAGGTGTGAAGTGCTCCACAAAGTTGCAAACACAACACTCCAACCAGCAAGCAGGTCCTTCTCTCCAACTGCCACCCTGCACAAAGTCTTTGCACTTTTCTTGCTCTCAGCTCTCAGCACCTCTGAACAGGCCATTTGGTTAGAATGAACCTCAGAGTAGATGGGATATGAATTCATGTGGCATCTGTCATCTAAAAGGTGGATGACTGATACTGACCCTGCCATGGTGTCTTCACACGCTGGCATCTGCTAAGGGGAAATGGGAACAAGACAGAGAGGGAGAGGCAGCAAATGTAACCCGAATGCCAGAGAGCAATGGTGAAAGATGGTCCTTACTATGTCATAACCAAATGGACAAGTCCAAATCTGCACCTACGCCTTCTCTTCATTCATCTGTGTGTTGTCCCTGTCCTCATTCAGTCTCATCACAGCAGGTAAGCTGCTAACTTGGAAGGAATGGGACTGTCTGGAGCAGCAGATTCTCTTTCAACTCTTTCACTCTCTGGCCTTTTAGAGAGATCAGTGAAAACAACAAAATAGGTATTAATGCTCACTAGGATTGTAGAGCCTGAAATGACATGAGGCAGCACTTTCCTCAGCTGCTTTAGTTCTCTTTTATCATGCTGCTGCCTGTTTGCCTTTGAGGAGTATAAATGACTCTTTCAAATTCAGGATTTGAGGCTGATGATGACAATTGATAACACTAATTTTTTCATGTGTGAAGCACTTTTCATTCACAGGGCTCTCAAATTGCTTTTCAGAATTGTAAAGCTTCCCTTCATCTACCACTGAAATGAACCTGCCTTCAAGGTGGAACAAAGGACCCATCAATGCAAGGTGCTAGTACCCAGCAATTAAGGGCTGGAAATGGAGAACAACGTGCAGGGTCAAGTCAAGTGGGCAGAATACACATCCTGAATGAGAATCTGGACAACACATCATTGCCAGGACTCACATGCTCCAACTCAGGAGAGAAAGTGCAATGGAATCATCACTGGCTAGAAAAGATCAGAATTCCACCTCTCCAACAGGGACAGGGCACTGTGTTGAAGCACACATTTACAACATTGAAAGAAAAAAAAGGAAAAGAAAGAAAATACAAAACCACAAACCAATACAAAACCAACAACAATTTGCTGCCTGACCTTTCTGAAGCCTTTCCTGAAAGAAAACAGTTTTGGTCCCCCCCCAACTTCCTGCAGAAAGGAAAGGCTCTATTGAACTTCAGTGTACACCATGCTATATTGCACAGGAAACCAAACCCATTTTGAAATTAATATGAACTGCAAGAGGAGATCACAAGGTGGGAAACTCTTGAAGTACATGCAAGACTGTTCATGAAATGAGTGAGAAAAGGAAATAGGTGATTATAAAAGGTCATCAGAAATGTCCCTTTAGCAGAGGCATTGTACGAAGGGAGGTGCAGGCTACCACAACATGAACCTGCTACAGCTGAACTTGCAAAGGATACCCAGAACTTCAACCTCTTTTGTTCAAAGAATTATATTTAGGAAGTTTCTTTCACAACATTAAGCCTCCAAAACTTACATAAATCCAGAGAATGGAGACAACTTCCATTTCACAACACAAAACAAACGAATGAAAGCAGACAGCTTTCCCAGCCACAGGAACACAGATGTTTCGCACTCGATTCAGCAATGATCAAAGCACAACTACTGTATGAAACTGGAAGGGCCAGACCAGAGGCAGTTGGTTGAGTCTGCTACTCAAAAATTCTTGTCCCAAATCAAATCCCATTGAGGAAAAGAGAGTTTCTAAAACAAGTTTTCTGAGAGTAATTTTTCTACAGCATTTTGGTTCACCAAGCAGCAAGAAAATTGTGGCATTTGAATGGAAAGGCAAAGGTGGTCCCTGCTGCTGAGAACAACACACATCACACAGGGAGGAAACAACTCTGAACTGGCAGCAGGGACAAGATGCAGATGAGTATTTTGGACAGGAAAAGAGTAATTGGTGAGATGAGTGTAATGACAGAGCTACAATGCCTGCTTCTAACAGGCACCAGTGCTAGAAGTGATGTGTTTAGCATTGGTGCTTCCTGAAATCTCAAAGGACTGGATAAACTAGGAGAGTTTCCTATTGTCCCATGTTACTCATATGATCACCTCTCCTGTTTTATTCAACAAAGAAAGTATTTTTAAGGGTGCTTTACTGCCTAGGCACCTCAGACATTTAACATGCTCTTTGTATTTTGTTTCTTGTTTTATTTTTCTTATAACCTGTGTAGAACCCAATGATTTTTCAAGAAGATTGAAACTGCCATAAACTCAGAGCAGGAGAGGGTGGGCAGCATACCTTCACTCCACTAATTCTATCCTCCTGCTTTCTTCCACTCATGTATTTCCAAATGATCTAATGATTTAATTTATTTTTATTACTCTGATTTCTCTTATTGGAGAGAAACATTAATGGTTAAGGATGTAGAGTGCACAAGCCTTTGCACTCCTTTGTTTCATGCTTCAGTGGATTTCTTGCTGACTAGCAGAAGGATGCAAGGGAGAGCCAGTGAAGCTAAGGCAGATTCTCCAAAATCTCATCTCAGCTCCCTGCTACACCCTCAACAGATATTACAACACCAGCTGCCAAAAGAACTTAGCTCTGACACAGTTCAGGCCAGGCCAGTTAGCTATTTAAAGAGATGGGTTTATTTATACACTTTTTACCCTCCTTCCCTCCCCACCAAACTCCCACCCTGTCTTTTAAGATGGGAAATTACCAGCAGCCCTGATCATGTACAATTTGACAGCAGTTTACCAGATAATTTGGTCTTTGCTGGTACTTTTATTCTTCAATAAATTCCTTCAACCATTAAACAATGCTACTGCCACAGCAGCCTTGGCAGAGATCAACAGAACGTGGCAGGTCTGCTCCAGGTTTCTAGTCCTACCCTCCAGGTATCAAAGAGCTAGATGGAGGAAAAAGACATTTTCCTTTCCTTTGCTCACTTCAAAAGGGTTTTGTCCTGAATTTCCATACAGTCAATTACAACATTTTTTAAAGACATAAAGGTGGATGGGGGTGGGAAGGGGAAAAGGAAGGTGGAGGGCTGGTAGATTGGGCACTGGGGAGATTTGTTTCAATCTACTACTTAAGTAATTGTGCCTTTGCTGAAATAATGATCATGTTTGTTAATAGCACTGTGTCAGCTCCTTTAGCAAATGAAAAATCTGCCCTGTTTGGAAAGCCAGAGCAATTATGAACTGCACTACTCTCTACTCTGAAGAGATCTCTGGTGACACAGAAGGGAAGGACACGTATTTTGATACATGAGTATAGAGAGTTACAGATAGATATACAGACAGATGGAATAGATGATAGGTGGAAAGAGAGATAGGTAGATAGATAGATAGGTACATACATACATGCACACACATACATACATATACATACACATACATAATTTATACAGGGCTGCAGTCCCTAGTTCAGTGACCTGGAAAGAGAAGTTGGCATCCTCACAACTTTGTGCACAAATCTAACGGTGCTGCACGCCTGACCTCCACAGCGCAGGGTTTATTCTAAGAATCCAGGCATTCTCAACAAAGGTGGCTGCTTTGGGGTCTACTTGGTACAGCTGGCATCCCAGAAATCTAATCTCATCTGCAGTCCTGCCAGCTGTAGAAACCTGCTACAATCACTGGAATGGACCTTAAAACCTTGTCCTTGCAAGGACTGCACATGCATTGGGTCATACTGGAATCTACCCAAGTTTAGAAAGGAAAATCAAGTGGACATATAAGAAAGCATCAGAGACATTACTTCATCCCCAACCCTGAATTCAACCCTTAGAAAGAGGCAAACACCTGAGAGACTTCAGGGGAAAGGAGGACACTCGGATGAGGCCAAAGAAGCCCACAGGGGAAGCTGTTTCATTTCTGGAATGTGGACCATGTGCATCTATTTTTAGTTTTGAACCAGAAGTCCTGAGCCCTGTGCTGGCCCAACGAGAGCTGCGGCCCAGCCATCCACTAATAGCTAGTAGTTCTTAATAAAGAGCAGCACTTAGGTAAAGGGATGAGGTTACTGTTGGAGGGGTCATGATTAGTAATGATTAATCTGATCCTTGCCAACATAAACTGGATCCACTGTTCATTAAATAATTATTCTGCAGCGTGGATACAATTTCCAGAGGAGGCATACATTTGTCATATTAAAACCAAAAACAAACACACAGGACAGGAGGCTCTGACTTCTCAGTAACACACGAGTTCTCACGAGCACCCAGAAAAGTTAAGTAATGAGAAAAAACATCAAAGGGTGAGAGCAGTCAAATATTGATGAGCTGCCTGAATTTTGTAAGAAGCAGAGGGAAAAAAAATGTTAGACTAAACTCTGAGAAGGCAGAGCTGCATGTGCTGAGAATACAAAGTGCTCTGCTACCTCTGGTTCTCAGCCTTACGCACAACTTCATTTGGCATACTTTTGGTTTGGACACATTTTCCCTCATTTTAAATGACAATTTGCTTTTCTCTGAAAGTACACCAAAAAAAAAAATCCCTTCTTCAGACCTCTCTTTCCTGCTTTATGTTAATATACTACTTAGCACAAGGAAATCCTAGTCCAGGATTGCCATTCCTATGCAGCAGTGAGCCTCAAATCATAAGCAAGGGTACAACAAATGCTGGGGAGTGACAAATTCCTGGGAAACTAATAACCACTCTGAAGAGCATAGATGAAATTCAGTCTGGGCCTTGGTGCACAGGTTAATTCTGCTCCCACAAAGCAGACAGACATGGTGCCAATGGCAGCAGCGGACACAAAGGTTTTGCTGCCAAGAGGTGACCTTACTTTGGGACTCTTCTCAACCATCCTGCTTCCCCAGCTCCAAGCTTCACCAGGACCATCCACGCAGGGTGGGACTCTAGCTTTTCAATGCACCAAACAGATTCCCTTTCCTTCAAAGCTTTATTGCACTGGCTAGCCTTCCACCTCATCTCATAGGGTTTCATTTGAACTGGAAGATCACACAACAAAGACCACCAGCCTCTCCTCCTGGTGCAAACCCGACACGAAGGTGAAATCCCAGCCCTATGTGAGCATGCTTTGTGAGCACGCTTGGACTTCTGCCCTCCAGAGTGATGGGGACAGGCTGTACACACTAGTGCCTTGCATCATAGAAGATACCATGTACACAGCTGCCTTTGGATGTCAGACTTGAGGAAGCACATCTTGGGGTGCATCCTCTGGCCAAGGAAATCAAGGTGCCTTCTCTTCCACAAGCATAGTGAAGAAGTAACAGTAAATGAAATCCTCAGCAACAGGGTTAAGACTTGTTTCAGCTGGGGATTTTAACTGGTGGGGCACTGTGCCTAGGGCTTTTTGGAAGTTGCAACACTGACTTGAAAGAATGAAAATAATTAAAATCTTTGCAAAGTGCCACCTTTCACAAAAATGTAGTTCGTTCCAAACATTTAACTAGTTAATGGTACAGAATCCACAACTTATGATTGAGTTGCATTTTGACTCAACTAGTCAAAGGCATCACAGGAAAACACAAAGCAAACCCAAGGAAACTGACAAAAGAAAGGGAAAGCCCCCAGGAGGAGCAGTGAAGGTAAATCTTTAAAATCTGACATAGGGTGTGAGGGGAGGGGATAAGGTTCTGCAAACAAACCAAAACCCAGTGCAGTGTTTCTCCTCTTCACAAAGCAAAATAAGCTGTTCATAAAATAATGCTTCCTTGGTCTTCTGGCAATTAGTGTCCTGAAGGATTAGCCTACAATCATCAGCAAGTGTTTGCCTTTCCCAGCCAATGTCACCAGAGAAGTCTGTGTTTACCTACAAGGCCCAGGGGATACTTTATAATCCAAGCAGAGGTCTTGCATTCACAAATGTTCCACACTGCCACCCACCCTCCTGTACTGGCTTCCTCCCCACCTACCTCCTGTCCCCTGAAATACTGGCAGAGCCCTGCAGCGAACACAACAAACGAGCGCCACAGCCCCTGAAGCAAGCCCTGACCCAGCAGGGAAGTGTTGTCGAGATGGGCAACTCATCACTAGACATCAAACATTAGATCTCAAAAAGTAACCTTATGCAAAGAATAATCTACCCCTGTCTCAGCATAAAACAGAATGGTACTATTCATTCCCTTCTATCACCTACTCTATAACTGAAGTATTGTCATCAATGAGTTTTAGGTCCAGCAGTCAGGGCTTGTCAGAGATAGTGCCATCAAGATGTTCCCACTTCATTTTCAATCTCTACTACATACAAGCTGACACTGTTTTAGCCCTTATGTAAATCAAGAGTGATTCAACCAGAGTACAAGAATGCAGCAAAACACTGAAGAATAAAATGGGTAAAAATGTTTTATTTCTTAATTGATGTTCTCCTGCTTTGTTAGAATTTCAACATGAGAAAATCAAGCTTATACTTGAGAGAATGGAAAGCTATTCTCTAAAGAAAAATAGTGTGAACCCTTGTCTTGATGGCAAACTGATAGCAGAGCTATGAATGAATTGTTTTGAAAGAAACAGTAAGAAAGCCAACATCAGTGAAAGGCTCAATCCCTACACAGCATGTGGGAGTTTGACCAGTGCCCCTCACAACAGAGCTCACCACATAACAGACAGAACTGTCCTCAGAGTTTCTCAGACCCTAACAAAACCAGGATCAGAGATTAATTATGTTTGATGAACATTTCTGTCGAAAACTAAAATAATTTTTCTTCCTGAGAACTCAGATCCTTTTCCATCAGTTAATTATTGCTGGAGCCTTGTGCACACTCTGTGGATCTGCTTCAGGCCTACACCTGGTGACATGTTGTTCACAAGGTACCTTACACAGCAAAGTTATTTAATATTTGGTGTCACCTGCTTCACTCTTCAGGTTTGCCATCAAGTGACCCAGTATCTGAAAGTGTTTCTGCTCAAACAGATTTGTCTTTCATCTTTGGAAGAATGACCTCTTTACTCCAACTTCTGCTTAGCTACAAAGCTGGAAGGACATAATAACTGAAGCTTTTGAGAGAGATAAACTGGGCTGGTCTGAACAAGCACCAAATGGTAGGCGGTGGGGGAACGGCTGCTAGCTGGCTATCATTCACAGCAGAGTCCACTCGCTTTCAATTGCTGAACCCAACCTCCATCTCACCAATTTCAGAAGAAGGAGCCATTCACTCCAAATCATGACCATTGAATCCTGGTCATCAATGTGTGAACATTCTTCTACATGTCTGTCATAAGGGATCTCAACACCAAGTACTATTGTGGCGGTGTAACCTCAGAATGAATGCATGCAACAAATGCCACACTGCCTGCTGAAGCAGGCACAGCGTGAGACCAAAGGCTGTCTGCATTTAGCCTGCAAGGAATTACAGTTCCTGAAGACAGACACTGCCTGGTGCAGATTCTTATGAAGAGACAGAATTCAGGAGTTAATCAGCCAGCTGGGAATAGGTCAGGCTAAGGCATTAGCAGCTATTATTGCCATGAATCCCTGATCTTGCTGTAGAGTTTTTCCACAAATAACAAAACAGCAACATGAATTCGGTGTCGATGTCAGCCAGGCCAAGGACCCTGATATGCAACAGAACAGTTTAAATCCACCAGGTGTTAGTTCACATTGTCTTTCACTTCCATCAGTTAAGGTACATATTGACTGACCTGATCTGAATCTTTTACTTGAGCATTTTTCCCTTTTCTGCAACCACAGCTCATGAGCAGTTTTGCATCTCCAATGACTTTTCCCTATAAAAGATAAGACAAGACAAACATGAGCACAATCTGAACAACTGAAGATCAAGAGGTGGAAGAAAAGGCTTTAGGGAAGCCTGTGAATTCATTCTGCATTGACAGGAGATACCTTTCCAGAGGGGCAGCTCCCAAGCTCCCCAAAGGCCAATGTCACAACACTGGGGATGTCATGCAGACAGTGGCAGGAAGATAATAAGGTTTGTGGAAAAACACAGAACATGGGCAAACCAAGCTGAAAAGGACACAGGTGATTGTAATCCAATGTGTTCAGTATGCATACTTGAACAGAAACAAGTATGTCATAATCAGGGAGCACAACTACCAACCTGGAGTGACTCAAGATAAAACACACACATCAGCATTTCTGTTCACCCTCACCAAGTTAGTGCTCTCTTGTTTCTGGTGATGTTAGATTTGGTGAAATAAAAGGCCACAGGTGTGATTTGCCCTCATCAGGACACCTGGCCCACCAGAACACTGGTGAGGCATTGCCAGGAATCCAGCAGCTCACTTTCACCCAGCACTTGCTGGTGCAGAATCTGCAGCACCAGGAACACACTGGGGTCAAGGGAGATTTTATGAAGAAACAGGGTCCTGACGTCCTCCTTTTGCCTAACAATAGTTTGGGAGCTTGAGTACCTTCTTTTCCTTTATAATCCAATAGGAATGACTCAGCATGACCTGAGCAGCAAGGCCCCCACATGTTAATGTGGTTCTTTTCTGGGGGGATTATTTGAGTCACTTTGGTTATTCACCAAAGCAATTGTTGAGCTTTTAGGACCCAGACATCTCAGTAAATAACCAGAACAGAAAGGGACTGTGATCCCAAGTGTGTTTGTTCAAAATGATCCTTAAGTTCCAACAGCAACACAGCCAAGTCAGAGCCCAAAAATGCCTTGTAATTATTTGCTTTCTTATAGACACACACACCAAGACATTGCCTTTTTTCATACTTCTGCTACCTACAGCTGCAAAATAAACATGCTCAGCATCTGCTGGGCAACAGAAGGAGAATCTCCATGCACAGCCATGGAGAGTCAGTGAATGTGAACTAGGTGAACTCACACGAAAGTACTCTATATGATGAGGAAGGGAACTGCAGCCATTACTCAATGTCAGGGCACAGCAGTGAGATGACCCTGGGTAGCAGGAACTAGAAACAGGCAGAAAAACTTCTAGTCACCTTGGAAGAGCCTGATGTCTGTCAGGTGTGTGGAAATCTATTACTTGGTGCTCCCAGAACCTCACCAGTCCCAGTAAAGTCAGGTAATGCACAAATGTTGTCTTTACTCCCTCTCCCAGAAAGAGAGACTGAAAAGGCTGAGCCTACACCTCTACACCTGATACCTAACCAAATGGCCAGTGTTTGGCCTGTTGATTGCAACCTGTCAAACCCCAAGGTTTGCAATGGCACCCTCTGACCGTGACTCCTGTCTGTTCTAGATGTTTTGCTCTTTTTCCATTACTGCAGTCCTTCACAGTGAGCCTGTAATAAAAAATCATTCCCCAGAAATAAGTTATTGAACTAAAATTAAAATTATGTAATGATTTTATCAAACTTCTATGTCAGAGATTGGCATCTGAGGCACGTGGAGAGACTTGCCTGTTCAACCAAAGACACGCCACAGACACCCCACGGCACACAGACAGCCAGGATCTCTGACAGTGGTTACAGAGTCACGATATATCTCTTTAGGAAACATGACTTGCTATCAGTCATCTCCTCCCAGTATCTGCTGAGAAGACATTGTGATGAAAACCATAATCCAGCTCTTTTTACATCACAAACCAAGGAAAAACTCCAATTTTTAGACCCTTCTCCCGCTTCCAGGATATAATGTCATGCAAACCATCACCTCATGACAAACCATGAGCTCATGACAAACCATGACCATGTTCTACTGTCCAGATGAAGTATCACCACCTTTATTTAACAGAGGAAAAATGCAAACTGCTGTTTATACTCACCTGGAAAGGCCACCTCAGGCAGTTCAGCAAGGCCACGTGCAATATCCTGCACTTGTTTTGGGACAATACTCAGTATTGGTACAGGCTGGGGAATGACAGAATTGAGAGAAATCCTGCCTAGGACTGTGAGCCCAGAAGGTCAACAACAGCCTGGGCTGCATCTAAAGAAGCATGGAAAGTATATCAAGGCAGGTGATTCTGCCCTTCTCCTCCATACTGGTAAGACCCTACCTGCAGTCCTGCATCCAGGTCTGGGGTCCTCAGCACAAAAAAGATATGGACTTGTTGGTGTGGGTTCAGAGGAGGCCACAAGAATGATCAGAGTTGAAACACCTCTCTTACAAGGATAGGCTAAGAGAGTTCGTTCAGCTAGGAGAAGAGAAGGCTCTAGGGAGACCTTGCTGCAGCCTATCAGTACTAAAAGAGGGCCTATGAGAAATATGAGGACTGTATATTTAGCAAGGCAACAGGACAAGTGCAATGTTTTCAAAGTTTTCAAAGCACAAGAGTGTAAGAATAGAATAGAAGAAGAACAACAGAATTAACCAGGTTGGAAAAGACCTTCCAGATCAAGTCCAACCAATCACCCAGCACTATCTGATCAACTAAACCATCACAGTATCACCAAGGTTAGAAGAGACCTTGAGGATCGTGGAGTCCAACCTGTCACCACAGACCTCATGACTAGACCATGGCACCAAGTGCCACGTCCAATCCCCTCCTGAACACCTCCAGGGATGGGGACTCCACCACCTCCCTGGGCAGCACATGCCCATGGCTAACAACTCTCTCCACGGAGAACTTTCTCCTCACCTCGAGTCTAAACCTCCCCTGGCACAGCTTGAACTTGTCCCTCAGCTTGGGACTGCTGGCCACACTGTTCTTGAGGCAGCCAAGAGGGCCAATGGCATCCTAGCCTGCATCAGGAACAGTGTGGCCAGCAGGAGCAGGGAGGTCATTCTGCCCCTGTACACTACACTGGTTAGGCCACACCTTGAGTCCTGTGTCCAGTTCTGGGCCCCTCAGTTTAGGAAGGAGGTTGACTTGCTGGAAGGTGTCCAGAGAAGGGCAACAAAGTTGGTGAGGGGTTTGGAGCACAGCCCTGTGAGGAGAGACTGGGGGAGCTGGGGTTGCTTAGCCTGGAGAAGAGGAGGCTCAGGGGTGACCATATTACTCTCTACAACTACCTGAAGGGAGGTTGTAGACAGATGGATGTTGGTCTCTTCTCCCAGGCAGCCAGTACCAGAACAAGAGGACACAGTCTCAGGCTGCACCAGGGGAGGTTTAGGCTGGAGGTTAGGAAGAAGTTCTATACAGAGAGAGTGATTGCCCATTGTAATGGGCTGCCTGGGGAGGTGGTGGAGTCACCAACATTGGAGGTGTTCAGGAGGAGACTTGATGGGGTGCTTGGTGCCATGGGTTAGTTGTTTAGGTGGTGTTGGATTGGTTGATGGGTTGGACACGATGATCTTGAAGGTCTCTTCCAACCTGGTTTATTCTGTTCTATTCTATTCTCTTGTTCTGGTGCTGGTTGCTAGAGGGAAGAGACCAACCCCTTTCTGTCTACAACCACCTTTCAGGTAGTTGCAGAGGGCAATGAGGTCACCCCTGAGCCTCCTCTTCTCCAGGCTAAGCAACCCCAGCTCCCTCAGCTTCTCCTCATAGGGCTTGTGCTCAAGGCCTCTCCCCAGCCTTGTTGCCCTTCTCTGGACACGTTCAAGTGTCTCAATGTCCTTCCTAAACTGAGGGGCCCAGAACTGGACACAGGACTCAAGGTGTGGCCTAACCAATGCAGAGTCCAGGGGCACAATGAACTCCCTGCTCCTGCTGGCCACATTATTCCTAATGCAGGCCAGGATGCTATTGGCCCTTACCTCCCTGGGCAGCACATTCCAATGGCCAATCTCTCTTTCTGGGAAGAACTTCCTAACATCCAGCCTGAACCTCCCCTGGCACAGCTTGAGACTGTGTCCTCTTGTTCTGGTGCTGGCTGCCTAGGAGAAGAGACCAACCCCCACCTGGCTACAACCTTCCTTCAGGCAGTTGGAGAGAGCCAGAAGGTCTCCCCTGAGCCTCCTCTTCTCCAGGCTAAGCAACCCCAGCTCCCTCAGCTTCTCCTCACAGGGCTGTGTTCCAGACCCCTCCCCAGCTTTGTTGCCCTTCTCTGGACACCTTCCAGCATCTCAACATCTTTCCTAAACTGAGGGGCCCAGAACTGGACACAGTTAAACTAGATACAAGGCATTGAGTGCACCCTCAGCAGGTTTGCTGATGACATCAAGCTGTGTGGTGCAGCAGACAGGCTGGAGGGAAGGGATCCATCCAGAGGGACCTGGACAGGCTGGAGAGGTGGGCACAAGCCAACCTCAGGAGGTTCCACAAGAACAAGGGCAGGGTCCTGCAGCTGGGTCGAGGCAATCCCAGGCACAACTCCAGGCTGGGCAGGGACTGGCTGGAAAGCAGCCCTGAGGAGAGAGACTTGGGGGGGCTGGGGGAGGAGAAGCTCAACAGGAGCTCTCAGTGTGCACTTGCAGCCCAGAAAGCCAATCAGATCCTGGGCTGCAGCAAGAGAAGTGTGGCCAGCAGGGCAAGGGAGGTGATTCTCCCCCTCTGCTCAGCTCTGCTGAGACCCCACCTGGAGTACTGCCTCCAGTTCTGGAGCCCATATTACCAGAGGGATCTGGAGGTGCTGGAGGGTGTCCAGAGAAAGGCCATGAGGATGAGCAGAGGGCTGGAGCACCTCTCCTGTGAGGACAGACTGAAGGAGTTGGGGCTGTTCAGTCTGGAGAAGAGAAGGCTCTGAGGTGACCTCATTGTGGCCTTCCAGTATCTGAAGGGGGCTACAAGAAGGCTGGGGAGGGACTTCTCAGGATCTCAGGTAGTGCTAGGACTAGGGGGAATGGAATGAAGCTGGAGGTGGGGAGATTCAGGCTGGAGGTGAGGAGGAAGTTCTTCCCCATGAGACTGGTGAAGCCCTGGAATGGGTTGTCCAGGGAGGTGGTTGAGGCCCCATCCCTGGAGGTGTTTAAGCCCAGGCTGGATGAGGCTCTGGCCAGGCTGATGTAGTGTGGGGTGTCCCTGCCCATGGCAGGGGGGGTGGAACTAGATGATCCTTGTGGTCCCTTCCAACCCTGACTGATACTGTGATGCTATGAATAATTTTGCTGTGAGGGTGATGAAACACTGACACAGGCTGCCTGTAGAAGCAGTAAGCATCCCATCCCTGGAAACATTCATGAGGCTCTGAGCAACCTACTCAAGTTAAAAACGACCCTGCTCATCACAGGGAAGTTGGACTAGATGATCTGTACAGGTCCCTTCTAGCCCACACCATTCCCTGGTCCTATGATTCCATGGATAGGAGCCCAACACTTGATGCTTTTCCTTTCCCCACGGCAATACAAGAATGCAGGGGCTCCTGCATTCCCTATGGCAGCAAATGAAAGCAATTCACTGCACGAATAATCTCCTTTTCTAACTGCAGATGTAGCTCTTACAGTACACATTCCCTGAATTTACTACTACCTCCACCTTTTTTTAGGAAAGTTTATGATGAGCAGATGCTTAGTTTGGGGATAGGTGTCTAACATTAGGGGGAAAAAAGGGGGGGAAAAACATATGGACAACATTTGCAGCCAGTCTCAACTCCATTCAAGAGCAGATGGAGGCCCTGTCATTCAGGGGTTTCCTCACACACACCTAACAGTTCAGTGGGGATGGGAAAAGGGGCTTCTGTTTGGATGCTTCTGTCTGGAACCAGATTAGAAGAAAGCACACTTTTGTGCAGCACACGCCTTGTGTTACATTAAACATGCATATGCAACTCCAGCTTTCATTCTTAAATGGAGTCCTCCAGAGTGTTCAGGGTCAGGGAGTTTTTGTTTGTTTATCTCTATGTTGTTTTACAGTTTCTAGAGCCCAAGGAGTTTGTTACAAAATGAAAACTCTTCAGTGAGCCTATCCTGCTCTGGCTACTGCCTCCTAATGCAACCCTTCCTCCTTCCAGCAGAGCTGATGCTTACAGATGGAGATGAGAACACTGCAAAGTGAGGAGCCTCATCTCACCAGGGACTACAGAGGTTTGGTCTTAATTTATGGATCATAATTTCCATGTTTCTTGGCCTTTTAATAACAGGATCCGGGAGGAGCATGATGGTCATGAAAGCTTGGACTAAATGATGCAGTGCTGTCTGGTTTTAATGCAATGCTCTGGTTGAGAAGCAGGTTAAGTGCAAGGATTTCCCAAGGAGGATCTTGCTTTGCCTTTTCTGGCTCAAACTCATCATGAGGCATCCTTCTTCCCAAGGCAAAGAGTAAGAGGGCTCCTTGGCAAGCACTTAAGAGTGAAGGCCATATGCCCCATTATCCCACTTCTTACAGGGAATCTCACTGGCTTCACCCTCCTTGCTGTACCACAGGCTTCAGCAGTTGGCCAAAGTTTGCAGAAGAAGAAGAAAATCAGTAATATTAGTAACAGGCTTAATTATCTCAGCTGCACAGGTGACAAATGATTAATTGACAGTTTTAACAGCCCATGGTAGAGAAACACCAAAATGAGTCACCCAGAAGTCACTGAGGGCTTGTAACACCTTGCTTCACACCAGCAGTTCTGGGGGAAGCACAGGGGCACACACATCATCACTGCCAGGGCAGCCCTAGGGCCGGCACTGAACCCTGGTACAGCAGTCCCCCATGGAGCTGCCTGCCCTATTTAAAGGAGTCAGATGTGAAGCACATGGCACTGTGGGCCTGCATGGAGCTGCCAGGCTCTGTGCTCCAGAGGAGTTGGCTGCGATTAACCAGACACCTGCCTTCCCACACCCAAGTCTGCAGCTGGAAAGATCAGCTGGGGAGGTTGGCTTGTCTTAGCAGCACTATGCCATACACCTTGCAGCTAATGGCAGGTCCAGCAGGGCTCTGAGCTGCTCAGTTCCCATCAGCCTTCCTCAGTTGTGAGCAATAGCCACCAAAAATCCTGGCAGCAGTCTCACCTGCAAGGGACCTCAACCAACTGGACAGATGGGCAGAGGCCACCATGATGGCATTCACCAAGTCCAAGTGCCAGGTGCTGCACTTTGGCCACAGCAACCCCATGCAGAGCTACAGGCTGGGGTCAGAGTGGCTGAGAGCTGCCAAACAGAGAGGGATCTGGAGGTGCTGATCGACAGCCACCTAAACATGAGCCAGCAGTGTGCGCAGGTGGCCAAGAGGGCCAATGGCATCCTGGCCTGCATTAGGAATAGTGTGGCCAGCAGGAGCACGGAAGTCATTGTGCCCCTGTACTCTGCATTGATTAGGCCACACCTTAAGTCCTGTGTCCAGTTCTGGGCCCCTCAGTTTAGGAGGGACATCGAGACACTTGAACGTGTCCAGAGAAGGGCAACAAGGCTGGGGAGAGGCCTTGAGCACAGCCCTGGGAGGGAGAGGCTGAGGGAGCTGGGGTTGCTTAGCCTGGAGAGGAGGAGGCTCAGGGGAGACCTCATTGCCCTCTACAACTACCTGAAAGGTGGTTGTAGCCAGGAAGGGGTTGGTCTCTTCTCCCAGGCAACCAGCCCCAGAACAAGGGGACACAGTCTCAAGCTGCACCAGGGGAGGTTTAGACTTGAGGTGAGGAGAAAGTTCTTCACGGAGCGAGTCGTTCGTCATTGGAATGTGCTGCCCAGGGAAGTGGTGGAGTCACCATCCCTGGAGGTGTTCAAGAGGGGATTGGATGTGGCACTTGGTGCCATGGTCTAGTCATGAGGTCTGTGGTGACAGGTTGGACTCGATGATCTTTGAGGTCTCTTCCAACCTTGGTGATACTGTGACCTGCTGCAAGCCATCTCTACTTGCCCCCCAGAAATTCGCACTGGCTGAATTTGGCTCTGGCTTTCAGCTGTTAGTGTCTTCTCCATGTTTTCTGCCTTGCCATACCCTCTAAATGCCCCCCACCAACAACTGAAGACAGGAGGTGCAGAAGGGATAACAGAGCCTTGGTCGATGGCAACCTAGAGAAGTACTTTCCTGAAACAGCTTTATGAAGCTAAGCTCAGCAGTACTTTGCACTCTTCTCTTTTCTTCCTCTCCTGTCTTACACCACCAAAATAGCTCTCCAGCATGATACCCACATAAACACAGCGATCTTGCCTGCTCAGGAACGAGAGGCATGTAGGGAGGCAATGTCATCCTTCTGACTCCTCTTCCATCTATTCAAACACCCCAGCATTTCCAGGACTGGATAGCACACTTGCAGCCAGCTTCCCTGACAGCCTGCACCAGGCAGGCTGTGCAGCTCAGTCTGCTGACTTGCCACTACACTTAATTAGTTTTTAATAAAATAATTATTGGTTTTCACTATGAGCTACTTAGTACCAAGCCAAGAGGAACAGGCAGTTTGTTTGGGGCGGGTTTGTTTGTTTGTTTGCTTGCTTTTCCCCTGGGGCTCTATTTCGGTTTTTCACCATGAAAACGTGTAAAGAACTGCAACAGTGAACCCTCAAAAAAAAGATCCCCATAAGTGCATAAATTAAATTGGGATGAATGGTGTGTTCCTTGTTTACAGTTTTTCTCCTGTTCTGTCAGGGCTATCCACGTGTCTTGAGGAACCGGCACCCAAGTGCCTACAGTGTTAAGAGTAAGAGACAAGAAGGGGGAAAAAGAAGGGAAACAAGAACTGAATCCAAGGTGGAGGCAAGCAGCAGTACAACAGACAGCTGGTGTTTGGGTGGTGGTAAATCACCCTGAAATGAGCCTCTTCCCTCAGCTCAATGAGGCCTAAACAACAAAGGAAGGCACAGCTTGCAGCCGGACAGCCTGCTAGCCAACCACAGACACACATGACAGCTTCATTCAGGAGCCCGGAGTCAATACAAAAGCTTCGAAATCAATCCGACATCCTGCGACCTCAAACAATGCGTCAAATCTTCTCAGAATTGGAGCCCCAAATGAGGGGGAGCAGCATTCAAGGGAGATCAAACCACAGGGCTGGCATTGAAAGAGACTAAAAAGGAGAAGAATGTTCCCAGTTTATTAATGGCGAGGTCTGGCCGGCTGCATCCCAGCCGCCACAGGTTACGTTCATTAAAGGGCAGTGCTTTGCACGTATTATGCAGAGCGCCTGGAGAGCCTGTGTGCGTGTGCGCCCGGCATGCCCTTCCCTCGCTAGAGAGCAGGATGTGTCTCTCTGCTTAGCACTCTTGTCTCCATCAGAAATTCCTCCTGTGTGAACCACAAGCGGGTTTTTTTCCCACTTGAGCGCCTGCATGGGCACAGACGCGTGCACGCCCTCGCACATATGCACACTCTCTTCCCTGAACCTGAAAAGCATTAAAGGAGCTCAGACAGGCTCTTTCCAGGGGAAAAAAAAAGCCACAACAAACCAACCAACCAACCAAACAAGCCCAACGTTTCACATCCCCTTCCCCTCTGGTCATACTTACATCTAACACACACATAAAACCTGTTACAAAAGGCTGAAGCATTACACAATTGCTGCTGCTGTTGGAGTTGATAGCTCCAGAAACCCCTGGCCACTCCTACATGCTATAAAGGACACGGCCCCACAGCACAACAAACCCACAAAAAACAAAACAAAACAAACAAACAAAACTGAGAAGTGCTTTGGTCCCAGGATTTGTTCCCTCTGGGTAGGCTTGAGGTAGTTTCACCTGCAGCATCTGTCTAGTAGCACTGCACGCAAATGACACCCTTCCCCCGACACCAAGAAAAGGCTGAGCAAATCCTTTTCATCAGCTGCCCTCTGAGAGCAGGCAGACATTACAAAGATAAATATCATTTGCAAAAGTACTCTTTGGGTTTGCTTGTCCTATTTGTCTCCTTCCAGCTGACACGCATTTGAAGGAGTTAGACCTTGCAAGCTTTCTTCTCATCTGCACAGCCCAAGACGGAATGCTCGCTTGAGGTCAGAACTGAAAAGTCCTTTGTATGCTGAGGTGGCAGCAGGTGAAGAGAAAGGGCTGCATTATGAAAGGTGTCCACAAATGCTGATGCACGTGCCCACGTGCTTTTGCTGAAGATGTGTCAAAGTCCAGTCATCTCTACTTCAAAAGTGTCACACTGATCTTTATGTTCGGAACAAACAGGGCTGTAGGAGCTAGCAACCTCTCTCTCAGATTTGGAGAAACTGCAAACAATAAATGTCCTTTAGGATGCAGCAATTCCAACACTTTTCATTCTTGAAAGCTGGGGAAAATCACATAAGACTCCACAACAAAAGTTGTGCTTTACTCACCCTTTACTTTGCTGTTCTACACTTATATTGCCACACTCTGGAGTTCTTAGAGACCATGAACATGATCCTTATCTCCTCTTCTGAAAAGGCATCTCTATTTTTGCCTAAGATAACGCTATAGAGATGCCAGAGGGCAACTGGGCAAAGACAAGCATGGAAGATTCAGCAAGACTTTTCTCCAGCACAAGTTAAGATGGAAGATCAACATGCAAGACCAGGTGAGATGATATTCTGACTGCTGGCAAGAAGACCAGGGAGGTTCTTGCCTTGCTGCTCAACAGCAGGACAAAAAGCCCCTCGATCAGCATTCACAGGAAAAAGAAAGTTGCAGCCACACTGGAAGACTGCTCAAGATCTGTGGTAGATGAGTGGTAGGAAATGACACAAGGCTTCAACACCTCCTAGTCTTGCAGATGGAACAGAGTATGCAGCGATTCGATAAAGATTCAAAGGTTAAGTTTGCTGGCAGGATGATAAGGTTGACATCTTTCCTTTTAAGATACCTTTTTTTTTTTGCACTGGAACAGGATGTTTTGGTTTGGATATCTACCTAGTCCATTTTTCAAACTCAGGAAAATGAGCTCTTATTTCAATGAGCTGCCTTTATTTTATTTCTTTTGCTTGCTTGCCTGCTTTAAACTCTGCTATTTGAATAATTTAACAATCTATCTTAAATATTTCACCAATAAATCACAGGGTTGTGTTTCTATTTCATGTTAAAACTAATCAGCAGAGGAATGTCTGAGCTGGAAGTTAAAATTCTGCTCCACCAAGCCAGCAGTGCATAATCATTTCTCTGCAGACTCTCTGGTGAATAGAAACTTCTCTGCAGAATTACTGTTGTATAAAAAGTTATCTGTGCAGGCACAGAGCGCAACCACGGTCCAGGATCATCTGCATCTTGCCAAAAGGGCTTGAGATTTCCAGAGCTAATTGGTTTGTAGAGTTTTCCCTCTCTGGTAAGCACAAGCATGGAGTTCGCAGTTGAATTCCATCCCTGGGCACATCAAGACAGAATCTCCCTTCACTGCTCTGGATGCTGATAATACTCACAGACTGCCAAATGGTCCCCACAGGTGATGACAGTATTGGTATTCCATGCTTGTTCCCATCCCAGAGGAGCAAATAAGGGAAAAAATTGGATCACATTAGCCAAAAGGAGAATTACTCCTGTACAAACCTGGAGTGAAGGAGATGCAATCCTGTACAGGGATCTCCAAATCAAAGTGAGTATCAATTGGAATGAAAGTTCTCAAGTTCTTAAACCATGTAGGCATTTTTAACTACATTCCAATGATGTTCTGGACCAAAATCAATACATTTATAAAATAAGAGAAGTACACCTTCTCCTCACAGCCTCCCAAAGTCTCAGTTCATCAGAACAAAGCCAGGAAGCCTCAGAGAGATATGTATGTATAATTTAGAACAATTAACTCTAGTTTTCTTTCTAAATCACTGACAGACATTCAAGGCAAGACCCACTTTGGTCTCAGTGAGCAAAATCCATAAAGCATGAACAATGTGAATAGACAGCAAGAAGATGATAGCTAACATACTGAATCAAAACAAACATACAAACAAACACAGAAGAGAGACAAGGGAGGGAATAGCTGAACATTGCTTTACCATTAAGATACCTCTAATTTTATTTTTGTCAACTTTTCACTTAGTTATTGTGACTAAACTTTAGAATCCATGCCTTTTGCTTCAAAGAACTCTGCAGTGAGCTATCTCGCATTGATAACCATAATAAAAATTATCTAAGTATATACAAATACAATGCACAGGTAAAAACCATCCTGGGCAATGTGATTACACCTTTTCAGCTGAACAAATGTCTCCACATCCCAGCTCCTAAGACTGGCTGAAGCTTGCCTGGAGGGTGATGGGCAAGGTGGAAATCAGAGACACATCCTCCTCCTTGCCTGAGGACAGACATCTCCGTTTTTCCTGGCATGTGCAGGACAAGACTTCCTGCACAACCCGACATGCAAATGGCTAATTTACTGTGTTCCTCTCCCCTACATCCCTGGAGGTCCTCAGATGGGTACTTCATCCCAAAAAGGGTCTCTCCTTCCTCTTGCCCCTCCCCTTCAACACATACTCCTCCTCTTTTGCTTTTGTAACTTACCTCCCTGCAAGCTACTTCCCAACAGGAGTTGAAATTAAACAGGCTGCCCATATGCCATAGCTCACTTGTTGTCTGTTCCCCTCGCTGCCATCTGGCTTATTTGCTCAGCCAAAAGGGGGGGGGGGGGGGGGGGGGGGGGGAAGAATAGGGGTAGGGGGAGAGGAAGAAGGATAAGGCCAGACACAATGAGGACAAGGAGGGAGGTGATGATGCTGTCTCTCGCATCTGCCTCTTGGCTAGGATCCCAGATAGATCAGTAACGGAGAGCAGCAGAACCAGTGACAATTAACCCAAACACAGTCCTGTTTATTTAACCTGTTCAGAGAGATCAGCTTATGTGCTGCTCCCCTGGCAAGGGGGCACCACGCTTCAGCAAGGAGCTTCCTACCAAGAAACCATCACCCAGAAGAGATAAATGGAGATCTTCATGTCCTGAACTGCATTGGACAAACTCCCTCAGATTCTTCAGAGCATGCCAACTGTGCTGCTGGGCTGAGGTTTTCCTTAACTTTCCAAATCACCTTAGTTTATTATATAGCAGCACAGGAAGAAGAGCAAGGAGAGATGGACGTGACTGGGTGTGGGGGGAGCTGCACGACCTGGTTTTAATACACATTAATTTCTAAAGCACTTGACCCTGCAAAACCAGAGGAAAGGAAAGAAACAACAAAACTAACCAAACAAAACAGCCCACAGAAAAAACAGAAAAATCAGCGCCCTGCAAGATGCTGAGTGCAGAGATTGTGTTTGTGTTTTGTTTAAGAATGAAAGAAAATGAGGGTAGCTCCAGAAACTGCATTGCTCACCATTACTGAGCGTTTGTGCCACTGCGAGGAGAGATCCTGGGAGCACACTGTGGGAACGACAAGAGTCGTTCGTTTTTCAAGCTGAAAACTTCAAGATTACCAAAACCCCAGTTTTCCAAGGAAGTCCATCTCCTGAGCCATTTACACAGCAGAATGAAAAGGAGTTTAGAAAACTGCTTTGTCAACTCTTGTTACTGTTTTTGCTTTCTTTTTAGTTGCAATGAGAGGTGCCATACATGTGCAAAGGCTGGTGCATGTGCTGATAGGAACTGAATTGCACTCCAGTCCTCTTCTCTAGTTTTGCATTTATTGCCATCCAAGCACCGAAATCAGAACTCAGCTCCTGTTGGTCTGCGTGGTGCACGCGGCAGGTAGCACAGAAGCAGGGGCACAAAAACACGTGCCGTTCACCAAGATAAATATCCAAAGCCATATGGTTGGTTCATCTCAAAGCAGGCACTGCTGAACCATGAGACAACGATAATTACCATTACAGCTCCATGAGATCATGGTGGGGAAGCTCCTGTGGGGAGAAGTGGCTGGGGAGGAAGAGCAGACCTCCTGTTCCAGGGAAGCAGGGGTTGCATGCGGGCACAGAGAAGCCCCAGATGCTTTCCAGAAGGAAAGGTGTTGCAGAACAGACCATTAGGGAATCAGCTCTTTCATTAGCCATGTGCCTACACCTGAGTCCTTGAAGCACCCTCTGATTCATGCTTATATTTTTCTACTGCAGCCTGACTTTACAACACAACAAGATTGAGCAGGTTTAATGTTTTCACACATGACCATTCCTCTGTTTGAAATCACTGAGCAAAAGGAGTGTTGTGTTCCCTAGGCAGTCCATTTTTGTGTACCTGTATCTTCACAGGTAGGTAGGGAACATGCAGAGCACAGTACTGGGCGCCCTAAAACAAACGATGTGTTGATTTCTCCATCAGTTGAGCTTGTCATCCCTCGTAATAGACAATGACTCTTTTCCCATCCAAAGAGCCCGCTTGTAGCCTTTGGAAAAGAAGAAATGCTTTGTGAGTGCAAAATACTTTGTGACAATGGACAGAGAAACCAGTAGTTCACCTAAAATGGAAACATGGCAGCAGTTCTGACTTTAATGCTGCTGCTGCAGTGTCCCTTCAGCAGGACCTCCAACCTTGGGAACTACGAAAACAGGCAACAACGACAGCCAGAGAGAAGTCCTCTGCAAAGAGATAATTCTGCTACACATTTTGGCTAACCAGCCCATCCACAGGCCACTCTTGCAGCCTGTGAACTCATGATGAGTTACGGAATTATTCCATCCTACCTTACTGCAGCCTATCCATTACTCTCAACCTAACTGCTAGCACAGCACTACTGCAGCAAAGGTATTTCCTGCAGCGGAACGTTTGCACTCCCAAGAGTTCGCATCTGCTGGGTCAAGTTCCTCAGACTTTATATCTGATGTTGCTACAATAGGAAGATGTTCCAGTGAGCAGAAAAGCACACAGAGCCAGCAGCTGATCTGATTCCTCCATTTGGATTTTCCTTTAAATGAAAGGGGGCTTGATAAAGATCATCCTACATAATTCTACAGAAGTAGGATGGGAGGGAGGATGAATGCTGTTGAATGCAATCTGTTCAATATACCATAAAAGCACAATTCCCTTGTCAGGGTTAACAATGAAATGCAATAAAATCAATGGCAAGGGTGTGCAGTACAGAAAACTGACAAGGGAGGGGAAGGGCTGGGGGGGGGTTGTGGTTTTGTTTTGAGATGTGGGAGCCGGCAGTGACCAGCAATGGCATCCAAACTAACTCCTGAGCATAGCACATCCCCCCGGGGTCTCATCCTCCCACAAAACCAACTAAACCCTTTGTGAAGAGAATGAGGACGTTCTCCATTTTGTACCTGTCACTGAAAGCCCCTAGAGGACCCCAGCAGGCCTGCTTTCAGCATGGCACCTGGAGCAAGTCAAGGAGCATCAGGTACAGCTTTTTGCATCTCTGACTGCAGCATTTAAGCACTAAGCCACACAAGAAATGCACCAAGGGGAATGTGTCCAGCAGAGTGAGAGAGGCTTTCCTCCCCCTCTACTCTGCCCTGGTAAGACCTCACCTGGAATATTGTGGCCAGAATGGGGCTCCCCAGTTCAAGAGGGACAAGGATATGCTGGAGAGAGTCCAACAGAGAGCTACCAGAATGATTGAGGGACTGGAGCACATGCCCTATGAGGAAAGGCTGAGAGCCCTGGGGCTGTTTAGTCTGGAGAAGAGAAGGCTGAGGGGGGGTTGATAAATGTTCATAAATATCTGAGGGCTGAGTGTCAGGAGGGAGGGGACAGGCTCTGCTCAGTTGCACCTGTGAGAGGACAAGGGGCAATGGACATAAACTAGAGCACAGGAGGTTCCACTTCAACATGAGGGGGATCTTCTTCACTGTGAGGGTCCCAGAGCCCTGGAGCAGGCTGCCTAGAGAGGTTGTGGAGTCTCCTCCTCTGGAGCCTCTCAAGCCCCATCTGGATGTGTTCCTGTGTGACCTGTGCTGGATTCTATGGCCCTGCTCTGGCAGGGGACTTGGACTCAAGGACCTTCGAAGGTCCCTTCCAACCCTAAAATCCTGTGATCATTTCCCATTTCTACTCACAAGTCAGTGAAGTTCCAAGATTTACTTCACAAATGCATGTTGAGCTAAAGGAATGTGCTGTCCTCTCAGGACTACTACTGGTGTGATGCTGACAAGTTTTGGGTGTTTGACCTGCTTTGCTTCTGTGAATTTTTTTGTATTTTGGTATTTTAACCCTCCAGGATTCTTTTCCTTCTGTTCCTAAATATGAGGGTAAGACTTGTTTTCGTTACAGGACTTCAATGGGCCTGAGGGAAATCTTTCAAACAAGTATTAGGATCCTCTCTAATCCAGTACAGCAGAGGTGCATAGCAGTGACTTCTTGATTTATGCTAGCAGCGTTCAGGGGCTTCAAAGGCTCTCCTGCCCAAATGTTGGACTAATTCAGACTTACTGGATCCATCATGACCTGGCTAATTCAACCTCCAGGAGGTACAAGAACACTAGCAGTGAAACTTAAGTGACTGTGTTTGTACACCTTCATAGTATCATAGTATCAGTCAGGGTTGGAAGGGACCACAAGGATCATCTAGTTCCAACCCCCCTGCCATGGGCAGGGACACCCCACACTACATCAGGCTGGCCAGAGCCTCATCCAGCCTGCTCTTAAACACCTCCAAGGATGGGGCCTCAACCACCTCCCTGGACAACCCATTCCAGGGCTTCACCACTCTCATGGGGAAGAACTTGCTCCTCACCTCCAGCCTCAATCTCCCCACCTCCAGCTTCATTCCATTCCCCCTAGTCCTAGCACTACCTGAGATCCTGAGAAGTCCCTCCCCAGCCTTCTTGTAGCCCCCTTCAGATCCTGGAAGGCCACAATGAGGTCACCTCGGAGCCTTCTCTTCTCCAGACTGAACAGCCCCAACTCCTTCAGTCTGTCCTCACAGGAGAGGTGCTCCAGCCCTCTGCTCATCCTTGTGGCCCTTCTCTGGACACCCTCCAGCACCTCCAGATCCCTCTGGTAATAGGGGCTCCAGAATTGGAGGCAGTACTCCAGCTGGGGTCTCCCCGGAGCTGAGCAGAGGGCGAGAATCACCTCCCTTGCCCTGCTGGCCACACTTCTCTTGATGCAGCCCAGGATCTGATTGGATTTCCGGGCTGCAAGTGCACACTGAGAGCTCATGTTGAGCTTCTCATCCAACAGCAACCCCAAGTCTCTCTCCTCAGGGCTGCTTTCCAGCCAGTCACTGCCCAGCCTGGATTTGTGCCTGGGATTGCCTCGACCCAGATGCAGGACCCTGCCCTTGGTGTCACAAAGGCCAGAATGTCAACTTTTGTTACCTTTAAAGAGGAGCTTCCTCGCTGCCTATCATGCCTAACCATATGCTGGCAAGAAAGAGACACTCTTGCTGTGGCACATTGCCCCTCACTGGCAAACAAATTCCAACCACATTGCTAGTATGAAGAGTCAAAGATATGATACCAGCCTTAAGATTTGAGCACCTCAGTTCTGAGAGTCCTACATCTCCCACTCATGAAACAGAGGGGTGTTGAATCAAGGCTACAATGCTTGTCTTAGATGATGTTTCTCATTAGGTTCTCACCCCTAGGAGTATTTTAAGGACACCTGCCTTCCATAACTCCCCATATCATCTGTCTCAGCATCTGAGTAGGAAATACAAAAAAAAGGCTTTGAATTATACTGGGCTGCTAGTCCCACTCCTTACAACTGAACATAAGCCTATGCCTTTATACTGCTGCAAAAGCTGGATCTAAAATTACAGGAATCAGAGTGGTAATAGGCAAGTCAGTGGTGAGAGTGAGGAGAAAAGGCATGACCACAAAGCTTCTTAATTCCCAGCACAGGCTGGCGGCAGCCCAGGTGGAGCAGCCAGGCCAGGGCAGTGCAGCAGTGCCCACAGCTTCTGCCTGCTGGAGCCAGCCTCCTTCATGGGCTGTCTGGAATTTCCAAGGCCTAAACTGAACCAGCAAGAGAAACTTCAATGCTTATAAATCTTCAGTTTGGACCTGGCTTACTATTAATGTTAATTTGGAGAAAAACAAAAAGAAGCAAACAAACAAAAAGGCAAGTATGTGTATCCTGATTTAAATTCCCTGAAGGCAATGCAAGGCTTTTTCTGTGGCTGTCTAAAGCCTGAAACACACTCCAATTTCTATGTATCTTCATCTTTGACAGAAGAATTACATTTTTGGACAAGGCAGGGACAATTTTCTTCTAAAAGTCTAAGACAGATCTTTCCAGCCAAACTTACCAACCTTCCTTTTCTTCAGCTCCCACAGATGTTATTTCACCATCTTTTTAACATCCGATACTCACACATAAACCCACCACACTCCCTCATCACATCTGCCTGAAGTGTAAGTGGGGAGTCAGAGGGGAAGGATGAAGTTAATCTTAAATTCCTAAAATATTCCAAACAAGCAAAGTGCCATGTAGGAAATGGGAGCAAATGGAGATGCCACCCTGGCTGGAGCAATAGGGCAAGGAAGTGAATTAAGAGCATCGCGATCTTCATATATCTTCCCGTAAAATGCTATCCGTCCTTTCAGTGCCAGATGCTAGGAACTGAACTCCTTTGAACTGTTATCACCCATCCCTCCCACTCACTCATTTGAGAAGATAAAAATCAAGGTCTGGGCTGCTGAGTCAGATTACAAACACCCAAACAAGACATTAACCCAGACTTGGTTTTGGTCACTTCTTTGCTAAAACTCTGTCATGGGGCTGCCACGATGCTCTTTTAACCTCTTCCAGAGAAATGAGCTGCTGTGAACCAGAAACCACATGGGAAGAGGAGGAGAAAAAAAATGTTTTGTGAAAGGGGCAAGTTTCTGAACTTCTGGCCAGAAGCCGGTTCTTCTCAACATAAAATCCTGAGCAACTGTGTAGATAACCCTGGAGAAACATCATGGCCTGGAGGATGGAGTATGAACCTGGAAATTGTGAAACTCAAGCTCCTGGGGATAGCAAAAAGCTATTGTCATGTATGAAGAGCAATCCAGATTATAGCTCTGAGCCTGGGTTTCCCCTGAAAACTGATATCCAAAGCAGTCTGGCTCTCCCTGAAAAAAAACATAATCAAAACAAAACACACAACCAACGAACCACCCTAAAAACAACCCAACCCACAACTACAATCCTCTCCTGAAAGGAGGAGATATTGTGGGTATTATTTTAGAAGCTAAGAATTCAGAAATGACCAGACTCCTCAGTCCCTGGAGGGAAGCTCTTCTTGTGACGTGAAAAACTTGATTTCCCTCACCACAGTAAGCTCAACCTTCTGATCGTTACAGCTGAAAACAGCTCCACAAAGCTCAGAGCTTCCATTTTTCTTAGGCTTCTTAGACTCCTGCTTAGTTTCACTTCAAATTTCCTGGCTCATTTCCCCCTTCTTTATGTTTGGGGCTTCAATTTCAAACAAAATCCAAAAGCACCACTGGCTCAAGATCCTTTTGCATTTCTCTTCTTTTGACTAGAGGCTAGAGCAGGACAAGTAAAAGGAAACAAAGTTCAGATATAGATTTAGGGTTCAAAATGCTTTGCAGACCTTGGGAACTACTTTCTTTATCACAGAACATGGTGTTGTCATATCCCTTACTTGCAGAGAGGCAGACTGCAAGAGAGGAAGCTAAACGGCTAGGTATTTTCACTTGGAGCCCCAAATCTGTTTCCAATTCCTTGGCGTGCAAACTTGATGCCCCTGTGTTTTGAGGTTCAGATCTCTATGGAGTTTAAGTCCCAAACCCTCATGTAAATGTGGGCCAGCCACACATGCAGCACATGCACTGAAAATATTCACGATTAAATAAAACCTCTCTTACTGAACACAGCAGGGAGAAAATTCCATTTTGGAGGTGAACAGGGGTTTGTGGCTGAGAACCACAGGGTTTCGTATTGGTCTCAGATCTGCTGGCCTCTTGACATTCCCCAGTCAAACAAACAATGAGCAGATTCTAACTGGTTTTGATTGACTTGTCACCCTCTTGCTCCATTTTTTCTGGCAGGGTTACAAATGAAGAATCAGGTCTTTAGCAACTGCAGCTAGCCATTAAAGTTCCCTTGATCCCTGCCCTGTGAGAAGCACAGAGCACAAGTGCTGGTGTATTTCTCTTAATTTCAGCACCTGGAAAGTATTCCCTGTATCCTGAAATGCCACTTGCACTCAGAAAGCAAAATTCCAGTCCTGGGGGAATACACAGAATGTTTTACACCCCAGGACAACACTTTCAACACTTTGTTTTGCGACTGAAAAGGAGGCAAGACAATCACCTGCTTGAGTGAGCTCTTTGGATGAGCAAGGCAAACAAGTGTCACTTTGTTCTCACTTGTGCAGCCCAGGCAGAGACTGAGGAGGGTATGGGAAGGTCAAGACAGACCTGTGATTTAAAGGCAAGAGAATGGTTTGGAGAGGGATTGAGCCGGCAGCTTCACTTTCAGCTCACGCTGAGCACTGTGCAAACGGAGGCACGTTAGTGCCCTGGCTCCCCCACTGTAAGATAGGAGCTGTGCTGCCTGTTCCCAGTGCATTATGAAGCAGTTCTGAACCAGGGCACAAATCTGCAGTGCTGAGCACCCAGTACAGCAGCTGTTTCACGATCATACAGCAGGAAAAAAACCCGTCCCTTGCTTTGCTCCAGGAGCAGGAGTATTGCCCAAACTCTGTCACTCACTCACAAGAGAGAGCTGCAAAGTGAGGCCAGCACCATGGAGTCCTGACAGACCGCACCGTGATTCACGTAAGGATGGTCCACAAAGCAAGGCAAGCCCTCTCTCCGTTTGCTTACCAACAGAGTTTTGGACCTACTGAAGCACACTGAGGCTTTAGGCAAACTGATACTGACCCCCAACTGCCTCCTGGGTATCTTCAAGGAGAACAGAAGACTCGGAGGGCCCACACACCACAACCTGCTGGCCACTAACAGGACACACCCCTGCCAAAACCTTTCTCCACCGCAGCTATGGCACTCTCCAGAAAACGTTTTATAAGCCAGTCTCTAAGTTTTATGACACAAGCATGCAGGAGTGCGTCTGTACTCTGCCAGCCCTCGTGCTGCTTTTTGGCTCAAGGATCTGCTTGGATTTTTTTAACTTTCTTCTTCTTCCTGTCTCTTTAATTAACCACAGGTTTCTATAAAAGAAGGACATTATGTTAACTGCAACCTTCTCGGTACATCATCAGCTTTCGAAGGAGCATTTGTGGAAGGGGAAGCCCAAAGGCTTAGGGTAGAGAAAATGAGCAGAATTAAGTCACCCCTTGGAGAAAGATGTCGGGGTATGAAGCACCTATGTGCTTGTTGTCACATCAGGATGGTATTTCCTCCTCCCAAGCACCACCAGAGCCTTCCATTGGTGACCAAGAGCAAGCCTGGGAGGTCCAGGGCAGGACAGACCCCTGTGCAGCTGACCTGAGATGCACCAGACAAAACCAGTTTCTCTCCCTTCACTTTCACAATGATGTGATGGCCCTGGTGGGCTGCCAGTCAGGCTTGAAATGCATCTGAGTACTATCCACGCTACAAGTGGATGTTCTCAAGGGTTGAGTAGCTGTCATGTTTTATTGACACACCATTAGATCTCATCCACATCATGCACTGAAACAACTCATTCACCTCCTGACCAACAGAGGAGAGCTGGATCCTCCCAGCACCCGGGGTTTTTGTGATAGCACCTCCATGCAAGAGGTGTAAAGAAAGACTCCTGTGGCCTCAAAACCACCCAGAATGGGTCAGTCCCGCTCGGGAGATGTTTCACTGCTGCAGTCGCATGGGAAAATGACCAAGCAAAACGTTAAGGATCAGGCTGCAGGGACTTCCAGAAGCATAAGTGCAAAGTATTTGGAGACAGGTTTAGTGAGAGTGGTGTTTCCACTGAAGTTGTCCCCGCCTTCCACTCCCCATCTGCCTGACTTTCCCAGAGTCTCGATTTGCAGCCTGCCTGAATACCACTCAAAATATTTTCTCAATTAGAGAAGAAAACAGGAATTTGCCACTTGTCTGCCTCTATTCTGCTGCCTGTCAGCATTCAGCAAATATTTCAATTGTAGCCTTTTGCATGCTGCTAGCCCTGCTCATTTAACCTTTGGCCCTTCCCTAGGCTAATCCATCGGCCTTTACCTTCAAATCTTTATAGCCAAGGACTGACTGAGGGCTGGGCTGGCAGGGAGGATGAAAGGGGCAGGGGGAAATAACTTATGCCAGACTCCAATATTGCAATCTTGGGGGTGGGGAAACAGAGAGGGTGCAAATCTCTGACCACATTCCTTGAAGAATTCAGTATATCAGCAGCTAGAATTTGCACTTCCACATCTGGAAGACGATGCTGAAAATTAGCACATTTTTAAAGAAAGGGAGGAAAAAGGAAGGAACGCCTTCATCATCTTGGCTCTCCTTTGCACAGCCAACAGCATCCTGAGTCAGGTATCTAATGGCCCACAGAACACTTGCTCTTCTTCTCCCACCTTGGCCACACTCCTCCCTGTCTTGCACATCGTTAAGATCAGTAGCTAACAGTTCCACTGTCAAAAGCACTTGTAGTGCAAATAATGCCCAGAGCATAATCTGTCAGCTTAAGAAGCTCCTGCTCAACTGTGATGGTGGAAGATCCTTCCCCCCGGCCAGCCACTCAGCCTGCATGCATGGTGGCTCTCTGGGGGCCATGCCTGGCCACCCGCTGACCCTTCCATCATGTGGATGCTTTAATTGTTCACGGCGGTATTTTGTTTCTCTCTGCTGTAGACAGTTTGCTGTCTGTTATCTGTCCTTCATATGTAATTAATTGTGCTGTCTCCTGGCTCATTAGAAAAAAACCTCCTCTTCTCCCCTTCCCCCCTCTGCCCTGGCCAAGTCACAGTGTGCATTATTTAGGTTAAATCATGTTTAAATAACTACATAAATAGTAGGTCGAGTTTGCCTTTTGTCTAAGCTGAGACTGTTGGTTGGCTCCTTTCTCAAGGTGCCAGACCAGGAAAGCCCTTATTGCTGGAAGCTCTCTCAGGGAAACCTTTAGCAGACAGAGCAGCCATGCCACCCCAGGAGCAGGGGAAGGTTGTCTGAGCAGAAGGCTGTTCCAGTAGGTAACAAGAACGAGCTGCCAAACTTTAATAAGGCAGGCGTAAAAGTCAGGGCTGCAGAGCAAAAATCCTGCCAAGACAATGTTCATTGTCTAGCAAGAGGTAACACTAAAAGGAATGTGAGCTTTAGGGTGGACTTTTTTGTCCTCCACAGCTTATTCTAGTCAGCAAAATGCACATCACGTGGCATCACTTCACACATCTCAGGTCACCCACTACCATCTGAGCAGACCCTTCTTGCCGCCACAGCACTGAAACTCGCGTGTAACGATGGAGGTGGAAGACTTCTGAGCTTTCGTTCAATTAAGAATGAAATTACAATTTCTGAAGTGGGTTCTTGTGTACTGATTAAAATATGAAAGAAAAAAAATTGAGGGTGTGGGTATACAGGTTCAAGCAATCTAAAATCCAGGATGAATCATCATCTTGAACAAAACCTGCACCTGTCTCCAAAGGTCAGAGTAGTTCAACCAAAGCCTGTAAAAAAGTTCATTTGTTCACTTTTCTAGGCCAAAGCTTAAGGTCCTTGTAGACTATTTTCCTGTGCAAAAGCACCTCTCTAAGATCAGCTAATGTAAAGATTTGAGGATTTAAATACCTGCCTGTAGCTGGGAATAATCACTGAAAGAGCGAGCACGAGAAAGCTTGTTTCCTCGAGATTTCCATTTGAGCTTAAATGATTTAATCACCTGGATAAGCTTCAGGTGAATCACCTGAACATTTGGATACTGACTGCAGCCAAGACCTCCCATTTTCTTTATGTGTGCACATCCTGGATGATAGACCTGGGCTAGCCAAGTGCTTTAACTGATTGGATCACGCTCAACTTTGCTGGATTGCCTACACAAAGGTTGTGAAGGGCTTCAGTGAAGACTTCAACATTAACAGCACTGAAGACACTTTCAGTGATGTTATATGAAGCTAAATTACTGCCTAGGAAAACTGCTTATACCAAGAATGACATTTTTCTCTTCCCAGCACAATCTGGGCACAGATAGCAGAACAAAAGCCTTCTAGGCCACCTAAGACCAATGAATCTCACCAGTAACATGGGAAGGCCACCACAAAGAGCCAGGGCACAGTTCTATTTTCTAGTCTATCTGGAGCTGGCTCTCTCCACAACAAGGGCTTGAAACACATGGAGGTCACGAGCACACATCATGCAAGTCACTGTTGAGACACCCTCAATCTAAGCTTGCTGCCTGGCTTAATAGAGCTGCTGATCTACCACTGAAATGTGCTGAATGAGCTGAACCCACCAAAATGGCAGCCTGCCTCCTCATCCCTACCCAACTTGCCCTCTTAATGCTGCTCACACTGCTTCAGAAGACAATCTCTTCTGCAGCTGAGACAGAAATAAAGTACCCACAACTTGGTTCATCAGAAACACACACTTTTAAGTCATGTTGTATTATTAATCTAAGCTTCAACAAAAAAAGTTCTCAAGAAGGAAAGGGGAAAGGAAGGAAGAAAGAAAAACATCACGAGTGGGGGAAGGGAGGGAAAAGGACAACGATCTGAGACTTTCAATGGGAATGTCCAAAAATAACACAAACAGGATCTCCCTGCCATCTGCTCCGATCCTCTCTGCACGGCTTTCAAAGCAAAAAGCCTTGCCAAAACCTGACAAACAAAGCACCAAGCATCAGTTTTAATGAAATACCAATACTGTTTCACCTCCCCCCCTTTTCTTTTTTTGCTACATACGCACACACCTTCCACACCCCTCCAGTTGCCAAATAAATGACACTACACAAAATTTGCTTCAGTTACAAAGCTGAATAAACAAGGAATAATTTTGCAAGTGCTCCCATATGTCTCTGCTTCTCTGCTTACAATAGGCACTAATAAGATTTGCCATAACTAATTCATTCTTTCACACCATTACCCTATTCTCTACCTTAACAAAAAAAACCCCAAACCGAACCAAAACAAAACACAAAACCCTGCCTATCCCAAAGGCATTTTTCCACAACTTTCACGTGGTTGAAATGCAAGGGTTTCAACACCAAAGCCCACCCCTCACAGAACAAATACTTCCAACAGTTTAGGCTCCTAGGTGAGGTTTAAGGGTGAGTTTTATTGAACAGAAAGGGAGAGAACAATGTTTGTCACTTTCTTCTTTGAGTTTCCATTCTAATTTTTGTTTAGAAAAAAAAGAAGCTGTCCAAAGGGAATGATGGGGTAGGGAGACACACAGGAGAGCTATGACCCCAACACCAAAGTGCACAAAACGTCTGGACTCCAGAGGCACTGTGCTAGCATGTATAAAGCAGAAGTGAAATACATCAGCTGCAAACCCAAAAGCTCTCCTGCGCTTCCCCTGGGCCCAGCTGAACAGAGCAAACACAAAACAAACACCCAGAAGCAACATCCAGGAATCAATGCAGCCTTTTGTGCTGGGTTGGGGTTTTTTTTGGCTGGTTGGGTTGGGTTTTTTAATTGGTCTTTTTGTTTTGTGGTTTGTTGTTTTTTAGTTGTTTGGTTTGGGGGTTTGAATTATTTGGGGGGGAGGCGTTGTATTATTTGTTTGGGGTTTGACTTTTTGTTGTTGTTTTCTGTGGGTTTTGTTGTTGGGGTGTGTTTGGTTTTGCTTTGTTTTAATGATTCACATCTCTCCTGACAAACCTAATAAACAAACCCAAAATGCTTAAATCCACACTTCTTTGCTGCACTTTGTTCCCTTTGCTATTGAGATATTTTCATGTGGCAGGAGCACACCTTTAACCAGAGCTGATCAAGGTTGTGTTTTCTGTTCTTTATCCTTCAAAACATCTGATGCCTAACTTACTTAAACAAACAAAAGAGTTTTCCCTCCCTCTCTCCTCCACTGCCAACCTTCTCCAGGGGTGGATCTGCCCCTCCTCCTCCAGAACACAAATGGCCTCACACCAGACAGGACAGAGGGAGGGCTCCAAATTACTCCTCATTATTAACAAGGGGCCATGGAGGGGAAGGGAGTGGAACAGACAGTGGCTGCTGGCTCCTTCCTGCCAAGTAAGATGGGGAGCAGTGATCACAGGTAATCTGCTGGGAAGGAGAACAACAGGGAGGTTTGGGCTACCTGCAAGCACACCCCTTGCCATGAGATGACATTACTGGTCTCATCTCAACTACCACGTCTGGGAGAGGGTGTCAGAAAAGCCATACATGGACTCCAGCTGTTTATTGAAGCTGGCAAGAGGGGAGAGCCTGATTGACACATCAAGCAATGGGTGTGGGCATAGGGATTCTTTCTGCAGTTGGAGCAGCAGAGCATAGGTTGCCTTCTGCCAACTCCATCTGCCTCAGTACTCTATCTGCAAACCAGGGAGAACCTATGGAGAGTGCTGAAAACCTGCATTCTTTTATAGTATTCAGACATGTTACAGGACACTGCCTTCAATTTTCTGTCTGTATCATCCATCACCTAACTCCTTTCTTGCTATCTCTCTGGTGATTAATTTTCTTGTTCCACTAGGAAAGATAGGAGGATATTTTCTCAGAAAAAGACACAGCCAAATTCAAAACCTTTTCCTTCCTTCTCTTTCATCATCAGGCCACCCTTTGCATTCATCCTCCAGCACTGTGGCATCACACCTGATGATAATCTTCCTGAGCCCCTCAGGCCTCAAATTTACCCATCAGACCCTCTCCAGCTCTATCTGTTTGACCACGTCCATCTGGCAGAGCCCAAATCCGTCTTTCTCCTTACCTCACTGTTTAAATTCCTCTCCCACTGGGCTGCCGGCTTTTCCTCAGGAACAAAGCACAGCTCCCATAAGCAAACAATTCTACCCATCTGTGTCCTGCAGACATGACAAAAAAGGCTACCCCTATTCTCAAACTCCACCATGAATTTTCCCCAGACATCACAAAACACTTGACATCTTTTCCAACTCCTTCCCCAGTCTCAAAAACTAGAGGTGGTCTCTTTGTCCAGCCTTTTGTTTGTTTACAGACCTTAACCCTACCTGCACTCCTCGTCTGCCTGCCTGGGGTCAACCTTGCTCAGTGTTTTCACCGCAAGATTGTGAGCAGGCAGCCAAGATGCAGGCAAGCAAAGGGGACTATAAGGAGAGCATAAAGCATTTCAACCTTTTCTAACCAGGGATTAACACATGGATTTTAAACAAGGGGACTCCCTTCCCAGCTGACAGCAGCAGCTGCAGCTTCTGACTTGCTCAAAGAGTGGCAGGGAATCGAATCAAAGAGAAAAGAAGAAAGAGGACAACCCTTCCTTGGGGAGTAGGAAACACAATACGAGCTATTCTAAAACCCCTACAAATACTGGCTTGGTTTTAGGTCAGGCTCTCCTTCCCCCTTCTGTCCTGTGTCCCCCTCCTGGCCCTCCCCTTGCAACAAAGGGAAATTAGTATTTTTCAAAATTCTGAAAGCCAACCCGGCAGATGGTTCTCTCCATTGCAGGGAGGGAACAAAAAGAAAAACCTGCCAGGATACACATCACCAAGATGTGACAAAGATGGGCATGGTGGCTGGCCTCTGACCCAGGGATTTCACATAGGCCTATTAAACCATGAGGCCAAGATGGACTGAGTCGACTTATATCTGCGGCGTGCAGCTGGTGTACCCCACGGGCTTTTGCTCTGTTTTATTAGCTTCAGTAAGGCCAGACAGACTGAAGAAAGACAGACATGTTTCCTCTACATTTCCATCACACTTTTGCAGCACCTTAGGACAACCCTCAATGCCAACATCTTAACAGGTAGAAGTGAAGTTCAGTGGCCAAACTGACAATGTAATACTGAAAGGCTAACTTATTAATTAGCAAATCTCCTACTTTATCAAAGGTTTAGGTGCACATCAGTAATGTGAACTCCTACAGATGCAGAACCTCAAGGCAAATCACTTGCCAGTCCTTCTATCATGCACAAATCCTTCAGGTCAAGGGTCCATCGTGAGCTGCTCACCCTTTCATTTAAAGCCACCTCCTCCTGCAGAGTGACATCAACAGCCATCAACATCCCACTCTTTTCAAGGGTGCCCCAAGCACCCAAGTCGCTTACAAGGGTGAAGCATGACTTGGTCACGTGCCATGTCTGCTAACCAAAGTACATGCTGCCCTCCCAAAGAGCTGTCCTGTGCTTCACAAATCCCCATGAAGCATGTTGGCAGTTGCTGTTCTCAAGTGACTAATAACAGCTCCTGCCCACATCCAGAGTCAAGGACAGATCAATCCCTCCCCATCACACTCTTGCAATTGCTGTGCTATAACTGCAGAAGGAAATAGGCTTTCCCTCCCACCTCTCCTTTAAATCAGGAAGATAATTACAAGCAATAGGATGAAATTAAAACAAGAGAGTGAAAAGGCTGGAGGGAATCTGTCCCAATGATTGCATAAATTACTGAAGAAAAGTATCTCGTGGGACGTGAGAGGCTAACTTTGGGCGGAGTACTCAGCTGGGTGCTTCTAAAAGCAACATCAGAAAATAGGGGAGACAAATTAATTATCCCCATCCAACTCTTAGATACATGGGATATAAGAAGTAAATGCAGTACCATCAGTTCCCAGTGGAAGATGCAACAAAGCAAATGCCTTTAAGCTCCCCACTACATAGGGACTATGCAGAGTCCTAAAGTGAGGACAACCCCTGCAGCTGGAAAGACTTTGATGGGGAGCAGAAATGAGTGCTGATCAAGCCTCATGATAGTGCTGCTGCTCCACAGTGGAAAATACCTGCCTCAAGTCTATTTTCCTTAGTCTTATGGATGAGTTTTTATCAGAACACCCTCCTGGGAATACAGCAGGTAAAATGCAGGTGAAGCTATCCAGGCCAGCACAGTACCTTGGCATATACTGGGATGCAGGGCAGACTACTGGAAAAAGAAGTCCATTTAGCAGTTACAGTGTATGGTCTAGCTCAAAGGTAGCAGGAAACAATTTCCAAGTGTGTGATAGAAGTTTCTTTTCACAAAAGCATCAAGTAGGGAAGCAGCAATATAGCCCCACAGTGAAGCAAGGATGTGAACAGTGGTGACACATTTGGATTTGGCTGTCCACTGTTCAGCCCTCTCCTTGTCAGACACAGCCAACATCTAAAGAGAGGAGGCTGTGGACTCCGTCTCATTTGCTTGTGCCACTGCATTCCTCTGTGGAGCATTGGGCAAGGAAAAACTACCCACAAATCCCCTGAGGGCTGATACTCATCCTTCAGCTTTGTGAATGGAAAGTGGCTCAGGAGAAGCTACAGTGCTGCAGAGTGCTGTAATTCCTCAGTGAACCACTCATATTTGTAGTGGTAGAGTTGTTGTAATACAGATGTCAATAAAAGATACAATCTCTCTTGACAACTGCCACCCAGGTGAGACAGAGAGCTGTGAGCAACTGATGAGAAGATGAGTCCTCCTCATTCGATTCTCACCACAATTTATGGTTTACAGACCAGCAGGGAGTGTTAAGGGTACTGAGATGAACTGATCCCCAAAATGCCTCCCCCCTCATTTCTGTCTCAAGCTCTAACTCTTTGAGATAAATTCTATTTCTAAAGTAGCACAGAGAGCTAAAAAATTTGAAATAAAGTCACCAGTTTCAATGACAAGCAGAAGAGGACTGTCTTCCAGGAGGGCTGTGCATCCAGGACTTGAAGACCAGATCAGGCCACTATCAAGGAGGTTCAGTTGTGACACAGTTAAATCAACCACAGCTCAGTGAAAAAGGCCTGAGTGTAACCCTGGCCTGTGACAGGTTCCTTAAGTAAGTCACTTAATCTCATTATTCTATTTCACATACTTCCCTGAAAGGCAAGATGGCTTCATTTCTCCTCCTTTTATCTCTGTAGAGTTTGTGGTCTACTTGCAAGAGGACAGAGTCTCCTACCTTTTTCATACAGGACCTGCCAACATGAGGCACTGATGCTCAAGAGGAACCTGAGGCACCATCTCACAATCAGCCTGGTAGAAACACAGTTCTACAAACACAGTTGCAGCTGACTGTCCATCTTGAATGTTCATGTTTGCATGGTGCCTTCCACCATGGCCACAGTCCAAGCCACATCTGTAACACACAACCTCATTTCTTAGCTCTCCCATTGTCTCTTTCACTGCTAGCCTGCAGCTCCAGGAGAAACAAAATACCCCAGTAAGGTGTTTTTCTTCATACTGCCTTGGAGAAGTGGAGGTGTTTTTCCAGGCTGACCAACTTACTTGCAAGCAGGGTGACTTTGCAATCACTGCCTGCCCCATGGCTGGAGAGTAGCTCTGTTGATGGCAACTACCTGCAGCCCAGACATAATGATATAGAAATGTACTGAAATGAAGGACCTAACAGCCACTGGACAAATTCACCTTACAGGCCATGGCAAGGAATGGAAAATAATGCTCTTACAAAAACACAGCTAACTGGATTTGTTCTCAAGGGTCACATATCACATGCAATCATTTTAAGGTTCAAGAGTTGGAGAAGTCTCAGCATTACAAAAGAAAACAATACATGTTTACTCTAGATATTTTTAGATTGGCTTCCTAGGGAAACAAGACTGAAGTGATCACACTGTGTCTGCATGGGAATGCACACACAAACCCCTTGTCTGGGTGCAGGATCCTTTCCTCAATGTTTTTGGAATATCTTGACCAGTTTTGAGTGAATCTTTGAGATACGGTATTAAAAGAAGTTTTGTTCCAATTGTTTGCTGGCCAGAAGAAAGAAACCACTGAGGGGCTCCCAAAGAGGGCTTGGTCAGCAAGTTCATTCATCATTATACACCAGAGAAACCACCTATGAGGGAAGTGGTCAGAAACCAACTTTCACAAGTTTTAGTAGAAAGAGAGAGAGAAAGAGAGAGAGAAAGAAAGAGAGAAAGAGAGAAAGAGAGAAAGAGAGAAAGAGAGAAAGAGAGAAAGAGAGAAAGAGAGAAAGAAAGAAAGAAAGGAAGAAAGGAAGAAAGGAAGAAAGGAAGAAAGGAAGAAAGGAAGAAAGGAAGAAAGGAAGAAAGGAAGAAGAAAAGAAAGAAAGAGAAAGAAAGACAGGGAAAGAGAAAGAAAGAGAGTGAGAAAGACAGACAGAAAGAAAGAAAAGAAAGAAAGAAAGAAGAAAAGAAAGAGAGAAAGAGAGAAAGAGAGAAAGAGAGAAAGAGAGAAAGAGAGAAAGAGAGAAAGAGAGAAAGAGAGAAAGAGAGAAAGAGAGAAAGAAAGAGAGAAAGAGAGAAAGAGAGAAAGAGAGAAAGAGAGAAAGAGAGAAAGAGAGAAAGAGAGAAAGAGAGAAAGAATGAAATAGAGAGAAAGAATGACAAGCTGAAGGCACCAGGTGAATCTCCTCTTTCACTTCAATCGAACTCAAGACAAACTCATGATGCAGTCCCACTGACTAAGCTGAGAAGTTTGGATAATGAAAAGCCTGTCTGAGAATGAAGGATGTGAAGAATTAGACCTGATTAGAGGTGGCTAGCTGGGTGTGTGTGTGAAAAAGGGATTAAAGGGTAAAAAGCTGGAGGTAAATCAGAAGGTATCTGTGGTCAAGTGTGCTTGGAAGGAGGAAAGAGGGAGTGCTGCATACAGCAGTTGGTGTTAGAGGACTGTAAGCATGTGCATGAAGGACTGACACACCTGCATCCCAAAACCTCTGCAAATGAAGACACAACCAGCACAGAAGTTTGCAGCTATGGGTGCACGTGCCAGCGTGTTGCATCTCTAGCACACCTCTCTTAGCCTGGAGGTCACAGAACTGTGGAAACACAAGCAGCATGTACTGACTTGGCCAGGCCTTTATGAGGCTGCCAGGAGCAGCACTCATCTCTCCTGTGGTTGACTTTTAACTGTACCACCAGCTTCCCTGCAGTGGTCCCAGCTGCTTCCACAGTTACTTCCCTCCAGTGCCTCCTCAATCCCAAACCCTGTGGTTTGAAAAGAGATGTATGCACGAACAAGGAAATGTCACAGAGGGTCATCAAAACTTGGCCATGGGAGTAACTGCTGCAAAACAAAGCCTGTCCTCAACACAGACAGCTTCCTCAAGCTCTGGTATATGACAGCTAGTCAAATACAGTGAGTCTTCCTCATTTGGCACTCTGTGTTAAGCAGTAAAAGCCATTATTCCCAGCCCATCCCCTCACTAAAAAGTCACAATTCTTTGGGAGCAGACAACAGTGAGGGATAGGCATCAGATGGCTGAGGCAGAGCACTGAGCTGGAAAAGAAACTCTGCCCTGTTCTTGTCACAAGATTCCCACAACATAATGCAAGACACACATTGCTCCAGCAGGCTCTGGAGAAGAAGGAAGGGTAAAATCCAGCCCTTCCTGCTCTTCACTGAGAGAACTGAACCACCTTCAGGAGACATCAGTCTTCCCCAGGTGACTACGTGGGGACCCTAGAGCACTGAGCTCCCTGTCCAGGCACCTCAGGTGCCTGGAAAGATGAAGATGAACCTGTGCTCTCAGCCAAAGCAGTTTCTTAAGCTCTGAAGTTTTTACAAAGAAATTAATTCCTACTCTCTTTTGAGGTAATTGTGGTGGTAGTACACCAAGCTGTAGCTGTTTCACCTGTGTCTTCATCTGTGTCTTGGCTTGTACCAGCAATAGTGTGGCCAGCAGGACCAGAGATGTAATTCTGCCCGGGTACACGGCACTGCTGAGGCCTCACCTCGAGTACTCTGCAGTTCTAGGCCACTCACTTCAAGAAGGATACTGAGGTATTGGAGTGGGTCCAGAAGAGAGTGATGAGACTGGTGAAGGGACTGGAGGGGAAGTCTGATGAGGGGAGGCTGAGGGAGCTGGGGTTGTTAAGCCTGGAGGAGACTCAGGGGAGACCTTATCACACTCTAAAACTACTGGAAGGGAAGGTGGGGGTCAGGCTCTTCTCCCAGGCAGCCTGTGACAAGATGAGAGGGCATGGGAGGGTTAGGTTGAAGTTAGGAAGCACTTCCTCACGGAAAGGGTAATTAGACACTGGAATGGAATGCCCAGGGAGGTGGAGGAGTCACTGCCCCTGGAGGTGTTTAAGGAAAGATTGGATGTGGCACTTAGTGACATGGTGTGGTCTGTGTGGTGGTGTTAGGTCATAGGCTGAGCTTGTTGATCTCAGAGGTCTGTTCCAGCATCAATAATTCTGTGATTCAGCAATGTGACAGAAAGAAAAGGTAAACAAAAAGAAACCCAGGACGAGTATCAAAGAATTGAATTTGTGTGTAGCTCTGAATTTTCCTCTCTGCATCTCAAAAGCCAGTTTCACTTTAAAAGTGACCAGATAACTTCCCTAATGTGCTGGCATTTGTGGGGCTCTACCACTATTCCATGGCCCAGGAAGGAAGTGAAGTCTACACTGCCACCATCATCATTTAGAGTAGCCTCAAGATTTTGCTATCTATCAGTGGGGATCAAGGTGACACAGAAGGAAGTCCAGGCTGAAAGCACTGTGGGGACTACATCATTTGGGGGGAGGAAATACCGACAAACAAACAAAAAGGAGAAACAGAACCTGTAAATGGAAGCTTGCCATTTCAAGCAAGTACTACCACAAACATGCAAGTGCCTTCTCCCTGCTGCTAAGTTACACACAGCACAAGGAGCAAGGGGATCAAGGACTTCATGTCAATTCCCATGTTTGGGATTGCAACAGGAAGAGCTGACTCAGGAGGACATCTTCTACAGGGATGCCCTTAGCAAAGACAAATAAGCATGCACTATGTACAATTGGATGATCAGTCACACAAATCACCAGGGAGAGGAATCCAACACAAGGGTAATCTGGCAAGAGCTGTCAATGCACGTGAGAACCTGGGGGGAAAGTGCAATGTGCTGTTAGCAATGCAAGGATGCAAGAAGGGTGTGGGTGGAGAAAGCATTCATGATCCTCTGGAAAAAGGAGGGGTGCAAGGAGACAGCATGCAAGCAAGAGTCCCCAAGGAAAGGTAAACCACAGGAGAAAGTTGTGTGAAGACAAACTGAATTTCAAGTGCTAGAACAAATTCCTGCAGAGAAATGGCAAATACCTACAAGAACTCCAAGACAAAATACATTTTAAACAAATAACAAACACAAAAAACCCCAAAACACCACAGTTGCAAGAAAATCCCAGAACTGAGTTTCCTCTGACTGCACTCAAGGAAGTTTTACTTCGAATTGACTTCCCATCACTTATCTCAGCAACAAAATGCATTCACCCAACCCAAGCTCTCAAAAAATCCCAATGCAATAATAGGTCCCAAGAATATGTTTACATCCCCTGAAGCAGGACATAATGCATATGGTAGAAGCTCCAAAGAAACTTTGTCGGGCTGTGCTTAAAGATAGAAGGGGGTGCAAAATGAAGTGTTTGCAGATTCAAGAAAACAGAGCACCAAATGAAGGGAGAAGGAAAAAAAGTAAGAAAGAAAACAAAACCAGAGAAATACTGCTCATCTGAGGCTTGTTAAATGCTCCATGACAGGCAGGCCATGATGATGGATTGCTTGATTGCATTTGATGCCGCGCTTTCAATGCCCTTCCAGACTAACAGCATATGCTCCTTTCCAAAGGAAAAAGCACCTTCAGTGATGCCATGGATGGCAGTCTTGAACAACCTTGAGCAGGTAATAGACCGGTGGCTGCAGGGCTTGGTAACATGCCAGCAGGGCATCCTTTGGGCTCCTGCCTTTTTTCCCTTCCTTGCTGTGCAATCAGACTGAATGAAATTGAGCTATTTGTGGGTTTAGAAGTGGCAAGGGTTCAGCTTGCTCCATCTCCAGGCACCAAAGGGCTAAAATAAGAGCAAATGCTTGAAGTCCACTTGTGGACTTCCCAGTTGGTGCACAAGTTGCCACGTGGACATCCAAGCTACCTTTTGAGCAGCCTCAGGAAAGAGGCTAGGAAATCACTTTCACTGTTATTTTCAAGAAGTGGATATATAACTTGGCATGGTCATGACTTAGAAGAAACCCCAAAAATTGTTGGGTTGCTGCCAAACATTCAGGCCGGCAGACCAGAGGTTCCCAAAGATGATGCTCTCTTACCCACTGCTGCCTCCCTCCCTGCTCCAGGGCATCAGCAACTGCACCCAGCAAGATCCTCTCCTAAATTCCCTCCCCTTCATAATCACATAACACGCCCAGAGCAACAGCTCACATAGAAAAGCAACATGAGGAAAGTATTTAACGTACGTTTACGTCTTTTAATATAGTGTAGCAGCTGGAATCAAAGGGAAAAAAACTCAGGCCTCGGCATATGAGCAGCATGGCTCTCCACAGAGCCCCCTTCTAATCACTGCTGCTCCCCAGACCACAGCTTTAGAAATCAGACACTAGCCCTTATTGCCTAATTAGCAGAGCAGCGGAAAGCTCAGGAACAGACCTATCTTCTTCCTCCCTAAGTGGCCACTGAATAAACGCTGTATCCCCAGTTCACAGCCCCTTTTTACATTGCTGGCATTACCATTCCTTTGTGTACCCACATGCTGTTACTTAAATTGCTTCCATGTTTTCATTACTTGCCCTCTGTGCTGTGTGCATTGAAACTCCTGCAAGAATGCTGAAGTGGTATTTCAAAGCACTGGGGACTGCTGGAGATGTGGCTGAAATTATTATGCAACAAATTTGAGTGATTTTTCAATTCCTGATAGTTTGCTCCTCCTCAGGAGGAAATATAAATGTAGGTGCTACTCCATGAGGTGCAGGACAACCATTCCTACCCACCAGAGACAAGCATGGCATCTGCATCTCAGGCTATGCTGTTTTCCATCCATACAGGTCTGCGTGCGGCTTGTATATACGCCCTGCATCCACAACTGAGGTGGTGACCTCAAGTAACAATGCTGATCCTATGCACGAGGGAAATGTGTGCGTGGGGCCAAACTCTCCTGGCAAAAATCCAGAGAGGACAGTGTAGTGATGCCAGCTGAAGATCTCCAGTGGTTTAAAAGTACTGCTCCCTGCAGCTGCTGCCAGTAGCTGCTTCTCTGGAGCTTGCACTGACTGAACGGCAAGCAATCAAACAATCTAGCTTTGAAACATCAGAACCAACAGAATCCTTTCAATGTGACAAACAGTTCCCTTTTTTAACCACTACTGCAACTCTCAATGGCAAGCACACACAGAAGGTGCTCCCCTCTCCCAGGGAAACCCACAGGCAGACCAGGCAGCATCAGGACCATTTGAGTTTCAGACTTGCTGTTTCCCTTAACACAAAACAACCTTCCTTCAAACACAAAACCAACAAAAAACCCCACCCAGAAAAACCCCAAAATACAACCACACAAACAACTCTTTAACTGCCATGAGACACATACATAGGCCATGAAAGCAATTGCACTGCCAGCACTGGAACTTTTCTCCCACTGATTTCCAACCTTCCTCTCCTGTAGTGCTTTTCATCACTCCTCGATACAAGACGCTTACATCTACAGCCTGAGCATGCAGCCCATAAGCTGACAGTCACATGCAAAATCCTGTTGGCTGCAGGGACACAGGTTATTTGTCATCCTGGAGATGCAGACTGCAGTTCTCCAGGAATCAAACCTTTTGAGATCACAGCACCGGGGTCTTCCAGCTTCCTGCTGGCGACTTCACTGCCCCAGCCCTGGCTCAGCAGCTGCCGCAGGGCAGCCGTTGGGTGTTATGCTAATAGATGCACCAGAGCGGCAGCCCTCTCCCCATCTGCTCAGAGCATCCACCTGCTGGGTTTTTTAGGGTTTTGTTCTGTTTTAATGGTCAGATTAGGGCAGCGTTGTCCCACAGTACTTCCAGCCCGAACACAGGGTATGAACACAGCATCACTCAGCTCAGACCTCACAGCACAAGCTGGATGCTTGGCCCGTGACCTCCTTTTCTCAAACCCCTTATCTTTCTGCAATTGAAGCCTCACCTTGATTGTAAACACAGTACAAGGTTGTTTCCTTCTTGTTATTTTGGTTGGCTTTTTTGCACACTGTTTCCTTACAGTTAGTTCCTTTTTTTTTTTTTTTAAGGTCTTTAGATGGCCACATGAAGAAATGAACATACCTTACGTAGCCATCTGGCTGGGTGGGATACAGAAACAAAAGCTCTGATTTTGAAGCAGTCGTATTCTCTGTGGCCCATGAAGTGTAGATAGTGGTTTACAAATATTTGTTTTATCCCTGTATGTCCATGACACCTTTTGACACCTTTGCTGCCACCAAGCACAATCTCACCCAACCACTAAGTCCCCTGAGACCTCTGCATGTATTCAGGAAAGAAAGGGAAGTGGAAATCAGACATTGCTCAGTGCTAGGAAGACAGCCCATCCTTCTCAACAGGTGGGTAAATCTCTTACTGTATTATAGGGCCAAACCTTTGCTGTGCCAAAAAGGCCTATATTTTTCATACCCATGGAGCATACCTTTCAGATTCTAAGGGGGGAAAAAAAAAAGTTCCCGTGATTTTGGAAGGTTTTTCCCAAGTTCAGCTTTGAAGAGAAGTACTCTCAGAGTAAGCAATACTAATCTTCCTGGGCTCTGCCTGAAGTCAAGAGGAAATGTTTATGTTTCAAGAAGTGATTTAGAGTTATCAGAAATTTTGGGTGAGTCAGTCTGCTGAAGAAACTGCCTCCAGGAAGAGCTGTTGGCAATTAACCTCCTCAAGGCTTCATTTATCAAGGATAAAAGGTATGCGAGAAGCGAGGACCTTCTGCACAGCAAGGGATCCAAGAAAACGCCAGGTCATGCCCTGAGCGCTTGTCAGCCTACACCCACAGCACAGATGATTTTGTCCAGGTTTTGGAGAAACCCATGAGTCTTCCATCAAACCCATGTTTCTGCCTGAATTTATCACGATGTCCATGTGTCCCTAAGGAGGCAGAGGCCTTGGTACAGCGATAAAATTCTCAACTAGACCAAAACAACTTTGTCTAATGCCCAGGACAGAAAATACCATCACACCCTAAACAAGAGGAGTGTCCCTCTGCCCACCACATGTGATCCAAACGTGTTCTGCAGAGAAGCACAGGGGACATTACTGAAAAATCAGCCCAACAGCAAATGAAAAAAACAGAACCAAGGTTTCAGTTTTAAAATCAATTTTTATCCAAAGTACCAAAAACTTTTCTGCAGATCTAAATTTCAAGAATATTACACACCCCTGGAAGAAAGCGAGGCACATAATGGGAGCATTTTCTGAAGCGTAACTGTAGTGCTGCCATCACAATTTCATAATCAAGAATAATGCAGCTCTTTGTCTGTCACACGGGAACAGATTCAGTTGTTTGTTGTACACATACCTGTACTTTAAATATGGAGTCAAAAGCTTTAACTGCCAAATGGCTCAAGCGCTAATTTGGCCAAATTAGTGCTCAGACACAAAGCAGTTTTAAAGTGGGCTACTTCATTTATCACTCATGTAATGATTAATCTTAAAACTCAATCACATACAAAACCAGAAAAGGCCCAGCTTAACTTTTGATCTCTTCAAAACTGGTTTATCTGAAGGTTAGTTCAAGACCACCCCTGCAGCGTGTGTGGCAGCGCAGGATGATTCCTGCTCTGTATGACTTCCTCTGTGACCAAGCGTGGCTTTTCAAACCTTCCAACGGCTATGCCTTGGACACAAACTGTTTGAGAAGGTTTATTCCTACCCTCCCCCTCCACTCAGGAGACAGGGAAAATAAGGTAAAGAGCAGGACTTACCTTCTTTTTCGAGTGTGATCTGTCCTCCTCTTTTGCTGTTTTGCTATTTTTCCCAGCTCTGGAAAGCTTCTGTTCCCCAGACTGCTTGATAGTGATTTTGATCTCAGGAGGGCAAATATAGTTCTCCAAGTTCTTTGGGGGCTTCTTGGCTCTCTTGGTGGTCTGGATCTTCAGTTTTAAACTCCCCTCCGTGAAGTTAGCTTCCTTGATGGAAAATTCCTGCTCCTCCAGGCCATCTCCTGCCACCCATTTCTCACTGTCTGCATTGGAAGTGGAATCCACATCTCTCCCAGAACCTAGCTCATCCTCTTCCTCAGGCTCCAGCCTCTCACTGCTCACTGGTATCCCCTTGCCTGAGCCTGCCGCAGGCAGCATGGTCTCCCCTATACAGCTGGAGGCAGGTGAAGGCTTTGCAGATGTGACAACAGCTGGCAGAAAGTCTGCCTCACCTCCCCTCTGCCGAGAGCTGCCCAAAGTCTCCCTGGGCTCCATAGCAATACTGCAACACCCTGGAGTTTAATCAGAGAGAAGGGGAGCTTGCGAAGGAATGAGGAGAGCGAGAGCAGGAATGATCTCAGGGAATGAATGGTAACTGTCCACTGAATTCAATATCCTGATTGCCCAGAGGCTGCAAGGAGCTCGAAAGAGACCAAATTTGCCACTGTTAAAAGAAAGGAGAAGGAAAAAAAGGAAGTTAGCATGTGCATATATATCAAACACAAATGCAGAGACGACTGAAACAGGGCACGACTGGACTTCCCCTACAGCATCGCAAGGGCATTCCTTGAAGTAAAGTGTGAATGAAGGGTGGCCAGCACTGCCGAGAGCTGTACCTGGTATTGTAAAATAAAGAACAACAGAGAACCTACTCATAACTTTAAAGTGCTTACTGTCACAGGGTTTTTCAGACGGGAAAAAAGGAGCAGATGCTTGACTCAGGTTAAACAATAACCTGGTGATCAGAGCACAGGAAATATGATGTTACCTTATGAATCGAGCAGAAGAGTTTCATATTGCTCATTTCTCACCTTCCCAGGCAAGAGAGAGACCCTCAGCTGCCAGCTTTTATGGGTGGGGGACTGCTTTTGATGAATTATTCATTACACACTGGGCCAGGCACACACTGTCCACACCCCCAAGATGCTCCCTGAGATGCTGAAAGCACAGGAGAATCCACCTAGGACTCTAGCAGGGCATATCAGGGACCCAAGTATGGAAGGAGATGGGAGAAAAATAAACTCAGTGTTTTCCAGAGCTCCTCATACCCTTGGGTACCATTACTCTGTGGCAGAGGCTTCAGCTGACTAAAGCCAAGACCCTATTCTCATCCTTTCAAATGAAAGCTTTAAAAAAAATGTTTCAGATTGAACCCATGGAAGAAATTGTATCCAGTACCTTGCCAAGTCGCTGCCAAATTTAATGGGAGGAACTGAATGTTTAAGGCAGAAGAGGTACCATCCAATGATACAGAAAGGCTAAGCCAAATACCAAACATATTCTTAAAACAAGCAAAACACATCAACAACAACAACAAAACTTGTAAGGTGTATTTTAAAATGCTGAGGAGCACAGCCCTGTGAGGAGAGGCTGAGGGAGCTGGAGTTGCTTAGCCTGGAGAAGAGGAGGCTCAGGGGAGACCTTCTTGCTCTTTCCAACTCCCTGAAGGGAGGTTGTAGCCAGGTGGGGGTTGGTCTCTTCTCCCAGGCAACCAGCACCAGAACAAGAGGACACAGTCTCAAGCTGTGCCAGGGGAGGTTTAGGCTGGATGTTAGGAAGAAGTTACTGAGAAAGAAAGATTGGCCATTAGGATGTGCTGCCCATGGAGGTGGTGGAGTCACCATCCCTGGAGGTGTTCAAAAAGGGATTGGATGTGGCACTTGGTGTCACGGTTTAGTAGTCATGAGGTGTTGGGTGACAGGTTGGACTTAATGATCTCTGAGGTCTTTTCCAACCTTACTGATTCTATGATACATACTCCCTAAAATTCCCCATAACGCTACCCCCCACCACCCATCCACAGCAAGCTGGGTTAGGCTACAAAACTAGATGAAAATTACCTCAGAAAGAAACAAAGATACTTTCTGCTCCTTTAGCACCAACAGCTCCCTGGTGGGTCAGAGGAGTACCACGGGAGAAGGATCAAGAAGGTACTGCCAGGAGAGGGTGCAGGGGGTGCAGACCCAGGTCTGTGCTGGATTAGCTCTGCTACACTGACAAACACCATCCCTCTACCAACTACAAGCAAAACCTGTGCACAGACAAGAACTTCCTAGGTCATCCTGGGCTGCAGCAAGAGAAGTAGAGCCAGCACATTGAGGCAGGTGATTCTCCCCCTCTACTCTGCTGAGACCCCACCTGGAGCACTGCATCCAGTTCTGGAGCCTCTATTACAAGAAGGATCTGGAGGTGCTGGAAGGTGTCCAGAGAAGGCCCACCAAGGTGAGCAGCGGGCTGGAGCTGCTCTGCTATGAGGACAGACTGAGGGAGTTGGGGTTGTGCAATCTGGAGAGAAGGCTCCCAGGAAACCTAATTGTGGCCTTCCAGTATCTGCAGGGGGCTACAAGAAAGCTGGGAGGGACTTTTGAGGGTGTCAGGGAGGGATAGGACTGGGGCGGTGGGGCAAAACTAGAAATGAGTAGGTTCAGATTGAATGTGAGGAAGTTGTTCCCCAGGAGGGTGGTGAGAGCCTGGCACAGGTTGCCCAGGGAGGTGGTGGAAGCCTCCTGCCTGGAGGTGTTTGCAGCCAGGCTGGATGTGGCTGTGAGCAACCTGCTGTGGTGTGAGCTGTCCCTGCCCATGGCAGGGGGGTTGGAACTGGATGATCCTTGAGTCCCCTTCCAACCCTGACAGTTCTATGTTTCTGATTCTCAGCAATGAACTGTAAAGGAGAAACATAAATGATCACCACATGATGACTGCACTATCAATGCAGACTACTCCAAAGCACAATTACCAAGAATAAGCACATGCCCTTGTCCCACTTTCTGCTTTTCAAGAATACCTTATACAAGATTAACATTTAAAGGGAAATAGTAACAAGCACATTTTAGTAGTTAAATATACACATTTCCACTGGATTATGGTCATGGGTCACTTGTCTGACCCTGGAGTATATGGCTACTAATTGCAAGTCCTAAGCATCCTATAGCTCCATAAAATCATTGGGTGACCTTCCCCACAGGGTCTCAGATAAAGATCCCAGAAACAGCAAAACTGACAGCCCAACCAGAAAATAAATAAGTAAATTTTAAAAGGCATTGCAATAGAGCCTGACGTGCAGTGAGGCCTCAAAGATGGTTTCTGTAGTCCACAGTAGGTCGTACACCGTAAAAATGCTTACGCTTAAGACACACACATTCTGGCAATAGAGAGGAGGCTCATTTCCTAGAGCTGCTGCCTCTGGTTTCAATTAAGGTGATTTTGAAGAACTAACAGACCCAAGGTCTCTGGCACGCCTGCTTTGACTCACCCTATGGTCAGCGAGTCTCTCCATTTCACCACCTACCAAACAAGGCTTACTTCATTCAAACCCACGGCAGGGTGGGTTAGCTAATGTCCTTACATAGTTTTGAACCCGTGTTTACCATGGGGTAGTCACTAATTACTAACGCAATTAGCACATTAAAGCCACCCAGTTGCAAGGAGCTGCTCCACCTAATTGACCAACCTTGCACCTCGCCTCTCCTTTGTGCCTACAGAGATGATGGAGTCAGGGTTACCTTCCTCTTCCAACTGGTCCAATGAAAAAAAAGAAAAAGCTCGTCCTATTTATCTGCCATTTCACACTACTAATCTCCTTGAAGAGGGACACAATGTACACACACTCCTGGGCTGCAACACAAACACAAGGTGGTAAAAGCTCAGAGGTGCAGCATTCCAGGGAGTTACTGCTCTGGTATGCATGCGTGTACAATGGGCACTCTGTGCTGGCCTCCGCCCACAGGCTTTTAACCTCTCCGTGCTGGTGAAAAAGAGACGGCTTCTGGAGGAGTGCATCTAGCTCAGCAAGCAGGGCAAGATGAGTCTGCAGCCACCACAGGGGAAGGGAAGTGACCACAGCCAACCCGCTGTGTGATGAGCCAGCCCGCTTCAGACCCTATGCTGAATGGGAGCTGAGATGTAATTCAGGCGGCTGAGTGAATTGTCAGGCTTGGAAGGGACCTCAAAGACCATTCAGTTCCACGCCCCCTGCCATGGGCTGGAACACCTCACACTAGATCAGGTAATGTTTTATGGAAGGTGAATAAAAAGCCAGGTTTCTGCTCCATGGTCTGGTTGTGCATCTTAGACACAAGCTCTGGGTCATGATACCCAAAATTTCATCCCTGCTTGGACATATGCCTGCAGGTCAATAGAAACGAGCAACAGATGACTTAAGTCTTTGCATTACACTAGTGTCAGGTGAGGTCACGCCAAATCCACATTAAAATCCCATGTAAAAATATTGACCTCCTGTTCAGCTGAGAGGCTGCTGCTGCTAACATCACCAGACCCAAAGGTAGCAACAAAACCCCATGCACTTAAATGTGATGCAGAATTAACTAGGTCATTGTTCTAGGTATCTCCTTACTCTCCTCCAGGGTTAATAGTTAAATGCCTTGGTTGCTGAGACATTATACTTGTCTTTCTTGTTTGGGCAGGTTACCTGTGCTTTGACTAATTAGGAAACCTCACTTCAAGCTTCTGGATGTGTAACCTTTTCTGGAAACCTTCTCATCTCCCCACTCCAGACTGCCTGCAACTAGAAGAACTGAAGCGGGGTGATGAACACTCTTCCTTCGGCAGCTCTTCTGCCTTAGCTGGCAGCGTGCAGATCTGGAAATCCAGGGAGGGAGTGGATTTTCCAGGGGACTTCTAGTCCTGTTCTAGACGTGTGACAGATGGGAGTTGACTAGACTTTTAAGTGTTCACTCAAACTGCCCTTCTAGGCTTCCTAGGCTCTCTAGCGTCAAGTCCCATTCAATAAGTAACTACAGTGGTGTTTTACCACCTGAATTAAGCTCCCAGTGGAAAGCCTTAGCAGTAGCAGGCTTCCTGCAGCCAAGTTAAATTGGAGGAGGATAATTCACACGTGAATGACAACGAATTTCACAGAAGTTGGCATTAACTCTCAATTAGGGAGAGATTCACACTTCCTCTGGTAAGTACTGAGAAATAATCAAATGCCTGTGTGCTCATTGCTAAGGCTGCTCAGCTCCTCTGGGCACCTCAGACACACCTCTGGAGGCACAGGCCTGAAGTACAAGACCTCCCTTTGGGTCATACTTAACGTCCTATTAAGGGTTCCCTTTTTCTGCCTCAGGCTCATGTTTGCAAGTGTTCAGATACCAAGGCTACAAAGTGATTAAACTGAAAAATTGCCGAAGACAAAAACAGAGGTAAGAGCCCAGATCAAAGAGGAGAAATCCACCCATCTAAGATTATCCGTGAAATGAAAATGGGCACAACACTTGGAACGGCTTTTGTCCTAACTGCAGGAGCAGCCACATCGGTAACAGGCAAACCCTAAACACTGGAATGCAAACAAGGTTCAGCAGGAGCACCAGCAGAAAGCCTGGGCCAGTACTAAGACACGCTGCCCCAATCCCATAGTGCACTCAGTCCCACCATGACTGCAGCTACTGAGGCTGCTTCCATTATACCCATAGAATTTAAAATCCCTTAAGATAAAAAAGCAAGCAAAATGTTTTGAACAAGGTCAGTGGAGGGGAGACTGAGGTGCAAGTCTGAGAGCTCTCCCCAAAATCCAGGTCTATCACACTGCCTTTGCATCTCACATTCTCATATGTGACGTGCAGTTGAATCCCTGATCTCGGCAAAATATCCCAAATCCTGAAAGCCTCTTTACACTCCATCTTGTAAAACCATTTGCCACAAAGCACTGGAGACTATACAGCAATATTTAATGATGAGATATCACCTTTCCCTCCAAAGACTCCTGAGTTGCTTCCTTGATTACACACGCACCGCTGAAATGCAGCTGCCTGCGGCAGAGGCCAGTGGACAACCCACATGACACCCAAGGGGAAGTTTTGGTCAGAAACATGCTTTTATGAGAAGTGTCAGTGAGACTTCAGCCTTCATCACGGGACATATAAAACAAGCAGCCTGGCATGCAGCAAGCTGCAGTGAACTCAGATAACCCATATTAGGAATGTAAAAAAACCCCAAACCCGGGAAAACAAACCAGCCACAAAACCCCAACCAACCTAGCCCCGCCATTTATCTCTGTCTCTACCATAAAGAAACACATTTGGAAGTGTGCTTCTGGTTGCACTCTGTACACTGCCAGGTCACCAGCAGCACGAGTTTGATGCAGATCAGGAACAGGCATCTGATCACCCTTCTGTCGAGGGGATCAGAGCACAAACATGAGAGTTAAACTTTTCTTCACACCTCCCAAAAGGTAGTTCCAGAGGACAGGTAAAACTTGTGAGCTGCAGAGTCAGCATGGTAGGGACCAGTGACGTAAAAAGACACAACGAAAAGTCTGCTGGGATACGGTGAACAGTGCACATTTCTCTTTTTTCTTTCTTTTCTTTAACAAATTCCAACTAGGAGAATGGTTTATACTGGACGGGTGTCATGCACCAGTACTGTATTTAAACCGCCACGTAGAGCACAGTAGCTAGGTTTATCACAACTCTGCACCAAAGTCTTAGTTAATTCCTGTGTCCATGATAATCTGAAGAACAACTCAGCTCTGGCAAGCAGCTTTCCATCCACTTTACAGATCCCACAGGAAACACCCCCTCCCTTTCACCCACCTTGTGCCAATCAGGACAGAAACATAGCAGAACTGCCCCTTCAAGCAAAACAAATTAATGTCTCCTCTTAAAAAACAATCAGAGGTGGCCTGGTCATATCCAAATGCACAGCCCCGAGCATCCTGCCCATGGTGAACCTGTGCTGGACAGGGTGATAGACTGAACAATCTCCAGAGGTCCTTCCCAGATATTCTGTGGTTCTGTGATGTCTGGGGGTGTTTGTCTCTGTCTCCAGTGTTGGTCAAATTGGTCTCCTACTGCATGACATTTCTCAACACATGGATAAAAGGTCAGTCTGTAAGATATACCTAGATAATGGTGGCATGTATAAAATAGAAGTGGGTATACAAGGGAGACAGTATGGGAGCAATCATGCCCAAATGCCTATAGTTCACAGATTATCTATAAAAATAACTAACTATGAGATGTCATTCATTGATAGGGTGAGTTAGAAGCACAGGGGCTTACACAGAAGAAAGGTGTTTCCTCTCTGTGTGGTCCCTCACCACCAAGACTGCTTTTGTTTCCTTCCACATCCACCTCTGATTTCGCATGGGCTGCATGAAGGCTTTCTCTGAGCAGAAAGGATGTGAGCTCTGCCAGATATGGTCTGTCCATTAAAACAAGGAGCACAGATCAGTTGTGGTGACTAGAACAGCAGAATGCAATCTTCACACAATTCCACCAGACTGCCCTACTGCATCTCTGCACCTCCCTCCAGGAGACTGAGTAACTGCTGACAGATGGCTCTGCCCCATTGTGTCCAAGCCTGGCAAAGGGAGACAGGAGATGCCAGGCAGGATGGGAAAAGTCAAGGTAACCCAATGATCTCTCACAGTGAGATGAAGTAGTAACATGCTCTTCAAGATGAGAGAAATAAGCAGGAGCACAAACATGTCCATAACTACGGAGGCATGTGAGTCTGCACATTGCATGTGTGTATCTGTGCTCTCAACACAGAGACATCAACAGCAGATAATGGAATCGTATTTCACTCCATAATTAGATCATACAGTCACCTTTCTATGTAAGTAACTACCACACAGTGCTGAAGAGAAAGCCAAATGAATGATTAAATAACTGACACAGCCATAAATCACAAGGTCCATAAAAGCAATACTGTGCAAGGTACAGCTGTGGCATCAGTCAGCACAGAAAAGCACTCATTGGTGGTAGGAGAGATGCCCATCATGCTGCCCAAGGATCTTTACAAGCTCCTTCCAGAGAACTGTGCCAAGGTATCAAAAATCCACTCACTCATAACCTAAAGCAGAATCTGGGTGTCAGGCTAGAGGTTATGGTCACCAGACCTGCACACCAAGTTGGAGAGATATGCATTTGATGGGTGGAGTGTTCAGTGGATTAGGAACTGGATGGTTGCAGCCAGAGGGTAGTAGTGCTCAATGGACTGAAGTCAAGATGGTGTCCTCAGGGGTCTGTACTGGGACCTGTACTATTTAGCATTTTTCTCAGTGACATAGACAGCAGGATTGAGTGCACCATCGGCAAGTTTGCAGATGAGACCAAGCCAAGTGGTGTTGTCAATACACCAGAGGGACAGAATGTCATCCAGAGGGACCTGGACATGCAGGAGAGCTGGGCCCAGGTGAACCTCATGAGGTGCAACAAGAGCAAGTGCAGGGTTCTGCACCTGGGCTGGAACAATCCTCACTGTCAATAGAGACTGGGGAGGAGGTGATAGACAGCAGCCCTGAGGAAAAGGACTTGGGGGTGCTGATGGATGAGAAGCTGAACACGAGCAGGGAGTGTGAGCTTGCAGCCCAGAAAGCAAATCCCATCCTGGGCTGCATCAAAAGATGTGTGGCCAGCAGATCCAGAGAGGTGATGCTGCCACTTTGCTCTGCTGAGACCTTCCCTGGAGCACTGTGTGCAGCTCTGGAGCCCTCAACACAGGAAGGACATGGAGCTGGTGGAGAGCCACAGAAGTGATCAGGGGGTTGGAGCAGCTCTGCTATGAGGACAGGCTGAGGGAGCTGGGGGTGTTCAGCCTGGGGAAGAGGAGGCTCCAGGGAGGCATAACATCAACCTTCCAGTGCCTGAAGGGGGCTTGCAGGAAGGATAGAGAGAGGCTGTTTACAAAGGCCTGCAGTGGTAGGATGAGGGGCAGTGGCTTCAAACTAGAGCAGAGCAGATTTAGATTGAATGTTGGGAACAGATTCTTTACTATGAGGGTGGTGGAACACTGGAACAGGTTGCCCAGGGAGGTGGTTGAGGCCCCATCCCTGGAGATAGTCAGAGTGGGGCTTGACAGGGCTCTGGGCAACCTGATCCAGTTGAGGATTCCCTGCTGACTGCAGAGATGGACTAGATGACCTTTGTAGGTCCCTTCCAACCCAGGCCACTCTATGATTCTACACACCTCCTGGCTTCTGGTCTCTAAAGTGCCCTCTGAGACAAACATTGCTGCAGGACTGCTCTAAAGATGGGCTTAGCCTACTGGATTTACACCTCTGAATCAAGGAAAAATGTTTGATTCTAAAGCTATCGAGAGTTGCCATGTCACTTTAAGCCATCACCCCTGTGAGAATTAGGCCTCTGGGAAACTGGAAAGCAGAGTGAGATGCCTTCTGTGCTCCAGCTCATTACAACAGAAAAAGCCGAGGCAGGAGATTTGCCTATGTCAGGTCAACACCAGGCTGCTAAACTCCTGGACCAAGCATCATCACTCTTGGCATGATGCATAATCAGAGGTGACTCCCGAGATGATACCCAGAGGATGCTGCTGGGTGAGGCCGCGCGTGTGCAACTACAAGGACAAAACAAGAGCCATAAAACATCTTGGGGAGAAGTGTCAACATGCACAAGAACAGGACTTGTGCTTACTCTGTTCTAACTGGCTATTGCCAAGCGCACCATCATGGATGCAGTGGCAGCCAGTCCAAGCTACAAATGGAAAGTTTTATGGGTATTTAGGGAAATGTTACTGGCACAGAAACCAGCCACAGAAAGCAAACCCCTGTACAACTCCATCATCGCTGTTACCAAACTTTCCTAGACTGACTCTGCTTTTGGAGAGCTGCCATCAGACAAAACAGCCTCCTTCTAACACCACCATGACAGGGCAATAATCTCTCCTCTCGCTGATCAAATATTTCCCTCTGCACGCTGAAACTTATGGAAAATTATTTCTCTGTATAAATCATTAATGAGAGGCTTGTTTTTATTTAATGCTGCTGCCACAGGACCCCTTCCTCCTTTTTTTCCCCCCCTTCATTTATTTAATTGTTGCTGGCATGAGTGATAAATACACTAGCTTCCCCTCCTTTCAGAATAAATAAATAAATAACTAAAATAAAGCAACACATCTGGCAAGGAAGGCATCAGGTCTTGGCTCAGCATCTATTCCTCTGAGCTCTAAGTGATGGCACAAGGAGGACAAAAAAGGCTTTGGTCCAGGATCCACCTCAAGCCCAGTTTACAGGCTGTACAAAACAGACATCACATATTAATCAATTCTGCATTTTCAAATGAGAGTAGGAATAAGAAAGGTTGGATTTTGTCCATGCTGAGTAAACAGTACTGTCTTGCTTACTGCTGTATGATGTACCAAGCATTCCCAGCATCAAGGGAGTCCTTGGGAGAACAGGGAATATAAAGGTATGCAAGGAGAAGAGCAGCAATTTGGGGCATTTAGAGAAAGACATTGAAACTGCCTTGCCTTGCAGAGTGTATCAGTCTTAGGCTTTGGGAGAAGAGTGACTGTCTTGGTCAGCCAAACAAAAATGCCCTGAAAGCCTCATGCATGCCAGAACAAAAAGCAGGAGGCAAAAGCAGTGCAGGACACAAAAGGATGCATCTGGATGGACACAGGGCAAAGAGCAGCCCACAGCTCCAGGACAGCAATGTCAAGAGGCATAAACATTTGTCATGAGCATGATAGTGGGAAAACCAGAGGTAAGGAATGATAGCAAGATAACCAATAGCTGCGATGGGCATAGGAAAGGAGCAGCTTCATCTCTAACGAGGTTGACGAGGAAGCGGTTACAGAAATGCTGGGAGAAGTTGAGTCAGACAGAGCTTCCTCAGTTCCTGCACATCCAAAAGGCCTCCCCCAGTTCAGCTACTTCATTGTACTTTTTGTGTGGCACGGCACATGCCAGATGCTCTCCAGAGTGGTAAATAGGATCAGGAGCACCAGATTCATGACTCAAATCCCTCATTCAACCAGGACCAGGGCTTTGGTTTGTTACCCCTTTGTGACACCACTGACTTCAGGAGGCTGTGAAAGGTTGGGATAGGGTCAGCATTTTGGCCAGTCCAAGGTCTATCCAGTTATAGGTTCCCTCTCTCTCCATTGATGACATATGAGTCTCTGTCTCCTGATCCAAGTCCCTCTCTTAGGTCTGACTCAAGACAAGTTTAGTCAGAGACCTCTGATGGGTCAAGAGGTCTCTGAACTGAGGCACCCATACCACTACTTCCCAGCTGGAAATGGATGCAGGTTTGAATAGTGTTTCAGTTTCTACCAAGGGGTGTGCTGCACCTTACTGGGATGTGTTGCTCACACTATTTTTTTCAGAGCTTTCCCTTAAGGGCCCTGGGAGTTCTGTTCACCAAACCAAGGTTAAAGAAAATGTTCTGGCCGAAAAGCCATGCTTAAAAGGCAGCGTGGTTTAAGAGCATATGTGTTTTCAACTTTCATAAAAGGATGGAGAAGCAGGACCTATGTATCTGTGACTACATCCATGGCACAATGCCTGTAGCAAGTATCAATGACACTTATCCAGCAGGATTTGTAGGGACAGTGATTCTCTCTCACTAAGCTATCAGACCAAAAGATCTCCATTGATTTTGGGATGCTTACAATGACACTTTTAATTTCTCGTGGCATCAGAAACCATGACCTCCGTTTTTTCATCTCACATAACCAAAAGACAGAGGCCTTCAAAATGCCCTGTGCTTATATTCATTTATCAGCCCAAAGTCCAGCAGGTTAGACTCCTGTCCTGTTCAAAAGCTTACAGTTAGAATGATTTAAAAGGGAAAAGTGTTTCCTCTTCTTCCCCCACACTCCCTTTTTCTGAATAAGTTGGAGGAAAAAAAAGGAGCAACTGACAGCTGGAGGAAATTATAATTTACTCATCATTTCAGGATGAAATTTGTCATCAAGCAAAGAGAAATCATGACATTCTTCATAACATTAGGTTAAAGTTTACTGAAGTTGCAGGGATGTGAACATACAGGTGAGCATTTTCAGCTGCTTTGCAGCCTTCAGGAAAAGCAGTCATGTACAGCAACGCTCCACCCAGATGCCTGCTGTAATACTTTACATGGACACAACCTCATTCACACACTTACTGAACACCCTCAGATAAACTTCATATCTCTGATGCCTTCTGAAACAAACAAACAAAAAACCAACAGAAAGAATTCAGCAGAGAATTATTCCCCTGCAGATTTCTGTTGAATCCTCACTGCATAACTCCACAGAAAAGCTGCAGAAATAATGATTTTTAAAAATAAGTAAATAAAAATGAAGAAAAGTAGAAAACTACAGGAAGGATGTTTCCTGTCTAGGATTTCAAAGGAGTTCCATTGGAGACACTACTGCACTCTCCAAAGTCACAAATTTAACAAGACTCAAGGAGATGTGAGCATGGATCTCAGCTTTACTCCAGAATATGCCAGCTCTGGAAGCACACATGGAAGTTAGGCCAGCAACCAAGCCTTAGAAATCACATTGGCAGCATATTCAGGATTGGTGGATGCACATGGAGGAAAGACATGCCTGTAATGCCTAGCAGCTTGAATACATAGAATACATACATAGAATAAACCAGGTTGGAAGAGACCTTCAAGATCATCGCGTCCAACCCATCAACCAATCCAACACCACCCAAACAACTAACCCACGGCACCAAGCACCTCATCAAGTCTTCTCCTAAAAACCTCCAGTGATGGCGACTCCACCACCTCCCCAGGCAGCCCATTCCAATGTGCAATCACTCTTTCTGTGTAGAACTTTTTTCTAACATCCAGCCTGAACCTCCCCTGGCGCAGCCTGAGACTGTGTGTGGCTTGAGTACCATCATCTTCTCCCTTCAATGTTAAAACTAACTGGTCTATCTAATAAAATAACAGGACAGAAACAGACTGATTAATTATACATATATATATATATATCAGCTTTAAAGGTTAAGGCTAACAAAAATTTCAAAGTAACACAAAACCTCAGGCTTCCAATTTTTAACCACCTCTACTTTTGAGGTATTCAAAGTGAGTCCTGAGTTACCCCATACTTGCCTATTACACATTCTTCTGAACACCTCTTCCAGACACTATTACAGGAGGGGTACAACAGCAGATGAAACTTTGCTCTCATCACTGCTACATATATAGAGCCCTTAGCTGCCCAGGACTGCACAGCAGCCCTAACAGAAACAGGAATTCACTCCCTTAGAGGCAGTGAGAAGCTAAGTAAGAAGTCACCCCACAGTGGCATTTAGCCAAAACCCCAGCAATCCACTCTGCCTGGCATTTGCATCCCAATACATCATGCACTACAGAGTCAAGCCTTGGGCTATGCTGTGTTCTAATATTCACCAGGGCAGGTAAGAGCCTTGCCACCACCTTCTGACCTCATGTTTGCATGGAAATTGGTCTCCTCCTGAACAGCTTTTCTCTGCATCAAGTCTGCTTTCAAAAATGTGCATCAGATTCACCAACCCTATGTAGGGAAGACAACTGAGGCTTAACTTAAGCATTGACACAACCTCTTTTTTAGCCTGCATGAGCCCTGTGATGGATGGGCATGTACCCCACACATAAGCAAGAGTAAACTTGGCCTTGGGATCTGTGAACAATACCATACCAGTGACTATATTCCCAGAGCACTTCTTGGGCCTTCCAAGTTTGCCAACAGCCCCATCACTGTCCTCTTCATATCCAAAGTCAGTAGGGTCATCAACACACACTGCCAACAGGTTCAGTGGACAGGCAGGTGGGCAAACATCACACAGATAAGAGACCTTGCAAAGATCCCCATCTAGGCTTGGGTGTAAACTAGAGTTGCAAAGATCATAATCAAGCCTGGGTCAAATCCCAAATCTCAGGATTTTCGATCTCCAGAGTTTCAGTTTGGCCTTGTGGAGAAAGAGTGCTTCAAAATTTTCAATGTCACAAAAAGAACAACAGAAGACTAAAGGAAATAATGTCAGACAGCTGTTTTTCATATCCAGCTGCCACACATCTTACAGTAAAAGCTGATCACTGTGTTTGAACAATCTGTGTTGCAAAGTAAATCCAATTCCAAAAGGGCAAAACAGCTTTGCTTCCTCTCAAGAGCTGATACACAAAAATTACCATCCCCCTACTTTCTTCACACATTTCCATAGCTCTGGAAGACAAGCTGCATTACTCCTCAACTGTTTCTATTCAGTTTGAGAAATTATTTTGCCTTCTTTTTTTGCCCCATCTATTTATCTCCCTTCTTTTGCTCTCTCTCTCCTACTGGTTACACACGAAAGCAGAATCCAGATGCCTGTTGGGGACCTGTGCTTCTTCCCACCATCCAATAGATCTCTAAGCAGGTATGAGGACAAAATGAACTTCCAAAGCCACATCAAGTGAAGCCTTTGTGTTGGAAGAAGAACGAAACCATTGCTTAGAGTTTGGATGCACTAAGCTGTAACTGTGCTAACAACTCACGCTTGCAACCTATTTCTTGGCCCTACCAGAAGGAAAAGCAGTCCTAGTCTTGAAAGTTTGGAAATCGTTTTCAGATCTGACAGTATCCCCAGGCTAAAAACTGGAGTTTGAGGGGTTTAAAACTCTGTCATTAATCAAGATGACAATTTCCTAAACGGATGAGTCATTTTATTTCCACAACAATAAAAACAGGAAAGGAAATGTTTTTTAATCAAGTAGGAGAAAGTAACAAGAACAGAACCTGTAATGGCAGCAAACTCAGACCCAGCAGAAACTACAGTCCCTGCAGCAAAACACTGGGAGCTTTCTCCACAGGCTCCCACCTTTCTTGCTAGGCTTTGGACTAGAGCTAAACTTTCTTCCCAGCAACAATGCCAGACCTTGCCATGAATTTCAACTGATAACCTTTTTTTGGTTTTGTTTGGGGTTTTTTAATACCCAGATTTGCTGCCCTTGTCTTATCATCAAATGTATGGTTAATCATAGCACTTACATACTCAGAAACCAGGGTCCTTCCACGTTTTATTGGGCAAAAAATGGCATGCTGAATTTTCTGAACATGGCTCAAATCCAATACAACTGCACCCACTGCGGTCTATGCCTCATGGATCACATCTTGGCAGTTACTAACACTGCCTTTCAACATCATCACAGACCCACAGGTCACAGATACTCTCAGCTTGCTAGAAAACAAGGATCAAGAAAAACCACGTAGGCAATATGGTTAAAAAATTAGTCACCAATTCACTGGCAGAGCTTTCATTTCCATCACAGCAAACTGTTGGATTCCAGTACTGGTTTTATGTGGTTCATTAGACAATAGACTTTCCTGCTACTAGTTGGGTCAAGAGTCAAAATTGCTGTGTAATTGGAAGTCTCCGAGCACAAGGCAAGAGTTTTTCAGTCCTGGAGGGTGTTGTCCAAAGGGGAAAGAAAACAGAAGGGAAAGATTATGTGTGAGCAATTGAGCCCTACTGAGAGGGCAAAAAAAAAAGTCACTGAAACTGGGATTAGCCAACTCTTGTAAGAGAAAACAAGAGTCCTATTGGTAAACTGCCACTTAGATCTAAGAGCTGTGCACGCTGGCAAAAAGAGCTCAAAGGATGGGTCAAAACAGACCAGAAGAGGAGATTCAGCAGCATCTGAAGCCAAAAATGACGGTTGGATCTTTTCAAGCATTTAACTCCTTGAGTTAATAAAGCACATGGCAATAGCAGTTGTTTAAAAAAACCACAAACACCAGCTATGAAGTTAATCAAAGTATATAATTGGAAATGATACTGAGCAACCTCAGTAAAGAAACCCAGTAAATATGAAGTTAAATAGCTCAGTTATGATCATTATTAATAATACATAATGGCCACCGTTTCTTATGTTTGCCAAAAACTAGCATGGCTTATAGCTCTGCACAAACCTAACAAGCCATTTTAATACCTTTCAGAGAGTGCATCCTCCTAAAATGATAATGTGTTAATACTCTGTGCTGGGCTTTTTGGCAGGAACCGGAAAGCTCAAACATGAAATAACATCAGCAAAAAATTATTTATTCCCCATCCCTAGTTGCAGAGAAAACAGAGGTTTTATTGGCTCAGTTACTTCTCAATAGATTTCTGGTTTCAATTAAAACTTTGAGTCTGAGAAATTTAAAAAAAAAAAAAAAACAAACAAAAAAACCCCCCACAAAACCACCAAAAACCCAACAGTCAATAAGATGGAAGAGAAGTCTCCATTCACTGGCTGTTTCTGCCTTTTTTTTCCCCCTGCCTGCTTTCACATAACCCTTCCAAGTAAAAAGCAGTGATTAAAGTACAACTTCATTGTTTGGAGGGTATTTTTCGCCTTTCAGATGGAAAAAAAAAAAAAAAAAAAAAAAGGAAATAGAAAAAGTTTATCCTTTGAGGGGAAAGAGCTGCTGACTGAGGGGAGTAACCTCAGCAGAGGCCAAGGAAGCACAGAACGCTGTGTGTGAAGCAGACACTTGCATGTTTTCCCTGATGGGTATATTTTCACCTACCTACCATGTAAGCTCTTAAGACACTTGTTTCCTCAGGTTCATGCTGTCACTGCCTAACGTTAGATGGCCAATTACACCATCACCATAGCCTGCACCTAGTTAGTCCTGGCTGCAGGGGCTGTCGGATCAATAATTGTACCCATTTGGGTCCATAATATTCAGCCTGGGATTAGATTTGCCAGCAGTCCTTTACCTCCGAAATGCTCCTGTCAATACCAAAAGGATCACATTACTTTCCCTAACAACAGAGGACTAGCAGGCTCAGCGCTTTGCTGGCCTCGCACATCCTTTGCGGTTTGACAGATGGACATATAAGGCAGCACGGACAGTCCCTGCACCGCGCCCCCGGCCCGGCCTGCCACGGCCCCGGCAGGCCACTGCAGACCCGCGGCTAACGAAACATCTCTGCTCCAGGCAGAAGCCCTGCCCGGCTCCCTCCTACCCTCTCATCCACCCTCCCCGCCGGCAGCGTTTGCTTGTGACGGACTCCTCCCAGTGCCCAGCTCGGCTCGCCCAGTACAGCTCACGGCACCCGGGGCGGGGGCACCAGGATGGGTGGGCAGTGCCCCCTCTCCTCCAGCCTCCTCCCCCCATGCGTATCCTCCAGGAAGCCCCCCACCTACATCTCCCCTCGCAAATCCTCCCCGGGACAGGGGACCTACCGGCGCTAGGGGTGGCCAGGCTTGGTGTCCCCCTACCCAGCCGGCGACCGCTCCCAGGGTCTGGCTCTCCGCGGCGAAATACCCTTTTAGCATCAGGCGTCAGGCCCGAGATTATCAGTGCCGTTTATTTGAAGCGGAAACGAATCGGAAATCCTTCTCTCAGCTGCCTTTTTAGACACATAAATACTCACAGGCAGGGGCAGGCAGCGCAGAGCACCGCCAGTGACCGCTGTGATGCACACACACACGGGCGCACACAGGCACACACACACCGTCAACACACGCACACACCGTCGCACACACACGGTCACACAGTCATACACACGGCCACACACACGGTCACACAGCCTCAAACACGGAGTCAAACACACACGGTCATGAACAACCACACACGCTAACACGGTCACACACAACCACACAGTCATCCACACATGCAGTCACACACACAGACACGCACGCAGTCACACACAAAGTCACACAAAATCAAATACAGTCAAACACGCACACAGGGAAACAACGGCGGGAGGGGGGTAGGACTAGAGGGCGGGAGGGGATAGGAGGGGGGCGGGAGGGGCTCCCGCCTCGCCGGAGGAACCTGAATTCCCATTGCCCGAACGGGAAACCCGACGAGGAAGGGGTGTGTAAGTGTGACTGCGTACGTGTGGCTGTGTGTAAGCGTGCTTGTGTGTGCGAGTGTGGCCGGGTGTGCACGGAGGTGGGCAGGGAGCTCTGCGCCAGGGCTGGAGTTGACAATAGCCGCCCGCCGTTGCAGGTTGCGTTTTGCCCACCCACCCCTCGCAACACCACCCACGATATATCAGCGATATTCAAAGCTGAACTCCACTTCTACCCGGGGAGAAGGGGGGAGAGGGGCCACCGTGGGGGCGGCAATCACCGGCTTATTAATAACCATTATTAACGCGCCTCATTTCGCCACCGAGCAGGGGCGCGGGGGGGTCGCGCATTGCTAATTCTTCCCTCCCTGCCCCCCACCCTCCCCATGCTTCTTTGCTCCTGCAATTTGCCGCTTTTCGGGGCTGCGTGTCCTTTTCAATGTCAAAACAAGTGCGGGACCGCCCCGGGGCAGCGGAGCTCCCCCCGGGCCCCCGGCGCCGAACACGGCCGCGGATCCCCGCACACGTACACACGCACACACACACACACACGCACACACACACACACACACACACACTCATGCACACTTACTGAGACACACACACAAAATCCCCATAAGGTTACAATGTTGCTCTCTAGCTCCACTTAACCTGCAATTTACAAAGCGGGGGTGGGCCTCCCCCTTCCTCCTTTCCACACGCACACACATAGCTGCCACCTACCCTCTGCACCGGCGGGGAAACACATACAGGCTACCGAAGGGATTTGGGGGAGATCAGGGGAGGTAAATACATTATGCAAACTCTTGAAAAAATTGCAACCCCTTCCCAGCAGCAGAGTCTTAGTGTCTTGTCCCCCTGCTCCCTAGCCAGACAACATGCACCCGCATTTCCCCCCCCCCCCCCCATCACCAGCTACAAAGCATAAGGAGGGAAGGGGTCGAAAGGCGAGAGGTTCACTCGCATGCACTGCACAGGGGAGAAATATTCCTCCCCCCCCCCAATAAATAAAGCCTTTTCCGCGCCATTGCAAAGTCAAAGCAGGGAAAAAAAAAAAAAAAAAAAAAAAAAGGAGACGACATTAACTTTTGCATGCAGAAGGGGAAAAGGGAGCAGGAGGGGAAGGGAAAAGCGAGAAGGGTAAACCCCTCCCGCAATTCGGATCGTTAAGACAGACCTTTCCTCGATGGCTCAGGGATTTTGTCGCGCCTTTTTTTTCCCCCCCTTTACTAACCCATATCCCCAAAACGGCGGCGGGGTCTTCTTAGCAGCTTCCTCTTCTTCTTTCTTCCTTCTTCTCCTCCTTCCTCGGATTCCCCCCTTCTTGCCTCTTCTCTTTTAGATCCCGGTTTCCATCCCTCGCCACAGCCCCCAAAGGTGCTTTTGCTTGTGTTGCGGCAAACCCATGGCGGTGTTCATCTGTCAGATTAGGGGAACGCACGGCCGCGCAGCACACGCAGAGCGGAGAGGGGAGGAGGGCGGGGGGGAGGAGGGAAGGCACCCGGGGAGAGGGAGATGGACGGACAGACAGATAGCTAGCTCGCCAGATAAATGATGGATAGATGGGTAGATAGATAGATAGATAGATAGGGATAGAGCAAGAAGGGGGGAAAATGGCGTCTTGGAAGCTGGAATCCCCGAGTAAATCAAATTAACACGCAACACCCAGTGCAGTCCCGGTTAATTTTAGCTGGATCCAAAATAAAAGGAAAAGGAAAAGGGGGGTGGGAAGGACGAGAAGGAGGATGGGGGGGAGGGCGGCGTGGGGAGGGGGGGGTGAAAGAAAAGAGGAGGGGTAGAAAGAAAAAAAAAAGAGAGCGAAAGAAAAAAAAAATCAATGCACTGGATAAAATCCTGGATTTGAAATCGATGGAGCTTGTCTCTGGCTCGCTCGCTTTTCCTTTCCCCCTTTTTTTTTTTTTCCTTTTCTTTTTGGCTTTTGAGCTGTTTGGTGGTGGTTGTTTGGGGGCCTTTTGAAGGGGGGACGAGACGAGGGGAAGCGTTTTCGGTTTTGCTTTTCCCGGCGAGCAGTTACCAAAAAAAAAAAAAGAAAAGAAAAAAAAAAAAAAAGAAAAGGAAAGAAAAGAAAAGAAAGAGCAAAACCCCGCGACGAGAAAAGGGCTGCTCTGGCGGCGAGGAAGCTGTTCCTTCCCTTTATTCCGGCTGTCTCGTCTCCAGAGCGGGCCCGCGCTGGTGCCGGAGCTCCGCGGGCTGCGGGGCTGCAGCCGCCCGCTCCCCCCGCCGCGCCGCCCCGCGCCGAGGGAGGGCAGAGGGGAGGCGAGGGGGGAACACCCCCTTTCCTAACGGGCACGGGATCGGTACGCACACACGCACACACACATGCACACACACGCACACACACATGCACACACACGCTGAGGAGGGCCTCTCTCAGAGGAAAGGGGGCGTCCGGGGGCTGCTTTTTTTCTCCCCGCTGGTTTTTCCTTTCTCTGTCTTTTATTTTGTCTTCTGCTCCCGTCCCGTCGCCCCCCTCCCCCCCTTTCCCTCCCTGCAAGGGGCGGCGATTTGTTTAAGTAGCTCTGGGGCCTGACGGCTCCGTCTCTCTCTCTCCCCTTTTTCTCGCTCTCTCCTGGAGTCCTGCATCACTGGGGCGGGTGGGAGAGCATATGTGGGGGGGGTGGATGTTGGGGGGGAGGAATAAATGGTAATGATCACACACAGACACACACAGACGCAGAGACACACTCGGTGTGGCTGCAGTGCTCAGCCCTGGGTTAATGTACTCAACAGTGCCACTACCTGACACAACAGCAGCAGTGATGGGGGCAGGGGGAGCAAAGGGAGAGACGGTGAGACTCGGCTTAGTTGTATTTATCCGACTTCAGTCTCGCCCTTTTCCCTCACCCCCCCCCCCACCCCCCCCTTTTTTTTTTTTTTCTTTTCTCTCCACAGCTCATGATCTATGTGTGGGACATTTTTAGGTTCCGGTGACTCCTGTTCAAACCTGAAGGTGAGGAATCTCTCTCCTGGGCTGGGGGAGACAAGCAATGACTCCCAGCACCTGTTTTACAGGTCAAAGAACTGCTCTTCCCTCCTTCAGTATGAAGCAGTAATAGTGCTCAAAGTGCATCAGAAGTTCAGCGTTGGGCAAGTGGAGCTGTGTAAAATCCAAGTCCCTGGTCTATTGCCTTCCCACCCTTCAAGTGCCAGCGGTCTGGGTGATGCTGGTGTTTGTGTTACCAGTTTGGCAGACTTTTACTCACAGAACTAAATTGTTGGCTTGCCTAAGTAATCACACAGGTGAGGAGGAGAAACACCCAGAAAAGGAGAAGTTTATGGGATGGAGCTGTGGAAATAGTGGGAATATACTTACAGGTGAAGGTAACATTATGGGAGAGTAGGGAGTACCCTTCTCAATGCCTCTGCATATTTAACCTTTTGTAGAGATGGTGCCACAGGGATCAAAGGTGGCTCAGAGTACATCAAGTTTCTCCTCTTTGCTTTGATACAAATGCTAACTGTAGGCCATCATCCGAGCGACCTGAATTCAGGGCTCAGCTGATGCAAAGACTACCTGGGTCAACACCCATCTCCATGGAAGGTTATTCATATGGCACAATCTCTTAAAAGTGTAGTCACAGATCTATAACACAGGTTCAAATCTAACACACAATTATGTGTCTCATGAGATGCTACACAGCCCTCACCAACCCTCAGCAAACTCAACTACATGGGTAAGTGTGTGCCCTCAACCCCACTGTGCTTTGTTGTGCTTCGTTGTGCTTTTTGGGGAAGGGTCCCCGATAGAAACCACACCAATCCATTGTTTCCCTTTGCATCCCTCCACACGACTGATCTCTGTCATGATACCTGCAAATCCCAAACTGGTGAGCTTGGGTAGAGGCAGCAGGTTGTGCCTGTCCTTATGTCAAGTGGTTCTTTCTTTTTGCTTTTCTCCATCAGTAGGAGGAAACAAATAAACAATGTAACACAAAGCAAACTGATGACCAACAGATCAACCCCACCTTCATTCCAAACAAATATGCACCTCGAACACTGGGATTGGAAATGTCACACTGAAAATGTTGACATTTCTGACTGAAACCAAAGAGCTGTCATTTTGCATAAGGGCTTTGACATGGAAGTGAGGCTTGTTTGTTTAAATTAAATCTCCCAGAGCTACATTTTGTCATTTTGTATAGGAGCAAAACAAGAAGAAATAGTTTCAACATTTCTTGGCAGAACTGCCAGTGACATTTTCCTGTGAAGAATTTTGGGTTGGAAAAATTTTGGCAGGTAAACTCTGTGTGTTGAAGAGCCCCATTGACCATTGTCTTCCTCCTTGGAATAAGATGACACATAGTTATGAAATAATTGGCTTCCTTGTATTACCACAGAAAAACAAAGAAAACCCCCCAGACACTAAAACCAAAACCAACAGAAAGCAACAACCCCCTTTCCCTCCTTACCCCCCCAAACTTCTGATTTTCCTTTGATATGTTTGGGATAAAATGGTTTGCAAGCATTTTGTCTTTCTTTCCAATTACACTTTTGCCTCTGGAGAGGATACATAAACATGTATGAACATATTTAAGTAGCCATACTTAAATAATTTCAGATTGAGAAGTTCTGTTTGGGAAATAATCAAGATAATGAGGAGAGTCTCAGAAGAAATTTTAAAGCCTCAGAATTACTAAAGGAAGTTTTTGATTGAACAGAAGTATTTTAGACCTGTCGTATATATGTTACTGGAAGAAAGAAAATCACACCTAATTACCTGTAAACTTCAAACTCTGAAAAGACACATCAGGATATATTTCATAAGCAGAATAACACCCCTTCCTTTGAGTGGTCACCTTGTGGGTTGTGTGTTCATTGTGGATCAGGGCCAACATCAAAGGTTTTCTTACCTATGGTTTTGGCAGAAAGGGACCTGGGGGTACTGTTTGACAGTAGGCTGAACATGAGCCAACAGTGTGCCCAGGTGGCCAAGAAGGCCAAGGGCATCCTGGCCTGCATCAGGAACAGTGTGGCCAGCAGGACAAGGGAGGTTATTCTTCCCTTGTACTCAGCACTGGTCAGGCCACACCTTGAGTCCTGTATCCAATTCTGGGCCCCTTAATTCAAGAGAGATGTTGAGTTGCTGGAAGGTGTCCAACAAAGCTGGGGAGGGGTCTGGAGCACAGCCCTGTGAGGAGAGGCTGAGGGAGCTGGGGTTGTTTAGCCTGGAGAAGAGGAGGGTCAGGGGTGAGACCTTCTTGCTCTCTACAACTCCCTGAAGGGAGGTTGTAGACAGGCAGAGGTTGGTCTCTTTTCCCAGGCAACCACCAACAGAACAAGAGGACACAGTCTTAAGCTGTGCCAGGGGAGGTTTAGGCTGGAGGTGCCTGGGAGAAGAGACCAACCCCCACCTGGCTACAACCTCCCTTCAGGGAGTTGGAGAGAGCAAAAAGGTCTCCCCTGAGCCTCCTCTTCTCCAGGCTAAGCAACCCCAGCTCCCTCAGCCTCTCCTCATAGTAAGAATTCTTCCCAGCAAGAGAGCTTGGCCATTGGAATGTGCTGCCCAGGGAGGTGGTGGAGTCACCGTCTGTGGAGATCTTCAGGAAAAGCCGGGATGAGGCACTTGGATAGGGCTGGGTGATAGATTGGCCTGGATGGTCTTGGAAGTCTCTTCCAACCTGGCTGATTCTATGATTTTATGACCCTAGAGCTATAACAGTGTTCTTTTATTTTGGTCTCCTCTCTCTGACTCTGCAGTGTGTCTGGGACCTCACAAAATGTAAGTGGATAATCCGCCCCCCGCAAAAAAACCCTCAGAAATTTGCTTCCTGTTGTTCTTTCCACTTAAAACATACTGTGGCATTCATAAAGTTGGTTTGGTTAGCGGCAGCCGACCTGAGATGAGATTCCTATTTGTGTCTAGCAACCCCTAAATAACCTTGGCTGCATGAGACAGGTGTTTGTAATGAAGTCCAAGAGCCTGTTATTTTTGTGTAAGCAGCATATTGAATTGAGTTTGTATTTAAGCCTTTCTTGGTTCAGGGGATGAATACATGTTATGCAGAATTATTAGGTAATTTGTAAGTTAATGTGAAAGGAAAAATGCAGCTTGGAAGGCCCCCAGTAAAACACTGGTAACATGTTATGATGATTAAAAAATACAAACACATTATTAAAAATAAACTTTTACAGTTGTTTTAATGGATAAAAGGAGAACAATTTCCTTATGTATTTTAACTTCTAGTGGCCCAATAAACTTCTGCTTATACAGAATTAACGTGTGTGTGTCTGAATCTCTCTCTATCTCTCTATCCATCTCTCTATCTCTCTATATTTCCATCTATCTATCTATCTATCTATCTATCTACCTACCTACCTACCTACCTGTATCTTCTGTCTATTTATCCTACACACAAACTCTTAGGCATGCAGCAGACCTCCCACTGCACCATAAACAGTGTTAATACTCCAAGACAGTTTAAAGGAGAGAAATGTATTTCAGTCCTCAGATTTCTTTTTTCAAGAGTTGGAAACCAACTTTCTGAGCAATTGCCCCCAAAACAGAAATGACAGTGATTTTTAAAGTTGGTATTTTATTTTGTAAATCCCTCAGACGTGTGGTATCAACTTTCAACAATGGCAGGCAAGAATCACAATTCAGGGCCAAAGGATTGGAAACCAAGTGAAAAGACTAATTTTAGAAGATGCAGCCCCTCTGGGTTCACTGATTCCTCATCAGTTTTGGATGTTTATACTCCCAGCATACCTAAACCATTTGTTCTTCTACATTATATAGAGAACTGAGTACTGTAATCCCTGTCTCAGTGTGTTCTTGGTATTGACAAAGACTGTGCTATGCTTGCTACTGTCCAAAGAACTAAAGGAAAAGATTTTGTCTGCAACTTCTCAGTCAGTACGATTAGAAGAGAACCTTGGTACCTTAGCAACATTGGTTGGCAGTGTGGGAGACGACCGCCTGGGAGGCTCAGCTTCAAGTCCAGTCTTCCTTACCTCTCAGACCTTTCCATTGCTGTCCTCCTCCTTTAAGCCTGTGAGCAGACATTTCTTTACCATCAGACAGCGTACAGAAGTCGTAGGGGTGACGCATCGTCAGGAAGGCCAGGGCCTGCCCTTTGCACAGACGTGCAGGTCTTTTTAGAAACCTCTGCATTTTTACCTCCTCTTGTTCTCTCAACAGCCATCAGCCCTTAGAGTTGTGGTTACATTTCACAGTCTTTCCTGAGCAAACAGCTCTCATCTTGTGAGCACACAAAATTCTTGCCCTCATAAATAACGTCAAAGAAACTAATTGCTCTTAAGCATCAAAACTTATCCTGGATTCTCATGTGCACTAATGATCTCTGAAGGTGTGGATTTCAGTTTTCATACTGATCAAGATTTTGCATGTGTATGAGGATATAGCCTCAAATGTAAATGTTTGTATGTATGGGTTTATAAACTGATATAGAAGCAGCAACAGCAATAAGATGCATAACGCATTAGCGTAAATATAACATCAGTCGATGAAGTGCAGGACTGACAGGAAAACAATAAAAAACACATAAATTAGGATAGGGAGTGGATGGAAACACTGGATCTGCTTGGTAATTCCAGGAATAAAGAGTTGTTTAATCTGGCTATGAAATTCATAAAAGAAATTGATTAAACAGAAGTTGACTTCAGAGAAAAGATCACATTACAATGAAGATGTAAGTGGTTCATAGTGATTAATCATTCCAGAAACTTAATAGGAGGATTGGTAAAAATCACCATCTCATGACATTTCCAGGGTGGAGACTGGATGACTTTCTAGAAGACATGTTTTAGCCAAACAAAAGTAATTGGGTTCAGGACAAGAGCAGACATGAAGTGAGTTAAGAACTGCCTAACTGACAGATCTCTGAAAGTAATTGTCAATGCAGAGTTATTGCTGAGAAGGAGTGTTACTAGAGTTTTCCCTTATGCCATTCATCACTGATCTGAAAGTTAATATGACATTTTTAGATGATATTATGGTCAGTGAAATAGCAGAGAATGAGAGTCCAGGGCAATCTGGACACTGTCTCCCACATCATTCTCCTTCAGAAACTCAGGGCACAAGGCTTGGATAAGTGCCCTCTGTACTGGGTAAAAAACTGCCTGGATGACCAGGCCTAAAGAGTGGTGGTGAATGGAGTTAAATCTGTTTGGCACTCAGTCACTAGTGGTGTCCCCCAGGGTTCAGTACTGGGGTCTGACCTCATTAATATCAATATTAACGATCTGAATATTAATGATCAGGAGGTGTCCAGCAGATCGAGGGAGGCTCTCCTCCCCCTCTACTCTGCCCTGGTAAGACCTCACCTGGAATATTGTGGCCAGAATGGGGCTCCCCAGTTCAAGAGGGACAAGGATATGCTGGAGAGAGTCCAACAGAGAGCTACCAGAATGATTGAGGGACTGGAGCACATGCCCTATGAGGAGAGGCTGAGAGCCCTGGGGCTGTTTAGTCTGGAGAAGAGAAGGCTGAGGGGGGGTTGATAAATGTTCATAAATATCTGAGGGCTGAGTGTCAGGAGGGAGGGGACAGGCTCTGCTCAGTTGCACCCTGTGAGAGGACAAGGGGGAATGGATATAAACTAGAGCACAGGAGGTTCAACTTCAACATGAGGATGATCTTCTTCACTGTGAGGGTCCCAGAGCCCTGGAGCAGGCTGCCCAGAGAGGTTGTGGAGTCTCCTCCTCTGGAGCCTTTCCAGCCCTGTCTGGATGTGTTCCTGTGTGACCTGTGCTGGATTCTATGGCCCTGCTCTAGCAGGGGGGTTGGACTCAAAGATCTTCAAAGGCCCCTTTCAACCCCTGTCATCCTGTGATCCTATGGTAAGGGGATTGAGTGCACCCCCAGTAAGTCTGCAGATGACACCAAGCTGGATGGCTGTGTTGATAGGGCAGGGAGGATCTGGACAGGTTAGGCTGATGGGCCAAGGCTAACTCTATGAAGTTCAATAAGGCCATGTGCCAGGTACTCCACCTGGGTCACAACAACCCAATAGCAAGCTACAGACTTGGGGACATGTGGTTGGCAAGCTGCAATTTGGAGAGGGACCTGGGGGAACTGGTTGTTGGTTGATTGACTGTGAGCCATCAGTGTGCCCAGATGGCCAAGAAAGCCAATGGCCTCCTGGCCTGTATTAGAAACACAGTGGCCACCAGGAATAGGTGATCACCTCCCTGTACTCAGAGAAGAGCAATGAGACTCATGAAAGAACAAATGGCCTACGAGGAGCATCTGAGGGAGCTAAGGTTGTTCAGTTTGGAGAAGAGGAGGCTGAGGGGAGACCTAATTGCTCCCTAGGTTTCTTCCAACCAGATATATTTTGTGATTCTGTGATATCAAACTTCTCTGCCTGACTTGGGGAAGCAAAATGCATTCTAATGCAGTAAGATGCTGGTTGCAATGAGATGTTTCTTGTGAACATAGACAAAAACTTGCATAACCACCACAATGCAAACTTTGAGCTGGACCTTCAGATCTGAAAGTGCTTGGCCTGGCAGAACCGTACTTGTGGTGTATGGCATTAGTACGGCTGGACTCAAGAAGCTGTTTATTTTATGAGTTTGACCACCACATTTTAAAGCATAGGGTGATAACTTTGGGAGGGTACAGAAAAGAGCCACAAAAAATGGTTGAGAGCTGGAGAAAATTATTTAAAGGGCAAGACCTGAAGCATTATGGTTAGCTACCAGAAAGAGGCTTGATGCCAGGGGAAAAATGCCTTCTAGGCAAGGAAATCACACGGTACCAAGTGACTGGAATTAGTTACCTGATTTCTCAAAGCAGTACTGAGACAGTTTAATTGACCCTTACACACCGTAGAGCCAACTACTTTCTAATTCTGTCCACATATTATAATTGAAAGACCTCACTTAAAGCTTTGGAGTCTGTTTTGGGGCTAAGTGTTTCATTGCTCTCATGCTGTTCCAAATTTGGCCTGGGATTCCTCTCTGGAAATAAAGTATAACTATTCTTTATAGTCAGTGAAGATGAAGCACTGGTTACCCTGACAGGCTGGACAGACTGGCTGTCCATTCTGTCTTGGTAATCCTTGAAGATAAGTTTAGGAAAAAATCCTGCACGTTTCTCTTGAACTTTGATAGCAGTGCACACTCAGTGCAGCTCTCATGAAAGGTGCCATGCAGTACCAAGAAAGATCTTACTGCAGCCATCCAATGCCATTAGGGGAAGACAAATCATGACTTCTCCTAACAAATTGTTAAACCATTGACACTAGAGGTTTGACTGGATGTGGCTCAGAAAATTTCTGCAGTCCCAAGACAGACTTCATGTCACAGAAAGGGAGAAAGCCTTGCCTTGTGGTGAGATTCCACTCAGGAAGGGTAACACCATCCCTTCCGTTTCCAACCTGTCCAAGTCAGAGCATATACCTGAACCTCATCTTCCAGATCAGTACTGCAACACACAGTTGGCTATTCTGGTATGGTTCTGCCGTTGTGTTTTAATGGGCTGTTTTTTTCAGGCATGGATAACGTTAATTTGATCAGAAATACATTTCTCTTGTCCAAGAATGTTCTCAATCCCATGGACAGGGTAAGAAATTTTTCTCATCCAGCAGTACAGAATGACTTGGCTTTATTAAAACATGCAGTGTACTCCATCTCCCCTCGACAGCCTCCAGAGGATACGAGAATGTCTTTCTCCCGTGCCCAACGTCACTTTGCTGGGCCAGTCGCGCTCTAAGACAAACAGAGCATGAGATAACAGCAGCAGGCAGAGGGTGCATTTCACATGTGAGCTGAGATTTGCTGCTGAAATTATTGGGAGGAAATAAATTAATGTGTTCACATGCTATTAGTAATGTGTAAAATCCTTCAGAGGGCCATGGGTAATACCCATGGGGAGAATGTCAGTTCTGTGCACCTTCTTTATCCAAGACATGAATCATCTTAGCTGTTCTTTTCCTCCCTGCACTTTGCAAAACTTGACACATGGATGCTCTATATGCTTAAATTATTTATCATTGTTGTGGGACACCTGAACCTTTTGCAGATGGAAACATGAGGAACAAGGTGTATCACATTTCAGTGTGAAATGCTATCTGAATAACAGTTTGCAAACATACTTCAGGCTGTTTGGCACTGTGTGCGTGGACGAACCTCTGCCAGCCCATGCATGATACCAACAAGACTCCACAAGGCCAGGGTGCAATATTCAGCAAAATCACTGCTGGTATTAATCCTCTGACATTCTTCTTAGTCTTATCTAGGGACAGTACCTTTCCTGGCCAAGCAGTTGATGGCATTAGGTTAGTCAGTGTGGGACTCTCAAGCCTCTACCACAGCAAGCAGTAGCTCACCTGGAAGAAAACAAATTTTATGTATCAGTGCCAGGTCCGCAGCAGAGCTTACCTAACTCTGTCCTTTCTCCTTTTTCATTCATGTCATTTCCTAACACCCCTATGGTGCCTTGATTTCAGAAGGTGCTGATGTTCCCAGGTCACAGGGAGCAGCATCAGGTGTCAGCATGAGTGACCCTTACTCCTCAACCTGAGGGAAAACCAGGCAAAACAAGCAAAAACCCAGGCAAAACACAGTCTGCAAACCTCTTGCCTGATTGATTCCCTGTGCTCAGGGCAATCTGCAGTGCAACTTCCAAATTCACACTTGTTCATTTATCAATACTTTCTTATTGTGGAGTTATCAGCAACTGATATTTGGGGGGGAGAATCACAAAATTACGTGGGTTCCTGGGGATGACATCGGTGGGGTTTGCCCCACTGCAGAAATCCGCTGCCTATTGCGCCATGGCATCTTGTCCTCATCAGCCTCCAATTTTTGTGGTTGTCGGAGGTTTTGTTTGAATAGCCATGAGGCATCGCCCTCTGCCGGCTGGTCTCCCGGCTGAAGTCTGTCTCTCTCCACCGCTCGTGCCTCGTTTCGGCTGGGAGGAAGATTAAACCTCCAGACTTGCAGCTCAGGCTCCAGATGTTTTGGAAAACAAAGGACGGGAAAGTCACAAGAAATCATCAGCACCGAAAGCCTGGCATGTGCTCCTGGGACGCAATGCACACACACGGTTGTACGGCTTTGATTGTTGCTTTGGGTTGGGTTGGTTGATTTATTTACATGTGCTGATATTCATTTATTTATTTATGTTATTATACTTTGCAATACTAACTGATGAAGCATTTCTTGTTGCTGCTGGATAACATTGTGCTCGTGCAGCAGCGTATGTGATGCAGAGAGGCTTGTGCAGCACTGCTGTTTGTTGGGGTGAAGTGCAGGCTTAGCAGTGTGCGTGTTAAAAAGTCACTGACAATAAAAAATTACTTGAGAACAGGATGTGGCTGCCATAGGTGCTAATTTGACCCTTGATTATAGTAGGGTCTGAGCAGCTCATAATCTCACAGAAAAAAAAACATTTATACTCACAATCAGCAGGACTTGAGTGGACTCCAGTGCTCCTGTTTTACAGACAAGGAGGTGAGGCTTACAAACAACCAAAAACTGTTTTCACTGGGTTGAAAGGTGAGCTCTGGGTAGCAAGGCTTGAACTCCCATTTTGCCCACACTAGACTTTCCTCACTCAACTCACAGATAAGTTTTCCTTGCTCTGAAGTTTACAACATCTCTGTCTAGCTTAAGCTGCAAGGAATTTAGATAGCAGGATACATTTTAAACTTTCTTTCACTCTGATGAAATTCTGCATCTCAAATACATTATATAATATAGGCAGAAAACTTGTAGTGAGAGAAAGCTATAAATATAGCAAGCTATAAATATACTTTCTTTCCCCCTTTTTTCTTTTCCCTCTCCATTACAGCCTCTGTTCCCAAATTACTCTTGCCTTGCTCAGTCTCAGAAAGCTGACATAGAACAAATTGTCCTATGTAAATTGCAGGTTTCCCTTCTGATTGACAGAAGTCTGCAAAGATCCACTCATTCCAGAGGAAGTAAAGCAAAGACTGTCTCATAACTATTGAGCCAGTCTTAAAGATGTTTCAAGTTGCTGCTGAGGTGCCAGCATGTCCTTCATATGATGGCATAGGTAACCCCAAGTACTGGGACCAAGCAGAGAACAGGTGAGTGGGGTGAAGTGGGCTACAGGTTGTGTATCTGCAGTTTCACTCTCCTGTTTACTGCAGGCTGTGGTGGGGAGGTACAACCACATAATTCCTGCTCTCTCCAGGAGACTTTGATCTTGAAGACCTGCAATGGGCTGTTCAATGTATGACCAGTTCCATCCTTTCTGCCTGCTTTGGCTGCTGTTCTGCTTAAACCAAAACAAGCCACCAGGGGAGCCAGGACCGTTATTTTTAACATTCATGTGAGGAAAAGGGAGATGGAACATGGTCTTGTGTAGAACTGGTGTGGTCATACAGGTGGTTTGATTATGCCACTCCTTGAGCCAGAGCCACGACGGAGTTTATCCAGGTCTCCTTTTGAAAGTGATAACAGAACTAATAGCTGCATACAACTTAGTATGTTTTCCACCACTGCACATATTCACTTGTGGTCCTTGGATTTTTACTTTTTTTGGTCCAGTCTCCATCTGTGCTTTTGCCTTCGAGGTACTTTAGTTACCATGGAAATGACAACATCACTGTATGGGTGGAGCTTTGTGCACTGTAAAGTTAGTTTCCCTTATAAAGTGGTTTGCAAGGTATTTTGGCTGGCAAAGTTGTAACACTTTATGTGATAGCTTTTCATGCTTTAGGTTTGTAACAGAGAGATATCTTTGTGTGCCTGTGGGTACATGAGGCATGACTTGTGAGTTCCGAGAAGGAGTATGCTTCATTTTTGCTCTGTTAGACAAAATTTTTCACTTGGGCCTTTCATGCCTTATTTTGTACAACCCCTAGTTCAAGTTGGCTTTCATGTGAGATCCTGTGAGTCTATGTCTAGACTCTTTATCATTGTTAGATGGGTCAAGCAAGGTGGAAAACTCATTCTCCGGAGCTGAACATCTTTTGTTATCATTGCCATGAAGCACACAATCACAGAACACATCTGTTTGGAAGAATCCTCATCCAGTCCACCTCTCAACCCAGCACTGATGGGACAACACTGAACTATGTCTTAAGTGCCGGGTTCACACACTGCTTAAGCACCTCCAGGAACGGTGAGTCCACCACTGCCCTGGGCAGATCATTCCAAGGTTTGATAACCCTTTCAGTGAAGAAATATTTCCTAACATCCAGCCTTAACCTCCCCTGGTGCAGCTTGATACCATTTCCTCTAGTCCTGTCACTTGGCACCAAGAAGAGGCTGGCTCCCTCCTTGCTTCAGCCCCACTTCAAGTAAAGAGTGATGAGGTCTCCCCTCAGGCTCCTCTTCTCCAGACTGCATAGGCTCAGATGGTCATCGCAGGCCATGAGCTCAAGGCCCTTCTCCAGCCTCGCTGCCCTTCTCTGGGCACTCTCCAGCACCTCAGTGGCATTCTTGTATTGAGGGGCCCAGGGCTGACCACAATGCTCGAGGTGTGAAGAAGGAGTTAATGTAGTGGCTGGTTGTTACGTGGGATTTGTTGTATCTTTATTTGTATGGTGTTGCCTCCTTTGTCTTTGAGAGGTGACTTGTGCCTTCAAAAAGTTGACACAACAGATGATTTATGATCAATATAATCCAGAGATGGCTTAAAACAATTGTACATGGTCATCACAGGTTTCATGTCAAAAAACTGGCAAAACCAGTGCTGAGCCCTAGTTTATACCAAATCAGACCTTGCTTCAGTAATGACCCATGAACTTAAACATGGTTCCAGAATCACACAGGATCACAGTATCACCAAGGTTGGAAGAGACCTCAAAGACCATCAAGTCCAAACTGTCACCCAAGACCTCATGACTAAACCATGGCACCAAGTGCCACATCCAATCCCCTCTTGAACACCTCCAGGGATGGTTACTCCACCACCTCCCTGGGCAGCACATTCCAGTGGTGAACGACTCTCTCAGTGAAGAACTTTCTCCTCACCTCCAGCCTAAACTTCCCCTATTTTCCCCTGTAGTACCTGAAATAATGATTATACATCCTGTGGAAATGAAGGTATTCTAGATGAATAGTGGGATTTGGCAAAGGATATTAAAAGAAGGGCCAGACATGTCAAAAATAGAAGAACTTGGCCCATGAAACTTAATGTTAAGGCCTGTGTGGTCTCCAAAATGCTTTTTAGGATAGTTCAGATATTCAGTGGATGTCTCCTAAAGAATTTCAAGTGCTCACTCCTTGTCTAATCAGGTATGTGGATTAGGTCAGCCAATATATTATAGAAAATGTTTTTAATGCAGTTCCCACTGAGACCAAAGGAACAGGAAAGTGCTAATTCATCAGAGCATATGCAAGTACATGCTCCTGGTGGAGAGTCTTTCAAACACAGGCACATCTATCTATCTGGGAGAGCACTGCATTCATACAAAGTTTGGTGGGGAGAGGGTGAGAATCCTGAAAAAAAAAACAGGGAATCTTATGCAAAACCCATGGGGATGACTTTGGTCAGTGCCTCGAGTCTGCTAAAGAGAGGACTCTAAGGTCAAATCCTTAGATCTTCTATCCTAAGCTTGCTGTGTCATATGGCTAGAGTGACAGTATTTATTTCTATTATAATTAATTTTAGGTGCTAGAAGTCCAGCTGCAGCCATTTCTTAACACAGAAATTCTTTCAAGAATCTTTCCCATGGATAAACGCCCCCAAACAAACAAACAAACCCAACCCAACCAATCAAAGCCCCCAGCAAAAACTAACAAGTTCAGCAGCCAGCAGTAGAAATCCTTCTCAAAGGCACATTGCAGTATGCTTCTCAGAACGCTCAGAAACTAGTGGTAGTGCTGGGTTCCTTGCAGCAGTTCAGGAAAACCCAAGTCTTGGTCCAGCACTGATGGCAAAATTCAGGGACAGAAGGCCTCAGAAGAGTGCCTGGATTTCTTTTTTGTGCCTTGGTTGCAGAGAGCTGGGGCATTCACATGCCAGGCACCATCCTGGGAAAAACAGGAACAATTGCAGCAGTGAACTCTGGAACAGGGAGCATGCCTTGTTATAGTTGATGCCAAGAGCTGGCCAGTGACAGGCTTGCACATGGTATGAACAGAGCACAGGAGTGCTCATCAGGCTGACTCATCGGGAGAACGTGAGAGCCCAGGGGCAAAAATAAAAGGACCTCTCAGAGATGAAGTCTGAAGTACCACCTCTGCAAAGGCTGCCAGCATCTGGGGCCACTTCCAGCACTGTGGTGTCATGCTCTCAGCGTGACAAACTGCTCCCTGCATCAGTTATCTCCAAGCAGTTTCCATTCGAACTCAGTGTGGAGCGTGCTGGAGTCACAGAAAAATAGGGCTCAGAGGGACTGTAAGAGATCACCACCATCACCTCTGCCACCCACTGAAACAGCCCATGCAGTAAGCACCAAATCTGAGAGTACAGGTTTGAAACCTCTTGGGCAAACACAAACAGGACCAAGGAAGGAGAAAAAACACCACAAAACAAAACAATTGAAAAAACCCAACACAAGAAACAAACCACAAAAAGGCTTTCCCTGCCACAGTATGGCCACCTTAGAGCAAGTTGGGATTTAGCACTGGATGACCTCTAGGCAAAGTCTCTTTAGCAGGTCACAGAACTGCTCTCAAGTCCTTTGTCAGGATGTTTGGCTACCAGATGTGGCCTTCATCTGTGGCAACACTCCTGGCAGCTGTACCCGACCTTCCAAGGGGAGGGAGGAGATATTTCTTGCCCAGTAGCTCTGCATTCTCTGGCCCAAAGAATGCACAATCCTGAAGAAAGATCCTGTATGAGAATCAAGAACTAGTCCTAGATGTACAAATGTGTTTTTCTTACATTAAAACCTCCTTCATTTGAGTGAATACACATCAGCATCCTAGCTAAATGAAGTTAGTCCCAGTACAGAGTCCAAAACTGAGATTCTTTGAACTGATCCACTATCTGCTTAAAACCACGCTAGGGTAAGCAGAGCTCTTATTCCATAATAGGTCTCCTTTTCATATTTTATCAGAGGCATTTCCTTGCTCAGATATGTGAAGAAGAAAAATAGGATGATTTGTGTGTGTGTGTGTGTGTGTGTAACTTAGACTTCCTTGGAATTATGCACTGTAAAATGTTAAAAACTTGGGAGTTTGTCTTTACGTATCTGGTTTTAATGAAATATTTGTGTTCTGTGTTTGGATTACAGCTTTGTGAGCAATCAGCTTCTTGATCTGCTAGCCAAAGCTCTCAAAAACAATATGAATGTTTTCATTTGAGATTATTCAGCTATTTTTTTTCTTGCTCTTTTTCCCACCAGAATGGTAAACTGTGACAAAAACAAAAAACAGCACACACATACAGAAAAAAAAAAACAAACAAAGGAGGTTGAGTTCAATCTGCTTCTTTTTGTTGTAATTTCTTAATTTTATATAAATATGAGAATTAGAGAATGTGAAAAGAACACATTTTTTACTAAAAGAGAGGTTTCTTTTGACCAAGGTAATCAAAGCCATTGGATGAGTGAGATATTAATTCACACATAGTTTCAACAGATTATTTCATTTCTAAGGCTTTTTTGGAAGGAGGAGGAAGTACATGTTAGTCTGCAAAACGTCACCAGGATCTAACTAGGATCAAGATGTTAAACTCTCATTGAAAACTAGAATGAAGGGTCTGGTACTTAGGCTTCACCTCCGCAGGAAGTGGGGAGAAGTGGTTTGACTCAGCTGCACCCTGTACATTGTTTTGTCATTCATCACCATCTGCTAGGAGCTACAGTAATCCATCCTGGATGTGACAAATATATGACACTATGTGGCCTGATGTTGTAGAAAGAAGGGTGGAATTTCCTATGAGTGCAGATGTCTCAAGAAAAAGGACTTTGTTCTAAGCCTGGAGCGTTTTCCTGATTGTCCCAGGTTGATGATGATGATTTCAACCTTGACAAAATTTCATTGGATTTCTCTAGTAATTTTCATTTTTTCAGTCGTGTTTCTCTATTGATTCCCAAGGGACCATTGTGGCTCTGGACTGTGGCAGTAATCATTCTCACATACAAAAGATTAGGATTTTTTAATCTTTGATTTACTGATGAGATATTTGTTGCATCTGCCACTGATATCCTTGTTTCTCAAGATGCTCTGTCAGAATATGTCATGACTTTCAGTGGCAGAAAAGAGAAGTGGCGGGATTTGGGACGACAATGTGTGCTTGTTCGGTGAAAGCCATTGGGAGCTCAGCTGTCTTACGGGCAGGATTAAGGTTACAAAGGCAAAAAGAACATTGTTATTCACTGAGCTGGTGAGGTTTTGGATAGTCAGCCTCCAGGTTATCTCCCATCCTGTGTGATTTATCTATAACTGTGGATCAGACAAAAACCCCTCTGTGCTTGAGTTCTTCAACAGCTTTTCATAGTACAGAGAAGTTGGGAGATTCCTGTGTCACATGCCAACATCTTCTTTCTTTCCTCACACCATCCAGGGCCAAGACATTTGGAGTGGCAGGGGAGACTTTTTCATTCTCCCCTGCTACCTGAAAGGAGATTGTATTAGTCTCTTTTCCTAAGAAAGAAGCAGTATAAGAGGAAACAGCCCCAAGTTGTGCCATGGGAGGTTTAGATTGGACACAGAAAAAATTCTTTGCTTAGAAGGTCGTGGGGCACTGCAACAAGCTGCCCAGGGAAGTGTCTGAGTCACCATCCCTGGAATTTTTTGCAAGATGTGGAGATGTGCTTAGTGATATGGTTTAGTGGTGGACTTGGCAATACTAGGTTAGTTGTTGGATTAGATGATCTTAAAGACTTTTTCTAACCTGAATTATTCTATGATTCTATTTTCTGATTTAGAGCGGAAATAGAACTGTACTCATTGCCTGTAAGACCCTTCTGTTCTGTTTGCAAAGCCCCAGCCACCACACATTAGAAGTCCAGTGAAGGGAGCTGCATGGAGTTCAGACTGTACATTTATTATTGTAAAAGTAGTATGACATTGATTCCTATTCAGTTATCCAGATAGGGATCTCAAATGCTCTTTGATATGCCAGAGCATGTCTGGAATATCTCCAGAGGCTTGAAGCGTATGGCACAGGACTTCTGCCCCTCTACAACAGCCCTTTAGAACATGATGGGATACTCTGGGGCATCTCAGATCCCAGCAAGGTTTGTATATGGGGTAACAAAACCGAGCTCTGAAATGCACCTTGTTTTGGGGGGCTTAGTCTGTAATGTCAGTCCTAACTCTGCCTCTTTGCTGAAGTTTAATGAATCTCACTCAGTACTGGCACTGTGCTGACTTGGGCAGTTGTGCTCATGTCTGAGAGATGGTCTAATAAATCTCCTGCATGCCAGTATTTGCAAACCTGAGTGAATCAGACCTGTGAAGCTTAATTGGGTGCTTAGTGCAAATCTTGGAAGGTATGCTTGAGTGCTGACCTTGACTTAAATTTGTCATGTTTATCCCTGTAACTCTGCTAACACTGACAGCTCTTGTGTCACACCAGAAAAATTCCATTTGTACCATGTTTCCCAAAACCCTGCAAAGCCTGGGCCAAGCAGATATCCTCAATGCTGGATATACTCACCTTAGTTCAGATAACTACTTAAGAAAAAGAGGCACATGAATAAAAGCAATAGAGCAGACTGAAATAAACTGCATTACAAATGCTAGATTCACTTTTATTCAAAGTCCAGCTCCTCACTGGCACTGCCTTCTGCCTCAATAGTGCTCGCCTTCCCCTTTTAATCTTCTCTCTTAGGCCAAGCCTGTGACCTTGAGTGATCCAGCTCACTTTACACCTTGGCCTAATTACAGCCAGAGGAGCAGAAGGTGGAATATGATAACTGTCCCCATCTTCTTCATATGTGAAAATAGACAGAGTAATCATTTAGGGTGGCTGAAGTGGGTAAGGCTGAGGGCAATGAGATGGAAAGTTTAGATTGAATATCAAGATAAAATTACCCATGATACATTCTTTTAGGCAAGGGGATGTATTAAGTCTCAATTAGTGGCAAGTATGATCTAATAGCAACACAGCTACTGACAGCATTATAGTCCCTTGGACTATTAAATCATCTTTCAAGAAACTGATGGAAGACTGAACTGGACAAACCACTGGTAACAGTAATGTAAGGACTAATCCCATGATGGAGCCACAGTGGAATAAATAAGTACTTTCCATGTCACTCACGAAAAGAAATTGTACCAGGTAATGATATCCACCAAGCTCTGTGTCTGTGCAAAGGTCCCTGATGGCATTTTCAAAACTACCTACATGACTCAAGGGTCTTAATCCTCTTTCAAAAGCCAGTGTGGTAGTTCAGACATCTAAACCCTGTTGTATCACCTAGTAAGAACAAAATTGGTGAAGCTCTCTTTCAAAAGTGCTTGGGTTTCACATGCCCATCCAGATACATAGATTCATCCTTATGTGGAGTACTTCTGACAGTCTCTGCCCCATCCCTCACAGCAAATGACTGGTGTAAGGCTGGGCACAGGATAGATTAGACCATTGTGCCTTATGCTTTTTATTTATTTATTTATTTATTTATTTAAACAAGGTCTTACATGCAATTTGCAGTGCAGGCAAATCCTAAACCACGATGAAATGAGGATGAAATCTCCCAAAGTGGTGTTTCGTGGGATGCTTGTTTCTGAATGCAGGCTCTGATGACACTACATGAATCGTCTGTGTCACTGACAAGCGTAATGCGTCTTTGGTGAGGGAACAAGTTGGTGGCAGGTGAGCATCCAGCTCTGAATCTTCATGTCACTGCCACAAGCCTGAATGCTGCAGAAACCCAGAGCGTCAAGGGTATTATTGCAATTTGCATAAATAGAAAACACAGTGATTAAAAGTTATCAGAGAAAGCTATCGCTCGGTTGTCAGCTCCACAAGCAGAACCCAGTGATGTATTTCCAGCTCCTTCATAATAATCTCCATAAGTTCTTGCTAAGAGCTGCATTGAAGCAACCTGTCATTTACTCTGTCTTTCACCAATTGAGCTCAAAGAGATGTGCCAGCTGTGATTACTTGGAGTCAGAGCTGCTGTGTTGCAAAGCAACAGCTGCAGGCAAAATGTACAATTTGGAGATCTGACAAATGCAAAAGTAATGGAAAAAAAACCCAGAGCTGTACCACCCATAGTAGAGAGAAGACCTCAGTCTGCAGCATGCTTTGTATGTGATGAACAGGGGCATTATGTAGGAAGGAATCCCTTCTCTGGATGATGTCTTGTCTTTTCTTGTTATGATTTCTGCTGGCCTCTGGTGTGGAAGCAGAGTGAGCAAAAGGCTGTGGGAAATATTGCAAACTGCAGCTCCTGCTGGAGTTTCATTGATGATGGGAAAGTCTCCATCTTATGCAGTTTTCCCAGTATGTACTGCTGAGAGCCACAAAACCAGGGAGGTTTTATAGAGCTCCCTCAGGCAAGATGATGTCATTCCAGCCTACCTCTGCTTTGGAGGGATAGAAGATGCCATTATCAGTAAGACATGACCTCTCAAGGTAGAGAGGAAGATTAAAACATTGTCTGTTCCTCATATGGAAATGTTTCTCTACTCTAGAAGGCATCTTCTGACCTGTGGGGGTCTAAGGTGGCTGGACTTCTGTCTTGAGCACTCAAGAATTCTCTCTTTCTTTCTCCTTTCTTTTTCCTTCTTTCCATAATCCCCTAGTGCAACTGCTTGGTGTGGAACAGTTTAGCGGTGCGGACACCTCTAGAGCTGATACCAACCTTGCATCTGTTTTTCTGCCGAGCACAACTCGTCTGCTGGTGCTAAAAGTTAGACCTGGTCAGAAGAGTGATTCCATGCACTGTGAGTCCTGCTGTCGTGCTTTACTCAGCACAGATATTTGTCCCACTCTCCATTTCGTCACCCTCTGTCTAACGACGGATATCTCTGGCACCCCTTTTACAAGGTTTCCTCAAACATTTGGGTTTGCTGGCAACCTCAGCCTATAGGGAGCCAGCAGGTTCTTGGAGCTAATTACATTTTCATCTATGGAGCCAATTAGAGCTTGATAACATTATCACAGTTATCTGATCAAACTTTTGCTAGCTGTTCTCCAGAATTACTTCCAGTCTTCTTCAGATGTTCAAAAGCATGAGGCTATGAAACAACAGTAACAATGCTATGAAATTCCTTGCTGCTGTCATTGCTGGGACACTGGATGCCAAATTCTCCAGGCAGGAAATCTGGATTAGTCTGGAACCAAAGAGATATGTTAAAAAAGAAAGTGACTTGAGAAAGCCAAATAAAAGAAATCTTGTGGACTACTGCCCAGTGCCATGTTTCCTGATTGATGTCCAGTTTATGTTTCATGGCACCTTTATCATGGCACATCAAAGTCAAAATGCATCCTCAGGACAGCTTGATTAGACTGAGGATCTGCCTCAGTATGATTGGTGTCTTGAACGTGATTAGTTCTTTATACTGCTAAACTCTAAGGCCACTTGAGATTTAATTTACTAAGTGAACTGTGAGAGAAAATACCAACAAAACAAGGAGGAAAAAAAATCAAATAAATAGGAAACTCCAAGCAACTAAAGCATAATTTTGAGGATGTGAGAGACTCAGTGTGAGTTAATCTGAGAGTTTTTCTCCATGTATTGCTGATGGCACATAAGTCTCATGAAGTTCGGAGAAGCATATTGTCAGATAACTATATTATTTCCAGATGAAACATAAACAGAATCGCAGAATCAATCAGGAGGCAAAAGACCTCAGAGATCATCAAGTCCAACCCATCACCCAACACCTCATGACTAACTAAACCATGGCTTCAAGCGCCACATCCAAGCATTTTTGAACACCTCCAGTGATGGTGACTCCACCACCTCCCTGGGCAGCACATCCCAATGGCCAATCTCTCTCTATGAAGAATTTCTTCCCAACATCCAGTCTAAACCTCCTCTGACACAGTTTGAGACTGTGTCCTCTTGTTCTGGCTCTGGCTGCCTAGGTGTTTAGGAGAGGAGACCAACCCCCTCCTGGTTACAACCTCCCTTCAGGTAGTTGTAGACAGCAAGAAGGCCTCCCCTGAGTCTCCTCTTCTCCAGGCTAAGCAACCCCAGCCCCCTCAGCCTCTCCTCACAGGGCTGTGCTCCAAACACCTCCCCAGCTTTGTTGCCCCTCTCTGGACACCTTCCAGCAGCTCAACATCTTTCCTAAACTGAGGGGCCCAGAATTGGACACAGGACTCAAGGTGTGGCCTAACCAGTATGGTGTACGGGGGCAGAATGACCTCCCTGCTCCTGCTGGCCACACTGTTCCTGATGCAGGCCAGGATGCCCTGCTGGCCTGCTGGCTCATGTTCAGCCTACTATCAACCAGTACCCCCAGGTCCTTCTCTGCCTGGCTGTTCTCCAGCCACTCTGACCCCAGCCTGTAGCACGGCATGGGGCTGTTGTGGTCAATATGTTGAACCTGGCACTCAGATGTGTTCAATCTCCTGCCCTTGGACTCTGCCCATCTGTCCAGCCTGTCACGGTCCCTCTGCAGAGCTCTCCTATCCTCCAGCAGATCAACTCCTGCCCCCAGCTTGGTGTCATCTGCAAACTTACTGATGATGGAATCAATGCCCTCATCCAGATCATCAATAAAACTATTGAACAGGATGGAGCCCAGCACTGATCCCTGGGGGACACCACTAGTGCCTGGCTGCCAGCTGGATGTGGCACCATTCACCACCACTCTCTGGGCTCAGCCTCCAGCCAGTTCCTAACCCAGCTCAGAGTGCTGCTGTCCAAGCCATGGGCTGACAGCTTGGCCAGGAGTTTGCTGTGGGGAATGGTATCAAAGGCCTTGCTGGAGTCCAGGCAGACTACATCCACAGAGCTGGGTAATCTCTGTTGGATTTATCCATATCCGACAGCAAATCTGTGACAGAGACAGAAAGTAATCCCCAACCTTAACCTGGCTCACAGGCACCACCTTCTCACAGGTAGTTCATACTTTTGGCCTCAGTGCAGGATTCTGAAGTGTCAAGAGGTGCATGAGAAGAACCTCCTCTTTTTCCAATGAATGAAACACTGCTGCCTTGAGTTCTTCCAGAGCTTATCTAAAGCTGTGTGTTTCCTTGAGCCCATCTTTTCAGTGCCTTGTGTGTTGGGTTGGAGTTTCGAGACTGAACAAGCTTCACAATTCATCAGCTCAACTGCTTGCACGTCAACATGATGTGGAAGTGCACTCCAGCCCCCATGAGACCCTAAGTTCCCCAGTGAACTTGGCCCTAAGCCGGATTTGCAGCCCAGTCCAAAGGAACCTGGCTTCTGTTCTCATTCTCAACCACTTCCCATGTTTACTCTGGCAGCAGCTGTCTTCAGTGCCCAAATTTCATAAAACCTAAGTCTGGTCCCAAACCACATCACTTGGGTTTGGATCAAGATTTAAATTTCCAAGTGTGTCTGAGTACAGGATTTCTGTGATTTGTATGGCCACAGACATGAAGTCAACTGTGGAACTGCGTGTCTGGGGAACAGGCAGTTGCAGATGATTCAAGAAACATTTTGGACTCCTGGGTGTGCCACTTTCTGCATCCAGCACTGCTATTCCAGTACTTCCCTCATGTCTGTAAGTACAAAGGGGCACTAGAGCAACAGTAGGAATGTGCTCCCTGTGTGGTCTGAGCTAAGGTATGGATAAGGTGTTCAATCCAAAAAGAAAGAAAAAATTGCTCTTATATTACAGGCAAGTGTAGCAACATTTTCAATATTAGAAGACAATCTGTCACAAAATGAGAGCAAGATCTGGAAATCCAAGGTTTCATTAAGAGGGTGGCACATGTTAATAGAGCAGAGGACAGTGTCTGTTGGCAAATGCTGTGGATCAATTAGTTTGATTCCAGGGTACATGTTCATGTGAAATTGGGCTAACTTTCCTCTCTGTCAAATATAATACATATGTTTCTGGCAAGATCTTTTTTTTTTCTCTTGCTACAGCTCTGGGACTCCAGGCTCAGTAAGGTCTTTCCAATTCAAAGAGTGAAAGCTCCTTGGAAAGATAGCCAGGAGCCCCTGTTTTCACAAGAGATTGCTTGGTTTGTTGCAAGCATTTCACCCAAATATCATTTTTATAGAGTTTGAGAGCAGTGTGTGAATGCCAAGTACAGGAACTGTGATTAGCAGCTTCCCTTGGAAGTCTTCTTCTCTGAGATCTTATTTGATTTAATCTTGTCTCAGGTACATAGAATAGAAAAGGAACAAAGTGGAAGTGTTCTTTGACCTGCTAATTAATCACTTGCTTCTGTTAACTATTCCTCCCTCAAAGTTATTAAGTGGCAGTATGTGAGGGTAAATAGGCAGCCACGTAAAGAGGCTTAAGTACCATCTGTCCTTAGCTGCTAAGGTTCCTTTGCCCTTTGTACTTGATCCCTTGGTCTTATTGCCTTTTCTTTTTTAAATCTTAGAGAGAGATTTACATGCAATGTGATTAAAACACACAGCTGGCCAGTTGAGTCCCAGCTTCACAGCTGCTTGAAGGCAGCCAGCAATCGCAAATGAGTGTGGTTACAGATGAGCCATTTATCTCCCAGTGATCGGGATAAGGAGGACAATTGCTGCCACATGTAAAGCAATGGTGATTAGCAATAGTCAATGTGTGTGTTGAACATTATCAGGGAAGTATTTGCTCATACATCCTTGATGAGGACTTGCAATGAATGATAAATACTTCCTCCAAGAACAAGGCTGGAAGACCACTATCTGTACTTCTTCTGTTGGACCAGCTAGGAGTATGTCCTTCAGTCTTATTTATCACCCCCTTCTTAGAGCACACATTTTGTTGTGTGCTAGCCTAGATGTCATTTCAGTGGACAAAAACACAGGGAGATAGATATCACCGATGCATCTCTGGGATGTAGGTGAATTGCTCCTGCAGATGTGTGGAAGATGGAGAATCTAGCCCCTGATGCCTACAAATGCTCATGGAAAGTGATTGTATCTTCACTGACACATCTAGCTGTATCTCGTTCACTGTTGTGTGAGCCTCCTGTGCTCAGATGGAAGCTTGCTTCTATCACACTGCCTGACACCAACCTTACTCCTCATATCAATGCTTAGATGTGTAAGGTCAGGTTTTGGGCAAACTGTTACAGGCATGCAGAAGGAAAGGCTAGATTAGGTTGTCTCCAATACTGCACAGCATAAATCTCACAATTCTCAATAGGACTTCTTCATATTCTACAGTGCTAACAACTTCACAGAAAAGCAGGGTTGAACATGATTCTGACAGCTCCACAGTGGAAGTGGGAGTTTTAGCACTTGTCAGTCTTCAGGATGATGGACCTTATCTTTTGAGATTAAACCAGACCAAGGTATTGAAAAGGCCAGTCATAATCCATCAATCTTCTCTGTAATTTTTATAGCTTTTAGGACTAGTTTTATTGTTGAGCAGATCAATACTATTTACTCAATAACCTGCCAAAAGTACCATCATTGTTGCTTTTTTGCTGTGAATGTGGGTGGCTGTCTGCAATCTGCATACTCACAGTGCAGCATTGGATAGTAGTGCAATTGGTGGAGTTTTGCAGACTGGTAAAATCACCCTTGAATAAGAAGTGCCTGAGTCAGTGGGGTTGCACTTACGTCCTTGAGATTAAGCCAGGCTACCAAGACAGGGTCCTTTTCTATACCTGGATACATCAGAGAGCAGAACCTGCCCTAGAGTTTGCAATCAGTTTGAACAATCTGTTAGGTGCTCTGGGACTTGGAGGTGAAAGGTGCTGTGTAAATGTCAGTCATCATTTGCTGGAGCACCAAATCCAGGCTGAGAAGCACAGCCTGACATGGACACTTCAACAAGGGTGTAGGAGTGAGTTTGAGAAACATATTGCGCTAGATGTTGGTTGTTTCTTGATCAGAATCATGTAATTCTGGTTGCCACAAATAATCTGACACAGTTTATCTCCCTCTTTTATCTGATTTTCTCTCAAGTTTTCATTATTGTTTAAAGAGATCAAACCTAAGAGCCATGTCCTAAAATAATTGTTATACAAAAAAGGTGTGGCTCCCCATCTCCCTAAAGCTTTTTATAGGAAATAATGGAAGCTAGTGAATCATTTAAGCTGGATGGGGCTTTGGTTGTGGGTTGCTCTTTTGGCTCATGAAATGTTTAAAAGCCAATCATACCATTCTCACATGCATTCATTGCTGAAAACAACCTGTGAAGTAATGAATATCTCACACAGTGGCTGGAGAGGACATTCATTGATAGAGCTTCAAAACACACACTGTAACTATTACACTAGCCACCTAGTTGTCTCACTGCTTCCTAATTTCATTACTTTATTAATTAAGCAACAGTGTGAATTGTGAGTATTGCACCCACGTAGGTGGCATGCTGGCTGCTCTTGGGAAACCTGAATCCAGGCCCAGATAAACAAGGCAGTTCCAGGAAAGAGGATGGGCCACAAACAGCCTCCCAGATGGATGTGATTTTTACTTCACAGGCTTCTCAACCAGGCCAATTGCCAGGTCCTGCAGTTGGGTCACAGCAATTCCATGCACTGCTGCAGGCTTAGGAGAGAGTGACTGGAAAGCTGCCCAGCAAAGACCTGGGGGTGTTGATTGACAGCTGGCTGAACACGGCCAGCAGTGTGCCCAGGCAGCCAAGGCAGCCAGCAGCAACCTGTCCTGTATCAGGAACAATGAGATCAGCAGGACCAGGGAAGGGTTTGCTTCCCTGTCTTCATCACTGTGAGTACTGTGTTCAGTTTTGGGGTCCTCACTACAAAAAAACCACAAAACCCAAAACCAAACCAACCAACCAGCAAACACCACCACCCCCAACTCCAAAAAATCCAAACAAACAAACAAACAACAAAACAAACAACAAAACAAACAACAAAACAAAGCATTTGGGTGTTGGAGTGGGTCTAGAGAAAATAATGAAGCTGTTGAAGCATCTGGAGAACAGGCTTCATGAGGAGCAGCTGCAGTGACCAGCTGAGTAGAAGAGGAGACAGCAGTGGATGGTCCCTGATGAGGTGCATCCTTGAGTGCTGAGGGAGCTGTTTGATGCTGATGCACAATGCTCCACCATTTCTGAAAGATCGTGGAGAACAGGGGAGGTGGCTGAGGACTGGAAGAGGGGCAGGGTCACGAAGGGCAAGAAGGAAGACCCAGGCAATTACAGAGTACTCAGCCTCACCTCCATCCCTGGCAAGGCAATGGAGAGAAAACAAAAAGACGATTATCATGAAAGCAAAGAGAGTTATCATGAATTCACTAAGGGGAAATCTTGCTTGACTAATCTGATAGCCTTCTACAAAGGCAGGACCAAATGGATAGCTGAAGGGAGAGCAGTGGATATCATCTATCTGGACGTTGGTAAAGCTTTTGATACCATCTTGAACAGCATCCTCACAGTTAAGAAAAGTTGGGTTAGATGATTGGGTCATGAGGTGCATTGGTAACTGGCTGAACAGCAGAGTTCAGAGAGTCATGATCAGTGGCACAGAGTCCAGCTGGAAGCCTGTGGCCAGTGATGTTCCCCAGGCATCAGAGTACTGGGTCCAGTTTTGTTCAATATCTTCATCAGTGACCTGGATGAGGGAATTCTGTGTACCCTTAGCAAGTTTGCTGATGACAAAAATAGGGGGAAGTGGGTGACACACTGGAAGTCTCTGCTGCCATCCAGTGAGATGTGGACAGGGTAAACGTCTGGTTGAAGGTTTACCAGGGAAATAGAATAGAATAGAATAGAATAGAATAGAATAGAATAGAATAGAATAGAATAGAATAGAATAGAATAGAATGGAATAGAATAGAATAGAATAGAATAGACCAGGTAGGAAGAGACCTTTGAGATCATCGAGTCCAACCTATCACCCAACACCATCTGATCAACTAAACCATGGCACCAAGTGCCTCACCCAGGCTCTTCCTAAACACCTCCAGTGATGGTGGCTCCACGACCTCCCTGGGCAGCACATCCCAATGTCCAATCTCTCTCTCTATGAAGAACTTCTTCCTAACATCCTGCCAAAACCTCCCCTGGTGCAGCTTGAGACTGTGTCCTCTTGTTCTGGTGCTGGTTGCCTGGGAGAAGAGACCAACTCCCACCTGTCTACAACCTCCCTTCAGGGAGCTGTAGACAGCAAGAAGGTCTCCCCTGAGCCTTCTCTTCTCCAGGCTAAGCAACCCCAGCTCCCTCAGCCTCTCCTCACAGAGCTGTGCTCCAGACCCCTCCCCAGCTTTGTTGCCCTTCTCTGGACACCTTCCAGTAGCTCACCATCTTTCCTAAACTGAGGAGCCCAGAACTGGACACAGGACTCAAGGTGTGGCCTAACCAGTGCTGAGCACAGGACAGAATGATCTCCCTGCTCCTGCTGGCCACACTGTTCCTGATACAGGCCAGGATGCCATTGGCCCTCTTGGCTGCCTGGGCACAATGCAGGCTCATGTTCATCCTACTATCCACCAGTATCCCCAGGTCCCTCTCAACCTGGCCACTCTCCAGCCACTCTGCCCCCAGCCTGTAGCACTGCATGGGGTTTTTGTGGCCAATGTGCAGAACCTGGCACTTGGATGTGTTCAATCTCAAGCCCTTGGACTCTGCCTATCTGTCCAGCCTGTCAAGGTCCCTCTGCAGAGCTCTCCTACTTTCTAGAAGATCAACTCCTGCCCCCAGCTTGGTGTCATCTGCAAATTTACTGATGATGGAATCAATGCCCTCATCCAGATCATCAATAAAGATATTAAAGAGCATGGGGCCCAGCACTGACCTCTGGGGCACACCACTGGTGCCTGGCTGCCAGCTGGATGTGGCACCATTCACCACCACTCTCTGGGCTCAGCCTCCAGCCAGTTCCTAACCCAGCTCAGAGTGCTGCTGTCCAAGCCATGGGCTGACAGCTTGGCCAGGAGTTTGCTGTGGGGGACGGTGTCAAAGGCCTTGCTGAAGTCCAGGCAGACTACATCCACAGCCTGCCCCACATCCACCAGGCAGTCACCTGGGCATAGAAGGAGATCAGGTTGGTCAGGCAGGACCTGCCCTTCCTAAATCCATGCTGGCTGGGCCTGATCCCTTGGCCATCCTGGAAGTGCAGTGTGATTGCACTCAAGATGACCTGTTCCATCATCTTGCCTGGCACTGAGGTCAGGCTGACAGGCCTGGAATTCCCTGGCTCATCCAACCAGCCCTTCTTGTGGATGGGGACCGTGTTGGCAGCTTCCAGTCTTCTGGGACCTCTCCAGTGAGCCAGGACTGCTGAAAAATGATGGAGACTGGCTTGGCCAGCTCATCTGCCAGCTCTCTCAGCACCCTAGGATGGATCCCATCTGGTCCCATGGACTTGTGGGGATCCAAGGGCTAAGGAGGTATCTAACTACTTCCTTCTGGATCACAGGGGAACTATCCTGCTCCCTGCCCCCATCTGCCATCTCAGGAGGCCACTTGTCCTGCAGACAACCTATCCTGCTATTGAAAATTGAGGCAAAGAAGGTGTCAAGTACCTCTGCCTTTTCCTCATCTCTTGTCACTTTTGTCCTTGCCCTCCTCTTGCTATTAACATATTTGTAGAAGGAGTTTTTGTTGTCCTTCACAGCAGTGCCAGGCTAAGTTCTAAATGGGCTTTTGCATCTCTAATTTTCTTCCTGCATGACCTAGCAACATCCTTCAACATTTCGTGGGTCACCTCTCCTTCCTTCCAAAGATGATACACCCTCTTTATTCAAGGCAGTGACAAACACCTACTTGCTCCTGTCTTCAGGGCAATTAGCTTCCTTTGTCCTAGCAGCATAGAGCCTAGACCTTGGCCACAGCAGAGTCTCCCTCTCTCTCACTTCCTCTAATTTTGGATTATTCCTTTGGATTATTCCTGCCCTTTGGATTACTGACACGGACTCAGCATTGCTTCATCCTGCAAAGGTTTTGGTAGTTAACAGCTGGGTGGTTCGTGAGTAACTCACACTAATTCGCCTGCTTATTCCTAAGGGTTATAGCCTGGTTACCTGCTGGTTAGCTCCATGGTGAACCCCAGGCCTCTGTCTCTCCACTCAAGGCAGCACTGCTCTTTGTTTCACATGTAGAAGAAGTTTCCAGTTTGTTCCTCTGTGTTTCATTGACTGGGCAAATGAACCTGGATCCAATTGGCTTGGGAGAATAATTTGTGATATTTCATAAATCATATTCATATTTTATCATATTTCCAGCTTATCAATTTGATATAAACTAAATCACTCTGGTGGTCCCTTCCAACCCCTATCATTCTATGATTCTGTGTTCCCCAGGGGTCAGTACTGGCTCTAGTCTTGTTCACCGTTTGATCAACGACCTGGAAGAAGGAACAGAGTGAACTCTCAGCAATGATACAGAGGAGCAGGAGGCTCGAAGCTGTGTTGGCATTCAGCAATATCTGGACAGGCTGGAGATTTGGGCAGAGGTGAATGTAATGAAGCTCAAAAAGTGTGGAGGCCTGTATCTGAGGAGGAATAACCTCATGCACCAGTACAAGAGCAGTTCTGTGGAGAACATCCTGGGAGTGCTGATGTACATATGCTGTTCACCATGAGCCAGCAATGTGGCCTTGTGACCTAAAAAGGGCAATGGCATTCTGGAGTGAAGGCTGAGGTAACTTCTCCCCCACTAATATGCCCTGGTGAGGCAGCACCTGGAGTATTGTGTCCAGTTTTGGGCTTGAGTGGCAGGGAATAACTTCAGAGAGACCATGATGATGATAAGGGCATTGTAGCATCTCTTACGAGGGGAGGCTGAGAGACCTAGTGCTCTTTAGCCCTGTGTTGTGGTTTGAGCCCTAACTTTGAGCCCAAACTTTGGTTTCTTTGATCATGGGGCAACCTTTACTGCACCCGACCTGCTGGGTCCTGATGGTGTGCATTTATCTAGAAGGGGCAAGAGAGTCCTAGCACTAGAGTTGGCAGAGCTCATTAGGAGGGCTTTAAACTAGGTCTGAAGGGGGTGGGTGAGGATATCGGTCCCTCTGCAGAGGAAAGAGTAGGGCACAAGGTAGGGTCAATTGAGAGGTTGGGAGCCCAGCTGCAGTGCAGGTACACCAATGCACGCAGCTGGGCAATAAGCAAGAGGAGCTGGAGGTCCTGGTCCACCAGGGCGACTATGATATAGTCACCATCTCAGAAACTTGGTGGGACAGCACACACGATTGGAGTGCTGCACTGGGATAGGTGAGGGATAGGTGAGGGAAAAGAGGAGGAGGGGTGGCTCTGTATATTAGGGAGTCGCTTTCTGCCAGACAATTTGAGGTGGAAGATGAGGGAATTGAGAGCCTGTGGGTTTAAATCAGAGGGCAGCCCAACAAATCTGACATCCTGGTTGGAGTCTGTTACAGACCACCCAACCAGGATGAAGAGGCTGATGAATTGTTCTACAAACAACTGGAGGCTGTCTCAAGATCATCAGATCTTGTCCTTGTGGGGGACTTCAACCTGGCAGATATCTGCTGGGAACTTAATTCAGCAGAGAGGAGGCAGTCCAGAAGATTCCTGGAGCAAATGGAGGACTGCTTCCTGACGCAGCTGTTTAGTGAGCCTATCAGGGGACAGGATCTGCTTGACCTGCTGTTCTCCAATAGGGAAGGGCTGGTGGGAGATGTGACCGTGGGAGGCTGCCTAGGGTGCAGTGACCACGAGATAGTGAAGTTTTCAATATGCAGGGAGATAGGGAGGAGCACCAACAGAACCTTCACCTTGGACTGCAGGAGGGCAAACTTCAGCCTGTTTAAGAAACTTATTTGTAAAGTTCCCTGGATACCAACCCTCATGAGCCAAAGGGTCCAGGATGGTTGGACCTACTTCAAACAGGAGCTCTTGAAGGCACAGGAACTGGCGGTCCCCATGTGCCGAAAGATGAGCCGGCGGGGAAGGCGACCGGCCTGGATGGGCAAGCAGCTCCTGAAGGAATTAAGGGGAAAAAAGAGGCTGTATCACCTCTGGAAGGAGGGGAAGGCTTCTCGAGGTATGTTCAAGGAAGTGGTTAGAATTATGTAGGAATAAAATTAGAGAGGCAAAGGCCCAGTTGGAACTGAAGCTGAACACCTCTGTGAAAGACAATAAAAAGCATTTTTACAAATACATCAACACTAAAGAGAGGGCAAGAAGAACCTCCACTCCTTACTGGACCTGGAGGGGAAGACAGTGACTGAAGACGAGGAAAAGGCTGAGGTCCTGAACACCTTCTTTGCCTCGATGTTTAACAGCAAGGTAAGAGTCCAGGATGAGTGGCCTCCTGAGCTGGGTAATAGGGTCGGGGAGCAGTGTGATGCCCTGGAAATCCATGAGGAGTTAGTTGGGGACCTGCTGAGCCACTTGGACACTCACAAGTCCATGGGACCGGATGGGATCCATCCTAGGGTGCTGAGAGAGCTGGCAGATGAACTGGCCAAGCTGCTCTCCATAATTTTCCTCCAATCCTGGCTCACTGGAGGGGTCCCAGATGACTGGAAACTGGCCAGTGTGGTCCCCATCCACAAGAAGGGTCGGATGGAGGAATCTGGAAACTCCAGGCCTGGCAGCCTGACCTCAGTGCCAGGGAAAGTGATGGAACAGATTATCCTGGCGGCAATAACTGCGCACCTGAAGGATGGCCAAGGGCTCAGGTCCAGCCAACATGGATTTAGGAAGGGCAGGTCCTGTCTCTCCAACCTGATCTCCTTCTATGATCAGGTGACCCGTCTGGTGGACGTGGGGAGGCCTGTGGATGTAGTCTACCTGGACTTAGGCAAGGCCTTTGACACCGTCCCCCATAGTAAACTGCTGTCTAAGCTGTCAGCTCGTGGCTTGGACAGCAACACTCTGTGCTGGGTTAGGAACTGGCTGGAGGGCCGAGCCCGGAGAGTGGTGGTGAATGGTGCCACATCCAGCTGGCAGCCAGTCACCAGTGGTGTGCCCCAGGGATCAGTGCTGGGCCCCATGCTCTTTAACATCTTCACTGATGATCTGGATGAGGGGGATTGAGTCAGTCATCAGCAAGTTTGCAGATGACACCAATTTGGGCACAGATGTTGGTCAGTTAGAGGGTGGAAAGGCTTTGCAGAGGGACCTCGACTGACTGCACAGATGGGCAGAGTCCAATGGAATGGCTTTTAACAAGTCCAAGTGCTGGGTGCTGCACTTTGGCCACGGCAACCCCATGCAGAGCTACAGGCTGGGGTCAGAGTGGCTGGAGAGCTGCCAAACAGAGAGGGCCCTGGGGGTGCTAATTGACAGCTGCCTAAACATGAGCCAGCAGTGTGCCCAGGTGGCCAAGAGGGCCAATGGCATCCTGGCCTGTATTAGGAATCGTGTGGCCAGCAGGAGCAGGGAGGTCATTGTGCCCCTGTACTCTGCATTGGTTAGGCCACACCTTGAGTCCTGTGTCCAGTTCTGGGCCCCTCAGTTTAAGAAGGACATTGAGACACTTGAAGGTGTCCAGAGAAGGGCAACAAGGCTGGTGAGAGGCCTTGAGCACAGCCCTCTGAGGAGAGGCTGAGGGAGCTGGGATTGTTTAGCCTGGAGAAGAGAAGGATCAGGGGTGACCTCATTGCCCTCTATGTCTACCTGAAAGGTGGTTGTAGCCAGGAAGGGGTTGTTCTCTTCTCCCAGGCAACCAGCACCAGAACAAGGGGACACAGTCTCAAGCTGCACCAGGGGAGGTTTAGACTCGAGATGAGGTGAAAGTTCTTCACTGAGTGAGTCGTTCATCATTGGAATGTGCTGCCCGGGGAGGTGGTGGAGTCACCATCCCTGGAGGTGTTGAAGGGGAGACTGGACGTGACACTTGGTGCCATGGTCTAGTCGTGAGGTCTGTGGAGAAAGGTTGGACTCGATGATCCTTGGGGTCTCTTTCAACCTTATCTATACTGTGATACTGTGATACTGTAACTGGGATTTAAGAGCTCAGGTGTGGGGCAAGACTGAGAATCTGTCCCCCACTTCCCCCTCCCCCTGCTTTTAAAAAAAAAATAAGTCAAACCGAAAAGAAAGGAAGGGGGATTAGGGGAAAAAAAGGAGGATGTAAATCTACCGAGAAATAATTTGGAGTCAGGTTGTAAGTAGAGAGGTAAAAATTTTCTTTAAATAATATATATAAAACAATAACAGGAAGGGTTCACAAGGGATAGATAGGGAGAATGTATATACAAAACCAACAGTCCTCTGAAGATGCAGCAGGGAGAAAAGACCAGGCCTGACCACGTGGCAGAGAAGCAACAGCAACTCTCTTGTCCTTTTGTTGCCAAGAGGCAGAGGTAAAGAGCCAAATGTCTGCAGTGTCTTCCTTTTTATAGGCTTGCTGGACAGGAAGGGGGAGTGGAACAGACTAACTCAGTTTCCCTGGGGAAAACCCCCCTTCAGGGAGGGCAAGGCTCTCACAAGCCCTCTCCCCACTGCTTTCAGGATGGGCATAACACATCACAGCCTGGAACAGAGAAGACTAAGAGGGAATCTTATGAATGTATATAAATATCTAAAGGGTGGAGGTCATGAGGATGGGTGAGGGCTCTTCTCAGTGGTGCCCTGTGATAAGACAAGTGGCAGTGGGGACAATCTACAATACAGGAGGTTTCACTTGAACTTGAGGAGAAACTTCTTTCCTTTGAGGTTGACAAAGCACTGCACAGGGAGGTGTTGGAGTTGCTGTCCCTGAAGATCTTCAAAAAAAGCCTGGATGAGGCACTCAGTGCCATGGGCTGGTTGACTGGATAGGGCTAGGTGATAGGTTGGCCTGGATGATCTTGGAGATCATGGAATCAATAAGGTTGGAAAAGGCCTCCAGGATCACCAAGTCCAACCTGTCACCCAAGACCTCATGACTACTAAACCATGGCACCAAGTGCCACATCCAATCCCCTCTTGAACACCTCCAGGGATGGTGACTCCACCACCTCCCTGGGCAGCACATTCCAGTGGCCAGTTACTTTCTGTGAAGAACTTTCTCCTCACTCTAGCCTAGACTTCCCCTGGCGCAGCTTGAGACTGTGTCCTCTTGTTCTGGTGCTGGTTGCCTGGTTGATTCTATGATTCTAAGGTATAGTCGTGGCTTGAACCCTAAGAAAGAATTGGGGAAAAGGCAGCATCTGTTCTTGGGGTGCCTCCTTGCCATAAACAGCTGAGGTCACTAAGCCTGAGTACTTTCTCCTCGTTAGCAGGCTTAAGTCTCTCTAGATGTGGAGAAACAGTGGTCACTGAGAATGTGTTTGTGCAGGTGAAACAAAACAGGAAGGTGAAAGAAGATAGCAGCTTTGCTGAACATAATGTAAAGTTTACATTTAAAGGAAATTTGTCATAAATTCTTAGATATTTTCAAAGTTTGGATGCGGCCATATGTTAGCAGAAGGAGTTCAAAATCAAGTCACTTAGCCAATGTCTGAAAAGTTCTGTTTTTCACACAAATATGAACTCACAATTTAACCATGGATTTAGCTGAATCACATTCAGTATGATCCTGTGTCCCAGCTAAGTGGTATGAATTTGTATTATTCATTGAAGCTCAATACCAGATTTAAGTGAAAGGTATTCATCAATGAATCCTAGTACAATGTACATGCAGTGCAGTGTTCTGCTACAAAAATTCATTTTCATATAAAGTAATGAATTGCAAGATGCCCATTTACATGAACTTGTAAAGGATACATGATCTTGCAGCAGTTTGTTCCACCCTTTCTGGTGTGACTTTCTCTCCAGAATGACTTTCCAGTTTCATTCCCAATGCCCATCTCTAACATCTTGCTTAAAGCATTTTATTCTCTGAACCTCCCTTCCCATTGGTAGGGGAGAGTGGAATAGAAGATACTTTAAAGTGATTGTGGTGCTGACAGACCAAAGCAGCATCCTCTCCATCTTTCACTATCATTCACTGTAGGTAACAAAGCAGCCTTCTCAGTTCCAGGCTCTGCCTCCAGAACAGCCAGCCCTAAAGGAGAGGATAATAAAGCTCCTGGTCTCAGCCATATGATTATCCTGTGCTAATGTTGCCGCTTTCCCTGGAGTGCAGAACTTGTAACTATTATACGACTTCCATTTTTTACATATGTGAGGAAAATGCCTGATCCCCACAAGCTGTCAGTTAATGTTAGAAGGTTTAACTGAGAGGCTGCAAGCATCCTCCTCTCCTTAAAATGCTAATGATCTGCCTCAGATGTGTGATCACAGAGATGGGCTCTATTTATTCTTCTACTTGCAGTGCCTAGCCCCACAGAACACTCAGATCAAGTGCCTGAAGCTATCTGTCGTGCCACATGACCAAGAAGCAAAAAGCTGAGGTTCTCCTGAAGTTTCCAAATTCATTACTGAGATTCAAGTTCATTGTGCCATCTACCCCGGGTACAGGAAGCTCAGGTTGATGATGGCACTGAGGTTACAGAACAAAAGAAAACATGGAAATAATTATCTTGGAAAATATGAAACATCTGTTAGTAAAGGCTAGGTGCTGACACATTGTGGTCCCATGGAGACGTTGAGGAACTACATAAAAACTGGTTTCAAGTACAAACCTCGATACATTTGCAACCCAGAGTAAGATCAGTGTTTGGACACTTCTGTAGAGAAGGTGAAAAGTCAAGTAAATGTTGACTTCCTTCTCAGTTAAAGCCAAAGCATGTGTCTGTCATAACCTTCATTTGTTAGAGGTGGTTGCTGCTGACAAATTTGAGATCTCTAAAACAACAACAGCAACTAATAATCATCATCATCATCATCATCATCATCATCATCATCATCATCATCATCTGTGCATAATGCTTTGCCTTTTTTTAATTTTCCCTGGGTCACAATCTGGCTGGTTGGCCAGACCCAAGAGTGGTGGTGAATGGAGTGAAATCCAGTTCATGGCCACCCACAAGTGGTGTTCCCCAGGGCTTACTATTGGTGCCAGTACTATGCAACATCTCTGTTGATAACCTTGGTAAGAGGATTGATTGCACCCTCAGTAAGTTATCAGACAACACCAAGCTGGGCAGGAACATTGATCTGCTGAACTTGAGGAAGGCTTTGCAGAGGGATCTAGATAGGCTGGATTGATAGGCTGAAGCCAATTGTACACCAGGTCCTGCACATTGGTTGTAAAACCCCCATGCAATGCTACAGGCTTGGGGAAGAGTGGCTTAAATTTATCTTAGCAGAGAAGGATTTGTGATTGCTGGTGGACAGCCAACTGAATATGGGCCAGCAGTGTGCTCAGGCAGCCAAGAAGAGCAACAACATCCTGACTTAAGATACTGTAAGGCCTAATTGTCACCTTCCAGTATGTGGAAGAAAGCTGGGAAGGGACTTTCTAGGGGGTCAGGGAGGGATAGGACTGGGGGGGATAGAGCAAAACTAGAAGTGGGGAAATTCAGATTGGATGTCAGGAAGAAGTTTTTCCCCAGGAGGCTGGTGAGAGACTGGCACACGTTGGCCAGGGAGGTGGTGAAAGCCTCTTCCATGGAGGTGTTTAAGGCCAGGCTGGATGTGGCTGTAATCTGGATGAGGAGATTGAGTTAGTTATCAGAAAATTTGCAGATGACACCAAGTTGGGAGCAGATGTTGGTCAGTTAGAGGGCAGAAGGGCTCTGCAGAGGGATCTTGACCGACTGGACAGATGGGCAGAGTCCAACAGGATGGCATTCAACAAGTCCAAGTGCCAGGGGCTGCACTTTGAATAGAATAGAATAGAATAGAATAGAATAGAATAGAATAGAATAGACCAGGTTGGAAGAGACCTTCAAGATCATCGTGTCCAACCCATCAACCAATCCAACCCACCTAAAAAACTAACCCATGGCACCAAGCACCCCATCAAGTCTCCTCCTGAACACCTATGATGGTGACTCTACTACCTCCCTGGGCAGCACATTACAATGAGCAATCACTCTCTCTGTGTAGAACTTCTTCCTAACATCCATCCTAAACCTCCCCTGGCACAGCTTGAGAAGGTGTCCTCTTGTTCTGGTGCTGGTTGCCTGGGAAAAGAGACCAACATCCACCTGTCTACAATCTCCCTTCAGGTAGTTGTAGACAGCAAGAAGGTCTCCCCTGAGCCTCCTCTTCTCCAGGCTAAGCAACCCCAGCTCCCTCAGCCTCTCCTCACAGGGCTGTGCTCCAGAACCCTCCCCAGCTTTGTTGCCCTTCTCTGGACACCTTCCAGCATCTCAACCTCTTTCCTAAACTGAGGGGCCCAGAACTGGACACAGGACTCGAGGTGTGGCCTTACCAGTGCAGTGTACAGGGGCAGAATGACCTCCCTGCTCCTGCTGGCCACACTGTTCCTGATGCAGGCCAGGATGCCATTGGCCGTCTTGGCTGCCTGGGCACACTGCAGGCTCATGTTCAGCCTACCATCAACCAGTACTTCCAGGTCCCTCTCTGCCTGGCTGCTCTCCAGCCACTCTGACCCCAGCCTGTAGCACTGCCTGGGGTTGCTGTGGCCAATGTGCAGAACCTGGCACTTGGATGTGTTCAATCTCAAGCCCTTGGACTCTGCCCATCTGTCCAGCCTGTTGAGGTCCCTCTGCAGAGCCTCTCTACCGTCCAGCAGATCAACTCCTGCCCCCAGCTTGGTGTCGTCAGCAAATTTGCTGATGATGGACTTTGACCACAACAACCCCATGCAGAGCTACAGGCTGGGATCAGAGTGGCTGGAGAGCAGCCAGGCAGAGAGGGACCTAGGGGTGCTGATTGACAGTTGCCTAAACATGAGCCAGCAGTGTGCCTTGGTGGCCAAGAAGGCCAATGGCATCCAGGAATATTGTGGCCAGCAGGAGCAGGGAGGTCATTCTGCCCCTGTGCTCAGCACTGGTTAGGCCACACCTTGAGTCCTGTGTCCAGTTCTGGGCCCCTCAGATTAAAAAGGACATTGAGACACTTGAACGTGTCCAGAGAAGGGCAACAAGGCTGGGGAGAGGCCTTGAGCACAGCCCTGTGAGGAGAGGCTGAGGGAACTGGGGTTGCTTAGCCTGGAGAGGAGGAGGCTCGCAGGAGACCTCATTGCTCTCTCCAACTACCTGAAGGGAGGTTGCAGCCAGGTGGGGGTTGGTCTCTTCTCCCAGGCAACCAGCACCAGAACAAGAGGACACAGTCTCAAGCTGTGCCAGGGGAGGTTTAGACTGGAGGTGAGGAGAAAGTTCTTCACTGAGAGTCGTTTGATATTGGAAAGTGCTGCCCAGGGAGGTGGTGGAGTCACCATCCCTGGAGAGGTTCAAGAGGAGATTGGATGTGGCACTTGGTGCCATGGTCTAGTCATGAGGTCTGTGGTGACAGGTTGGCCATGATGATCTTTGAGGTCTCCTCCAACCTTGGTGATCCTGTGATACTGTGTGATACTGTGTCCCTGCCCATGGCAGGGGGGATGGAACTGGATGATCCTTGAGGTCACTTCCAACCCTGTGATTCTATGACTTGTATCAGGAATAGTGTAGCCAGCAGGACCAGTGACATGATCTTACCCCTGTATTTGGCAGTGGTGCGTACTGTGGTCAGTTTTGGGTCCCTCAGTGTGAAAAGGACATTGAGGTGCTGGAGCATGTCCTGAAAAGGGTGACAAGAGTGGTGAGTGGTCTTGAACACGTGTCCTGTGAGAAGCAGCTGAGGGAGATGGATCACTCTTTACAGCTACCTGAAATGAGGCTGTAGCAAGGGGGAGGCCCTGACCCTTTCTTCCACGTCACAAGTGATTAGCCTAAAGTTGCACCAGGGGAGGTTTAGATTGGATATTAGGGTTAAAAAAAACACCAAAATGATCCCTGGACACTAGAACAGGCTGCCCAGGAAAGTGGTGGAGGCACCAACCCTAGAGGTGTTTAAAAGTTGTTTGGGTGAGGCATATGCTCTAAGAGTTGTCTATGGGCAGGTTTTAGCTTATGGTTTGACTCAATCATTTTTCCATTGATTCTATGAATTGGGTGTCCTAGTAACTGACTTAAATGGTCTAAATAGCCACTATCCCATTTCCTCAGTGCCAATGAATTGTACTTATTTATTTGTTTGTGTTGTTTATTCATGTCTATTCAGTTTCAAACCAAAGGAGAAATGAAGTTTCAGAGTCTCCTCACGGACTGTCCCCTTGATGAAATACATTCAAGTGGCTGTGGTGTTCTACCCTGCTCTTTCTATAGGGTAGTGTTGAATGGCGGTGGGATCTTGATGATTTGAAATGTGGAAACCTGGCTGAGGTCTCATCTGAGGCTTTGAAGGCTTTGGGATGTCACTACACAGTGAATTGGATTCTCTATTTTGGTCTCATTCTTAGACTAGAAAATAGTGCTCAGGCTGTCTCTCTTTCCTGCGGCAAGTAATTGAACATCCAGTGTATTTCATCTTTATAGGTTAGGGAAAGAGGCGATAAAAGAATGCAGTCTCTTCCTTAGGATTTTATGGTGTCATTTCCATGAAGCTGGATGTTAACTACTTGCATGAAACACTTTTTAATAGAACACACTTTTGCCAGATGGGAGAAAATATGTTGCTTGCTGATATCTTATTTTTTTGCATTTCCCTTAAGCTCCATTTATACAGCTGTAGCCCAATCCCAAAAGCTAATTATAGCAAGGCAGCCATCTTACCTTGTTTGAAAATGGTTAACAGTTCCTGATCTGGAGGAGTCTAACCGTGTTTCTGACAGAAAGTGGTATCTTAGAGCGTACCTAAATACCATTTGCAGTTCAAAGATTTAGCAAGATCAAAAGGAAATGGCGAATGCCTCATCAGTCCTCCTGGTACAATCATGTTGAACCATGTTCTCTGGATGAATCTAGTTGCATTTTAATCCAGGTTTTAGGTTCACATCTCTCAGCAAGCTATGTCAGCAATCACAGTCAAGTGACCACCATTGTTCATGATGCTCAAGGTCCCAGCAAAAATGTGAGAACTTGTCACTCCTTTCCCTTCAGAAGAGACAGAGCTGGACTGTACGCCCAGCTTATAAGAAAGTCTGACCAGCTCCAAACCCTCACAGAGGTGACAGTATGTGGGTTCCTTTGTTTTTTTTCCCCTTGGGCCAGCAGAACCACCTGAGACCACATAGGTTCTGCCTCAAATGGCCCCATGGACATGAGATATGGGGAAGGTTCAAATGGGGAGTGTAAAGCATTGAATAATACGCTTTCAACCCAGCTTTTGCTCTAGCTTGCAGTGCCTTCTAGAATATGCCTGCAAAGACAGCCCAGGGGTTGACCACCAGCAACTATATGCATCCACTGCTTCCTAATGTTAAATTTGCAGAAATAGGTTCTGAGTGTGCAGGAGTTTGAGCCCTAGAAGTACTTTCCTTTTCCTAGCTTTCTATTGCCCAAGGCAACACAGTTGCCCAGAAATAGTTAATGGTGCTCTTTGCAAAGCCTCATTCTCCTTTTAAGGGTCATCGTTATCTGCATTTTAAGGCTGAACTGAGGTTTAAATTTAACTTCACATTATTGAAATGCAAATCACCGTGGTCTCATAAGTATTATATGTCTAAACCATATTTTTCATCATGAACTTCTCTCTCTCTCTTTTAAAGTGTTTCCCTTTAAGTACATTTTTCCATTAAACTAAATATATGTTTAATTCTTTTTTTCTCCTGCAAAGGCAAGGTCCTTTCAACTCATGCCAGTGTTATTATTTCTCAAAACGAGTTTCATCTTGATCCATAAACATTTTATGCCAAGAATAATGCCATTTTAAAGACAATAAGTGCCTATTTCTGCCTGAGGCTATCGGAAACCCTGTAAAGGAGGCAGGAGGAATTAAAGACACTTAATCATATTCACCCATTTTTAACTGTTATTTTTTTTACATTCTGAGGCAGTTTTTCTATCCTTGCTGAGTCCTATTGAATGCCATAAATCTTAATTAAATATGTATTTTTTTTCCTTTATGAAATCTGAGCTGGAAAGAACATTTCGTATTTTAAGACTAGCACTGCATGCAGGCTCATAAAACAAACAAGACTTTTACACTCACAGGGTTTCAAAATCAGTTATTGCTGCCATCATGTTGAATTGGTTCCATTATTATTGTTGTTGTTTTTGGGTCTGGTGTTTTTATGATTATTATGAATGCCTGAGTTTTGCCTTCTCTATGTACAAGACATCATGGGGAAAATAATAACTCACAGAATGTGCATATCTATATGGAAAACATGGGAAAGCTCATGGAATTATAGCCATCCTCACAGGGAGCTGTTTTTAATACATTCATTACAAACAATTCTGATTTTTGTGTTTGTGGGGTTCTTCTGTGGGTTTTGCTGTTGTTTTTTTGGTTTTTTTTTTGTTGTTGCTTTGGTTTGGGTTTTTTGTGGTTCAGGAGCTATTTCTGTTAGGTGGGCTTAGATAGAATCATAGCATCACAGAATTATTAGGCTTGGAAGGCACCTCAAGTCTCATCCAGTTCCAACCCCCTGCCATGGGCCGGGACACCTCGCACTACAGCAGGTTGCTCACAGCCACATCCAGCCTGGCCTTCGAAACCTCCAGGCATGAGGCTTCCCTGGGCAACCTGTGCCAGTCTCTCAGCACCCTCCTGGGGAACAACTTCTTCCAACATCCAATCTGTATCTACCCACTTCTAGTTTTGATCCAGTCATATCCCTCCCTGACACCCTCAAAAGTCCCTCCCCAGCTTTCTTGTAGGAAGTGAATTTGGTGTAAACTTGCATCAGTTTACTGAAGCCAAGAGAATTACACTGCTTTATATGAGAGAAATGCTACCTCAGATAATGTGATTTTCTCATTGCTCCACATGAGAGGAACGTATTGGGAGGAAGGAGGAGGACAAAGTTTTTACTGTCTTATCTGCGTTGTTGGGAAGATGAGATGAGACTGTGCTATCTTTCTGTAGATGAAATAGAAAACACTGCAGAAAGTATGTGAAGCTCTTTAAATTCAATGGGAAGGTTTGTGGTGGCTCCTGGCTACAAGCAATGTTTGCTCTGCTTTAATGCAACCCACTGTAAGTCTTGTTCTAAGCGCTGAAGCATTTTAACAGCCTGCTCCAAAGTTAAGGGAAGTCAGAGTGAATTTCCTCAATAACTTCACCACGTTTTTTCTGATCAAGCTTCTTACAGACACCATAGCAACAAACTTCCTTTGTAACAGGGATACTAGGAAACACTGGATAGCAGGTTATAATGGCTTCCCAAGCACTTGTCATCACAGAAATAGACTGGTGCTATCAAAGAGGAAGCCATTAAACTATTCAAATTACTGAGTACTCCTAGTGTGGAGGAAGTAGTAGTAGTCCTATCCACAGCTTCCATCCTGGCAGACAGGTAGGGAACCTATTGACCTTCCATGGAATAACTTCAGACCTCATGCTAAGGTTAGCTGTGTATTTACATACTAACACATCACAGGCCTGCTGATTCGTAATCATATGTCCATTTACATTTGGCTCTTGTCCTTGGAGTTTTTCCAGTTAATACTGGTATGTCCCTAGTTTGGAAAATAGAACAACAGAAACAAAAAAACAACCTACAGCAAACCAAAAACTAAACCAGAAACACACACACAAACCCCCCACCAGAAGTACTGCATGCCAAGGAGCAAGCTGTTGGTTAAAGGTGTGAGCCAGCATATGAAAATGTTATTCTTCAGTCATTAGGCACATGAATAATGTTGCTCCTGTGAGTAGTGCTGCAAAGTCAATAATGAAACATTCATGTATATAAACTTACTTATGGCTAAGTCTTTGTGAGAGTGCAACCTCATGCTCTCACCTTCTGCTGCAAGGTCACTGTGTTTCCACAGCTGCCAAGTCAACCAACGAGACACCGGTGGCTTTTATTAGATACTCATAGTTAGTGTTCCTTAGCATAACATGACCTTCCTCAATGAGGCCTGAATCAAAAGGCCATAGATTTACTAGCTGTGAAGTGATGTTTCCTTACTGGTATCTAATAATTTATTTAAAACATGATTTTGCCAGGAAAATCTCTCATTATTTTAGCTTCTCATCTCTGCTTTCAAAGGAACTTTGGAAGACAGAAAAATGCAAAGAGAATACGTCTCCCATCACTAAGCAAGAGTACTGGTCACAGACTTTGTCCAGTGTGGGATTCATGTTTGTAGCTCCAGTGCCTCACTTCTGCATGGGCACTGAATTTGGGAGAAAACCAGGAAGTGCTTATTCTGTATTGCAAATTGGTTGCTGTATTTAGTAGTTTCCATTTCATACATGATAATAATTATGTTGTTACAGCTATTCTGAAGCTTCCTAGTGAAGGATCATAATTTTCTTGCTTGTTCTATTTTATGAAGGGTAAAAGGACCTTGATGGGGTGAAAAAAGGGATTTGATAACTACAAGTAGAAGGAAAGAACAGGAGCATTTTGGGGTCATGAATGGCAGGGAGAAAGAGTGGTTCTGAACTGGTTTGAAGGCAGGGTAGATCAGTATTCCTCAAACATTAAAAATCCACATAGATTAATCTGGTTAGGCAAATGCCAAACTAAAAAAGAAGAAGATTCAGGGATCTCCAGCATTGCTTCAGCAGGCTCCGTTTATGAGCATTTTAAGGAGAGAATTTAACTTTGAGTCCTTAGTCATTTTTTTTTCCTGTTTCCCTTGGGTTTTTCCCCATTCCATCCCTTTTTTCCTCCCCTTCCTCCTCCTCCTCCTCCCCCCCCCCCCCCCCCCCAATATATTGCAGTGATCTTGCAAGCTTCTGGGTGTACAAATAATTTAATGCAGATGAGCAGGCAACTGACAGATAATTTTGTGTTATTTCAGCTCAGCCAGGTTTTGAGCTCATGCCTCACCTTGTTGAAGGCTGATTACTTGCAGTTTCCATGCCACTTTACAAAGAACAAAATGAAAAAGTGATTTGAAAAACTCCAAATCACGATGCTCACAACATACTCCCTCTGAGCAAGGTTGGCAGAGCATGCCCAGATTTTTCATCCTGTCACAGTTTGTTGTTTCATCAGCTGAGCGCACACGTGTGAATACGTGCATGTATACATACCCACACCCTCTGCTCCTCCAGTACATGTATAGAGTCATCTATTTTCTTGTTCAAGACCTCAAGGCAAGCAATGACAACCAAGGCAGAGTACTGTTAAAGCTATGTTTTGAGGGGACGCTAGAGCTGGCTTTACCATAGGAGCCTTGTGCATGCAGCTCACGAGCAGAAAGGATTAGCAAGGTTTCTGGCTGGGTACCGACATCCACATTCCTTCAGACCAGCTCTGCAGCAATGCCATTTACCTGAGATGTCTGTTCCGAGGTCTGCAGCATGGTCAACCCTTCCTGATGACTGTCTGCAGCAGACCAGTGAGGAAATCAGTGAGGGGGGTTTATTTTCTTCTTTTCTTGTTCTTTTCAATAAAACTTGGGTTACTGCTCGGTGATGCACCTCGTATCGCTAACCAAACCTGCAGAGAGTATTAATGCCCTTACTGGGGGATAGAATAAGCCTCAAATGTGTGAGATACATGGACAGGCCTAGGTGGAGGATATTAACCTACACCCTTGCACTTATCCTGTGACTTAATAGAAACTTCATGTTTCAGGTTCTGTATCAATCACTGACACTTTAAAAAATGCACTGCAATTCAAAGGCTATTTCACACCTGGAAATGTCACCTGGGCTGCTCTAGAATTAGCTATTAGAGTGCAAAATCTCCTCTCTGTTGTGACCTTAGATGAAGCTCATATGAATATACAATGCTGGACTTTGATTTATTGTGGCTTGAATTAGAGAAGCAGTACCTGAAATCCATCAGATGTCACAGATGATGGGATTCAGATCTGCGCCAACAGCTAAGGTTTGTGGCTCAGCTCTGTCTCTGTGATGATGTTGTGTTAACTTAAAAAAAGACTTCCCAGCCATCTAATAGGCAAATTGTAGCAAACAAGTATTCGTTCCTGGCTTAGTCCCTTTTCCAGTGGGTCTAAACAATGCAAATGCTTAATTACATGACTATTTATGTAATAACACGTTTGTCAAAGTTAATGTTTTAATAATGAAAAAAACACAACAATTTTCTGGTAATTAAATAACCAATGAATAAAATTATGTATTCTCACTGAGAAGTAACTGCTCTGCCTCCAGTAGATACAAATGTATTTTCACAAGCCTGTAGGCTGTTTCTCTGCTTATCTGAACGTAAGAAGAGCTGCTTCTGAATGAATATCTTTACCTCCTGGTGAAGGCAATAGAGAGAGATGTTGACATCAGTAAGAAGGGGATTGTGCTGCTCAGACGAGGAGGTGAGCAGCCCCAGCTGCACAAACACACAGCCAGGTCTGCGCACGTACAAAAAATTAACATGATCTGAGTCAGGCCCAGGAACAGGCTGTGCAGCTGGAGCTTTTAGACTGCTGAAATTAAAAGTGTGGGGGGGAAGTAAAAAAGGGAAAAGAGGAGGCCATATATAGGATGGGATAGGATGGGATAGGATGGGATAGGATGGGATAGGATGGGATAGGATAGGATAGGATAGGATAGGATAGGATAAGTGGACAGGACTTAGTTGTATAGAAAAGGCCCAAATTCCAACAAAAATGCAGATGTTCACCACTCATGATTTCACCCTTTTGATGAGCATATTCCTGCTCATGTTTTCAGCTCTCAAACTATTTCTTAACCAAACAGTATCTTCTGGAAAAGGCAATTTCATAGTAAATGCATAAAAATTTCCCAGAGGTTGTCTGAAAGTCCAGGCATTTTGAGTAGGTGGAAGGCATCAGCTGAAGCTGTTGCCATCAGGTAAAATTTGTCATTTCAAGATGATAAAAATATTTTCCTTTGACTTTTTTTTTTTTTCCTAAATAGATATTGACTACTGGAAAAAATTGTTTCTATAGGTCAACTTTGGCCTTTTCAGGCAGTTGCTAAGGAAAATCTCATGGGATGGGGTACTAGAAGGCGAAGGGGCCCAAGGCAGTTGGTTAATACTTCCAGGACCTCTTCTTCCAAGCTCAGGATCAGAACATCCCAAAGAGTAGGAAATGGAGAAAGGGAGCCAGGAGACCTGCATGGTTGAGTAGGGAGCTGCTGAGCAAACTCAGGTGGAAGAAGAGAGTCCACAGATCCTGGAAGAAGGGGCTGGCACTTGGGAGGAATATGTCAGTTGTCAGAGGATTTAGGGAGGCTAATAGGAAGGCTAAGGCCTGCTTGGAATTCAGCCTTGTGAGGGAGGTCTGTGACAACAGAAAAGGCTTCTTCAAACACATTGCAAGAAAAACTAACACCAGAGGCAGTGCAGGCCCAGTGCTGAGTGAGGTGGTGTCTTGGTGACAGAGGACACAGAGGAGGCAGAGTTGCTAAATGCCTTCTTTGTCTGTGTCGATACTGCTGGAGGCTGTCCTCAGGAACCCGAGGCACCAGAGAAAGACAGGACAAAGGAGAAATTTTCCTTGGTTGATGAGGACTGGGTTAGAGAACATGGAAGTCATCTGGACAGCCATAAAAAGCACCTCGAGTACTGTGTCCAGTTCTGGGCCCCTCAGTTTAGGAAGGAGGTTGACTTGCTGGAATGAGTCCAGAGGAGGGCAACAAAGTTGGTGATGGGTTTGGAACACAAGCCCTATGAGGAGAAACTGAGGGAGCTGGGGTTGCTTAGCCTGGAGAAGAGGAGACTCAGGGGTGACCTTATTGCTGTCTACAACTACCTGAAGGGAGGTTGTAGACAGGCAGAGGTTGGTCTCTTCTCCCAGGCAGCCAGTACCAGAACAAGAGGACACAGTCTCAGGCTGCACCAGGGGAGGTTTAGGCTGGAGGTGAGGAGGAAGTTCAAATATCAGTTTTCAACATAAAGTGCAATAATTTGTGGTTTAGTAAGCTGTCTTTCATGCTCCAAGGAAGGAAAAAGGGCTATTTTCAAGCTACTTAACCTAATTAAGCCAATGAAAAATTGTCTGTGATCAACCATACTGCCTGACCAGCCTCGAGGCTTTCTATGATAAAGTGACTATGGCAGTGGATAAGGGACAACCTATGGATGTGATCTCTCTGGACTTCTGCAAGGCCTTCAGCATGGTACCCACAACATCTTGCTCACCAGGCTGGAGAGATTGGATTTGATGGGTGGAGTGTTCAGTGGATAAGGCATAGGTTGGATGGTTGCAGCCAGAGGGTGGTGCTCAATGGCTTGAAGTCCAGGTGGAGAGCAGTGACAGTGTCCCTCAGGGGTCTGTACTGGGACCTGTGCTGGTTAGTATTTTTATCAATGACATAGAGAGTGAGATTGAATGCACCATCAGCAAGTTTGCAGCCTCAAGTGGTGCTGTCAATACACCAGAGGGACAGAATGTCATCCAGAGGGACCTGGACATGCAGGAGAGCTGGGCCCAGGTGAACCTCATGAGGTGCAACAAGAGCAAGTGCAGGGTTCTGCACCTGAGCTGGAACAATCCTCACTGTCAATAGAGACTGGGGGAGGAGGTGATAGACAGCAGCCCTGAGGAAAAGGACTTGGGGGTGCTGATGGATGAGAAGCTGGACACGAGCAGGGAGTGTGAGCTTGCAGCCCAGAAAGCAAATCCCATCCTGGGCTGCATCAAAAGATGTGTGGCCAGCAGATCCAGAGAGGTGATGCTGCCACTTTGCTCTGCTGAGACCTTCCCTGGAGCACTGTGTGCAGCTCTGGAGCCCTCAACACAGGAAGGACATGGAGCTGGTGGAGAGCCACAGAAGTGATCAGGGGGTTGGAGCAGCTCTGCTACGAGGACAGGCTGAGGGAGCTGGGGGTGTTCAGCCTGGGGAAGAGGAGGCTCCAGGGAGGCATAACATCAACCTTCCAGTGCCTGAAAGGGGCTTGCAGGAAGGATAGAGAGAGGCTGTTTACAAAGGCCTGCAGTGGTAGGATGAGGGGCAGTGGCTTCAAACTAGAGCAGAGCAGATTTATATTGAATGTTGGGAACAGATTCTTTACTATGAGGGTGGTGGAACACTGGAACAGGTTGCCCAGGGAGGTGGTTGAGGCCCCATCCCTGGAGATAGTCAGAGTCCCTGCTGACTGCAGAGGGGGTTGGACTGGATGACCTTTGTAGGTCCCTTCCAACCCAGGCCACTCTATGATTCTTGAAATAACTTGCACATCGTTCCTAAAGTTGACCCTAGCACCACTTGACATTACTGAGGTCTGTTAGATGCCAATGCAGAGACTGCCTCAGAAAGGAGGAGGAGACTAGCAGTGGCTCTGGCATGCAGCTCCACATGGCTGTTGGTGTGAGAAACTGCTGAGCTCCCCTAGCCATGCTCCTGTAGATAAGACATTGATCTCAGCTTAAGATGATTGATCCTATTCAATATCTTTATTGATGATCTGGATGAGGGCTTTGAGTCCATCAGAAGTAAGTCTGCAGATGACACCAAGTTGGGGGCAGGAGTAGATCTGTTAGAGGGTGGAAGAGCTCTGCAGAGGGACCTTGCCAGGCTGGACAGATGGGCAGAGTCCAACAGGATGGCATTCAACAAGTCGAAGTGCTGGGTGCTGCACTTTGGCCACAACAACTCCGTGCAGAGCTACAGGCTGGGGTCAGAGTGGCTGGAGAGAAGCCAGGCAGAGAGGGGCCTGGGGGTACTGGTTGAGAGTAGGCTGAGCATAAGCCTGCAGTGTGCCCAGTGGCCAAGAAGGGATCCTAGCCTGCATCAGGAACAGTGTGGCCAGCAGGAGCAGGGAAGTCATTGTGCCCTGTATTCAGCACTGGTTAGGCCACACCTTGAGTCCTGTGTCCAGTTCTGGGCCCATCAACTTAAGGAGGACATTGAGACTCTTGAACATGTCCAGAGAAGGGTAGTGTGGTTGGGGAGGGGTCTGGAGCACAGCCCTCTGAGGAGAGGTTGAGGGAGCTGGGGTTGCTTAGCCTGGAGAAGAGGAGGCTCAGAGGAGACCTTATTGCTGTCTACAACTACCTGAAGGGAGGTTGTAGCCAGGTGGGCGTTGGTCTCTTCTCCCAGGCAACCAGCACCAGAACAAGAGGACACGGACTCAAGCTGTGCCAGGGGAGGTTCAGGCTGGATGTTAGGAAGAAGTTCTTTCCAGAAAGAGAGATTGGCCCTTGGGATGTGCTGCCCAGGAAGGTAGTGGAGTCACCATCACTGGAGGTGTTTAGGAAGAGCCTGGATGAGGCACTTGGTGCCATGGTTTAGTTGATTAGATGGTGTTGGGTGATACGCTGGACATGGTGATCTCAAAGGTCTTTTCCAACCTGCTTAATTCTGTATTCTGTATTTTGTAGATGTCTAAGTTCTAACTGAACTGATTTCTTCAGCTCCTTCCTAGTCAAGAAACAGGTGATTTTAAAGCCTGAGCCACCTGAACTGCTATACACGTCTTCTTCTTTAAGATTTGATGAACTTGGATTTTAAAGCTCTGTTGGCTGTCAGGTGATAGCTGGGTTGATGCCTGTAATGCAGCAGAGAAATCTATCTGCTTTAAGGAAGCTATCTGCAAGACAGGTGTCTGTTGTTTTGCTAGCAAACCATTTTTAGTTCACTTTATAGTCAGCAAAATAAAGGTCATGATTCAGCTCATCCTAAAGCAGATATCTGCACAAGCAGATAGAATTTGCATAGATAGATATATGAAGTGCCTAAGCCTATACTGGCTAGATCTCTATTGACAACAAGTGAGACCCTGGTAAACGCAGATGCATGAAATGAAGTGGTTAGTTTCATTTTCACTGTCTGAATTTGATGTAATATATTCCAGCCTATACTTGTGGAATGTTGCTGAGGTCTGGGCAAGATTTGCTTATAGGCTGACTCAAGAACTGACGCAGAGAAATGTCTTTTAAATAGCCAACTTTGCAACCAAGACAGATGTCTTACTAAAAATGCCTGATAGCCCTGATTAGGAAAATGCTCTTTGAGCTGTATGTCTTTTTCAGGCACACTTTTTGATGTTCATGTTAAACAAGGTGTAACGGCACAAAAAGCCTTTTTCCCTGCAACACAGGGTTGAGATAAAGAGTTGAGATAAGGAGTTGAGATAAAGAGCTTTAATGAGAGAAATAGAAGAGATAACAATAATGCACAATTACCTTGGTCTATTCACAGAAAAAGCACAGCAAAATGCGAGCAGCAACAGCAGAAGCCAGTCAGCTAATGGCCCCCCTCACCCATCCCATGGTAACCCCAGTGGGAGGGACCCATACCACAAACCTGGAAAATCAAAACAGCCACTGGAAATTGAAGCTTCTCATGTTACAGTCTGAACTTTGAGTACTTGATGATCTTGAAGGTCTTTTCCAACCTGGGTAATTCTCTTCTCTCCTCTCCTCTTCTCCCCTCTCCTCTTCTCCCCTCTTCTCCCCTCTCTTCTCTCTTCTCTTCTCTTCTCTTCTCTTCTCTTCTCTTCTCTTCTCTTCTCTTCTCTTCTCTTCTCTTCTCTTCTCTTCTCTTCTCTTCTCTTCTCTTCTCTTCTCTTCTCTTCTCTTCTCTTCTCTTCTCTTCTCTTCTCTTCTCTTCTCTTCTCTTCTCTTCTCTTCTCTTCTCTTCTCTTCTCTTCTCTTCTCTTCTCTTCTCTTCTCTTCTCTTCTCTTCTCTTCTCTTCTCTTCTCATGGGTCTTGTCTTCAAGAGTGACCAAGATGACTTATTTCAGTGAAAGGACTCTGCAGAGAGACCTTGCCAGGCTGGACAGATGGGGAGAGGCCAACGGCATGAAATTTAATACATCCAAATGCCAGGTTCTGCACATTGGCCACAACAACCCCATGCAGAGCTACAGGCTGGGGTCAGACTGGCTGGAGAGCTGCAAAACAGAGAGGGACCTGGGGGTGCTGGTTGATGGTAGGCTGAACATGAGCCTGCAGTGTGCCCAGGCAGCCAGGAGGGCCAATGGCATCCTGGCCTGCATCAGGAACAGTGTGGCCAGCAGGAGCAGGGAGGTCATTCTGCCCCTGTACACTGCACTGGTTAGGCCACACCTTGAGTCCTGTGTCCAGTTCTGGGCCTCTCCGTTCAGGAAGGAGGTTGACTTGCTGGAACGTGTCCAGAGAAGGGCGACAAGGTTGGTGAGGGGCTTGGAGCACAAGCCCTATGAGGAGAGGCTGAGGGAGCTGGGGTTGCTTAGCCTGGAGAGGAGGAGACTCAGGGGTGACCTTATTGCTCTCTACAACTACCTGAAGGGGGGTTGTAGACAGGCAGAGGTTGGTCTCTTCTCCCAGGCAACCAGTACCAGAACAAGAGGACACAGTCTCAGGCTGCACCAGGGGAGGTTTAGGCTGGAGGTTAGGAGGAAGTTTTACACAGAGAGAGTGATTGCCCTTTGGAATGGGCTGCCCGAGGAGGTGGTGGGGTCGCCGTCTCTGGGGGGGTTCAGGGCGAGGCTTGACAGGATGCTTGGTGCCATGGATAGTTGATTAGGTGGTGTTGGATGATAGGTTGGACACGATGATCTTGAAGGTATCTTCCAACCTGGTCTATTCTATTCTATTCTATTCTATTCTATTCTATTCTATTCTATTCTATTCTATTCTAAGTATCCCTGAGGAGTATTTCCTTTTCAACTCCAAATACCTAGAAGATTACTTGAAGCCATGAGGCAGGAGGGGTTGATTTGATACAATAATAGGAAGAACTGCACAGGAGTTTTTTTCTAAGAATGATGGTTTTGAATGTGGGAAAAAAGAATTTCAAGTTAAAACAAAAGGAGATAAGGAAGCATCTTAAAGCTGAAGCTACAAGCATATAGCTCTCAAACCTGTCAACAATTGAACTTAATTTAAATAGAGCATCTTTGGATGCTACCACTTCATGGTGAAAGAAAAATGAAGTTGTGACCATGCTCAAAAGTTAAAATTCGAGCTATATTTTTATTCCATACAAACTGATTTGCCCAGCAGACACTTTCTGTTGAGCTCATTCAGCTTTATTTACGACTGCAGCATTACCAACAAAACCCCAAACCCACATCAGAACAAGACTACTCTTTAAGGGAAGGCTTTAGAGCTATATTTCTATTTCTTAAGAATTTGAGTGACTTTTATATGAACAGGTAGACACCTATTAAAGGGGAATTTCAGTGAGCAGCTTAATTAGCTCTTTATTGTATTTAATGTAATGATAAAGGACGTACCCAAAGTTATTAGCTGAAGCATTAAATTCTCATTATTTGTTAGTGATGGGGCATATGGGAAGAGGGAAAGGAATAGGACCTTATTATTAACAGATTTCAGGGAGCGGTAAGTAAATTGGATAAACAGAGGAAATATACATCTGGCTGCTTCCATTTGTTGTATAAATCATTAGATAGTTTAGAATTGTTGAAGGAATACTACAAATACTCATGTATGTCCAATTAATCTAAACTACTAGTACTCTTGCTAGATGGTTAAAACAAATCTTTCCATAGCCAACTGCGGGAAATAAGGGCTTGCTCAAAGGGAATTGTTGGCTCTCCATTGTGCATCTGTCTGTATGTAGCCACACACTAAACCCACTCTGTGAACAGTCATTTCACTTTGGCATATTTTTAACAGCAGCAATAGGAAATTACATGCTCGTTACTAGGCTGAGTAAATGCTGTGTGTAATGCTCACAGAAGGAGATGAATCACCCCATCCTCTCTGCTTACCCATTCCTGTGTCACAGCTTCAGGGAACAAAAGCTTGACCTTTCCATTCTCCCATCAAGGGTTGGTCTTCAAAATCTTGTGTTTACTCATAAGCTGAGACTGCATTTGGAGATCTGGGCTGAAGCTCCTCTCACATGCCTTGATCTGTCTATGGTGCATGTGTCTGACCAATCATGTTTCTAGGTTCCCATTGCCTAGGCACTATGCCTATATTTACCCTTGAATGCTATTGATGTTAGTGCTAGACTTCATTCATTTGTTAGGGGGACCCAGATTAGCTTGTACAGTTAGATATTAATACCACAGATACCTTCAGTCAGGAGGGAGGAAGTTCACTGTGGTTTATATTTGCTGCTGTTTTCCTGTGCTGTCTGTATTGATCAAACAGTTCTTTTGCAATGTAAAAGTAGTTTCCTTGAAAACACAAGGCAATAGCCAATATGATAGTGATGAAGGCTTGAATTACTGTTGCAAATTTGTTCTCCGAAAGGAAGAATTGATGTAATGGAGGAAAATATCCATATTGAATAGTTCTGCAGCTTACATGTTAAAGAAGGATCAGAGAATCTAATTGTAACTTGCAAACCTATTTTCTTCAGATGACATATATTGTGTCTTTCCGTCTTTTATGGGTCGTTTCTCATTCAAAGCTCTGTCTAAGGGTAATCCACAGATAGCATTACCTTATTGCTGTGGATATGTTCAGAAGCAGAGCGTGTCTATGAGGCCAGCCAGAGGTTTAGAACTTCCACCTGGACTTCAGGGCAGGCATGCAAAGGGCAGAGGTGAGGACAGTCTTCCTCAGAAGCCTGAAGAAATGAATGAGCAGATCTCTAATGGATTCCATAATTTAATTACACTGCTAAGTGCATGTAAAATCTCCTACAGAAAATCTGAGTGTATCTTCTCAGACTTCTGCTGAAGTTCACAGCAGGTCCCAAAGAGACTTTGAAAATTGTTCCTAATAAGCACAATAATAATAAAAAATAATCAAAAGAATCAGCACATATTTTGGTCCAAAGAAAGAGAGAGATACAGTTGTTTAGCTCTGTTTCAACAATGGGATAAAAGAGAATTCTGGATTTTCCTCCCCACCACAACATTACAATGACCCTGGGAAAAAAGCTAACAGGAGCAACAACAGCATGAATGCATTGAAATCTGAAAAACTCCATAGGGTTTACATTTTTCTAATTATTCATCCTGTCAGCCAGGACAAGGAGGAATTCTGTGTTCAGCTGTGGAAATATTTCTGGTCACTGAGAAGTGGTTTCTCTCCCCAGAATCATAAAGTTCTCTGTGCCAAGCTGAACCACTCTATTTGTTGACAAATGCACATAGAGGAAAAAAAATGCACACTAACCCCAGAAAGACTAATTGCTCTTGAGGAAAATCATCTTTATGTCAGTGTAACCAGTGGGAGTGTTGATCTGCATGAGGGTAGGGAGGATCCAAAGAGGGACTTTGACAGATTGGATCCATGGCCAAGGTCAATGGGATGAGCTTCAACAAGGCCAAGTGCCAGGTCCTGCACTGGGGTCACAACAACTCCAAGCAATGCCACAGGCTTGGGGCAGTGTAGCTGGAAAGCTGCTGGCAGAAAGGGACCTGGGGATGCTAATGGACAGGCAACTGAATATGAGCCAGCAGTGTGCCCAGGTGCCCAAGAAAGCCAAAGGCATCCTGGCTGGGATCAGCAATGCTGTGTCCAGCAGGAGCAGGGAGGGAATTGTCCCCTTGTGCTCAGCTCTGGGGAGGCTACACCTGGAGTGTTGTGTCCAGTTTTGGGCACCTCAGTGCAGGAGAGATGTGGAGGTGCTGGAGCCAGGGCAGAGGAGGACAAGGAAGCTGTGAAGGCCTGGAGAATAAATCTAATGAAGAACAGCTGAAGGAGCTGGGGATGGTTAGTTTGGAAAAGAGGAGGCTGAGGGGAGACTACAACTGTCTACAACTACCTGAAAGGAGGTTGTGGAGAGGCTGCTGGTGGTCTCTTCTCACTGGTAATTAGTGACAGAACAAGAGGCAATGGCCTCAAGCTATGACTGGGTAGGTTTAGACTGGAAACATTTTTTCCTAGCAAGAGTGGTCAGGCATTGAATGTGCTGCCCAGGGAGGTGGTGGAGTCACCAAGCCTGGAGGTGTTTCAAGGTGGTTTGGATGTGGTGCTTGGGGATATGGTTTAGAGGTGAACTTTGCAGAGTAGGATTCTGGGTTGGACTTGGTGATCCTGAGGGTCTTATCCAACCTGAATGTTTCTGTGATTCTTAGCAAAAGGTACAGCAGTGTAGAATGACTTACATTTAAGGAGATGCTAGATTGTATTCCTAACAGCTTTAAAATGAGATAATCAGAGTGTACAGTGAGTTGTGAATAATGTTTGCAAAATCATGAGTGTTTTGTGGGGAAAGTATGTGGTAAATAATAATTAGCATTTTCATAGTTACAAAAAAGCCTCAAACTGTCAGAGGGCACTGAAAAAAATTGTCAGGCAGTAGGTTTAAAGAAAATCTGTTGATGAATGACTTTGTAATAGAATGCATGGTTAAACTATTAATGCATTGCCACAACATATTGTGGAGGTCGAATACTAATGATCAAATACAGTCACTGAGTAACATGCTGCTGCTTCATAGTGCAGAAGCAGGTTGTACCAAGCAAAAGATACTATTTACTACCTCATTGGTCAGGTATAAATTATTTCCCTTAGCATCTGCTACTAGTGCTAGTGCTAGTGCTTCCTGCTCCTGGTGGCCACTGTGTTTCTAATACAGGCCAGGAGGCCATTGGCTTTCTTGGCCATCTGGGCACACTGATGGCTCATATTCAGTCAACCATCAACCAGTTCCCCCAGGTCCCTCTCCAGGTTGCAGCTTTCCAACCACACGTCCCCAGGTCTGTAGCTTGCTATGGGGTTGTTGTGACCCAGGTGGAGTACCTGGCACTTGGCCTTATTGAACTTCATAGAGTTAGCCTTGGCCCATCAGCCTAACCTGTCCAGGTCCTCCCTGCCCTATCAACACATCCATTCAGCTTGGTGTCATCTGCAGACTTACTGGGGGTGCACTCAATCCCCTTACTATAGGATCACAGGATGACAGGGGTTGAAAGGGGCCTTTGAAGATCTTTGAGTCCAACCCCCCTGCCGCAGCAGGGCCATAGAATCCAGCACAGGTCACACAGGAACACATCCAGATGGGGCTTGAAAGTGCTAGAGAATTCTTCAGTTTGGCCTCTTATTCTTACATTTCATATTATCCTGGATGAGCCTGCAGCAGTTCTGTGCTTTTCTTTCAAGGAACAGGTCAGCAGCTGTAATCAACAAGTGGCTCAGAGGCTGGTGCAACCAAAAGAATTTTGGGTTTTTTGATCTTGGAGAACTTTGTACTGCACCAGGTCAGCTGGCAACAGATGGAGTACATCTGTCCCAGAGGAGGGGCAAGATCACAGTATTCTATTATATTCTTATCCCCTGACTGCCAGATCTGGACTTCCATCCTGAGTGACAGAAGAAAAGTGTGGGTATCTGACCATGTGTTCACACCAAGAATCCATGTTATGCAGCAGGGTGGATGTGGTAGGATTTAGTTGTTAGAGGGTTGCTAAGGAATGAACAGTACGACTGTGGTAAAAGTGACCAAAATATGTTTGGCTGAGGGTCAGTAGGAACACCCATAGCGAATAAAAGGGAAAAGTGTATGTGTCTCAGAGATTAGTTTTCATTACTTCTATGTGTTTAATGTCCTTAGGGAGAGAATGTTTGGTTTGATTTTGTTGTTTCCTTGGGTTTTGTTTTTTTTCCAATCTGAAATGAGCTCTTCAATGGTAAATCTGGTTTGGAAGTTACACTGCTTCTCTGGATATGTTTTACATGGACAGGTCCACCCTCTTTCAGTGGAGCTCAATCTTGAAGCATTTTGTTGGTAATTTTGTTGACTACTCAAAGGTGCTAACTTGGGATTTTGGGGAGCCTGACCTTCCATTAACAAGCAAAGAATGATGTGAATAGTTGAGCAATTAAACATTTGGCCTGCTCTGGTTGGATCATGTCATAATGCAGCAGGTAGAAATATTTGCTCTCTTGTATCTTCTGTTTGCAGTCACTGATTTAGTTGCTGTTCATCTTTCTGTCATTCAAGTACAGACAAGAGGTCATGTGAGAGAATTTCAATGCAAGCAGAGTGGAAGAGAACAAAACTTTTCTTCCTGGAATGCCAGAAAATATTGAATAGGTGTGAATTGCATCAGGGAGACGGGTTTACTGGCAAAATACAGCTCTGCCACAGTAAAAGGCAAATACTAGAATTGTATTAAGTCTAAGAGATGCATCATCATCATCATCATCATCATCATCCTACTACTACTAAGGTGATATTGAAGAATGTTTTGCAAAACGTTTGAAGATTTGTTTTGCTGGGGATATTAATTTCTGCTATATCTGAGAGGGAAAAGATTGGGAGAAGCCAGCTATGAAAAGGAAAAAACTGTGCACTTAGAAAAACATCAGGATGGAGACACTGGGAATACAAAGAAACAGATTTTTGATTATTATCTTATAGCTTTTGCAAAGCTCTGTGAACTAATTCCCTGTTTTTTCTTCCAGATGTGTACCTGGGAAAACACCATATTTAAAATTTCAGCACTAAGGTACTGCTGATCTCTGTACAGGATGGGAAGATCAAGGAAATTTGCAGATGTGCACATTCTACACATGAGATAAGCAATAACATTCTGCAAAGTAATACTTTTCATCCTCAGGTTACTCAAAGGACTGCACACAGTCACTGATCCATGTGTGTCCCTGTGTGTCCCCTTCTCCCTCCCTGAGGGTACACCCCAGGGCTCTTTCTTCCCCCCCTCCACTGTTAGGCTAATCTCAGCTGGCCAGATCTGAGATTGCCTTTCCCCCTTCTCTTCTTGGCGTTAGGCCTGGCCAGGCCCAAGAGCCTTTGCGCTAACTCCCCTTCCATTACCAGATAGGGAGCATCTCCCACAGGAGCAGCGGGGGAAGAAAGAGGAAGTGTGAGATGGATTTATAGGGAGCAGGACATGATGGGAATGGAATACACAGCTCCCTGTGCCCACCCACTGGGCTGCACACCTGGGGCACCGGAAGTTAGGGGTTGGAAGGGACCTTCAAAGATTTTCGAGTCCGAGCCCCCTGCTGGAGCAGGGCCATAGAATCCAGCACAGGTCACACAGGAACACATCCAGACAGGGCTGGAAAGGCTCCAGAGGAGGAGACTCCACAACCCCTCTGGGCAGCCTGCTCCAGGGCTCTGGCTCACAGTGAAGAAGATCCCCCTCATGTTGAAGTGGAACCTCCTGTGCTCTAGTTTATGTCCATTGCCCCTTGTCCTCTCACAGGTGCAACTGAGCAGAGCCTGTCCCCTCCCTCCTGACACTCAGCCCTCAGATATTTATGAACATTTATCACCCCCCCCCCAGCCTTCTCTTCTCCAGACTAAACAGCCCCAGGGCTCTCAGCCTCTCCTCATAGGGCACGTGCTCCAGTCCCTCAATCACTCTGGTAGCTCTCTGTTGGACTCTCTCCGTCTTGAACTGGGGAGCCCCAAACTGTCCACAATATTCCAGGTGAGATCTCACCAGGGCAGAGTAGAGGGGGAGGAGAGCCTCTCTCGATCTGCTGGACATATTCCCCTTGGCGCACCCCAGGATCCCATTGGCCTTCTTGGCCATCAGGGCCCATTGCTGACCCATGGATAACTTGTTGTCCACCAGGACTCCCAGGTCCTTCTCCACAGGGCTGCTGTCCAGCAGATCACCTCCTAACCTCTTGTGGTGGGTTGAAAATTGACCCCAACATTAAATTGCCAGACCAGCCTAGTTGGATGCAAATTAATCTGCATTTACAAGCAATACTACATTCTACAATGAAATGCAATGAATATGTACAAAATATACAATATTTACAGGTATTTACAAACAGCTCAAGACTCCCCCTGGCTAAAAAACAGGGGAACTAATAGTTTTCCCTTCCCTCCTCCCCTCCTTACTCCTCTGGACGCAAACAGACAAGGGAAAAAGCTGGGAATTGGGTGTTAGTACTTAGCCTAAACAAAGAACAGAGCCAAGGTGAACAAGCCAGCCAGAAGCAAGTTAGCATCTCCCAGAGCGAGGAAACTGAAGAGAGAGCAAGAGCAGCCTACACCACCAGTTTATGTTTATAATCTATCCAATGGGATTGTTCACCATTATTTTCCTTTTCACACCCAGTTGTGATTTATTTACACTCTACTGCTTTCTGTTCAAGATCTGTGGAAAAATTTAAAGGTATAGCCTAAAACTACCACACCTGTATTGGTGCAGTTTATTATTGCTTCCCAGATGCAGGACTCTGCACTTGTCCTTGTTGAACCTCATTGGGTTCCTCTCTGCCCAGCTTTCAGTCCCTTCAGGTCTCACTGAATGGCCTCACAGCCTTCAGGTGTTTCAGCCAAGCCTCCCAGTTTGGTGTCATCAGCAAACCTGCTGAGCAGACTCTGTCTGTCCTCTCATCAGTGTCACTGATAAAGATGTTGAACAGGACTGGACCCAGCACTGATCCCTGTGGGACTCCACTGGTCACAACTCTCCAGCTGGACTTGGCAGCGTTGACCACCACTCATTGAACTCTATTTTGTAACCAGTTCCTAATCCACGTCACTGTCTGCTCTTCCATCCCACACCTCCTGAGCTTGCTCTCAAAGATGTTATAGAGACAGTGTCAAAAGCCTTACTAAGGTCAAGGTAGACTACATCCACTGGCCTCTCTGCATCTCCCCATTCAGTTACAACAACACAGAAGGCTATCAGGTTAGTCAAGCGGGCTTTCCTGTTGGCAAATCCATGCTGACTGCTCCTGATCATATTCTCCTTTTCCAAGTGCCTGGAGATGACCTCCAGAAGGAGCTGCTCCATCATTTCTCCAGGGATGGCTGTGAGGCTCACTGGTCCATAGTTTCCTGGAACTTCTTTCTTGCCCTTTTTGAAGCCTGGAGTGACTTAGGCTCATCTCCAGTCCTCATCATCTTTCCTGTCTGCCAGGATTTGGCAGAAATGATGGAGAGTGGCAGAGCAGCATCAGGCATCTCTCAGCACTCTTGGGTGCATCATCAGGGCGCGTGGACTTGTGAATATTCAGTTTTAGCCTGGAGAAGAGGAGACTCAGGGGTGACCTTATTACTCTCTACAACTACCTGAAGGGAGGTTGTAGACAGATGGATGTTGGCCTCTTCTCCCAGGCGGCCAGTACCAGAACAAGAGGACACAGTCTCAGGCTGCGCCAGGGGAGGTTCAGGCTAGATATTAGGAAAAAGTTCTATACAGAAAGAGTGATTGCCCATTGGAATGGGCTGCCTGGGGAGGTGGTGGAGTCACCATCATTGGAGGTTTTCAGGAGAAGACTTGATGGGGTGCTTGGTGCCATGGGTTAGTTGTTTAGGTGGTGTTGGATTGGTTGATGGGTTGGACGTGATGATCTTGAAGGTCTCTTCCAACCTGGTTTATTCTATGTATGTATGTATCCTATGCATATGTAATTTGTAACTGATCCCTGACCCAGTCTTCACTGACCAGTGAAAGGTCCTCCCTCCTCCAGTCTACTTCTCCTTCATCCGGGGTCTGGAATTCACAGGGGAGTTCAGTGTTAGGAGTAAAGACTGAAGCAAAAAAGGCATTCAGCAACTCTGCCTTCTCTGCATCCTCAGTTACCAGGGCTGCCTATTCATTCAGCACTGGGCCTACACCTTCCCTATTCTTCCTTTTCCTACTGATGTATTTGAAGAGCTCTTCTTGCTCTCTTTTACTTTGCCAGTTTTAGTTCCAAGAGGGCTTTGGCCTTCCTTGTTGCCTTCCTACATGCCCTGACAATTACTCCATAGTTCTTCCAAGGAACAAGTCCCTTCTTCCATGAACTGTAAGTATCTTCCATGAGATTTCCTTCAGAAGCTCCTTGCTCATCCATGCAGAGCTCCTGCCATGCCTACCCCATTTTTTCCTCCAGGGAACACACCTAGCTTGGGCTTGGAGGAAGTGTTCAGCAAATCAATAAAAAAATGTAAAGCAAAACAACTGCAGCTCATCAGTGTCTCTAACAAAGAACATTGACAGAGACACACACACACACACATTCCCACATGCAAAGAAGGAAGAAAAAGCTGTATCCTTCCCTCTTTCATATGAAGATGCCCAACTACTCCACTAATAATGTCTCCTTATCTGTAAAGATTATAAAAGTGAAGCTCTGTCTGACACCCCCTAGTCTATCTTCCAATTCAAATGCCTTCATTTTCTTCCCAATTCCTGGAGGTGGGGAATGCACACTGTAGCTCAAAGACTGTAGAGACCACAAAGAATGAAAGCTGAGATGGCTCCTGGAAGATAATGCTTACAGTATACTCGAAGTATAAGGGTAGCTTGGACTGAATCAGTGTTTACTTCTGATTACCTGACCAAAGAAGTGGTTCAAGTCTAAAAGTAATTCAGAAAAGAGCTCCAGAACTAGAAAAACTGACCTTAGGTTCTCTCAGAAAGAGGAACTGCTGAGTGAGCAGGGATAAAATCTCATGGGTTTGCTCAGTTCAGTGAAGACAAATGGCAGGGACATTACTTCAGTCTCTAAGGAGCAGAAAAAGAGACCTGGAAGGACAGTGTGTACACAGGAAATGTATTTGAGCTGACCAGATACAAGTTTTGGCTGGAAACAACAGGAACAACTTGCCTGTTGTAGGTGTGACTGTACTGGAAAAGTCTCCATTGCTCATTGAGCAACTTTTAAAAAAATATATAGACATTAAACTATCTAAGTGGCTGGATATTTTATGGAATCATTTGTGGAATGACTGATCTGGTCTTATTATCCACAGAGAATATCTTCTAGTACTTCAGCACTATGGGCCTTGAACATCTACTTAAACCAGTTTTGCTGCTGTCATCTTTCTTCCTCTTTAGTCCCTCTTACTGTCATAAAGATTTTGGGAAGTAAGACTGTCCCCTTCGATGCTCAGGTGACACGTAGCCCATTAGCTACTCTTGTGTTAGGTACTGTGTTAAAAGAACACTGCCAATGCTGACACAAACATTTGACTTAACTGAGAGGTCTGGAGCTTAGGTTTTCTGCATGCCTCTAATTCTGAGCTTGTGCAAATGACCTGTAAGCTGTTTGTCATTGTAAGTCAAACCTACAGGTTACTTTAAGTTTTATTTTCTGTGTCCTCATCCTTTTTTTTTTTCCCATTATTTTAAATTCAATTCATTGAAAACAGCAAGATGCTCCATGTTAGATGGAGTTGACATATGCAGTAATCATGCTGCCTTTCTGCATTTGGGAGAGCACTGAGCTGCGTAGATGTTTGTGTTCAAATATGAGCAGCTCATTTCCATGGAGGCTTGTGAGCTTCTTTCTGCAGGCTGTCTGAGGTTTAAATGACAGCATGATAGGAAGCACCACAAGACAGCTTCACTGGACAAATACTCACTGCTTGTGCACATTCAGGCACAGAGACCACTTCATACACTATTGATAGTGAACATTGTATCTTATTACACAGGGGAGGTTTATAGGGGAGCACACCTCTGCCCAAGGAGGTTGTAGACAGATGGAGGTTGGTCTCTTCTCCCAGGCAGCCAGTACCAGAACAAGAGGACACAGTCTCAGGCTGTGCCAGGAGAGGTTTAGGTTGGATGTGAGGAGGAAGTTCTATGCAGAAAGAGTGATTGCCCATTGGAATGGGCTGCCTGGGGAGGTGGTGAAGTCGCCGTCATTGGAGGTTTTCAGGAGAAGACTTGATGGGGTGCTTGGTGCCATGGGTTAGTTGTTTAGGTGGTGTTGGATTGGTTGATGAGTTGGACGCGATGATCTTGAAGGTCTCTTCCAACCTGGTCTATTCTATTCTATTCTATTCTAGTCTAGTCTAGTCTAGTCTAGTCTACTCTATTCACAGGTGGCTCATGCTAAGCTGCTGCTGAGTCTGTACTGGAATTAGAGCACAAAAGTTATCTGGTTCCCCTCAAAACTGGATCATATGACAAGAGAGTAACAGGTCTATAAACAACATGCAATTCTACACAGCCAGCTGCAAACAGTAATTACAGGAGTAACCTAAATCACAACAAAGTGCACAGAATTCTAAAGAGCCTGTGTGTATTCTTGTCCTTTAGAAAAGTAATTCACAATAACTTGTTGGTTCTTTTAACTACATATTAAACCTTGCCTCTTCTACACCATTACTCTCTACAACTACCTGAAGGGAGGTTGTAGACAGATGGATGTTGGTCTCTTCTCCCAGGCGGCCGGTACCAGAACAAGAGGACACAGTCTCAGGCTGTGCCAGGGGAGGTTCAGGCTAGATGTTAGGAAAAAGTTCTATACAGAAAGAGTGATTGCCCATTGGAATGGGCTGCCTGGGGAGGTGGTGGAGTCACCATCATTGGAGGTTTTCAGGAGAAGACTTGATGGGGTGCTTGGTGTCACGGGTTAGTTGTTTAGGTGGTGTTGGATTGGTTGATGGGTTGGACACGATGATCTTGAAGGTCTCTTCCAACCTGGTTTATTCTATGTATGGGTGCCCTCTGCTGTGTCCATACGAGGTGTACTGATCTTTAAGGTGTACAGCCTCTTTAAGAAACTTATTTGTAAAGTTCCCTGGGTACCAACCCTCAAGAACCGAGGGGTCCAGGATGGTTGGACCTACTTCAAACAGGAGCTCTTGAAGGCACAGGAACTGGCAGTTCCCATGTGCCGAAAGATGAGCTGGCGGAGAAGGCTCTGGGCCTGGATGAGCAAGCAGCTCCTGGAGGAATTAAGGGGAAAAAAGAGGCTGAATCACCTCTGGAAGGAGGGGAAGGCTTCTCGAGGTATGTTCAAGGAAGTGGTTAGATTATGTAGGAATAAAACTAGAGAGGCAAAGGCCCAGTTGGAACTGAAGCTGAACACCTCTGTGAAAGACAATAAAAAGCATTTTTACAAATATATCAACACTAAAAAGAAGGGCAAGAGGAACCTCCACTCCTTACTGGACCTGCAGGGAAACACAGTGACTGAAGACAAAGAAAAGGCTGAGGTCCTGAACACCTTCTTTGCCTCAATGTTTAACAGCAAGGTAGGAGTCCAGGATGAGTGGCCTCCTGAGCTGGGCAATGGGGTCGGGGAGCAGTGTGATGCCCTGGAAATCCATGAGGAATTAGTTTGGGACCTGCTGAGCCACTTGGACACTCACAAGTCCATGGGACCGGATGGGATCCATCCTAGGGTGCTGAGAGAGCTGGCAGATGAACTGGCCAAGCTGCTCTCCATCATTTTCCTCCAATCCTGGCTCACTGGAAGGGTCCCAGGTGACTGGAAACTGGCCAGTGTGGTCCCCATCCGCAAGAAGGGTCGGATGGAGGAACCTGGAAACTCTGGGCCTGTCAGCCTGACCTCAGTGCCAGGGAAAGTGATGGAACAGATTATCCTGGCGGCAATAACTGCGCACCTGAAGGATGGCCAAGGGCTCGGGTCCAGCCAACATGGATTTAGGAGGGGCAGGTCCTGCCTCTCCAACCTGATCTCCTTCTATGATCAGGTGACCCGTCTGGTGGACGTGGGGCAGGCTGTGGATGTGGTCTACCTGGACTTCAGCAAGGCCTTTGACACTGTGCCCCACAGTAAACTGCTGTCTAAGCTGTTAGCTTGTGGCTTGGACAGCAACACTCTGTGCTGGGTTAGGAACTGGCTGGAGGGCCGAGCCCAGAGAGTGGTGGTGAATGGTGCCACATCCAGCTGGCGGCCAGTCACCAGTGGTGTGCCCCAGGGATCAGTGCTGGGCCCCATGCTCTTTAACATCTTCACTGATGATCTGGATGAGGGGGTTGAGTCCATCATCAGCAAGTTTGCAGATGACACCAATTTGGGAACAGATGTTGGTCAGTTAGAGGGTGGAAAGGCTCTGCAGAGGGACCTCGACTGACTGCACAGATGGGCAGAGTCCAATGGAATGGCTTTTAACAAGTCCAAGTGCCTAGTGCTGCACTTTGGCCATGGCAACCCCATGCAGAGCTACAGGCTGGGGTCAGAATGGCTGGAGAGCTGCCAAACAGAGAGGGACCTGGGGCTGCTGATTGACAGCTTCCTAAACATGAGCCAGCAGTGTGCCCAGGTGGCCAAGAGGGCCAATGGCATCCTGGCCTGTATTAGGAATAGTGTGGCCAGCAGGAGCAGGGAGGTCATTGTGCCCCTGTACTCTGCATTGGTTAGGCCACACCTTGAGTCCTGTGTCCAGTTCTGGGCCCCTCAGTTTAAGAAGGACATTGAGACACTTGAACATGTCCAGAGAAGGGCAACAAGGCTGGTGAGAGGCCTTGAGCACAGCCCTCTGAGGAGAGGCTGAGGGAGCTGGGGTTGTTTAGCCTGGAGAAGAGGAAGCTCAGGGGTGACCTCATTGCCCTCTATGTCTACCTGAAAGGTGGTTGTAGCCAGGAAGGGGTTGTTCTCTTCTCCCAGGCAACCAGCACCAGAACAAGGGGACACAGTCTCAAGCTGTGCCAGGGGAGGTTTAGACTTGAAGTGAGGAGAAAGTTCTTCACTGAGCGAGTCGTTCGTCATTGGAATGGGCTGCCCAGGAAGGTGGTGGAGTCGCCGTCCCTGGAGGTGTTCAAGAGGAGATTGGACGTGGCACTTGATGCCATGGTCTAGTCATGAGACCTATCAAGACAGGTTGGACTCGATGATCCTTGGGGTCTCTTCCAACCTTAGTTATACTATGATACTGTGATCTCAGCGCGGGGTCTGGCACTTTCTTCCCTCACCGCCACCCGGTAACTTGGGGGAGGTGTCTCCTGGCCTTTTGGGCCTGGCTAGGCCCAAGGCTGGGGGTATGGGCAGTCTCAGATCTGGCCAGCTGAGACTAGCCTAGCAGTGGACTGGGGGGAGGAGGGGGAAGAAGGACCCCTGGGGGTCTTGGGTGTACCGTCAGGTGGGGATGGGATATTTCTGGTTGTGCTTTTGGGATTTCTTTTGTCACTGTGCTTCTGGCTCTCTGTAAACATTCACCGCTTTCCATTCAAACTTTCCACCACTTCTGCAGTCTGTTTGTTTGAGTCGTTATTTCTGCCCATGGTGGGGAGGGGATCTGCCTCAACCCATCACACAGGCACTGGGCCACCACAGGGATGAACGGTAATAATTTGCTGCCTGAAGCAGCAGCCTCTGAAATCTTCTCTAAGTATTCCAAGCTCTACATCATCAGTCTCCTGGCCACACAGATGTTACGCAGACAACCTGGGGACTCAGTCTATGGAACTTGGTGTGCGTGAATGCTGCCTGCTGGGGTTCCTCTGTTAGCAACAGGGGTGAGCCTTACCATGAAAACTGTTACAGTACCATGCACAGATGGTAGTTGAACTGTTGGCAGAAGTAGTTTCAAACCTTACAGATTTCCCTTTCATTAGCAATGCCTCACTATTCCACACCCTCACAAATTGTTTACTCATGGGTTGAATTCACCTATTGTGATGAATAAAGCAGTAAGTCTGTGAGAATCCAGAGCTCCTAAGGAGCCCAAGAAGAAAAAGTGTTGTCAGTTCAGCTCCTCCATGTGTTTGTCTGTTATTTGTTTTTCTTTGCATGTTTTGTGAAGCTATTCTTCTGGCATTGATTTCACACAATTTTGTTTTAACACACTATATGCCCCCTACCCGCACACAGACACCCTTTTAACCTAACCTCTCTGCTCTGTCCACTTTAGGGTAAATCTGGGATGTTTTGGTCAGATGGCAAAACCTTTCCCCCAGTTTGCAGAACTAGAACTGATATTTTTACAGTCACTGCTGAGTCTGCTGGTTGTAATCCACAGCAATGCACCTGGATTCAATTGCACTTGGATAACTAATTCTGACTGAGGTGTTTCACTTAGTGGGGATTCCACTTTTTTTCATTGTAAACATTAGAGTGTGATTCAGCACTCAGGAGAAAATGTGGCAACAAAAGGTTTGCTAAGCAGTGCTAGGAGTGGAGCCATATTGGGAGCAATTGAAGGAGGAAATGGTCTGGATTTATTGTTTGCATCAAAGATCTTGTGGGTCCCATGGATACCAGGAATGTAGCTAGCAGGATTTTTATTGGATCATCGCAGGATTGTTGCACCTGCTTCTGAAGGGGACAGTGCAACTGGTTTTCTGGCACGATTCTTGGACAAAAAAGCAGACAAGGAGCGATGGGAGCTGGAATCTCCAATATTAATTTTTAAAGAAACTTAGACAATTTTCTTAAAGCCATTTCAAGGAATCCACCAGCCTTTTAGTATCCCTTTTGTCCCTTTACAACTTTCTCACACACAGAAAATACACTCTCAAAATGAGTAAAGACACCAAGCACCCAGGCTTAGATTTTGCTTTAATTAACTAGTCAGTTTTGGGTTTGTTTGTTTGTTTTGTTGGTTTTTGGCTTTTGGTTTTGTTTTCTCTTTAATTTTTAAAACAAAACAAAAAGCAGTTTTGATTATTGAGATATCTCTGCTTTTCTATGGTAACAGCAATACATTTGGTCTCTCATCTCCCCTGTCTCCAGCATGGTGGATAACAGTACTTTCCTGCCCTATAACCTGATTCAAGCACCTTTACCTGCATCTGCACATATTCAAAGGTTTGATCAAGGTTCAAGGTGAGAGCCTTTGGTGGTCATTTCAATTCCTGCAGATTTCACACATGCTTTGCCTCTACACTTCACATTCAGAAATGGCAAACTGATAAATCTAAGCATATCAGTCAGTGGAGGAAAAGAAACTAATAAGGTTTACCAGTTCTCTGCTTTTCTTTTTGTTCACTCAAAGCAACCAGAGCATGTTTTATGCAACAGAGAAATGATCTGAGAGGGTGAAGAAACCCCTGAAGAGGGTTTCCATCACCAGTTCATTTTCACCCCTGTTTTCTAATGAAGCTGGCTACAGGCTCTTCAGGAGACACAGGCCAGGAAGAGGGGGTGGAGGGCTGGCCCTGAACATCAGGGAGGCTCTAGACACCATGGAACTAGAGATCAGGGATGATCAGGTTAAGTGCCTGTGGGTGAAGATTAGAGGGAAGACCAACAAGGCAGACATCCTGGTTGGAGTCTGTTATAGACCACCCAACCAGGATGCCTATTCTATAGGCAGCTAGAGGCTGTCTCAAGATTGCCAGACCTTGTTCTCATGGGCGACTTCAACCTGCCTGATATCTGCTGGGATCTCAGCACAGCAGAGAGGAGGCAGTCTAGGAGGTTCTTAGAGTGCATGGAGGACAGCTTCTTATCCCAGGTGCTGTGTGAGCCTATCAGGGGTAAGGCTATGCTTGACCTTCTTTTTACAAGCAGAGAAGGGCTGGTGGCTGATGTGGTGGTTAGAGGCTGTCTGGGCTCCAGTGACCATGAGGTAATTGAGTGTTCAATATGCAGTCAAGCTAAGAGGGGCAGCAACAAAACCTCCACTCTGGACTTCCAGAGGGCAGACTTCAGGTTACTCAAGGAGCTCACTCAGAAGGTAACTTGGAAAACAGCCTTTAGAAACAAAGGGGTCCAGAAGGGTTGCACCTGCTTCGAAAAGAACTCTTGAAGGCTCAGAACAGGCTGTGCCAATGTGCTGGAAGATGAGCCCTGGGGCAGACAGTCTGGATGGGCAATGAACTTCTGAGTGAATTAAGGGAAAAAAAGAGGAGTTCTCATCTTTGGAAGGAAGGAGAGGTGACCCATGGAATGTTTAAGGATGTTGCTAGGTCATGCAGGAAAAAAAATGAGAGGCAAAAGCCCATTTAGAGCTTAGACTAGACGCACCAGGGGAGGTTTAGGCTGGATGTTAGGAAGAAGTTCTTCGTAGAGAGAGAGATTGGACATTGGAACGTGCTGCCCAGGTGGTGGAGTCACCATCACTGGACATGTTTAGGAGGAGACTTGTTGGGGAGCTCGGTGCCATGGTTTAGTTGATTAGATGGTGTTGGGTGATAGATTGGAATTGATGATCTCCAAGGTCTTTTCCAACCTGGTTAATTCTATTCTATTCTATTCTATTCTATTCTATTCTATTCTATTCTATTCTATTCTATTCTATTCTATTCTATTCTATTCTATTCTATTCTATTCTATTCTAACTGGAATGGTACCTAAACTCAGGTATCAAGATAAACAGATCTAGCATTGATTTAAGAGTGTCTTTTTAGATTTTAAATGGGCTTGGATGAATAATTTGTTAACAAGTGATCTCAGGAGCTGTATGTCGTTCCTTTGTTCAGAAGTTACACCCCAAGGGATCAGAATCATTCCACCCAGGACTAAATCTCTAGATAGCTCTCTCTAGATAATGGAAGGAAATAAATAAATGCTTTAAGAATGAAAAGACAAAAGACATCTTTATTGGATCATGTTGGTCTTGTAATTTATCCACAAGAATCCATTCCTAAGCATATTCAGTCTCAGAGCAGTTGTGCTTTAACACCCATCTCTAGTACACATGGTAATGCTCTCCCCACAGATCAGAATGATGTGACCACTCTGTCTACATTCCCTATATAAAGACATAACCTCACAAAGTTTTCTACTAGTGAATGTTGTGAATATTTTCCATCTTTTATTTTGAAGTCATTATTTTGGAAAGTATTTTTGACAATTAACACCTGTAGGTAGAAACCTAGCTCCAAATGAATAACCACCTCTCACTGTCAATTAATATTATCGACAAGTTCAGATGGTGATTTCTCCCTCCTCCTTTTTTTTCTCTCAGTGATGCTCTTTACTCACCTATAAACTAATCTCTTCTTCCAACAACTAAGCCTAAGGATATTTGTTGCTGCTTCTAGTAATATTTTATCCTGGTTTATCCATCTGAACTTTGAATTTTCTTTCTCAATGAACCAGTTACTTCTATTATTCTTTTTTTTTTTTTTTGTAGCTTTTTGGTCCATCACATTCTACTCACTTTCTGGTAACAATTACTTCAGGTTTGGATTTGTTTTTTTTTAAGTTCCCTTTGTTTCATGTGTTGTTCCACCAACAGTCAACACAATACAATGTGCTGTGTTTGCTGAATCTTATAATGAATTTAAAGAAAGCCTGTAGATGAAAGAGAAGTCATATGGTTTAAGATATATTTTGTGTTCAAAGACATATGGTTTAAATTCAAGGCTTTATTTTGGGGTTGTATCATATCTTTGTCATCAGTTTCTTATCTCCAAGAAGTATATCACCAACAATAATACTATCTTGTAAGAATCTAAATTGATAATTAGAAGATAGAATAATGTGCTTAGATAAGGCAAATCCTTCCAAAATCATGCTTGTGTTTGAGCTTTGCTTTCTCATTAATATGCTTCTGCTAATGCAGGATCAATCAAATTAAATCTCTGCTGATACACTGCTAGAATTTTCCCAGATGTGGTTTTGATTATTGGCAAATAACCTCCTCAAGCAGTTCCTGTGGTGTGTTTGAGAATTAAAATATTTAAATACTTTAAAGAGATGTGATGGTTTCCCTAGTGTGGAGAGTAAAAGACCTCAGCATTAAGTACATAGGCTCTTCATGACATCCTCTCTCCTTGCCAGACTGCTGTTTGAAGCATGCTTTCTTTTATAGTATAGGTGAATCCCACAGTCCTTTCTGTGCTATCATCATTTATGTTGCAGGTGTCTTCATGCAAGCCCTTGGCTTTCTCTGTATCTTCTATGATGCAGCTACCAATATTTCTTTGTACTGGGTAATAATAATACCATCTAAAAATATCCCACTTAGATTATAACAGGGCTTGTTTTAATCCCAGTAGATCAAGCTACGTCCACTATAAGATATATTTCAGATGTATACTTTTATACCCAAAATATGGTGGTGAGTATAAATGTTAACTAACAGAAAGACATTAGATGAGGAAGTGCCAATTTGAAATTCTATCAAAGAATATCACAGAACCATAGAATATTTTGGGTTGAGAGGGACCTTTAAAGGTCTTCCTATTCCACACCTTTCAGTGACCACAGAAATCTTCAACTAGATCAAGTTGTTCAAAGCCCCATCCAACCTGATCTGGAGTGTTTCCAGGGATGGGGAGGCATCTATTGCCTCTCTGGGACACTTGTGTCAGTGGTTTATCATTCTCACTGTATAAAAATTTCTCCTTACATTTAGGTAAATCTGCCCTCTTTAAAAGCATTACCCCTTGTCTTGCCACAACAGATGTACCAAAAGGATTGTCCCCATCCTTATTATGGCCTCCTTCATGTACAAAAATTTGCAGCAGGGTCTTCCTGAAGCCCTCTTTTCTCGATGCTGAGCAGGTCTGACTGTCTCAGCCTGCTGTCGCAGGAGACATGTTTGAGCCCTTTGTTCATTTGTGTGGCCTTCTCTGGACCCATTCCAACAAGTCTCTGTCTTTCCTGTGCTCAGGACTCCGGGTCTGGGTACAGGAGTGTAGGTGGTTTGTCACTAGGCTATAAATTAACAATTCGGCTCCACACTTACTTTGATAACATTTTAATCTACACACAGTACAGATCATAGAATCCTAGATGTCTATTTACACTCTGACCATAATAGATTTTTAAAATTTATAAAGGGAGAAGAAAAATTATCTCACCTTAAGGTAGATCGATTGCCTTCTTAGTATAAGGTAGAATAATTGCCTTCTGTAGTTTCTGTATGAATATAAGGGTGGCCTGAAATTGCTAGCAAGCTCTCAGTCTTCTACAGCTAGGTAAGGTAAATTCTGACATTAACTTTTCTCTGTCTCTGTTCTTGCACCTGGAAAATGTACAGTCTGAAACCTGTACTCATTATCTCACTAATATGCATATAATTTTTAAATAGCAATCTTGAAGATATGATGGCAGAAGGCAGCTTAAAACTAATTAGCCAAGCAAGAAATCTGTTCTCAGTTAAGCAGTGAAGAAGTTGACTGTGTAAAGAGAATAGGTCGAAGTACTGAATTATCCTGCAAGTGACATATCTGTGCTATGAAATTGTTCAGATATAGATTGTATCATTTAAAATGCCATCTAATTCCTGCAAGGGAGAACAAACACTGAAGTTGGCCACATTTAAACTGTAAAAGTTACTTATCTGTAATTGCTGAATTAGGCAGCTCTGGGATAAGCTGGTGGAGTTCCTTTGTTTCCAAGAATGTTTGCTGAAGTTAGCACTGGTATGGATCTATCTGTATTTCACTCAACCACTTAGTGTGCATACACCCACCCTGCCTTCAGGCACTCTCTCAATGTAGGTAGTATTAGAAAAAGCTTAATAAGGAAGGATGGAGATCTGTACCACAGTCATGGAAATCTGGCTCAAACTATTTGAAGGAAATAGAAGAGTGGCTGGTACTCTATGCAGTGATTGTGTGTGAAGTTACTGCCTCTAAAATCTGCCAGTTCAACATCTCTAGAAAATAGTCAGTTTTATTTACTGGCCATTCTGGAATCACTTACAAAAAGAGCATGAGAATCCTTCCAAATTGTCATCTCTGGTCAGGGACACAATACCATAAATTGAAAATGCAATGTTAGAGACACACTTGTGAACAGCACTTCATCTTGTATTGAGATACATGAGATTAAAGAGAAAAGTTTATTTTAGGTTAAAACTTTCTCCTCATCTTTCTGTTTTCTTAGCTGAAATTTTGACCATTTCATTCTTGTAATTCCAGGCATACATAATAAGGCTACTACTAGAAAACATTTGCTCACATTACTCATTAATATTGATCCTGAGGGAACAGCAGGTCACTAACAAAACACAGTCATCATGTCTATGGTGCTTTATGACATCAGCCCAAGCTTTGTAAGAGTGTTCCTCCCACAGGGTTTGTGAGTTCATTCTGCCAGTTTCCGGGATCAAACTCCTGAGTTCAAAGGGTTTGTCTTGGTAGCTCCTGCGCTTCTTTTCCCTGGTAAGAGTGGCCAAAACTCTCACTGCTCTCAGATGTGATGTAGGATTATGTTTCTAGTGTCGAAGCTAATAATGTTTCATAGGAGGCAGAAATGCAGGGAACACCGCCCCTACACCTACATGACTTTGATTCATGTAACTCAATCTTTTGGCATCTCAGAGACACATTTATGACATAGTTTATTACATGCCAGCAAGATGGCTGTGAGACTTTGGAGGTATTTTCTTCCATGATGCCTAGATGACAAAGTCTGGATAAGGCAACTAGATATTGAATCCAAAGTAAGGCAAGATGAAACACAGCCTATAAGCAGTATTTTATGTAGCTTCTGTGGTGAAAGGAAAATTCTGTACCACAAATGGCCTAATCTTATTGATTTATTTCATTTGAAAATCAGTGGCTTGCTACACAAAACAAGTCAAAGTTTCTTCATGATCAGAAGAAATAGTGTGTATATCACATCACATTACATACCTTGAACCCTCTCTACACATGCAGAAATGGCAAACAGTGAGGCCTGCACAACCACTCACCCTCCCAAGCATGTGAGCCTGTAGCATACTATGGAATGAACCAGCAAAACTGCTGGCCAGTGGTGACCATGGAGGCATTTTGTCACCTTAAGACTAGATAATGACAATGCACTGTTTTACACAGGAGGAAAATGGAACTGCCTGATTCAGGGAAGTAGGTCTCATGCTGAAATGTTTGCTTTTCTGAAGTGGGCTTTCACATCCTTTGAGTTCACAAAATACCACGTAAAATCTTGGCCTCCAAAAAAACCCACGTCTGTTAAAAAATGTAGGTCAAACTGCAGAGCCATGCCTCTCATAGCTGTTATTTTATTGGAAGTGTCTGCAGTGCTCATTGGACATCTTTTTGGTTTTTTTTGATATAGAGATAAAACTATGCAACTGGCTGAATATTTTAATGGATCATTTGTTGAGCAAATCTCTTAACTTTGTCAATGGATACATTCATGGAGTAGTGTAAGAGAAAGTCTGTGATGAAATCTTACTGTTGAGCAGTATGGTGAATGGCTCAAATGAACTTTTCTTAAAAGTCAGTGTGAACATGAACTGAATTTCAAATTTACATTTGGTTGATTCATCTTTTCACCTCGGTATTGCTTTTCATGTCACTCTACTGCTTAGTTTCAGAAAAGAGCAAAAGCACATGCACAGCTAGACTCTGTAAAAGCCTTTCAGATTGCATATTCTTTTAGAAAGCATGGGACTTTCAGCTTGTATTGCAAAATCATAAAGCTCACCTGGATAAGGATTTTCCTCCATATCACCCTTTTGCCAGATATAGTAATTTACTCTCCTCTCCTACCACCTGCTTGCATATTCAAGGAGCTGTCTACAAGGCTATTATCTCTCCCCAGATATTGATTTCTGGTCAGATGGTCTCTATTCTTCCCACTTTCTATTAGAAAGAGTGGATATGAGCTTAGCTCTGCAGCCATGTGTTCATAAGCTCATATATGTTTACACGCACTCATTGTAAAATGTGCTTTGACAACCCCCTGCAAAGGCTTTTCCCAGATTAAGGAGCTGTAAGCAGCTTTGGACTGCTTGACCCTGCTGGTTCATCATTTATAATGTTCAAAACATGTACATGGCCAATTTGAGTTTATCTAAACTCTTAAGAAGAAACTCTTCAATTAAAGATCATGCGAAGTGACATTGACAGTAACTCTCTTACCAGTATAGTCTGCTTATATCACAGTGAGGTGCTGGGAAAAGTGTTCATCCCTTCACAAAACAAATCAGAGAACATAATCTTCGGAGTAGTTATTTTTAGAACCCATTTTTCATAACCTTGAAAGGAAAAAATGGTTTACTATCAAATGTTCCAGTAAGATTTCACTGCAGAGCATTGCTTGGGCTGTAATTTTTGAACACCCCACTTTCAATTAAAAGAAAAACATATTTATGTATAAAAATGAACGTTATCCCCTTTTTCCCCAGTGTCAGTCAGACAGAATGTTGTATGGTTTTAGCAAATGATGCCATACAATCTTTGTGTCACATCAGACACCAGAGCAGTAAGTTCACTGGGGGATATTTGCAAGGGTATCCCAGCTGAATTGAGATGTCTCCTAGTCCTTTTTCTAAATTGCCACATTTGCTGCCTGCTGTAGAAAGGGGAAGCCACCAATTGATTTCTAATTCTGCAAACCCCAGGGTGTAAATGTGATTAGCAGTAATTGGAGAAGTTCAGCAACTGTTAATTTCTCCTCTCTTTGTTGCTTTTCCTGTTTAAAATATTAACGAAAGGCGTATGTAGGCCAAAACTCGCTCTGATGCAGCTGAACAAAGGATACATATTTAATCAGAGCTGTGGGATCCCGACGCGGTTGTCTGAAACAAATGTGACATGTGCTTCCTCTCCCTCGAAAAGGGAGTCAGGCAACTAATAAACGGCATCAGTGTTTTGCTGCAATGTTCATTGTCTACATGATGTCGAGTTTAATGTCATTACACCATGTAGAAAAGACAGAAGTACACTGCTAAATTTGTCTTTCCCAGTTGGCTGTCCCTTAGGAGATTATAATGCAAGTGGTGGCTTTGTTTGTTTCATGCATAAGTGTGCACATGTTCTTAAGTTTTGAGTTGTGAAGGAAGGTGACGAGACATTAACCCCTGCATGGCTGAGTGTCTCCCCAGAAAGAAGCCATTTTACTTCAACATTAAATTATTAGGGTTTATTTTTTTTCTCTAACTGTATCATCTTCCCCCCCCCCCCCCCCCCCCCCAGACAAGATTCTCCACCATTCGTCCGCAGGTACAAAGAGTTACTGATACTTCTTAGCAAGGAAACAGGCCTGGACCTGTGTTTACCTTTAGTCCCTAGTGTGACATATTTTTCATTTATTAACCTAGAGGCAGGAAGTTCATGGGCACAGCATTGTGTAATCCTACTCAAAAGGGTTTGGCTATCTTAGGAAGCCAACTGGAAAGCTTGGCTGACTTGGCTTTGATAATTCACTCTTAGATGGCTAAAGCTAAGACAGGCAGATCTCATCTCTGTACTTTTTGAAGCAAGAACCTTATCTCAGAATGCGTGGAAAATTGTGAGTTAACAGAGATGTTGATTGAAAAACAGAAAAAAAGATTTTCAGTAGGAACCACTCTTCACAGAAATGCCCTGAGGACACCTTGTTACAGATCACAGAATGTTAGGGGCTGGAAGGGGCCTCCAGAGATCATCCAGGCCAACCTCCCTGCCAGAGCAGGATCACCCAGGGCAGGTCACACAGGAACACATCCAGGTGGGTTTTGAATGTCTGCATAGAAGGAGACTCCACAACCTCCCTGGGCAGCCTGCTCCAGTGCTCTGTCACTCTCACAGTGAAAAAGCTTTTCCTTTGGTTCCTGTGGAATGTCCTCTTCTCCAGCTTGCCCCCACTGTCCCTTGTCCTGTCATAGAATCCTTCCTGATGAGTAGTGGACAGTCTGTAGGAGGCATAACTTTTGGAAAGCTAAAGTCCACAAGAGAAACAGATATTTAATTCTATTTTTGAAAGGCTAGAAGATTGCCTCAGGCTGAAGAATGTGTATTTGCAACTACCATCCTGAAAGATTGCAGGCATTACAGAGATACACCCCAAAACCTCTCCTGCTCTTGGAGAACCATGAACGTGTTGGAAATGGGAGCCTCTCCAGAGTCATCTGGCTCTGAGCTACAGAGCTCATGCTGGAGAGTGACCATTACCTCACTGAACTCTTTATCAGACAGGAAGCCCAAAAGCTTCAATTTACCTGTCTCACTAAACCCCTTTGTAACAGTCCCAAAGATTATTCCTTATTAAACCACTGCTATAGGGAGAGAAGGGAACCAAAAGGTGTTGTATAACTCGTAACTTGCACTATCTAATGCTTAAGAGATATGAGAAACATGAGTTTTGGACATTCAAATGCAAAAATATTGATCTCCCAGGGAAACTTCCAGTATGGGCATATCCTTCCCTCTTGGGATGACCCACTGACTAACACCATTATAAATGTAGTATCACCCTATAAATATGACTTTCATATTTGCCTGATGTTTGTTGTCTGATCTGCTCTGATGAGAGCTAAAGGAGATTGCCAAATAGAGCATTGGTGGTGCTCTGAGCTCCGATGCGGTGTCTGTGACATTATGAACATTCAGCTGTCACACCCAAAGGCACAAAAAACAGATGCACCTCACATGGTCAGACAGCATATCTTCAGACTCCAATTCTGTCACCTCTTGATAATTCATGTATTTAATTTGTCATTTGCTCTGTGTTTCTTTCAGGGGAAAACACAACTTTGACTTGTTTTGCAAAGAAACGTCCAGAGATGTGTCGTTGTTTTCTCATTCGACTGTAACCAAGGTCATGAGGCTCTCAGGTGTCACCAGGAGAGTGAGCTGCCTGTTTTTCAGTAAGCTGTGTTTGGTATTGCTGGTCTGTTTTCTTTTCACAATCCAGTCTGGACTTTGCAATAAGCAGCTATTGTTAAAACATTTTAAATGAGGTTTATTAACAGTGCATTAATTGTATATGGCAATGTCATATACCCATACACTGATCTGTGCCATATTGATTTATATGATTGTTCAGTTAATGTTATTAAATATATTATTTATCACACACCCTCATATAAACAAACACTTACCTTTGCAGCATTTTCCACAGAAAAAAAATACTGAGCTTGGAAACTAAACAGCTAGAGGTGGGACTGCTTTCCCTTCCCTTGTAGTATCCAATCCTTTCTGCTGTTTGTTTAATGATTACTATCTCAAGCTGCCTCAGGCTGCACCAGGGGAAGTTTAGCCTCGAGGTGAGGAGAAAGTTCTTCACAAAGAGAGTTGTTGGCCTTTGGGCTGTGCTGCCCAGGGAGGTGGTGGAGTCACCATTCTTGGAGGTGTTCAAGAGGGGATTGAATGTGGCACTTGGTTCCATGGTTTAGTAGTAATGAGGTCTTGGGTGACAGGTTGGACTTGATGATCTCTGAGGTCTTTTCCAACCTTATTGATTCTATGATTCTATGATTCTATTTCTGAGACACCTCTTCAAGTGTTATAGAGCAATTTTTCCTCCAGTTTTCTCTGGATTACATCCCAGATACAGAGAGGCACCATCATACTGGAAGTCAGAAACTGGAAGCATGCCCCCCCTTGCTGTACTATTACCTGTTATGAAGTAAGATCAGATAGTTTTAAGAGTTTTGTTTCCCATTCTGGCTGCAGTCACAAGCAAGTTTTGGACAGGGTGTTTTGCTCCAAAGATACACTACACAGCCCTATTCTGCACATGGAACACCTGAACTTGGACAACTTGGAATTCAGGGGACAACTTCAGACACTGCTAAGCACCTCTTCCCCTGGTCTGCACCTTTCCTTAGGCCCCCATATGTTTATACCATGAACAAATCCAGCTGTGAACTGAGCTAGCTTTCAGAAATAAATGTTTCTCTCTGCTGACAATTAGAATGACATTGTCTAATAGAGTTACATGAAATGAGTCAAGGTTCTTGCTCTGCAGTTGTCAAATAAATTAATATTCTTTTAACGTCCTTCTGAACAAACCTGTTATAGATTTCCCCCTAGCAAAACCTTCTGGAGGAAAAGGTAACCTCATTAACTCCCAAGACTGGAAAATAGAGACCATTGGACCTCCATAAATGCAATAAATAGAGATAAGTGTCTCCAGAATATGAGTCAAATTAGAGAAACAAACAATGGCTTGAGTTGGAAAGGACCTTTAGAGTTTATCGAGTCCAACACCCCCCCCTACAAAGAGCGGGGGTATCTTCAACTAGCTCAGGCTGCTCAGAGCCCTGTCCATCCTAGCCTGTAATGTTTCTGGGAATGGGGCATCTACAACCCCTCAAGGCAAACTGCCTGTGTTTCATTACCCTCATTTCTCCTTTCTGTCTCATCTAAATTTCCCTTCTTTTATTTTGACCTCAGGACCTCTTGTGCTGATTTTCTCCATCTTTCTTATGCTCCTCTTAAAGTTCTGAAAGGCTGTTCCAAAAGCCTTCTTATCTCAAGGTTAAACAGCACCAACTGTCTCAGCCTGTCCTCACAGGAGAGGTGTTTCAGCCCTCTGATAATGTTGTGGCTCTCATCATAATACTCCAAATATTTTTCTCACTCCTCCTTGATTCATGAGGGAAGCCTAAGAAAAGGAGGGGCTGGCTTAGCTTCAGACACATAAGTCACCTGTAGTTATTTATATCTGGACTTACCCTTCTTAGGATATGCACCAAGAAGAGTTGTCTGTACAGTCACTATCACTTCCTGAACTATACACAAAAGTCTGATTATATGAAAGACACTGCACGCCCTTTCACTGCATATACTATGTCTCTAGAGCAACCCACTTAGATGCAGGTACCTAAACTGTAAACACCTGAGATGGGAAAAAGGAATCTGACAGAAAGCTCATGGATCCCAGATATAAGTTTTTGCAAATTAGAACTAATTTAATGATTTTTTTTTTTGGTAAACTCCACTTCTTTGAATGAAGTTTAAAATAATAAAAAGATGGAAACCAAACTCATTTAGTGCTCAAATTTACCCCTTTCCAATCTTAGTAGAAGGAAAGAAAGGAGAGGCAAAGATGTGTTCTTTCACCAAACAGCTTGGAAGAAACAACAGTTAAGGTCATTCTTTGGTCTGGGTTTTGGTCTGGGCTTTGGTCTATTTGTCACTGGATACTGTAGTCATGAAGTAAATGAAGTCCAATGTAATTAATGAAATGAAAATTAATGAAATGAAATGAAATGATGATAAACTCCCCACCTTGTAGAAGAGTACCCAGGTGGAAAATATACAGACACGCCACACTGAACTGCTGGTCTTTTTGCATTCCCAAGAAAAACCCATTGCTAAATAGTTTCTGGAGTCAGAGGTTTGAATTTTGCTGCTCTCTCCTTTAGTGTGTCCCTCTCTTCTTCTTTCAGTCTCTGACATAAGGTATTATACATCTTCACTCAGTTCTCTACCTCCTCCTGTTGTGTCTCCTTTCAGGGAGTGCTCTTACTAAACCTTTACATCATGCTAACCTTCAACTTGTTTGGAGGTCTCTCAAAGAAGCTCATTTTGTCTCGTGGCAATGAAAAGGCGGTCCTAAATACATAGAATACATAGAATACGTAGAATAAACCACGTTGGAAGAGACCTTCAAGATCATCACGTCCTACCCATCAACCAATCCAACACCACCCAAACAACTAACCCATGGCACCAAGCACCCCATCAAGTCTCCTCCTGAACACCTCCAATGATGGTGACTCCACCACCTCCCCAGGCAGCCCATTCCAATGGGCAATCACTCTCTCTGTATAGAACTTCTTCCTAAGCTCCAACCTAAACCTCCCCTAGCGCAGCCTGAGACTGTGTCCCCTTGTTCTGGTACTGGCTGCCTGGGAGAAGAGACCAACCTCTGCCTGTCTACAACCTCCCTTCAGGTAGTTGTAGAGAGCAGTAAGGTCACCCTTGAGTCTCTTCTCCAGGCTAAGCAACCCCAGCTCCCTCAGCCTCTCCTCATAGGGATTGTGTTCCAAACCCCTCACCAACTTTGTTGCCCTTCTCTGGACTCGTTCCAGCAAGTCAACATCCTTCCTAAACTGAGGGGCCCAGAACTGGACACAAGACTCGAGGTGTGGTCTAACCAGTGCAGTGTACAGGGGCAGAATGACCTCCCTGCTCCTGCTGGCCACACTGTTCCTGATGAAGGCCAGGATGCCATTGGCCCTCTTGGCTGCCTGCGCACACTGCAGGCTCATGTTCAGCCTACCATTGACCAACACCCCCAGGTCCCTCTCTACCTGTCCGCTCTCCAGCCACTCTGACCCCAGCCTGTAGCACTGCATGGGGTTGCTGTGGCCAATGTGCAGAACCTGGCACTTGGATGTGTTCAATCTCATGCCCTTGGACTCTGCCCATCTGTCCAGCCTGGCAAGGTCCCTCTGCAGAGCCTCTCTACCCTCCAGCAGATCAACTCCTGCCCCCAGCTTGGTGTCGTCAGCAAATTTACTGATGATGGACTCAATGCCCTCATCCAGATCATCAATAAAGATATTAAAGAGCATGCAGCCTAGCACTGATTCCTGGGGCACACCACTGGTGCCTGTCCGCCAGCTGGATGTGGCACCATTCACCACCACTCTCTGGGCTCGGCCCTCCAGCCAGTTCCTAACCAAATGCAGTGTGCTCCCATCCAAGCCATGGGCTGACAGCGTGGCCAGGAGTTTGCTGTGGAGAACGGTGTCAAAGGCCTTGCTGAGGTCCAGGTAGACTACATCCACAGCCTGCCCCACATCCACCAGGCAGTCACCTGATCATAGAAGGAGATCAGGTTGGAGAGGCAGGACCTGCCCTTCCTAAATCCATGTTGGCTGGACCTGAGCCCTTGGCCATCCTTCAGGTGCGCAGTTATTGCTGCCAGGACAATCTGTTCCATCACTTTCCCTGGCACTGAGGTCAGGCTGACTGGCCTGGAGTTTCCAGGTTCCTCCATCCTACCCTTCTTGTGGATGGGGACCACACTGGCCAGTTTCCAGTCACCTGGGACCTCTCCAGTGTGCCAGGACTGGGGGAAAATACTAGAGAGCGGCTTGGCCAGTTCATCTGCCAGCTCTCTCAGCACCCTAGGATGGATCCCATCCGGTCCCATGGACTTGTGAGTGTCCAAGTGGCTCAGCAGGTCCCGAACTAATTCCTCATGGATTTCCAGGGCATCACACTGCTCCCCGACCCCATTACCCAGCTCAGGAGGCCACTCATCCTGGACTCCTACCTTGCTGTTAAACATTGAGGCAAAGAAGGTGTTCAGGACCTCAGCCTTTTCCTTATCTTCGGTCACTGTGTTCCCCTCCAGGTCCAGTAAGGAGTGGAGGTTCTTCTTGCCCTTCTTTTTAGCATTGATATATTTGTAAAATTGCTTTTTATTGTCTTTCACAGAGGTGGCCAGCTTCAGTTCCAACTGGGCCTTTGCCTCTCTAATTTTATTCCTACATAGTCTAACCACTTCCTTAAACATACCTCGAGAAGCCTTCCCCTCCTTCCAAAGGTGATACAGCCTCTTTTTTTCCCTTAATTCCTCCAGGAGCTGCTTGCCCATCCAGGCCGGTCGCCTTCCCCGCCGGCTCATCTTTCGGCACATGGGGACCGCCAGTTCCTGTGCCTTCAAGAGCTCCTGTTTGAAGTAGCTCCAACCCTCCTGGACCCCTCAGTTCTTGAGGGCTGCTACCCAGGGAACTTTCCCAATAAGCTGCTTGAATAAGCTGAAGAGGGTTCTGTTGGTGCTCCTCCCTATCTCCCTGCATATTGAAAACTTCACTATCTCGTGGTCACTGCACCCTAGGCAGCCTCCCACGGTCACATCTCCCACCAGCCCTTCCCTATTGGAGAACAGCAGGTCAAGCAGAGCCTGTCCCCTGGTAGGCTCACTAAACAGCTGCGTCAGGAAGCAGTCCTCCATTCACTCCAGGAATCTTCTGGACTGCCTCCTCTCTGCTGAATTAAGTTTCCAGCAGGTATCTGGCAGGTTGAAGTCGCCCACGAGGACAAGATCTGATGATCTTGAGACAGCCTCCAGTTGTTTGTAGAATAATTCATCAGCCTCCTCATCCTGGTTGGGTGGTCTGTAACAGACTCCAACCAGGATGTCAGATTTGTTAGGCTGCCCTCTGATTTTAACCCACAGGCTCTCAATGCGCTCATCTTCCACCTCAATTTCTGTGGCAGAACGTGACTCCCTAATATACAAAGCCACCCCTCCTCCTCTTCTCCCTCTCCTGTCCCTCCTAAAGAGCCTGTAACCGCCCAGTGCAGCACTCCAATCATGCGTGCTGTCCCACCAAGTTTCTGAGCTGGTGACTATATCATAGTCACCCTGGTGGACCAGGACCTCCAGCTCCTCTTGCTTATTGCCCAGCTGCGTGCATTGGTGTACCTGCACTGCAGCTGGGCTCCCAACCTCTCAATTGACCCTACCTTGTGCCCTACTCTTTCCTCTGCAGAGGGACCGATATCCTCACCCACCCCCTTCAGACCTAGTTTAAAGCCCTCCTAATGAGCCCTGCCAACTCTAGTGCTAGGACTCTCTTACCCCTTCTAGATAAATGCACCCCATCAGGACCCAGCAGGTCAGGTGCAGTAAAAGTTGTCCCACGATCAAAGAAGCCAAAGTTCCTCTGCTGGCACTATCCCCTGAGCCACTTGTTGATAGTGTGGGTTCTGTTCCTCTCAGTGTACTCCCCTGCCACTGAGGGAACTGAGCAGAACACCATTTGAGCTCCTGCCCCATCAACCAATTGTCCAAGGGCCCTGAACTCCTTCTTAATCACCCTGGTGCCCTTCTTGTCAATCTCATCACTCCCAGCCTGTATTACCAGCAGAGGGCAATAGTCAGAGGGATGGTTCAGCTTTGGGTTTCTCCTTGCAATGTCCCTTACCCGCGCCCCGGGTAGGGAGCAGACCTCCCTGTGGGATGGGTCGGGAAGACATATGGGTCCCTCAGTACCCCCCAGGAGAGAGTCCCCAACAACTATAACCCTTCTCCTTTTCTTTGTGGAGCTGGTCGTTGTAGCTGGTGGGGACTGCTTGGGCTTAGGCTCCTCTCCAGAGCTGGTCGTTACAGCTGGTGGGGACCGCTTGGCCTTAGGCTTGGCCTTGGGCTCCTCTCCGGAGCTGGTCGTTACAGCTGGTGGGGATTGCTTGGCCTTAGGCTCCCCTCTGGATGGCTGCTCCTCAGGCCTCTCATCCCTACTGCCCTCGGCCTGCAGGGCCTCACACTTATTATGCAAGGGCAGCAGAGGAGGAGGAGGGGGCCGGGGTGGATTTCTCTTGCCACACTTGGCAGGGACCTGTATCCATCCCTCTCCATTTCCAGGGACCCTTCCCTCAGCAGGGGAGATCTGCAGAGCCTTCTCCCACAAATCTAACTCCCTTTCACTTTCCCTTATTGTCCTTAGCCTAGATACCTCCTTCTTCAGTTCAGCCACTTCGTCCTTCAGCTCTGCCACCAGGCTGAGGAGAAAGTTCACCTGGTCACACCTGACACAGGTGTCCTCTCCCTCCCGCTCTGTTCCAAGTGCCAGGCTGAAGCACTCTATGCAGCTGGCAGCCTGGACTCCAGCATGCTGATGAAACAACTCTGTCTGGGTAGATGCTGTTTTTCTACTCTATTGTCTAACAACATCTGGTGCTAAACCATGGCCCTTAGCACTATGTCTACATACATTTTAAACACCTTCAGAGATTCAGCCACCTCTCTGTGCACCCTGTTCTGCTGTTTAACAGCCCTTTCAGTGATGAAGTTTCTTCTAATGCCCAATATGAACCTCTCCTCGTGCAACCTAAGGCCATTTCCTCTCACCTTATCACTTGTTACTAGGGAGAAGAGCCAACACCCACCTGTGTCCAACTTTCTTTCAGGTAGTTGCAGAAAGCAAAGTTTCCCTTCAGCCTTGTTTTGTCCAGACTGAACTATCTTAGTCCCCTTAGCCACTTATCATAAGAGCTGGTCTCCAGACCCTTCACCAGCTTTGTTGTCCTTGTCTGGACACACTCCAGGACCTCAATGTCTTTCTTCCAGTGAGGGCACCAAAACTGAATGCAGTACTCAAGATGTGGCCTCAAGACTGCTGAGTACAAGCACTTCCCTAGTTCTGCTTCTCACATTTTTCCTGATACAGATCAGGATGCTGTTGGTCTTCTTTGCCCCCTGAGCACACTGCTGGCTCAAGTTCAGGAGGCTGTCGATTGGCACCCCGAGTTTTTTCTGCTGGGCAGTTCTTAAGCCATTCTTCCCTGCAGCATTGCATGGGGTTGTTGTGACTCAAGTGCAGAACCTGGCACTTGGTCTTGTTAAACCTCACGCAACTGACATCAACCCATTGATCCAGACTGTCCAAATCTGAGAGTCTACCTACCTGCTCCCAGCTTAGTGCCATCTGCAATCTTTTCGTTCAGATGATTGATAAAGATATTAAATAAAACTAGACCCAGTACTGAGCCCTGGGGAACACCACTTGTGACCAGCCACCATCTGGATTTAACTCCATTCATCGCCACTCTTTGGGCCCAGCCATCCTAACAGTTGTTTACCCAGCGAAGAGTCCACCCATATAAACCATGAGCAGATGTTTTCTCCAAGAGGATGCTGTGGGATACAGTGTCAAGCAGTAAAGGTGAGCCCTGTGTGTCCTCCTGAAACAAGCTGTAGAGCTGTGAGAAATACCATGAACTTTGTCACTTAGATTCTAGACAAATGGACAACAGTTCTTTACAATGCAGACCACTGATCACCATATCTGAAAACGCCTCTTGAATGGCTGATACAGTGCATTTCCTCTTCTGGACTGGTGTTTACATACTGTGGAGATGGGTAACATATCTTTGCACACAAAGAATGCTATAAAAGCTTCTACTTCTGAAAACATTTGACTCATGTTTTTCCCAGAGTGTTCACAAAAACGTTTAGCCTCAAAGACGACAGAAAAAAATTGTTCAGCCACAAATACAGTCTTGGTAGAAAATAAATGTTGTGCTTTTTATTCAAGACTAGCAAGATGAGAGGAGACTTCTGCTTTAGAGCTCTTCAACTGGTCTGTGTCTTTATTTCTCAATTTGCCTATTTTCTCTCTTACAACATGCTTCATCCTCCTTTCCCCTTAGAACAACCATGAAATTGAATTTACAGCTAATTTGCCATGCTAAGAAATGCAATTTAGATTCTCTAAGTGAGGCTGCCTTTTTCTAAAAAGAGAGGTCTCTCACTACTTCTATTTTTTTACCTGGCATACTTCTAAACTTACTCCTTCAGAATGGCAAGTATAATAAATGTGTCAAAAACATTCACATCAAAATGGTGATATGAGTTATTTTCTCTTCTCCTGACACTTCTTGTTCTCTTTCACCCAGGTGTTTCCATGAAGTGGCACAAACCTTTTTCTTTTCCTCTTGTTTTCCCCTGCCTTTCTGCCCAAGAGTAGAAACAGGCAATCCTGCTTCTAGTGAACTGAAAGCTTTTCTTTCTCTTTTTGCTTTTATTCAGGTGTACATTTTTACAGTTGAATTGCCTTCAAGTCCAGGGGAGACTTCCTTTCCAAACATATCTTTAATGCACAATGAACTAGCCAGAAAATTGAAATTAATGCAAACCCTACATGCTGTTGCAGATACATAGAATACATAGAATATACCAGGTTGGAAGAGACCTTCAAGATCATTGCATCCAACCCATCAACCAATCCAACACCACCTAAACAACTAACCCATGGCACCAAGCACCCCATCAAGTCTCCTCCTGAAAACCTCCAATGTTGGCAACTCCACCACCTCCCCAGGCAGCCCATTCCAATGGGCAATCACTCTCTTTGTATAGAACTTTTTCTAACATCAAGCCTAAACTTCCCCTGGTGCAGCCTGAGACTGTGTCCTCTTGTTCTGGTACTGGTTGACTGAGAGAACAGACCAACATCGGTCTGTCTACAACCTCCCTTCAGGTAGTTGTAGAGAGCAATAAGGTCCCCCCTGAGTCTCCTCTTCTCCAGGCTAAGCAACCCCAGCTCCCTCAGCCTCTCCTCGTAAGGCTTGTGTTCCAAACCCCTCACCAACTTTGTTGCTCTTCTCTGGACTCGTTCCAGCAAGTCAACCTCCTTCCTAAACTGAGGGGCCCAGAACTGGACACAGGACTCGAGGTGCGGCCTAACCAGTGCAGTGTACAGGGGCAGAATGACCTCCCTGCTCCTGCTGGCCACACTGTTCCTGATGCAGGCCAGGATGCCATTGGCCTTCTTGGCTGCCTGGGCACACTGCACTGTTTAGCTCAAACAGCCTGCTCCCCATCTGAAGATACCAGATGATTACACAGTAAAAAAACCAATGTTCTGGAGGCCAAAAGGTGCAATTTTATTGGCTTTTAAGTCACAGGATGTTAAAAGTGTTTAGATACTGAATTATGATGGAACTAATCAGCTATTAAATGTCTACAAAGGTGATTCCTGTCCAAAAAGTTCATAACTGCAATAGTTATCCAAGTTCCTGTGCCCTGTGGGGTTATTCAGCCATGACTTAGAAGCTTAGGATTCTGCTATCATAAAGTGAAGACAGATATGTCTATGAAAGCTGCTGTGCCCACCAGTAAGGAATTGCCTAAACTAGCCACAATCCATGCCCAGTAGAGGAGTTAGGACAGGACTGCCCTTAAGGACAGGTAATCAGCCAGGCACCTAAATATGCATCTGAAAGCAAAGTCTACTTTTAGTCAGCATTTCTGAACATTATTTTCACCTGAAGTCATAGTGGCAGCCTGGGCATGTGGACAAAGATGTCCTTAAGTTCAATAAGTTGAATATGGGTGAGGAGGCTCTTTTAGCAACTGTACTCTTTCCATTCCTTACCCACACCTGTCCTGAAACAAAGACTTGAATACTGTTGGCCTTCATCTCAGTGGAGTGCCTTATCCATGAAGATACACCTCAGGGATCAGTGCTGGGCCCCATGCTCTTTAATATCTTTACTGATGATCTGGAGGAGGGGATTGAGTTCATCAGCAGAAAATTTGCAGATGACACCAAGCTGGGGACAGGAGTTGATCTGTTAGAGGAGAGCTCTGCAAAGGGACCTTGACAGGCTGGACAGATGGGCAGAGGCCAAGGGCATGAGATTGAACACATCCAAGTGCCAGGTTCTGCACATTGGCCACAACAACCCCATGCAGTGTACAGACTGGGGTCAGAGTAGATGGTGTTGGTTGATAGGTTGGACTTGATGATATTGAAGGTCATTTCCATCTGGTTGATTCTATTATTCTATTCTATTCTATTCTATTCTATTCTATTCTATTCTATTCTATTCTATTCTATTCTATTCTATTCTATTCTATTCTGTCTTTAAACTAGATTTGATAGGGGAAGGGGCTGGAACCAGACCCCCCAGACAGAAGTCTGGGGATGGTAAGCTGGAGTCAGAGGTGAAACCAGCAGGCCAGCTGAAGTGCATGGACACTAATGAATGAAGCATGGGTAACAAACAAGTGGAGCTGGAAGCCTTGCTGCAGCAGGAAAGTTATGATGTAGTTGCCATCACAGAGACGTGGTGGAACGACTCACATGACTGGAGCGCTGCAATTGACGGCTACAGGCTCTTCAGGAGAGACAGGCAAGGAAGAAGGGGTGGAGGGGTGGCCCTGTACATCAGGGAGGCACTAGATGCCATTGAGATGGAGATCAGGGATCATCAGGTTGAGTGTTTGTGGGTGAGAATTAGAGGGAAGACCGGCAGGGCAGACATCCTGGTTGGAGTCTGTTATAGACCACCCAGCCAGGAGGAAGATGTTGATGAAGCATTCTATAGGCAGCTTAAGGCTGTCTCAAGATCACCTGACCTTGTTCTCATGGGTGACTTCAACCTGCCTGACATCTGCTGGGATCTCAGCACAGCAGAGAGGAGACAGTCTAGGAGGTTCTTAGAGTGCATGGAGGACAGCTTCTTATCCCAGGTGCTGAGTGAGCCTACCAGGGGTAAGGCTATGCTTGACCTCCTCTTCACCAACAGGGAAGGGCTGGTGGGGATGTGGTGGTCGGAGGCTGTTTAGGGGCCAGCGACCATGAGATAATTGAATTTTCGGTATTCGGTCAAACTAAGAGGGGCAGCAAGAAGACCTCCACTCTGGACTGCCGGAGGGCAGACTTCAGGTTGCTCAAGGAACTAACTCAGAAGGTTCCTTGGGAAACAGCCCTTAAAAACAAAGGGGTCCAGGAGGGCTGGGCCTGCTTCAAGGAAGAACTGTTGAAGGCACAGGATCAGGCTGTGCCAATGCGCTGGAAGATGAGCCGCCAGGGCAGACAGCCAGCCTGGATGGGTGATGAGCTTCCAATAGAACTAAGGGTTAAAAAGAGGGTGTATCATCTTTGGAAGAAAGGGGAGGCAACCCATGGAAGGTTTAAGGATGTAGCCAAATCATGCAGGAAGAAAATTAGGGAGGCAAAAGCTCATTTGGAGCTTAAACTGGCCTCTGCTGTGAAGAACAACAAGAAGTCCTTCTATAAATATAATAATAGCAAGAAGAAGGGCAGGGACAACCTCCACTCCTTGGTGGACAGAGAGGGGAAAGTTGTATCAAAGGATGAGGAGAAGGCAGAGGTACTTAACACCTTCTTTGCCTCTATTTTTTCTAGCAGGACAGAATGTCTTCCAGACAGCTGGCCTGCAGAGCTGGCAGAAGGAGCCAGGGAGCAGTATAGTTCCCCTGTGTTACAAGAGGAGGTAGAGATGGCCTCAGCCACTTGGATCCCCACAAGTCCATGGGACCAGATGGGATCCATCCTAGGTTGCTGAAAGAGCTGGCAGATGTGCTGGCCAAGCCAGTCTCCATCATTTTTCAGCAGTCCTGGCTCACTGGGGAGGTCCCAGAAGACTGGAAGCTGCCAACATGATGCCCATCCACAAGAAGGGCTGGTTGGATGAGCCAGGGAATTCCAGGCCTGTCAGCCTGACCTCAGTGCCAGGCAAGATTATGGAAGAGGTCATCTTGAGTGCAATCACACAGCACTTCCAGGATGGCCAAGGGATCAGGCCCAGCCAGCATGGATTTAGGAAGGGAAGGTCCTGCCTCACCAACCTGATCTCCTTCTATGATCAAGTGACTGCCTGGTAGATGTGGGGCAGGCTGTGGATGTAGTCTGCCTGGACTTCAGCAAGGCCTTTGACACCATTCCCCACAGCAAACTCCTGGCCAAGCTGTCAGCCCATGGCTTGGATGGGAGCACACTGCCATGGGTTAGGAAGTGGCTGGAGGGCTGAGCCCAGAGAGTGGTGGTGAATGGTGCCACATCCAGCTGGCAGCCAGTCACTAGTGGTGTGCCCCAGGGATCAGTGCTGGGCCCCATGCTCTTTAACATCTTTATTGATGATCTGGATGAGGGCATTGAGTCCATCATCAGTAAATTTGCTGACGACACCAAGCTGGGGGCAGGAGTTGATCTGCTGGAGGGTAGAGAGGCTCTGCAGAGGGACCTCGACAGGCTGGACAGATGGGCAGAGTCCAAGGGCAGGAGACGAACACATCCAAGTGCTGGGTTCTGCACATTGGCCACAACAACCCCATGCAGAGCTACAGGCTGGGGTCAGAGTGGCTAGAGAGCAGCCAGGTAGAGAGGGACCTGGGGGTACTGGTCAATGGTAGGCTGAACATGAGCCTGCAGTGTGCCCAGGCAGCCAAGAGGGCCAGTGGCATCCTGGCCTTCATCAGGAACAGTGTGGCCAGCAGGAGCAGGGAGGTCATTCTGCCCCTGTACACTGCACTGGTTAGTCCCCACCTCGAGTCCTGTGTCCAGTTCTGGGCCCCTCAGTTTTGGAAGGATGTTGACTTGCTGGAGCGTCTCCAGAGAAGGGCAACAAAGCTGGGGAGGGGTTTGGAGCACAGCCCTATGAGGAGAGACTGAGGGAGCTGGGGTTGCTTAGCCTGGAGAAGAGGAGACTCAGGGGAGACCTTCTTGCTGTCTACGACTACCTGAAGGGAGGTTGTAGTCAGGCAGAGGTTGGTCTCTTCTCCCAGTACCAGAACAAGAGGACACAGTCCCAGGCTGTGCCAGGGGAGGTTTAGGCTGGAGGTTAGGAGGATGTTCTACACAGAGAGAGTGACTGCCCATTGGAATGTGCTGCCCAAGGAGGTGGTGGAGTCACCATCCCTGGAGGTGTTCAGGAGGAGACTTGATCGGGTGCTTGGTTGATTAGGTGGTTTTGGATGATAGGTTGGACACAATGATCTTGAAGGTCTCTTCCAACCTGGTCTAGTCTATTCTATTCCATTCCATTCCATTCCATTCCATTCCATTCCATTCCATTCCATTCCATTCCATTCCATTCTGTCACAGCTTGGTGCTGGGAATATATACTTCTCTTCTCCACATCCCAGACATTCATCCCAGTCTCCAAAAGAGTGTCTCCTAAAATGCATTTTGTAAAGTTTTTCACAGCATTAAGACTGAGGGGGGGAAGCATCATTGTAATCATCTAGTTAAACCAGAATATTTCACCCAGTATTTCCTGTTTTAAGACCCATATCTTAAATTAGAGTAATCACATTTAAAAGGAAAGACAGGCTAAATCTAAAGGCTCAGCTGGTAGTAAAACCACCACAATCATTGGGAAAGCTGTTCCAGTGATTAATTTCTCTCTCTGTTGAAAAACAAGAAGAAAGAAAGAAAGAATTTTACTTCCTGTTTGATTTTTCCTGTGCTGCTGCAATTGTTTGAGTCACAACTTTCTTAACTTCTAGGTTCTGGCCACAACAGGAAACAGAACTGCCAAAATACCATGAAAAAATATTTTTGTCATGTTTTTCCTCCTTGTTATCAACAGTGGTGATCTGCAGGCAAGCACTGGAGAGTACTGGTTTGAGTCCCGGGCAAAGCAGACCCTGTGGGGAGGCAAACAGGGGCACAGACGTGGGCACAGGGCACTTGTTTACCAAAACAACCCCTATTTAACATTTGCCACAATGAATACTGGTCTGATGAGCATCCTTTGTAAACAGACTAATTAACCAATGAAATGGTGTTTTACCCAGTACAGTATAAGCACACATTAGTACCGTAGGCATGAGCATATCGTGTGGCAGGTTGTTTATCTGCATCCAGCGGTGCCAAGATCCCACCTACCCCCCCCCCCCCCCCCCCCCCACTCCAGAAGGGAGGGAAAGAAGGGATTTGAGCCAAACATGTAGGGACATGTCCTGGCAATATTTTGGACATAATTTCTGCCATAAGCATCATTCACCACACTCCCGCAGAAGAAGAATAAAGCAATGAAACCAGTGCAGAGGAAACTAGAAATGTGCTTGGTCTAGACAGCTTCACCTCTAAGCAGAATCTGCAGAGACATTGTTTAAAATCATCTCCTGATATAAAACACATCTCAGTTGCTTTTCTCCAAAGTGTCTAAATCTAAGACATCCACTCGGTAAAGTAGTTCATCCCAAGCACATCACCCAGACTGATACTCAAACAGCGTTAACAACTGCAGGACTGCTTACGTGACTTCCACTGCTGATGATACATTTGGCAGATCTCACAAGGCTGGGATTAATCATAATTCCGGCACTTTTTGATTTGGGTCTAACTGATGCACCTTGTTTTACAACATGTAACTATTAATTCACCTACTCTCTTCCCATCTGAATGCAGAGAAGCTAGCTCTGTGTGGGGCGTATTATCCCATGGTTTCTGACTTTCTGACTGTGTGTTTCTCATCAGCAGCTGGCAGAAAAACATGTAGTCAGGGCACTTAGTGCACCCAGGGAGAATGAGGCATGTGTTTACATCTCCTCCTGAGCTGGGGTCAGAATAGAGGTACTGGATTAGATTGTTTGCTTTATTCAGGCTTGTTAACATCAGGATCTGAGTTGAGCTTCCCCTCCAAGAAGTGTTTTAGCGTCAGCTTGGATCCAGAGTCAAAGTTTAAGTAGTGTGTAAGATCATCCACAGTATTTGAATTTTCAGAAAGGTGATAATTCTTGAGGTTTCTTCAACTTTCTCCTCTCATTCCTTTCCTTTTAGTGTGCTGCTTTAACAGCAGGAGAAATGTATGCTGTGCATTGCAATACACATGTGGGTCTACCATGAAACTTCTGAATCTGAAGTAGTTTCTTCCCCAAGGATTTAGACACATCGCCTCAGTTTCATGATCCAGCTTGCTATGAGTTAGCCAGGTGCGATAGGAATTTAGCTCAGAGCATTCTGTAGCTGTAAATGCAAATGCAGCTCTGGGGACAATCACAAGAGATCAGCTTGCATTTCTTTAATCATCTCTGTGTCTTGATTTGGTTCTGTATTGCAATATATGTTGTCAGAGCAACCCCACAAATGTGAAACCATATAGTAAAAGCATTGTCTTAGAAGTAATCTGTGCCAGGAGGTTGATGATCTTCTGATCTGCGTTTCATGGCTTTAGTTGTGTTTAGCAGGAAAGCATAGGAAGACTCCCCAGAAATGAATGCACATATGAAAGACTCATATTATATCCTGTGCTATTAATATATGGGAATACATTGATACCTGCCTGCATCTTTGGTTTAGATGCATCGTGCCGCAGAGCTGAGCTGTGTACTGTGACCCACTGTGTACCTTGCCACACTCTGGAAAAGCCTTTGTGATTCATCCATGCAGGGTATGACAGTCCCACAGACAAGGAAAGGCAAACTCCACACAGAAATGATGACAACATCAAATCGGAAGTTAAATGGGGAAACAAATTGGAGGCTGGGTTGAAATGTGACATATGGTTAGGAATTGAATTTACTCTGAATTGTTGAAATAGTGACAATTTTCAAGAATTTATGCATTCTTTATCCTTTTACTCTCTAATCCTAACCTGACCACCACATAAAATATCTCATACTAACATGTTACTAATTTCCTTTTCTTTTTTTAACTTTCTTTGTCTAATCCAGAAGTTTTTGGGTGATATTATGTAGGCTTATAACTTTATACCACAAATTAACCTTGATGATTATAACAGCCCTTCCTACCCAAAAGCCTATAAATTTTCTAAGTTAATATTTATTTTACCTTACATAACATGTTCTAGAGTATATTCTTTGAAAAGGCTGGTGCATATAGGCAAACATAGCAACTATGCTTCTCTGGATGATTAATTAGGAATCATCACAGTATGACTAAGGTTGGAAAAGACCTCAAGGATCATCGAGTCCAACCCATCACCACAAACCTCATGACTAGACCATGGCACCAAGTGCCACATCCAATCTCCTCTTGAACACCTCCAGGGATGGTGACTTCACCACCTCCCTGGGCAGCACATTCCATTTTCAGATCCTTGGGATTTATAAAATAATGTGTCTTTGTAAGAGAAAGCAAGCAAAAATGTCAAGTGCTAGTGCTTGTCAGCTTGATGGTTATAAATGTTGCTATTCTGAGGACTGGATTTTGAAGAGGGAAAAAGAAAATCCTAGGGTTGCAATAAAGAACATAACTTCAGGTATGAGCTCTGTAGTCACCCTGAAAACCAATTGTGGAGTGAAAGGTGGTGCCATCCCAGTAGAAGATTAGCTACGCAGGCACACTATATTTCTCCTAGGGAAGGTTCATGTGGCTCCATGGCTCCAAGACAGCAGATTTTCCACACAGACTACTTCCCCAGCTGTCAGTCTCACAGCAATCAAAACATTAGTCCTACACAGTGTTCAATTTTACATTCCTGTCTGCTTAAAGTTATTATGAGCTGAAGCGCTCCACAGCAGCATGGCCCACACCAATGGATCCTGCCTGTAGTTTCTTGTGTTGGTAAATTGCTGGTACCTCTTGCATACCTTGTTGTTTAGAAATGACTTCATGTTGGAAGATGAGGAGAAATCTCAGTTGCTGACTTATTGATCAGGCTTTAAAAACTTTAATAAAGCAAACCCAGGAACATATAGCCAAACAGTCAAAAGAGAAGAGAGTCTCTTTCATTCTCCTCCTCAGCTTCTGGCCATGGAAAAACCTATGGTTTCCCGAAGCCCGGGCTCTGTCAGAAAGTCCATCACTGCACTCTGACTGTCAGAGCTCACTTGTGGGAACTTTCCAAGCCAAGCTTGTTTGGTTTGCCTCTTCCTGTTTGACTTGTATCTTTAAATAATGTGGTTACTTCACAACAGCTTGTTTTCTGACTGGGTCACAGGGCATATTGTTCTAGCAGATAAAAAACTTCCCACAATTTGCCTTGTGTTATTTCCCTTTTTGAAGGGAGAACTGATAAATTCAGAGCAATATGTAATAGATGCTTTCCTGTTTTTACTTATTGCTCTGTCAGGCTTGTCAGCCAGAAATTTATGAGCTCATTTTGTGGATGTAACTTTTAAACAAGACAGAGTAAGCAGTATGCTTACCCTAAAGAGCAACTGCGAATAACAGCGCTTATGTTGTATCCTGCTACACAGACCAATATAGGAATGGGACAGGAGCTCTTTTTCACACCAATAAATCCTTGCTTACATACTTATTTTCATTATTAATGCTTATTCTCTCATTTCTCCTCTGTGTTATTCTCACCTTCAGAGGAATTGGGAAACTAAAGGAGGGAGGGTAGGAAAAGCTGTTGGTCTTAATTTTATGCACCTATAAAGGAGTTGACCTGTTTGCACAATCACTGATGCTTGCTCACTAATCAATAGAATGGAGGTATATCCATAAGATGATCTACCACATTTATTTCTGAATAGTACAGATCATCCTCTAGGTCTCTTCATCGCATATAGGAAAAGCCTAACTGATTAAAACTTTGTCACAAGTGACAAAAGTTGAGGATGTGAATTCTTCAATTCATGAGGTGGTCATCAAGAGAAAAGAAGTCTTGGGAAAGGTCTGGGAATTGAAGCTACCTCTGACAAGTTACCCCAACTATCACAGTGATGCTCCTGACACTTGTACACCAGTCTTTCACCTTCCCCTGCCTATTTTGCTATTCATGTCAGAGCCCGATGGATATGTTACCTTCACTTGACTGGTGCTGACCCCACCTGAGGAATTAGCCCCATGGCCCCTCTGCATTTAATCAAAGAGAACAACTCAGATCTAGTGAGGGACTTATATTTAGTTGTTTTGTTTGTTTGCTTGTCTGGAACAAAATATTTTTATTTATTCTTTTTTGTAGAGGGAGACCACACATGAGTATTTCCTGGGTGGGAAGTTGATGTGATAAAGGGCTGGGGACAAGGAAAGGAGGTAGAATTTGTGGAACACAGAGTATATGCCACATAATGTGGTGATGGGAGAGTGAAAGGACAGTGCAGATCACTCTGTGGTATACCAGCTTCTGAATACTCTGAAAATCTGGAGAGGAGTTAAGAAAGTTGACTGAAGGTGGCAGAAAAATGCCTTGCTTAGTTGATTAATTACTTGCAGGAGTCAGAAGCATTCAAATTGAATTGTCTCCTTTTATACGAATGTAGGGGAAAATAGTCATGTTCCCTTGCACTTCACAGCAGCAATCAAAATGCTTCTTTGTCTGAAGTTCATTATTATTAATTTGTCAATATTGGAGCCTTTTGATACTTAAATGTGTTTTAGATGAAAATGGAGACAATCCTTTTATCAGGGCCTGTCATCAGAAGACAAGGGGTAATGGTTTTAAAATGAAAGACAGCAGATTTCGACTAGATAGAAGGAAGGCATTTGTTGCCATGAGGGTGGTGAAACACCGGCACAGATTGCCCAGAGATGTCTCATCCCTGTAAAGATTCCAGGTCAGAATGGGCAAGGCTCTGAGCAACCTGATCTAGTTGAAGATGTTCTTGGTCACTGCAGGAGGGTTTGACTAGATTGTCTTTAAAGGCAAATTTCAAACCAAATATTCTAAGATTCTATGATTTTTTTTTAGTCATTTCAGACTGCTGCATACAGCAGGCAGAAGGAAGCACTGGTCCTGCAGAGCAGCAGTACAGATTGCACTGGTCAGACTCATACGTGCTGGATCAGTGTCAATGGAAACAAACACCTGGCCAGGACAACAGTCTTGCCAGCTGGGTGGGAATTGAGGAGGTGATGTACTGAGCACTTTCTGTGCTTGGAAAACACCCTATTTCCTGTACTACCTGCATAATACCAACCAAGATCTTCAAAGTTTGTACATTGTATAGAAGTCAATGTTCTTCTGCAGATTTCACAGCCCAGGACTGTGCCCTGTTAATGTAAGTTATGAAGTGCATCTCTTCTTCCAGTCTGCAGATAACAGAGCTTGGTTACAAACCATAAACTGCACTGCACATGAGAATTTTGTGGTAGTTTGAGACACGAGGGGATAAAGAGAAAGTAAATCTTTATGGCCAAGCTGAATAACATCAAAGGACTCTACATTATCACAAAGTAGTCACAAACAGTAAGGAGAGGTGTAAAAAGCAGAGTAACTCTAGAGTATCTCTAAAGTGATCTGATCGTGGTACATCAGACTCCAACAGTTGTGATAGGAACTGAGCAAAAGATATTGCCCAGAGCACTACTCTGAATCAAAAATGTGTTATCCTCAACCTAAATACCTACCTGCCCTTGGCATCACATACTTCTGGAAACTAAGTTCTTTGCTTTCCACAGCTTCTGTGCATGAGGGCATCCAGCATGAAGATTATTCTATTCAGCAGCCTCTGCTGTTCTGAGTTTAGGCAATTTACTTCTTCCACTTTGTTGACTTCATATCCTGTCAGTGTTAACCACCAGTGAAACAGTAAAAGTGGGGCAAATGTTTGTTGTCTTTCTAAGACCTTCTTGTCATTTGCTTTGCCATTTTCCCCAGTCAATGGCTATTATTTTCCCTGTGCCGTTATTATACTAAGGAACTATCCAGGAAGTCGAATCGATCAGATTTTCTAAGGTGGTGAATTGCAGCTCTGAAAAACAGATCATCTATAGGCCATTTTTTAATCTGGATTCTTTTAGGAGAAGTTAATATCTATTTCATCCTAGAAGAGCGTAAGGAAATGGAAGCACAGCTTTGCAGTGCTACAGCAGGAGGAGACCCTACATTACCACTAAAATTAACTTCAAAGTATGTTACAAATTACTTTCCATCCCTCTACTCAGGCACTAAGTCTATACATTCTGTCACTACAGACATAAAACGAAAACACTTTCCAGTCCAAAGCAGGAAAGAACTTTGCTCCTTGTTCAGTAACTAAGAGGTTCAGTTATGGAAACTTTGTATTTCTTCAGTTTGAAAAGGTCCTAGCTCCTTGCAGTGCCTGACGTTATTAAATCCACATTAAGAGGACAAATGAAGTCATACATCTGAACGGAACAGCACCATAATCCATTGCTATCACCTTGTGTTTTCCAAATTACAGCTCTTCATAGCTGTAGATTGAAGGCTGTATTATTCTATTTAGCTAACAGAAAGTAATTTCTGCTGATTTTCCAGCATCAGTTCCTAAATCACCATAAACACAGAGCTTACCTAGAGTTTTGTGAACATATACTTTTCTATTTAGTGGCCAATAGGAAAACAGCCAAACAAAATATACTTTTGGTCTGAATTAAAAGTTTCATGTGACCCAAGCCCTACAATTCCCTTTTCTGTTTCATTTGTTTAGTGATAATATGCCAGTTTGGGGAAAAAAATAACAAAGAAAAAGAAATAAAAGAATGAAAAAAGGTGTTGAAACATTTTGGTTTGAAGCTATTAAATGCTTTATGTGGAAGTTCAGCACTTATACTCCAAAAACATAGAAGACTTTACCAAGATGGAGTGACAGTCTCTATGGAGATGAGTGGTACATGGAGACTGGGCAGTGTCTGAAAACTAAGCAGAGCGGTTCTGACATGATAAAAACAGAGCATTTCTCAGCAAAAGAAAACAGCAAAACACTGGGAAAAGTTCAGCCTAGAATTTGTGCAGGATTGGTCCTGAGGTTTTTCAAGACCAAACTGGATAAAGCTCAGAGGAACTAGACTAAACTGAATGTTGACCCTGCTTTGAGAAAGAGGTTGAACTAGAGGTTTCATTAAGAACTTTCCAACTTAAAATATCCTATGATGTTCCCAATTTAACAAAAACTATTAATTTTGATTAACTGCAACCCACCTTGCTGAGGAAATAAGCCTTTTCAAGCAAGGACATCTAATTTAATGTTAGCCAGTCAGATATGTATGACCTCAACTTGTAGTACTACAAAGAAAATGGTAACAAATTTGCTGGTTGATAGCAGTACTTTAGCATAGAATAGAATAGAATAGAATAGAATTAACTAGGTTGGAAGAGACCTTTGAGATCATCGAGTCCAACCTATCATCCAACACCATCTAATCAACTAAACCATGGCACCAAGCACCCCATCAAGTCTCCTCCTGAACACCTCCAACGACGGTGACTCCACCACCTCCCTGGGCAGCCCATTCCAATGGGCAATCACTCTCTCTGTGTAGAACTTCTTCCTCACCTCCAGCCTAAACCTCCCCTGGTGCAGCCTGAGACTGTGTCCTCTTGTTCTGGTGCTGGTTGCCTGGGAGAAGAGACCAACCCCCACCTGGCTACAACCCCCCTTCAGGTAGTTGTAGAGAGCAATAAGGTCACCCCTGAGTCTCCTCCAGGCTAAGTAACACCAGATCCCTGAGTCTCTCCTCATAGGGCTTGTGCTCAAAACCCCTCACCAACTTTGTTGCCCTTCTCTGGACTCGTTCCAGCAAGTCAACCTTCTTCCTAAACTGAGGGGCCCAGAACTGGACACAGGACTCAAGGTGTGGCCCAACCAGTGCGGTGTACAGGGGCAGAATGACCTCCCTGCTCCTGCTGGCCACACTGTTCCTGATGAAGGCCAGGATGCCACTGGCCCTCTTGGCTGCCTGGGCACACTGCAGGCTCATGTTCAGCCTACCATCGAAAAGTACCCTCAAGTCCCTCTCTGCCTGACTGCTCTCAGCCACTCTGACCCCAGCCTGTAGCTCTGCATGGGGTTGTTGTGGCCAATGTGCAGAACCCAGCACTTGGATGTGTTCAGTCTCAAGCCCTTGGACTCTGCCCATCTGTCCAGCCTGTTGAGGTCCCTCTGCAGAGCTTCTCTACCCTCCAGCAGATCAAATCCTGACCCCAGCTTGGTGTCATCTGCAAATTTACTGATGATGGACTCAATGCCCTCCTCCAGATCATCAATAAAGATGTTAAAGAGCCCAGGGCCCAGCACTGATCCCTGGGGCACACCACTAATGCCTGGCTGCCAGCTGGATGTGGCACCATTCACCACCACTCTCTGGGCTCGGCCCTCCAGCCAGTTCCTGTCAGGCCATGTCTTCGATGGAAACACACTGCGTTGGGTTAGGACGAGGACATTGAGTTCATCATCAGTAAATTTGCAGATGACACCAAGCTGGGGGCAGGAGTTGATTTGCTGGAGGGTATAGAGGCTCTGCAGAGGGACTTCGACAGGCTGGACAGATGGGCAGAGTCCAAGGGCATGAGATTGAACACATAGTATCATAGTATCACTCAGGGTTGGAAGGGACCACAAAGATCATCTTGTTCCAATCCCCCTGCCATGGGCAGGGACACTCCACACTACATCAGGCTGTCCAGAGCCTCATCCAGCCTGGGCTTAAACACCTCCAGGGACGGGGCCTCAACCACCTCCCTGGACAACCCCAACTCATGGGGAAGAACTTCCTCCTCACATCCAGCCTGAATCTCCCCACCTCCAGCTTCATTCCATTCCCCCTAGTCCTAGCACTACCTGAGAGCCTGAGAAGTCCCTCCCCAGCCTTCTTGTAGCCCCCTTCAGATACTGGAAGGCCACAATAAGGTCACCTCAGAGTCTTCTCTTCTCCAGACTGAACAGCCCCAACTCCTTCAGTCTGTCCTCATAGAAGAGGTGCTCCAGGCCTCTGCTCATCCTCATGGCCCTTCTCTGGACACCTTCCAGCACCTCCATGTCCCTCTTGTAATAGGGGCTCCAGAGCTGGAGGCAGTACTCCAGGTGGGGTCTCAGCAGAGTGGAGTAGAGGGGGAGAATCTCCTCCCTTGAACTGCTGGCCACACTGTTGCCCTCCAGAGAAGAGCAAGAAAGGTGGGGAGGGGTCTGGAGCACAGCCTGATGAGGAGAGGCTGAGGGAGCTGGGGTTGCTTAGCCTGGAGAAGAGGAGGCTCAGAGGAGACCTTATTGCTCTCTACAACTACCTAAAGGGAGGTTGTAGCCATGTGGGGGTTGGTCTTTTCTCCCAGGCAACTAGCACCAGAACAAGAGGACACAGTCTCAAGCTGTGCTGGGGGAAGTTTAGGCTGGAGGTGAGGAAGAAGTCTTTCACAGAGAGAGTGATTGCCCATTGGAATGTGTTGCCCAGGAAGGTGGTGGAGTCACCATCACTGGAGATGTTCAGGAGGAGACTTGATGGGGTGCTTGGTGTCATGGTTCAGTTGATTAGGTGGTGTTGGGTGATAGGTTGGACTTGATGATCTTGAATTTTTTTTCTAACCTGGTCTATTCTATTCTATTCTATTCTATTCTATTCTATTCTATTCTATTCTATTCTATTCTATTCTATTCGCGTCTCGTCTTGTCTCGTCTCGTCTAGTCTAGTCTAGTCACCTCTCTGAATCTGCTGGCACATGTCTTTTGATGCAACCCAGGATGGGATTTGCTTTCTGGGCTGCAAGCTCACACTCCCTGCTCGTGTCCAGCTTCTCATCCATCAGCACCCCCAAGTCCTTTTCCTCAGGGCTGCTGTCTATCACCTCCTCCCCCAGTCTCTATTGACAGTGAGGGTTGTTCCAGCCCAGGTGCAGAACCCTGTACTTGCTCTTGTTGAACCTCATGAGGTTCACCTGACTTCACCTCTCCTGTGTGGGCATTACATTCCACTGTGACAATCTGATACTGTCTTATTAAACTCTTACCACTATAGAGTGCGCTTGAGCAATTTGTTGCCTCTTGTGCTTAGACTGTTATGTTTCACTGGGCAGCAACTAAGGCCATCAGGTTGTTACCTATCTACTTGCATGGGAGTGAGTATTCCTGAATACTTTGATGCAAATAACAAAGTGCAGGCTGGAGTATATAGGCCAAGGAGCTGGCAAGTCGTGTGGCCAGACAGACGTTACAGGGGTAGGGAATTCCTTTCAATTATTCTCATGCTTTTCCATTGCTTCCTGCAGTGCAATGTGACTGGATGAGTCATCACAGTAGCAAAGACTAAATTTAGGACATCTCTGAAATAATGATCCCTTACTGCCTGTGCTAAATGGCCTCTGTTTTCTGACTAGGAGGCTGCGGATTCAAACTGTTAAATGACAGACTCTTTAAATTTTGGCTTAATATTGGGTCATCAGTAAGAAATCATGATGTTCAAGAGGTAATCATCTACCAGTGTCCTTTGGCAGTATTTTCTTAGAATCCATAACAGGTTAAACAGGAGTTACACTTTCCCTTCTCATTCAGAGACAAATGGAGTTACAGACCTCCTAATGTATTCTTGTGACTGTAAACTCATTATTATGGACAATAATTGCAGTAGTAGGGTCTATTATAATTCTCATCACTGAATTTGCATTAGGTATTTTGCAATCATTAATGATGCTGACCATTAGTAAAACACATGCAAGACATTTGGGATCTCAGGGGGATGATCTGCACACAAATTGCAATGGAAATTTCAAATACATTTCTTACGCTCTCTGCCTACATTCTCATGCACTCACTTTTGTGGTGAGGGACCCCAAAGTTATATTTTAATGATGGTGAATTTTATCTGGCAGCTAAGTATCTGTGGAGCTAGAAAGGCCAGAAAAAAAGTCCATGAAAACTGGTGTCTGGCAAATGACGTCAGCCACTAAGACTCTCACAAGGCATATGATTGGAGTTCCTTGACTAGATGCCAGAAACTCCTGAAAAAGACCAGCTGTCAACCATGAAAAGGAGAATGGCTCCTGGAATGGTGGGTGAGAGCTAAAAATTGCAGCAGTTTTGGGAGATGCAACCTTGGAGCCTAGTGTTTGCTCAAGCACCTGCAGAACATCATTGAAAAGAAAGGAAAAAACCCCAACAATGACAAATCAAAACACAAACCAATCTAAATCAAACCAGACCAAACCAAAACACAAAGCAAAATGAGGAGAGGCGGTTAGGACTTTCCTGGTGCTTGGAGAGCATGAAATATCTTCCAGAATGGATCATTCTGATAATGAAACATTAGAACTCGATTAAAGCTCACAGCGCTGTGGAGAGGCAGCTTTATCAGCTCACAGCTGCAGTCAAGCCTGGGAGGAAGGAGGCCTCTGCCTTGAAATCCACCCATGGAGAATGCAATGCAAGGAACATCTGGCACACCAGAGGAATTAAAAGGACTGGCAAGAGTGGTAAGCAGGGAATGCACCTGGAAAGACCCATGCAGGATATACTTGAACATCCATCAGGTCCATTCCCCTTCAATCTGGTAGCATATAGAACACTGAAAGATGGACAAAGGGTTTCATGGGCATGGCTGTCTGAGGGGAAAAGAAAGCTGAAAGAATATTTCACAGGAAATATTAACTGAGATCCAGTGGGCAAAGTTCTAATGACAGTATGACAAAAGCTGTCTTCAGGAAAGTGGGAAGAGCAAAACTTAGAAAGTGAAGATAGCTTGTATTGCCTGAGAAAAATAGAAACCTGTGCCCCTCTGGGAAGTCAGTGTGGCGGGAGAAAAGAAGTCCTGAGGGAAAGGACAACTTGATCTTTCTTTTATTTTTTGTCTTTTTTTTCACCATGTATGTCAGAATTTTGACAAGACTCCTGGTCTTCTGAGGAATGACACAAAGCAGAACCACAGGTAACAGAGACTTGTTCAGGGGATTTCTAAGGCATATTTAGAAAGAAAGAGTTTTCAGAATGCTGTAGACTCAGAGAGGAGCAGATGATGCTCTGTCCTTAGTGAATACAGTGGCTTTGTGTTGACTGCTTGCTCCAGGCATGAGGGCAATCCTGAATAAAGGACAAGCAGAGGGAAATGACTGTGATCATCTATTATGACAAGTGGCACATCTGAGTGCTTCTCTTTATGAACCAGGTTGGCTCAGGCTGTTTAAAAATATGGTGAAGTGGTTAGATCTCATTGCATCCATAGTCTGTGTAAGCAAGGACAATCACACATGATCAACGATTCAGGCTTCAGCTTCCTTTGTGGTAAGTAAAGAAATTCTAAAGTGGAGGCATAAGGGGATTCTTAGATGGTTTTAACCATCTTACTGGGAGTGGGGGGTGGGTGGAATAACTAGAAATTTAAAGAGCCCCCAAAAGCAGCTCTCATGGAATTGAATTGGTTTGGAACAAGGCTCAGTTGGTCCAGACAATAATTGCCTTAGAAGTTTGGAAGAAAACTATTTTATTCTCTGGTACTACAAAAGAAGTCTCATGGTAAGTGGTGGCAGGGCACACTTTCGGGAAATGTAATTTCACCTCAAAAAAAAAAAAGCTTCCCCCAGACTGCTGTAGCAAACTGAACTCTGGGTAGGCTCTGGGTAGGCTCTGGGACCTCTGCTGTTTTCCTCCCTCTGCCCTACCTTGGAACTTTTTACAGCTGAAAAGAAATCTAAACAATCGGAGTGAGATTTGGCTGGAAATGCTGAGAGCTGTCAGGGCTCTGCTCATTTCCCAGCTTGCAATGGTTTATGATCATTAAATTAAGTCTTTCTAAGAAAAAAAAGAAAGAGGACAAAACGTGGAAGTGCATGAATCATACATTCCAAGCAGTAAAAACAAAATTACAGAAGTTATGCTGTATGATTTTCCTGTCCCTCCCCCACTTTGCCTCCATTCCCTGACAAATTATAGAGAAGAAAGCTGCAGAGAAGTGAGATCAGGGAGTGAGTTAAGAAAGGAATCATCAGAGCTGCTCTGAGATCCACAGGCAAAGCAAACAGTGAGAAGCAAAAGAAATAACTATAGCAACATGTGGGTTGGGGACAGGGGAAAGAAGATTAGAATGGATTTATCTACATTTATTTAGGATCCCTTATTCAGTTCTGTGTCAGACCCTGAGGTGATGTTGTAATCTCATACATACCTTGCCAGAGAGAATGCCACACCTTCCAGACTAAAAAGGCAGAGCAGAGTGGGGAGGAAGATGCCAAAGTTTTGTGGCTCATCACTCTTCAGGGGACGGAACAGCCCTAACAGGGATGAAAACTCCATTTTGAGACTATGGAACCCTAATTGCATCACAGATTACTGTACTGTTGAGTACAGTCTCCATGCACAAGTCCTTCCCACAGAGGCACATCACCAGGAAAAGTGCACAGAATTATACCTTTTGACTTTTTCCTTCCTGGATCAGTGTCTAATATGTGAATCAGTCAGTTGGGTTAAATTGGAGTTAAACTTCAGAGAATAGAATAGAATAGAATAGAATAGAATAGAATAGAATAGAATAGAATAGAATAGAATAGAATAGAATAGAATAGAATAGAATAGAATAGAATAAACCAGGTTGGAAGAGACCTTCAAGATCATTGTGTCCAACCTATCAACTAATCCAGCACCACCTAATCAACTAACCCATGGCACCAAGCACCCTATCACATCTCCTCCTGAACACCTCCAATGATGGTGACTCCACCACCTCCCCAGGCAGCCCACTATGAGGATGTTTTTTACTTATCTTTTAACAATTTGTCATCTTAGTGTTTGGAGGATGTTTTTACTGCAGTGGATGACATTAAAGTCTTAAAGATACTGTGAAATGAAACACAGCTGGTGAAGAGTCTAGAGAACAAGGCTGAGGAAACTGGGATAGTTTAGTCTGGAGAAGAGAAGACTGAGATGAGACCTCATTGCTTTCTCTAACTACCTGGAAAGAGGTTGTAGTGAGGCAGGGGTCAGTCTCTTCTCTCTTATATCAGGTGATAGGTTGAGAGGAAATGACCTGAAGTTTTACCAGAGGAGGTTTAGATTGGATGTTAGGAAAATATTCTTTATGGAAAGAATGGTTAGGCATTGGAACAGGTTTCCCAGGGAGGTAGTGGAAGTGTTGACCATTCCTGGAGGTGTTCAAGAATTGTGTGGAAATGGCACTTCTGGACATAGTTCAACTGCCATGGTATGGTTAGGGTCCATAGTTTGACTCAGTGATCTTAGGGATCTTTTGCAACCAAAATAATTCTATGAAAACAGTAGTGTTTTACTCATGTTGATTTCAACATCTTCTTTTGCTATATGGAAAAATGTGCACCCCAAACTCAGTGAAGCTTTATTCCCCACCTGTTGCATGTGGGGCAGGCTGTGGATGTAGTCTACCTGGACTTCAGCAATGCCTTGGACACCATCCCCCACAGCAAACTCCTGGCCAAGCTGTCAGCCCATGGCTTGGACAGGAGCACTCTGAGCTGGGTTAGGAAGTGGCTGGAGGCTGAGCCCAGAGAGTGGTGGTGAATGGTGTCACATCTAGCTGGCAGCCAGCCACTAGTGGTGTTGATTGATGATCTGGATGAGGGCATCGAGTCCATCATCAGTACATTTCCTGATGACACCAAGCTGGGGGCAGGAGTTGATCTGCTGGAAGGTAGAAGAGTTCTGCAGAGGGACCTCAACAGGCTGGACAGATGGGCAGAGTCCAAGGGCATGAGATTGAACACATCCAAGTGCTGGGTTCTGCACATTGGCCACAACAACCCCATGCAGTGCTACAGGCTGGGGTCTCTTCCAACCTGGTTTATCCTATTCTATTCTATTCTATTCTATTCTATTCTATTCTATTCTATTCTATTCTATTCTATTCTATTCTATTCTAGTCTAGTCTAGTCTATTCTATTCTATTCCAACTGACACAAAGCATCACAGAGTCACAGAAACAGACAGTTCACACCTACTTTGGCTCTAGCTCAATGAAAAGAAACCTATGAATTTTTTTCACAAACTAGGAAAGTGGGCAAAGTAATTCAGTGTTATTGTCAAGCACTTATCTCAATAAGTGCATGTGTGCTGCTGGTAAGGTAAGTATCATGAATTATCCTCAAAGGAAAGAGACATAGTTTTGACCAAGAATCTCTGATGAAGCAAACCAAGAAGCTGTCAAAGTTGAGAAGATGAATACCGTATCCAGCTTTGGGCCCCTAACTGCAAGATATTGAGTTGCTGGAGAGTGCTCAAAGAAAGAAAAAGAAGTCCAGTGAAGTGTGGGGTCTGGAGCACAAGACTTAGAAGGATTTTACAATTACAGGTCTAAAGGAACCAGGAAATAACAGATTTGAAGATCAGAAACAGACCTTGAACTACCTACTTTTTCAATCTCCTGTGCAAACAAAGCTTCAAAATATCATACATATTTTCAAAGACTGATAAAGGTTATGGTTTGTATTCAAAGAAGAGTAGTGATGCTGATACAAGGTCTGGAGGACAAGACTTACAAGGAGCAGTTGAAGGAAATAAGATTGTTTAGTCTGGGGAAGAAGAGGATGAAAGAAGACATTATCACTCTCTACCACTACTTGAAAGAAGGTTGTAGCAAGATGGTGGGATGAAAAATCTCAAATTGCACAGTGGAAGGTTTAGACTGGATATTAGAAAGAAGTTCCTAGCTGAAAAGCAGATTATAGAATAGAATAGAATAGAATAGAATAGAATAGAAGTAGAATAGCATTAACCAGGTTGGAAGAGACCTTTGAGATCATCGAGTCCAACCTATCATCCAACACCACCTAATCAACTAAACCATGGCACCAAGCACCCCATCAAGTCTCCTCCTAAACACCTCCAGTGATGGTGACTCCACCACCTCCCCGGGCAGCCCATTCCAATAGGCAATCACTCTCTCTGTGTAGAACTTCTTCCTAACATCCAGCCTAAACGTCCCCTGGCACAGTTTGAGACTGTGTCCTCTTGTTCTGTTGCTGGCTGCCTGGGAGAAGAGACCAACCCCCACCTGGCTTCAACCTCCCTTCAGGGAGTTGTAGACAGCAAGAAGGTCTCCCCTGAGCCTCCTCTTCTCCAGGCTAAGCAACCCCAGGTCCCTCAGCCTCTCCTCACAGGGCTGTGCTCCAGACCCCTCCCCAGCTTTGTTGCCCTTCTCTGAACACCTTCCAGCATCTCAACATCTTTCCTAAACTGAGGGACACAGAACTGGACACAGGAGTCAAGGTGTGGCCTGACCAGTGCTGAGTACAGGGGCAGAATGATCTCCCTGCTCCTGACACACTGTTCTTGATGCAGGCCAGGATGCCCTTGGCCTTCTTGGCCTCCTGGGCACACTACTGGCTCATGTTCAGCCTACTATCAACCAGTACCCCATCTGGCTGCTCTCTCAAAATGCACAGTGGAAGGTTTGAATTGGATATTAGAAAGAAGTTCCTAGTTGAAAAGCAGATTATCAAGCACTGGAGCTGGCTCTCAGGGAAGTGGTTGAGTTATCATCCCTGGAGGTATTTAAAAGGCATACAGATGTGGCACTCACGGGCATGATTTAGTGGTCACGGTATCATTGGTTTGGCAGTTGAACTTGATGATCTTAGAGGTCTTTTCCAGCCTTAACGGCTCTGTTATGTGGAATAGTCATCAATGTGTTAATACTGTTTTTTTGGAAACAAGTCCTTTAGAAAGGGGATGTTTTTATTTTTCTGTTTCTTGCCCCTAGTGGAACTTACCCTAGGGCCCTGTGTAATTTAATCAAAAGGTTTTATTACTTCTGATGTTTGATGGTGTTTCTATCAGCTCTCAACACCACTAAATTAAAATGACTGTGGAAACTAACTTTAACTAAACAACCATATTAGAAGTGACAAAAATGGAGACTGATGATGGAGGAAATTTAGTCAGAGCATTCTCATAATGGTCAGCACATCTGAGTCCAGCAGATTGTTGTGAGCCCTAGTACTGCTCTGCTATTTATGACAGACCCCTCACCTTTCCATATTGCACTTCTGTGCTTCCAGTTTTATTGCATACCTCTGTAACTGTCCTCCTTTCCACAGTAATGAAAAGTTTAATGAAAGGCAAAAAGAAAACAGCCTTCTTTGCTTCTGTTCAGGATTTTTGAGATTTTTAGATAACAAGCTGGCATTTAGAATGAACCTTACAGCCTAAAACATTGTCTTAGGGTAGCTGAGCTTCCCTGAGGCTTTACATCAATAATTCAGATTATCTATTCAATGATACTTTTCATTAGTTTTATTCAAGGAAATGTGCTTTATCCCCAAACATTCATGTTCCTGTTCTTGGCACAAGAAACTTTAAAAGTTCAGTGATAGACCCTAAAATATGATGACAGCCTAGCAGGACAACTGCCTGCAACAACTGAAAGGTGGTTGTAGCCAGGAAGGGGTTGGTCTCTTCTCCCAGGCAACCAGCACCAGAACAAGGGGACACAGTCTCAAGCTGCACCAGGGGAGGTTTAGACTCGAGGTGAGGAGAAAGTTCTTCACCAAGCGAGTTGTTCGTCATTGGAATGTGCTGCCCAGGGAGGTGGTGGACTCACCATCCCTGGAGGTGTTCAAGAGGAGATTGGATGTGGCACTTGGTGCCATGGTCTAGTCGTGAGGTCTGTGGAGACAGGTTGGACTCAATGATCCTCGAGGTCTCTTCCAACCTTTGTGATACTGTGATACTGTGATACCTATGCTTTGAACTGCCTCATGACTCATAAGAGAGGATAATAATTGACTCAAATTTTGGCTGAAAGCTGATATCCCTAAGCTCATAAGAAATGGTGATAGTGTTTTATGGGGGAGCACAAATTTTGATAATTTTAGCAGACCTGAGACCCTCCTGGAAGCTGTGGACACATGTGCAAGAAAATGCCCTTTTAATTGAAAGAGACCTTTAAGACCATCAAGTCTAACCATTATCTAACCGAGTCTGGTGCTAAACCGTATCTCTCAGCACTGCATTTCTGGGTCTTTTAAACACCTCCAGGGATGCTGACTCCACCACTTCCCTGGGCATCTTGTTCCAGTGCTTTTTAGGTCTTTCAGTGCAGAACTTTCTTCTAATACCCAGACTAAATATCCCATAATGCAACTTGAAGCCATTTCCTCTCAACCTAACACCTGTTACTAGGAAAAAGAGACCAACAGCCACCTCACTACAATTTTCAGACAGCTGTAGAGAGTGATAAGGATTCTTTTCTTCAAATTTAACAATTCCAGCTTCTTCAGTGAACATCTGGGAACAGGAGTTTCAGCAAGCAGAAACTTCCTTGTTCCTGTGGAAGGGCTCTCATTTTGGTGTCACCTGAACATCCCTTTTCCTTCTCAAGTCCCATCTGCCTTTTTGTAACAATGTTGGAGATGAAAGCCAGGACTGAGGACCATGATATGATCTAAACCCAGGTAGCAGTACATTGTGTTGACCAAAGATGGAGGAAAAACTTGTTTGCAACAGCTAGGAGAGCTTGGAGAAATAGGGAATAGAGGAAGGTGCTTATATGGCAAAAAATAATGAGCATACATAAGTAAATTTGAATAATGTGTCTAAAGCTTAAATCAGCATTTTATTTTGTCCTCATTCATTCTACTGCGATTGCTGAAATTACCAACATAACTGTGGCAATTTTAGGCTATGCCTTTAAAATTTAGCTTCAGATTTCAAGCAGAAAAGTAGAAAAATAAAAATAATTCACTATTGTGTGTAAAAAGGAAAACAAAAGATTATTCTAAACAAGTTCATTGGATAAAATGTGTGGGATGGACATAGATGTACCCTAACAATCTTTCACATTTCACTTCCATTCCCATTCCTTTTATTTTCTCCTGTGGTCTTGGCTGTTCTGCTTTGCTCAGGGAGATAAATATTCACTTCTGGCTAGCCTTGAGAAAAGATAAGAACACTAACATTGCTTCTTTGAACTAACATTCCTTCTTCTTAGTGCCTCTTTTCTTCTGTTGCAGGAGGGGGGAGGAGGTTTGGGGTGCAGTGGAGCAACTTCCTTGCTTCTCTGGGAAAGCCAGAGGGAGTACAGGGAGGTATCTGTGCTATTTTCTGGTTGCAAATATCTGTATAATATTGTAAATCCTGTATATTTTGTACATATTCATTGCATTCCATTGTAGAGTGTGGTTCTTGCTTGTAAATACAGCTTCCATTTGCTTCCAACTGAGTCCTGCTTAGTTAATGTGAATGGGAAACTTCAACCCACCACATTAACTTTATTTGCTGTCTGTGGTAACTGCTAACAGGAGAATAAAGCAAAGGTCCTAGTCACAATTTTGGTTGAACCAAGTGCCCATAGTGACACAAATTGGAGAAACCTACCAATAGGGATGTAATCTACAGACCCATAGAGCACTTTTGTTCTAGCAGCATTGCTTTGTTTTATGACTCTAGAACACTGGTAGGAAAAATAAAATACTAGCCAGAACTGGAAGGACTAATTTCTGAGGCAGACAAAATATCAAAGCATTGGTAGTTCCTTCCTTTTAAAAACAAACCTGTTATGCTTCTTTGATCAGTGACTAGTTAGAACAGTACTGCATATCTCTATATCTTCTTCTGACAAACAGTTTCCTGTGCCAATATTATAGAGCCCTCTCATATGTACATCAAATCTAAATTAGTGTATTAAACGTGTTAAACTGCATGCAACTGTCAGCCAATCTGACATTTATCTCATGCACCTGATATACTGCCACCCACATCTTCAGCAGAGTCCTAGTTGTGTTACACTTTTAGTAGTATGGAGAATAAATTTACTTTATACAATGCGTTGTAAAAATTGTTCTGGCTCCAGACATAAAATTGTAATTGAATATACCACAGGCACAGTGATTATATTCAGCATGGCCAGGAGAGATTAGCTGAGATCCGCATGTGGAGCAACACTTTCTGCCGTTGTCTGACACTGCACAGTCCAGGCTCAGAGCACTAACTCTTGATAGGAAGGTGCACAGCCGGAGAAATCTCCAACTTGACAGGTAGCCTATACAGTCTCTGTCTGAAGCGGCAAAGAGATATTGTTTTATGCAGCTATACTTGCGGAAATTTGTGCCTTAATTAATGGCAATTTGAACACGGCCATCACTTTTTGTGCCAGCAAATTTTTCAACAGTAGCACTGAAGTGACAACCAAAGACCAAATGTGGTGGCTTAAGCCTTAAGTGGGAGTTAAGAGTTCAGATGGGGGCAAGGCTGAGAATCTCTCCCCTACTCCCCCCTCCTCCCTCCCAACAGAGAGGGAAAAAGAAGAGGAGCAAATCCACCAAACAATAATTTTAAGTCAGCTTGGAAGTAGAGAGGTAAAGAGTTTTCTTTAAACAAAATACATATATATATAACAATAACAGGTAAGGTTCACAAGGCCGGCCAAAGAGGAAGAATAAAAAACCAGTCTCTCTCTGAAGAGGTACGGAGGCAGCAGGGAGAAGGATCAGACCTGACCACATGGCAGAGGAGCAGGAAGCCAGCTGCAGTAGCTCTCCTCCAGGAGAGGCAGGAACCAAAAGGAGTGCTAGTAGCTGCAATGTCCTGCTTTTTATACCCCAGCTGGGCAGGGAGAGGGGAGTTTAACAGATTCAGTTTCCCAGGGGGAAAATGCCCTGCAGGGAGGGCAAAGCACTTGCAGGCCTTCCACCCTGTTTTTTTCAGGATGGGTGTTAACCCACCACACCGAATAAGAACTGACTTCTAGTACCAAATTAGTTTAATTTAGACTGTGCCAAAACTGATTTCATAAAGCCACATTGAATCAGAAGGTAGGTAGGGCATGGGCCATTTTGCAACAGACTGGGAAGGATCTTTAGCTACTGAGAAATATATGGCCTTGCAATGCTATTATTAGAATAGAATAGAATAGAATAGAATAGAATAGAATAGAATAGAATAGAATAGACCAGGTTGGAAAAGGACTTTGAGATCATCAAGTCCAACCTATCACCCAACACCACCTAATCAACTAAACCATGGCACCAAGCACCCCATCAAGTCTCCTCCTAAACACCTCCAGTGATGGTGACTCCACCACCTCCCCGGGCAGCCCATTCCAATAGGCAATCACTCTCTCTGTGTAGAACTTCTTCCTAACATCCAGCCTAAACATTCCCTGGCACAGTTTGAGACTGTGTCCTCTTGTTCTGTTGCTGGCTGCCTGGGAGAAGAGACCAACCCCCACCTGGCTTCAACCTCCCTTCAGGGAGTTGTAGACAGCAAGAAGGTCTCCCCTGAGCCTCCTCTTCCCCCAGCTAAGCAACCCCAGGTCCCTCAGCCTCTCCTCACAGAGCTGTGCTCCAGACCCCTCCCCAGCTTTGTTGCCCTTCTCTGAACACCTTCCAGCATCTCAACATCTTTCCTAAACTGAGGGACACAGAACTGGACACAGGAGTCAAGGTGTGGCCTGACCAGTGCTGAGTACAGGGGCAGAATGACCTCCCTGCTCCTGACACACTGTTCCTGATGCAGGCCAGGATGCCCTTGGCCTTCTTGGCCACCTGGGCACAATGGTGGCTCATGTTCAACCTACTATCAATCAGTACCCCCAGATCCCTCTGACCCCAGCCTGTAGCACTGCATGAAGTTTTCGAGGCCAATGTGCAGAACCCGGCACTTGGATGTGTTCAATCTCATGCCCTTGGACTCTGCCCATCTGTCCAGCCTGTCAAGGTCCCTCTGCAGAGTTCTCCTACCTTCTAACAGATCAACTCCTGCCCCCAGCTTGGTGTCATCTGTAAACTTACTGATGATAGGCTAAGCTGGGTAGCTCACCGTGTGTTTTTGACCCAAGTTCCCACTCTTTATTGAGGACCATTATGCTATAATTTGTTGTGAGTCACTGCAACATTTTAACAGCCTCCTTCCCTCCAAGGGAGAATTGAGGGCAAGTTAATGCACACAAAAATCAAACCAAACTAAACCAGGTTGAGATAATGAGTTGAGCCAAAAAGCAATTACTTTAGCCTGTTTGCAGAAAAAGTTCAGCAAAATGCAACAGCCAGAATAGCCAAGAAGCCAGTGACATAAACCACCCCCCCCATCCCATCCTGTGCCAAGGTCAGCGAAAGAGAGCAACACCCCAACCCCAGAAATCAAAGGCAACAACCAGAACATGAAACCTCTCGTGTTACAATCTGAACTTCAAGCCTGTGGTGGGTTGAAGTTACCTCCAAACTAATTTGAGAGAAACTACCCCCCAAAATAAAATTGGCTCCGTTTGGTATGGAAGCAAATGAAGCTCTATTTACAAGCAAACTATAATCTAGACATACGAAATGCAATGAATATGTTCAATATATGTTTTTACAATTTATGAACAGCAGAGAAACTCCTCAGACCTCCCTGGATGGATCCAGGGGACCCATACACCTCCTCTCCCACTCCCTCCCTCCTTCCCATTACCTCACATGGTAGTCGAAGCAGAGATACCCTGCCAAGGCCATAGGAGAGAGAGAAGTTGCAAGCAGGAGCAACGGAAGAAGAGAGAAAGAACTGTTTATGCCTTTGCTCTACATTCCCATTAGCAATCCAATGAATTAGATATTATCATTATTTTCCTTTTGCATCCAAGGATAATTTATTTTGCTTTCAGTCTTTGCTGTCAGGGACTAGGCTAAAGTTCCCCCTTCAAACTGTAAAAAAGCCCGTAATTCTTTGCTCCAGCCAGCACTTCCATTTTGAAGTTGGCATGACACAACATGGTATTTGAATTTCAGAAGCAGATTCAACTTGACCTGTGACAATCACTTTGAAATACACTTTTGAAATATGCTGCAAAAAGTAGAATGAAAATTACTATGGAATTTATAAATTATGGATGATGTGAATACCAGCTGAATATAGATCTTTCTGTAGCCTTAAATGCAGCATCTTTTTGGGATTTCTCTACCCACTCTGGTTTGTCTGGGTAAAGTAGAAATTCAGTGGCACTACACTAATAAAGGGAATGGCTTCTTGCCATGCATGAGGAAGCTACTCTTTTATAAGAGGTATCATTTTTAGAAACATTTTCCTGCCATTTGTGAGAAACCCAAGGAGAACAGCGTCAGCTAGAAGTTGCTTTTACTGGGACAAAGAAGAGAGGGTACAATACTTGAAGCAAGGTATCCTGAGTTGCAAGGTACACATATTGCACACAGCAGTGTGCACCTGAGTTAACTCTCAGTGATTTTGAATACAAACTAAGTTGGTTTAGCAAAGACCACCTTAGTGGCTCTTCAGGGAATCAGAAGAAAGCCAATGTCTTTTGTAGGTCATATGGGAAAAAAGGTACCATTGCTTGGAAGTACCCCCACCTCCGAACCACTGCATGTCTCACATCCTTCAGCCATTGGCAGACTAGATTTGTGGATCCTTTTTTAACACAAACACCAGCTGATTGCAAATTACCTTGGTCCCCCAACCACAGAATCACAGAATACATCTGGTTAGAAGAGACCTCAAAGATCATCCAGTCCAACCCTCAACCCAGTAGAATACATAGAATACATAGAATAAACCAGGTTGGAAGAGACCTTCAAGATCATCGCGTCCAACCCATCAACCAATCCAACACCCCCCAAGCAACTAACCCACAGCACCAAGCACCCTGTCAAGTCTTCTCCTAAAAACCTCCAGTGATGGCGACTCCACCACCTCCCCAGGCAGCCCATTCCAATGTGCAATCACTCTTTCTGTATAGAACTTTTTTCTAACATCCAGCCTGAATCTCCCCTGGCGCAGCCTGAGACTGTGTCCTCTTGTTCTGGTACTGCTTGCCTGGGAGAACAGACCAACATCCGTCTGTCTACAACCTCCCTTCAGGTAGTTGTAGAGAGTAATAAGGTGACCCCTGAGTCTCCTCTTCTCCAGGCTAAGCAACCCCAGCTCCCTCAGCCTCTCCTCGTAGGGCTTATGTTCCAAACCCCTCACCAACTTTGTTGCTCTTCTCTGGACTCGTTCCAGCAAGTCAACATCCTTCCTAAACTGAGGGGCCCAGAACTGGACACAGTACTCGAGGTGCGGCCTAACCAGTGCAGTGTACAGGGGCAGAATGACCTCCCTGCTCCTGCTGGCCACACTGTTCCTGATGCAGGCCAGGATGCCATTGGCCCTCTTAGCTGCCTGGGCACACTGCAGGCTCATGTTCAGTCTACCGTCGACCAGCACCCCCAGGTCCCTCTCAGCCTGACTGCTCTCCAGCCACTCTGACCCCAGCCTGTAGCTCTGCATGGGGTTGCTGTGGCCAATGTGCAGAACCCGGCACTTGGGTGTGTTAAATCTCATGCCGTTGGACTCTGCCCATCTGTCCAGCCTGTCGAGGTCCCTCTGCAGAGCCTCTCTACCCTCCAGCAGATCAACTCCTGCGCCCAGCTTGGTGTCGTCAGCAAATTTACTGATGATGGACTCGATGCCCTCGTCCAGATCATCAATAAAGATGTTAAAGAGCATGGGGCCCAGCACTGATCCCTGGGGCACACCACTGGTGACTGGCTGCCAGCTGGATGTGGCACCATTCACCACCACTCTCTGGGCTCGGCCCTCCAGCCACTTCCTAACCCATCACAGTGTGCTCCCATCCAAGCCATGGGCTGACAGCTTGGCCAGGAGTTTGCTATGGGGAACGGTGTCAAAGGCCTTGCTGAGGTCCAGGTAGACTACATCCACAGGCCTCCCCACATCCACCAGGCGGGTCACCTGATCATAGAAGGAGATCAGGTTGGTCAGGCAGGACCTGCCCTTCCTAAACCCATGCTGGCTGGGCCTGATCCCTTGGCCATCCTCTAAGTGTTGTGTGATTGCACTCAGGATGACCTGCTCCATAATCTTTCCTGGTACTGAGGTCAGGCTGACAGGCCTGTAATTCCCTGGCTCATCCAACCGGCCCTTCTTGTGGATGGGTACCACGTTGGCCAGCTTCCAGTCAGCTGGGATCTCTCCAGTGAGCCAGGACTGATGAAAAATAATGGAGAGTGGTTTGGCCAGCTCATCTGCCAGCTCTCTCAGCAGTACTGAAGGGTCAACACTAAACCATGTCCCTAAGTACATGCTGCTTGAACTCTTCCCCACCACCCTGGGCAGACCATTCCAATGTTTGGTAACACTTTCAGTGAAGAAGTATTTCCTAATATCTAGCCCAGATTTCCCCTGGCACAGCTTTCTAACCATTTCCTCTAGTCCTGTCGCTTGTCATCAAGGACAAGAGGCTGGCCTCCTTGCTCCAACCTCCTTCTGGTAGTTCTAGAGAGCAAAACAAACTAAACCAGCTTGAATTTCTGTCTCATGGTTGGGATAGGCAGTTATCCCACATCATATGTCAGAGTATTCCTTCATGAATATAACTTTGTAGGAAGCCCACTTTTTCACTGCATGAGAGACGTCAGCAGCAGGGTCTCCTCAGAGCTATGTGAAGTGGATCCTACCTCTTACTGAAACACAGTGAAGAGAAATTTAGTCAACCACATCCTCAGGCTGCCATTTTTTCACTTTTTTTCCCCCCTTTAACTAATAAAAAGCTTGTATGGCCCACTCCAGACCCTGTAACTACTAAATTTCAAGGTGACAAAAGAGTCTAAACTCAATTTCACCATGCAGTGATCTAAAAAGTTCTAAAGTGTTTTCCAAATGACAGCAACACACAATGTGCCATTAATCACAGCTGACAAGTTTTCCTGAGCAGCCCCTGATTGATCCTGATGTTGTCAAACTTTCTTTTTCTTTTGACATCTCTCTGATTGGTGTCTCTCTTAAGTGCTTTTGTGACCTTTCTCCTGTATTGATCCACACAAATCACAGAGAAGTGAGCAGTTTCATGAGGGAGCAAAGTTGATAAGAATAGGTCAAATGGTTACTGAGACTTCTGCACACCACCACTTTAATGATTGATTAGTGGGAGTGTGGAGGAAGAGCCAAGGACATCAAAATTAGGAAATGACAAGGTCTTGATCAAGAGGTTCTTGTAGTCTCTTTTTGTGGCTAATATTGAAGGCCCTATTTCTTCCTGGATTGATTATTAATGTGAATACACTTTGTGTTGCTCATTGAGATAGTTTTTAATAAAGTTTATTGAAAGGTCTGGTTATTACATTCAATGAGTCTGGTGTGCCAGCTCTGTGGAAGCAGGTGTTGGCATCACAAACTGCCCTTTCCACAATATAGCCTTCACAAGTTACATGACCCCTAAGAGGTGAGCCACCAGCAGGGAAGCTGAATGCACTGGAGTTCTGGGGTGAGCACCATGTGTGGCTGCACACTTTCTGGGTATCTCACATGCTGCAGCAGGATGGCTTGATGGGTAATTGGTTCCAGCACATAACTTCCTAAGCCCCAGACATGCACAAACACACAGTAAATTAACAGAACCTTCAGATGAGCTGATAATATCCACCGCAAACATGCGGACTGGAATGTGTGAGTCTGTAGCAGGATAAGTCTGAAAGAGAGCTGTTTGAAGCTAAATGCACAAAATCCCTGAGCAGAAGGAAGTACTCCACAGTAAGCTCTGACAGCACAGAAAGTCTTGCTTTATTCCATCTTCCTCATGCATCAATCCAGAAGAAGTGCTGCTCAGAGGGGTATGTTAATCAGGAACAACAAGCTGGTGGAGAAATAATTGGCAGGCTGGGTATTGGACATCCAATTTTTAATAATTCTTTCACTTCAATCTCTCATGAATTTAATATGAAGAACATGTATGTGAACATGCAAACCAAAAAAAGTACTGCATTTTATAAGAAATGGCCCAGGCTGTGAGTTTCTGTGACAAATGCTTCAGATTTTGAACATTTTTAATAGTATAGCAGAACTATGTTGTTTTGTGATAGAAATATGTGTAGGATATATAGCAGAAACATGAGTTGAGTGAAACAAAATACTCACAGCAATGAGAAAAGAAACTATAGTCCTCCAAAATGGAAGAACACATCTTATTTAATCCATCTTTAGCCCTGATTAGTGTCTAACACTGATCAATACCTTTCAGAGTGTGGTAATGGTCCATACTTAGATGCTAAGCAATTTAGCTGTTCTGTACTTTGTATTATGATAGCCGGTTCTTAAATTCTCTTATTTTCTTCCCACTGCACATTCTCAATAAACAACCGAGAGTGTTATTTCACAGGAAGCCTTGACAATTCCAAGGAAAACATAATTTGAGACTACTGAAAGGAAGCAGTTTGTACATGTCAGATCTTCCACTCCAGATGTGCTTCTTCCTGTAAGATGAAAATATTTACATTCTGTTACCAAAGTCTAATTTAAGCACAATAAATTTTATCCTTCAATTCTTCATCTCACTAAAAAGTAATTGAAACCATCACAGTTTTGTGAAAAAGGTTCCATTTACTCAGAAAAATGTTTTAGCAGGAGGTAGGCTGAGGTATTTTAGAATAATTCTCAGAGTTTGATTTTTGGTAGGTATATTTTTGCCAGTAGTGCTTGTATGGTGCAGTTGGAATCTCATGGTGACAACAGGAGAGCTAATCCTGCCTTCTCAATGTTATAATATTTTAAATCTATATTGCTTTTACTTCCTCTCTTGCACAGATACAAGACCTGCTCTTTCTATGGGGAACATGTAGTGGAATCACTGCTTTACCTATTTTGTGTAGACACAGACTACCAATTTATTGGAGTTTTCTGGTTTGGGTTTCTCTGGATGCTCAGTGGAGTTTAACAATATGAGATGACATTTTCAACACAGTATAATGTCCTAGGGCAGAACAAGTCCAGAATCAGAATGAAGTGGTTTACTTCATATTTATATAATGAGTTTTAAAGAGTAATAAAAAGCAATGTAATATTATGTGACAGTTTGCAGCCGGGAAGCAAAATTTTCCTGTTCTACTGTTAAGCACTGAAATTTTAAACTGTATAATAGATACAATGGTTTTGGTTTTCCAAAACCTTTTCCTTCCATTAATTTAATATTCTGATCTACAATTTCTACAAGCAACAAAGGTATTTCTCTTATTCTGAGTCTTGAGTAGCACCTGGTGCAAGAAAATTCAAGGCATGACCTTTTGGGGCAGCAGCTTGAAAAGTGATCAGCATCTTCAGATGCAGGATTGAAAACTGTCTCCATCTGAAAGTTAGGAAGGAGACACAGTTCTGTTGAACACTCCCATGAGTAAAGTCAGGACACAAACAAGGTCATAGATCATAGAATCATAGAATCAATAAGGTTGGAAAAGACCTCAGAGATCATCAAGTCCAACCTGTCACCCAACACCTCATGACTAGTAAACCATGGCACCAAGAGCCACATCCAATCCCCTATTGAACACCTCCAGGGAAGGTGACACCACCTCCCCAGGCAGCACATTTCAATGGCTAGCAGCTCTCTTTGTGAAGAACTTTCTCCTCACCTCAAGCCTAAGCCTCCCCTAGCACAGCTTGAGACTGTGTCCTCTTTTTCTGGTGCTGGTTGCCTGGGAGAAGAGACCACCTGGCTACAACCTTCCTTCAGGTAGTTGTGGAGGGCAATAAGGTCTCCCTCAAGCCTCCTCTTCTCCAGGATAAGCAACCCCAGCTCCTTCAGCCTCTCCTCATAAGGCTTGTACTCGAGACCTCTCCAAACCCTCGTTGCCCTTCTCTGGACACACTCATGTGTCCCAATGTCCTTCTTAAATTGAGGGGCCCAGAACCAGACACAGGACTCAAGGTGCAGCCTAACCAGTGCTAAGTACAGGACACAATGGCTTCCCTGCTCCTGCTGGCCACACAATTCCTGATTCTGGCCAGGATGCCCTTGGCCTTCTTGGCCACCTGGGCACACTGCTGCCTCATGTTCAGCTGGCTGTCAACCAGTACCCCCAGGTCTTTGCAGTTTTGTCTGCAGTCTCTGCAGCTGCTACCCCAAATGCCCACTTGTGCCCCCTAAGGTCCTTGAAGCATCCCTCCCACAGAAAGTCAATGCCAAGAATGCAAGGTGCATCTGGACCAGTCACCGTGGTGTGCTTTCCCCATTCATTCCCGGTCGGGCTTATCTCAGCCTGCAGTACAGCCAAATCTTGTGAGCCCCCTGTGACTCCCTGAATGCTTATGGGCTCAGCCCCTTTGTACCTTGATGGTATCAGGGTGCATTGGGCACCTGTGTCCACCAGAGCTCGGTACTTCAGGGCTTCTGAAGTGCCAGGCCATTTCACATAGATGTCCCAGTACACTCTGTTGTCCCTGGCCTCCACCTGGCTGGCGGTAGGGCACCTCTAATGCTGGTGGCGATGCCCACACTTGTCACAGGGTCCTGTGTTACTAGAGGAAGGGTCTCTTGGGAGAGAGGGACCACTCCGGAAAACTGGGGCAGCCCTTCTCCTGGATGAGTTGTCCCTGTGGTGCCCACCTTGCAGTTCCCGCACTCTTTTCCAGAGGGCAGAGGTGGGTTGGCCATGCCAGGTGTCCATGTCCTCTCCATGGTCACAAAGGATCCTCCACAGAGACCCCCTTGACATCCCCCAGTTGGCTTGGGGTGATCTCCTAGGGGAAGGTCACCTGTTCCTGATTGCTGAAACCTGGACCCATTCTGAAGGAGAAGAGGCAAAGGAGGCATCACTCCCCTTTTTCAGTTCAGACATGGAGGTCTTGATCTCTTTGACAATGTCTTTAGCCATAGTTTCTAAGGCTGAGATCAGGGGTTTCTGATTTACGCTGTCCTCATATTCCCTTAAACCACTGGCAAACTCACAGACAGTTTTAGGACTTCCATCCTGTCCAGTCAGGAGTATCCCTCCTAATGTGTGAGCGTATTTCTGTGGAGCACCCTGGATGAGTTTCTTTATGAAGGGCCGTCTCATGGGCACCTCATCTGAGTCCGAAGGGAGCTGGCCATGCCCATAAATTATTTCCAGCACGGTCATCTGTCTCAGATACTGAATGCCCTGTTCCACAGTTGTCCATCTAACTGGGGCCCAGGGTAAGTCATTTCTTGAGTGGTACCGGCTCTTTATGGCATTGAGGATCCAGGCCCAGAGAGTGTGTGTTCCATCAAGTATGGCTAACTTTGTCCAGGCTGGCATCACAAGTCAGGGAGCCTAAAACCCTCTTATCCATGTCCACCGTGTCCACGCCCTTGCCCCAGCATCCCAGGGCCCAGTTTAGTATTGGCTCACCCTCTTTCTGTGTGTAATCACAGTATCACACAGTAACTAAGGTTGGAAGAGACCCCAAGGATCATCAAGTCCAATCTGTTCCAACAGACCTCACAACTAGATCATAGCACCAAGCGCCACGTCCAATCTCCCCTTGAACACCTCCAGGGACGGCGACTCCACCACCTCCCTGGGCAGCCCATTCAGAAGAGTTTGCCTTAATTCCTTTCTGGGTAGAGATGTAACAATTATTGTTTTCTGATCTGAGTACTCCTCATCCACCACTGGGTTCTGAGAGGTGCTGGGCCCCGACAACATGCCTTCCTCACCATCCCTGCCTGGAGATGATTTTTGTCTCCTTTTCCTGTGTGTGGCAACAGGTTCTACAGAAACCCAGGAGCATCAGGGGTTAAGTGTGGAACTGCTGGTGGTGGGGCAAACCCTTGTGCCTGGGGGCTCAGGCTGAGATCTGGCACACTCATTGCAACCTGACCCCTCCCTTTCTGTGTTTACACAGTGCTTGCAGTGTTCACAGCAGACACACCCCCGGTCATTAGAGCTTACAAAAGACTGCCTTATCACTCTGCAGAGAGCTCTTAATGGGTTAGCCCTTCCCCCACCCAGAATGGTCACAGGAAATGCCCCTTTAAGGATATGGAGCATATTTTAATGTAAGACAATTTTCCACCCCAGACATTTTTATCTGCACTGTTTATTTCACAGCTTGCTTCAGAAAAAATTTCTATGCTAGAGAAATTACCACTAGCAGTAAAATTCAAAGAATTCAAGAGGTACATGCCCAATTGCATTGATAAAGTTTTTATCCAGTTGAGTAGCATCTCTATCGTTAACCACACCACATGGTAAGTTATTAGTTTGTAGATATGGGTCCAAAAGATGCAGCCAAACACCCATGCAAAAGCTTGGACCATCAGATTCTTCAAAATTAATGTCTCTACTTCAAATCCCTTTCTTTCAGACAACATGTTACTTTCCAAATAGAATATTAATTTCCAAACCCCATGTTGGAGCGCCAAAATATCGTTGTGGTTTGAGCCTTAACTGGAATTTAAGAGCTCAGATGGGGGGCAAGGCTGAGAACCCCTGCCTCGCTCCCCCTTCCTCTTTCCTGATAGAAAGAAAATGGCAAGGGGAAAGAATAGGGAAAAATAAAGGAAGGGGAAAGAAAGGGGGGTAAGGAAAGAGAGGAGGAAGTAAATCTACTGCAAAGTAATTTTGACTTAGTTTGGAAGTAGAGAGGTAAAATTTTTCTTTAAACAATATATATATATGTATATATAACAATAACAGGAAAGAGTCCACAAGGGTGAGGAACAAGGATGGATAGGGAAATATACAAAACCAGCAGTCGTTTGGAGAAACAGGGATGAGGCAGGGAGAAAAACCAGTCCTGACCATGTGGCAGAGAACCAGGAAGCCAGCAGTGACTCTAGGTGCTCTCATCCAAGCAAGGCAAAAGCAAAAGAGAAGGAAAATGCTCACCAGGCCCTCCCCTTTATAGTTTTGCTGGACAGGAAGGGGGAGTGGAACAGACTAAATTGGTTTCCCGGGGTGAGAGGGAAGGAAGGAACCAAGTCCACCTGGATCAGGTTTCTTTAATCCCTGGTGAAAGCAGGGCTCTCACAACCTCTCCCCACCCCTCTCAGGATGGGCTAAGCCACCACGCACACACACATAGAACAAAATTCATTTCACATGTCGTTCTTCTGGAAACCAGGACAAGAAGTCCATATCCCAGCCCTCAAAGGTCAATTTCCTCAGTCCTTCAGCTGGAACTGAAGTGAGTTCATTCAGGTAAACCTTCCTTGTGGATCTGATGGATCTGATTCCTGCTGAGGTTGAGGATATGAGGGGAGGACAGTTCTTGGAAGGTATCTTCAGTGATTTCATGGAAGGAAACTTTTTCCAAGGAATGGCAGCCTGCAAAATTTGAGATGACTTTTATATTATTATAAAACACTTCCCCTCCTGACTATCCAAAGCACCTTGATCTTGGTGATTGGAATCGTCAGCATTGCAGAATCACAACCCCAAAACACACAGCACTGGTAAGCATATGGGACAGAGAGTGATCAGAGTTTTGCAAAGTTCTTTGTTTCAAAAAGCATCTCAGTTGACACCATTCCCTCCCCCCTTCTCCCCACACCCTTTTAAATAGGTTATGGGTTTCTTGGGGATGTCATACCATAGAAATCACCGTTTGTACCCTAAAATGTTCTTTCCCATGAAAACATACAGATTTAATAGGTTTCTTGGGGTGGTCACACCGTAAAAACCACTGTACCCAAATAATCTTCCCCAGGGGACACCTCACAAAAGTATCCTCTGTTACAATAGCATACTAGGCTTCTTAGGGAGGTCACACCATAAAAAAAAATAATCAATATTTGTACCCCAAAATATTCTTATCCAGGAAAACACACATTTAAAGTATTTGAGAACCTCCTCACTGTGTCCCACAAGTTTTTGTTTCATCCTTCTCCAGCTACCTCCCTTGCGGGAGAGTGAAAACATGAACCTGTACTCCTCACCCACTTCACACTCACAGCACACCTCAGGCACACACAGGTCTTGGCCTTCTCAGCAGTGCAATAGTCTCACTGTGATGCTTTCACTACATGGGAATCCTACAGGACTGTGGCATTAAAAAAGTCTCAGTCCAGAGGTTAGGAAAGAGATGTGGTTCTTTTAAACATTAAGACTGTTTATCAAAGGAGAAAATGAAACAGAGAAAGGAAGAAAAGGGAGAGAAAGGGGGAGGGAAAGTGGAGAAAGAGAGAGAGAGCAGGAGAGACATTACCATCCCAGGGTGATTTTCTGTCTTTGGCTGGGAGGAGGAGGGGAGATGTCCCAGGATTCAAGTCCTTTTTGGCCTGTGATGTCTTTGGCAGCAGGAGCGGGGAGGTCTGAGAATCCTGCTGAGTACCAGTGTGTAGTGTGGTCCACATGGTTTTCCTCCTCTGAGCAGGCTCCAATGTGCAGTGTTTTCATTGATGTTCTCTCTCTAAGCAGGCATAGCTCAGGACTTTTTATACTGTTCATTTATTGCAGCTCTACCTGACCCACAGTCCAGTCACATTAGAATGCATATGGGCAGAGCTGACACGTGGTGGTGGTGGGGGTGTCATTCATGATGATCTTATCTTTGTTGAGACACTTCTCAGTTCTTAACATAATCATCACATCACCAGGTGATTGACATGTCCAAGAGAGAATTCTCTAACAAGTACATCTGATTATCTAAGGTGAAATGCATCATTAACTTGGCTGGACTGCTTCCAGTTCTGGTTTAGCAAAGTGATCTACTCATTCAAGTACATGCATTTTATTGCCATTTTATGGCAATGGCAGCTCTTAATTATTCTGCCTAACTGCTTTGAGGAGCTTGTTTAGGTAGTAATCATTGAAAAGCAGCACACAACACTCCTGCAATTGCAGCTTTTGTTTTTCTTTTCAAGTGAAGCAGTAACACCTATGTATTCCATGTATTTATTAAAGAGTTTCTACAGGTATATTAATGGGAAGAAGAAGACTAGGGAAGGTGTGGGCCCCCACAGAAAGGAAACTGGTGAAATGGTCACAAGTGATGAGGAAAAGGCTGAGGTACTCAATAACTTCTTTACCTCAGTCTTCACTGCAAGGTCCTCTAGCCACACTCCTGATGTTATGGAAGACAATGGCAGGGACGGGGAGGAAGAACTGCCCATCGTAAGTGAAGATCAGGTTCGTGATCACCTTAAGAACCCAAAAGTGTTCAAGTCTATGGGATCCCATGGGGCACACCCACGGGTACTGAGAGAACTGGCAGATGAGGTTGATAAACCCCTCTCTAGTCTACTCCAAAAGTCATGGCAGTCTGGGGCAGGCCCCACAGACTGAAAAAGGGGAAACATTACCCCCATTTGCAAAAAGGGTAAGAAGGAGGAACCAGGGAACTCCAGGCCAGTCAGTCTCACCTCTGTGCCCGGAAAGATCATGGAGCAGATCCTCCTGGAGGCACTGACTCAGAAGAACAGTGAAGAGGTGATTTGGAACAGTCAGCATGGCTTCACCAAAGGCAAATCCTGCCTGACCAACCTGGTGGCCTTCTCTGAACAGGTGACAACATTAATAGCTGAGGGGCAGCAACTGATGTCGTTTGCCTGGACCTGAGCACAGCCTTTGACACTGTCCCACACCACATCCTGGTCTCCAGGCTGGTGACACATGGCTTTGATGGGTGACCACTAGATGGATGTAGAACTGGCTTGATGGCTGCACCCAAAGAGTGGCTGTCAATGGGTCCATGTCCCATGGAGGCCAGGGACAAGCAGAGTCCCTCAGGGATGAGTCCTGGGACCAGGTTTGTTCAACATCTTTGTGGGTGCCATGGACAGTGGCATTGAGTGCATCCTCAGCAAGTTTGCTGATGACACCAAGCTGTGTGGTGCAGCAGACAGGCTGGAGGGAAGGGAGGCCATCCAGAGGGACCTCAACAGGCTGGAGAGGTGGGCACAAGCCAACCTCAGGAGGTTCAACAAGACCAAGGGCAGGGTCCTGCAGCTGGGTTGAGGCAATCCCAGGCACAACTCCAGGCTTGGCAGTGACTGGCTGGAAAGCAGAGCTGAGGAGGAGAGACTTGGGGGTGCTGGTGGAGGAGAAGCTCAACATGAGCTCTCAGTGTGCACTTGCAGCCCGGAAAGCCAATCAGATCCTGGGCTGCAGCAAGAGAAGTGTGGCCAGCAGGGCAAGGGAGGTGATTCTCCCCCTCTGCTCAGCTCTGGTGAGACCCCAGCTGGAGTACTGCCTCCAGTTCTGGAGCCCCTATTACCAGAGGGATCTGAAGGTGCTGGAAGGTGTCCAGAGAAGGGCCACAAGGATGAGCAGAGGGCTGGAGCTGCTCTGCTGTGAGGACAGACTGAAGGAGTTGGGGCTGTTCAGTCTGGAGAAGAGAAGGCTCCAGGTGACCTAATTGTGGCCTTCCAGGATCTGAAGGGGGCTACAAGAAGGCTGGGGGGGGACTTCTCAGGACCTTAGGTAGTGCTAGGACTAGGGGGAATGGAATGAAGCTGGAGGTGGGGAGATTCGGGCTGGAGGTGAGGAGGAAGTTCTTCCCCATGAGAGTGGTGAAGCACTGGAATGGGTTGTCCAGGGAGGTGGTCAAGGCCCCATCCCTGGAGGTGTTTAAGCCCAGGCTGGATGAGGCTCTGGCCAGCCTGATGTAGTGTGGGGTGTCCCTGCCCATGGCAGGGGGGTTGGAACTAGATGATCTTTGTGGTCCCTTCCAACTGTGACTGATTCTATGATACTGTAATACTAAAAATGCTCCATAGCTCCAGTGTTTAGATAAGATTATAAACTGCATTTTATTTATTCACTTGAATATATTTTTTAAAGGCAGAAGCTCAGAGTAGTGGTAAATCTAATGCTTCATGAGAAGTAGAGTAAAAAAATTTCAATGACTGTTTTCACCCTTTATTGATCCTTGTGGATTGAGTTGAACCTGCTGCTGATATTCATACCCAGCTGCAGTCCTGCCAGTTTCAAAATGAAATTGCTAACTGGATCAAAGTATCATGGGGCTTGAAGTTCAGTTTTCAACATGGGAAGCTTCCTGTTCCCATTGCTGCTTCTTGATTCTGGCTTCTGGGGTGTGGTCGCTTTACTGCAGGCATGGCAATGGAAGGAGAGGGAGTCAGTTGGCTGCTGGCTTTGGCTTTCTGTTTTATGCTGCGTTTCGCTCTGCTGCTTCTGCAAATAGGCTAAGCCAAGATAATCATGAGTTGCATTATAGATTATTAAGCAGATTATTAGCTAAGGTAATTGTGCATTGTGCTCATGATATCTCATGTTATATTAAACTCTCATCTCTGTATCTCAGCCCTGACTTGTGTGTGTTACACTTCCCTTTGCACTATATTGTCACATAGATCTGTGCAGGGTACACAAAATTTCACATAATTGTTTTTCAGAGTTTTTAATTTTTTAAAAATTATTTTTTTAGAATTAAGCCTCAAATTTAGGATTTGGAGATTCAGGAATGAAAAAAATAAATGGAAATAAATAAGGTAGTAATCACTGAATGTAGTGGTCTGCTTCCTTTGTAGCGCTGAAGGAAGATGTGTTCCTCCAAACTGCCTCACTGTCGTTTAACTGTACTGGTTATTTCAACTAAAATATTATTTCTCTCTGTCTGCTTTGCTTCTCTCTGCACACTGATATTAGTCAGATTTCTGCTGGAAGCATCAATAGACTGAAACTGAAAATGCTTTGAAGTCCTCTGAAATTTTCACATACTGTGCTCAGGACATTTTGCCATTTGCCTTTTATATCTCCAAAATATTTTCAATTCATATTTTGATTATTCCTTTCTAACTGAACGTGGGTTACAATAAATAAATTGAAAAATACAACCAAACCACACTTAAAAATATCTTTCCAAATAAATAAAAAAATTAAAATTTTTCACTTTTTCCATTTTTTTTCTTAAAAAAAAAATAAATCATTCAGCCTGCAAATTTTCATGCATTAATATGGTATAACTTCACACAGAGAATCTGACCATCCATGATAGTGCAATTTATTACAAAGATAAGACAAAAATTACAGTTTTGAAGAAGATGATGTAATGCACAGGCTAGACTCCCGCCTGCTATGAGAGTTATATAACATTGGCATCCTGCATGAATAATCCCATGTCTTCCCTTTATGGATTCCAGCTTGGTGCATCATATCATTGTAACAAAGACTTTAGGGTAAATCATCTGAGAAAGAAGGTGATGAACAATGGCATAGAGACACCAGACAAACACAAGGGACAAAGAAGAAAATAAGGCAGTTTCTGGTTAGTTAGCATCAGTAAGGTTTTTCTGCTGGAGAGGTGCTTAGACTCTTTGCCAATCTGTACAGAGTGAAAGTCCAAAGTAGATGAGGCTCAGGTTGCTGGAAGACTTACCTGCCTTTGCACCACTTGTGTTGCATTTCACCACCATTCCTTTCTTCTTCTGCCGTTTGTAATTCTCTTTAATTTCCTCTTTCCTTTCGGGTCCTTTCCCCCGCCCCCAGCTTCTAACATCATCTAAAGGCTGACAGAGAACAACACTCTTAAAACTACCTGCAATCTATATGCTTCTTTCTCTCTTTCCCTGCAGAGACTCATATCTACCTTTTGTCCATTCTCATCCATAGGTGTTTCCCAACCTCATAAAGCAAAGCTTTGATAGGGTCTGCTCTTTCATGGCCAGCAGGAGTGTCAGAATACTCTTATTCCTAGGCAATAGATACTCTGGGCATATTATCCTTCCCTTGTATACCCTCAGTCCTGGTCTATGATTGTGTCTGCACCCAAAGCCCCTCCCCTCCCAAGAGGAGATGACTGGGGGGAAACAGCGAAGCTGGGATGAAGGGAGCCAGAGGAGACTCCTCCACCTCCCATGCCTGTGGATTGGTGAATTTCATGTGGGCACTTCCCCCAAGCCACATGTCCTGCCAGGCACAGACCCTGTGCAGGTTAGTTATGGACATGTTTTGGTCTTATTGGGCATATTTAAGCAGAGGACTGATGGCTGTCAGTTCTGGCCTTTGATGGTAATGTGTGACACAAAAATTATCTGTCTGGATTAAAATTGGTGAGCTGCAGAGAGCATGAGGTTCTTCTCTTAGGTTTTTACCCTCCACACACTTGGATTATAAGCAGCAGCAGTTCAGGAGGACTTTCCAATAAAAAGAGATAAATGAGAAATTCCCACAGTTGGCAAACAGCATTGTGAGTAATTGATACATTCCTAAAGTCTCCAGGAATGGGATATGGACGTGCTGGAGCGTGTCGAGAGAAGGGCCACGAGGATGAGCAGAGGGCTGGAGCACCTCTCCTATGAGGACAGACTGAAGGAGTTGGGGCTGTTCAGTCTGGAGAAGAGAAGGCTCCCAGCTGACCTCATTGTGGCCTTCCAGTATCTGAAGGGGGCTACAAGAAGGCTGGGGAGGGACTGCTCAGGATCTCAGGTACCGTGATTGAGAGATGGAGACAAAGCTTGAGGCAAGCAAAGTGTCTCTTTATTGTACAAAGTCTTTTCTTTATATAGGCTAACATAATCAAAAGCAACTTGTGATTAGTAATTAGACGTGTCCGTGCGACAGTTACAGATTCGTGATCGGCTGCCGAGGAAATGCCAGGGAGCACACATCGCTGGGCAAGGCCCAGGCAGGTGTTAGACAAAAGACATCTCTTATCTAAGTTCAGAGAGAAGACAAAAGACTTTCTTGCAATGTTCACCAGCTCTTATTCTCAGGTCGTTGTGTGGCTTCCCTGAGTCACAATGGTCGTTGGTAATCAGCTAAATGCTTTTTTTCTCTCTACATAGCTGCAGTTTGTTCACAGGGTTTGTGGCCCATAAGAGCTAAAACATTTCCTTCTATCAGCTGAGCATTGCTTGAGGTTCTACTCCTAAATTCAGTGCGTCACTCAGGTAGTGATAGGACTAGGGGGAATGGAATGAAGCTGAAGGTGGGGAGATTCGGGCTGGAGGTGAGGAGGAAGTTCTTCACCATGAGAGTGGTGAAGCCCTGGAATGGGTTGTCCAGGGAGGTGGTTTGGGCACCGTCCCTGGAGGTGTTTAAGCCCAGGCTGGATGAGGCTCTGGCCAGCCTGATGTAGTGTGGGGTGTCCCTGCCCATGGCAGGGGGGTTGGAACTGGATGATCCTTGTGGTCCCTTCCAACCCTGACTGGTACTATGATACTATGAACTTCCTACCTTTTGTTAGTAGGGGCAGCATACTGCTTTTGGGTTTATCTTTTCCCAAATACTTTTCTCAAGCCATTTGTAACCTATTGTGAAGATAATTTCCTAACCAGATACTGAACCTTTTAAAACCTTTATTACTTTTGTATATAGCTACTTGGGAGGCAGAGTCAAACTAATAAATAGTTTATATTTGTTTAATTTCTCACTTTATTACCTTTATTCATAACAATGATCATCCCTTGGTTTCATTGAGTGAGAACCCAAACCAACTTTATTCATCATCTTAACTGACTTTAGTCTGGTTTCCAGCTCTAATCTTCTCATCTTTGTAAAAACATCATCTTCTATGTTTTCTTTGAAAATGTTTTGTAGGATCAGAAACTTAACAGTATTGGAGGTATATCTTGTTTCCTTCTGTATATGTTTGCCAGATCCCACATTAGGATTGCAAAAGCATTGTGCCTTCAGATCCACTATATGGAAATTTTTTTAAAATGTGATTTAAAAGCTATTACTGCTGCAAATTCAAAGATTCCCATGCTGTCAGGAGGACAAGAGAGAACAGGCATCTTTTCTTGCAGATCTAGCTGCTACTGAACCTCTTGATGTGTCACTTCACTTCTATTTTCCTAAGTCTTTCTGTATATCATTGTAATTATGGACCTCATTTCCTTTGGAGTGCTTCAGAGACCTATGGGTAAAGTAAATCACTTTGTACAACTACGGGCATGAAAGAAAGAGAAGGAAAAAAAAAAAATCACAGTACTGTTTTCTTTGAAAGTGTCAGAACCTGTCTCTGATTATAAGCTTCTTTTCCTTTTGTCTCTGCTTCCTATCAGGAAGATTTCTGTTGTTGAGACATCAGAGCCAAGTGATGATTTACAGTTTGTTAGAAAAGCTCTGTCTGAACTTTTGCGAAGCTTACATTGTATGGTCCTGTGCCTCTCAAAATAGTGATGTGTGAAAACACAGAAATGAGGTCAAAACATCTGGAATTTCAAATTATGTACAAGAGATGCACATCCACGGGATCACAGGATGTCAGAGGGTTGGAAGGCACCCAAAGAGATCATCAAGTCCTACCCCTCTGCCAGAGCAGGACCAGAAAATCTAGCTCAGGTCACAGAGGAACACATCCAGACAGGCCTTGAAAGTCTCCAGGGAAGGAGACTCCACAACTTCTTTGGGCAGCCTGCTCCAGGGCTCTGTGACCCTTGCAGTAAAGACATTCCTCCTTGTGTTGAGGTGGAACCTCCTGTGCTGCACCTTACATCCATTGCTCCTTGTCCTATCCCATGTAGCAAGTGAGCAGAGCCTGTCCCCTCCCTCCTGACCCCCAGCCCTCAGATATTTATAAACTTTTATTAAATCCCCTCTCAGTCTTCTCTTCTCCAGACTAAAAAGCCCAGGTCCCTCAGCCTCTCCTCATAGGGCCTCACAGGGCTGGACCCTCTCCAGCAGATCCCTGCCCCTCCTGAAATGGGGAACCCAGAATTGAACACAGTACTGAAGATGAGGTCTCAGCAGGGCAGAGTAGAGGGGGAGAAGAACCACCAGACCTGTCCTCACAGGCACCAGTAGTGAAAAAAATAATGAAGTCAGATGGTATTTCCCTGTTTCCTTTTGTCTTTGCAAAAGAGACAGGAAGAAGGTAAGTGGCGTCTGGCTCTAGCATACCAGTGAAGGGAGAGTTCCCAGGGAAGACCTAGGTGATGAGGGCAATTTGTTTATTTAATACCAAGGAATCATTAGATGAAGATGAAATATGAAACAGAGAGATGGAAACACTGCCATTACTATATTCAAAGATTTCTGTTCCAGATGGATTTTTAAATTGATTTTTCTGAGCTGTTATGAATATGTCAAAGAACAACAAATTTAAGAAGTGTTTAAGTAAGGAAGATGCAGATGAGACACAGAATAGAAGTGTTTAATATCTAGATGGTGAAATAATGGCATTATTAGTTAAGAGATCTGTGATTCTTCACCACTGCTGGTTTTCAAGAGCAGCTAAGCAAGTATTTGTCATGACTGGTAGTCAGTACTGCTCATGTGATGGAGAAGGACGATGGTTTGTAGGAAGGATCTTGTCTCTTTCAGCTCTGGGTATAGCAATGCTGCACCAACATTTCATGACCAAATAAACTTCACATTTTTCTTTGTCATGGAATCCTGATAGCTGAAAATTTTCTAGATAGCCAATAGCAGGATTCTGTCATGAGTTTATAAACTCAGGCATAAAGTACTGAGGAGCTTCTTAAGCAAGTCCTTTCATATCTATCGATAGATTGATAGAAAGATTGATAGATATACATGTGTTCAATGACACTGTGCTTTAAATGAGCATGTCTGTGAAAAAAATGTATATTTATATTACCAGCAACAAATTATGGCATTTATAGCAAGAACTGAAAATGTTGATGAAGGTCTGGCAGGAAGGACAGCTGAACCTGCCATGTAGCAACATTCATCTTGTGAATATATGTCAACCTTCACTGGGCGATATTCGGTAGGGTGTGGAGAGGAGCATAGCTGCCAAGTCTGTACATTCTCTGTTGTCTTCTAAATTCTTAAATGTTTGGAGTCTAGGTTAATTGAAGGCCTCGGGTTCTACATAAGACTGCCATACGTGCTATCAATCTGCAAAGCAAGATTTGAGATTTAGATTCCTCAGAGGTCCCTGAATTTGGACACCTCTCTCTTCAGAATATTGGCTAAAGCCAGGATAATGACTTTAGATTTTTTACAGGTCTTCAGTATGCTGTAAAAATTCAGAGGGTTTAGTAATCAATCCTCTCTTACTTCCTGTCTATGCGTTTCAGTCCTTTACGCTTATGTTTGGAGATAAGAATCAGTCTTTAGACTAACACATTTTTCTCTGGCACAATTACAACATTTTTCTCATCTTCAAAATATATGAATTTGTTATTCCCTGATCAGATAGGAAAGTTTCTTGTAGTTATTTAAACTCAGTACCACAATATGACACTTCCAACTCCTTTCTGCAATTAAAACAGGAATGAAGATGTTAGTTTGGGGAGCAATCAGGCAATCTAAATTATTCAGGTCTGAAAGTTTTAAGTTATATTAGTTTTTCAAATTCATTTGTATCTGGACTACAACAGGCTCAACCCATGTCTGTCTAATGAAGCTCCTGCTGGAAAACTCAGCTGGAAATTCAGGGAATCAAGTCTATCCATCATCTCAAAAAGTCATGATTATTTCATAAGCAGCACACAGTGTTCAGTCAAGTCTTTAACTCATCATTCAAGTTACCATAGTTTAACCACACATGCATCTTTTAGAAGAACTCATGCTGAACATTACTTGATGAAGGCAAATCCCATTAGCAGAACAAACAGAACAAAAGTCTGTGTCCTGACACCCCAAGGAGGTATAGTTAAGCATTCAAAAAGGATACAGGTGTAGATTTCTCATCACATATTGGAGTACATCCAAAGCCTTTAGGAAGAATATTAATAACCTTTCTCTTGCATTTCTGTTGGAGGAATAGCTCAATTAGTTTCAGTCTGCTGTCTTTGCCTTATCTATTATACATTTGAGTGGTTATACTTTGTATCTGAAAGTGCACATGGAAAGGTATGCATACATGAGGTAACAGTACACAGGCGAGCATATGGGCACCCTACACCAAACTTCTGGTGAAACTTGAGCTGATGAAGATCTTTCAGTGTGTGTATACTCTTTGTTCTTCTGCCCTTACCCCATGTTGCTTTGCACACTGAGAAATATAAAAAAAAAAATCATTTGGGAACTCCAGCTCCCCAGGTCCAGACCCCTCAGCAGCCTTACGTGGCATGCACCACGTGTGGAATGAAATGAACACACAATACGAAGAAGATTGAGAAGGGTGAGGGGAAGGGGAGATCTGAAAAGAGATACAGGATGTTGGTGAGAAGCATAAGCAGTGGGGGAAGCTGCAGCTGCAGAAAAGAAAGCAGAGATGGGAAGGGAGAAATGGTTAAATCTGACAGGAAACACAACGAAATGTCACTTTGGTTTAAACCGTGCCCTGAACAACTTGATTCCTTGCAATATATCTGTGAGCCTGTAAATAATGGGTTTTCTGTTAGCTTTTTGACTTTTGATTACCATTTCTACTGAGTCATGAAGGAGACTTGTCTGATTAATGATGTATAATTATAATTTGTGGTATATGCACATTCCCAAACACCTACTAGATTTGAGTGAACAGGTCAATTAATAACAGCTATCATTCCTTAAAAGTGCATTAATCATCTATGGATGGATGAACCTGGAAGCTCCAGGCCTGTCAGCCTCACCTCAGTGCCAGGGAAAATTATGGAGCAGATCATCTTGGGGGCAATCACTGTGTACCTGAAGGATGGCCAAGGGATCAGGCCCAGCCAGCATGGATTCAGGAAGGGCAGGTCCTGCTTCACCAACCTGATCTCCTTCTATGATCAGGTGACTGCCTGGTGGATGTGGGGCAGACTGTGGATGTAGTCTGCCTGGACTCCAGCATGGTCTTTGACACTGTCCCCCACAGCAAACTCCTGGCCAAGCTGTCAGCCCATGGCTTGGACAGCAGCACTCTGAGCTGGGTTAGGAAGTGGCTGGAGGCTGAGCCCAGAGAGCGGTGGTGAATGGCGCCACATCCAGCTGGCAGCCAGGCACCAGTGGCATCCCCCAGGGATCAGTGCTGGGCCCTGTGCTCTTTAATATCTTCATTGATGATCTGGATGAGGGCATTGAGTCCATCATCAGCAAATTTGCAGATGACACCAAGCTGGGGGCAGGAGTTGATCTGTTAGAAAGTAGGAGAGCTCTGCAGAGGGACTTTGCCAGGCTGGACAGATGGGCAGAGTCCAAGGGCATGAGATTGAACACATCCAAGTGCCAGGTTCTGCACTTTGGCCACAACAACCCCATGCAGTGCTACAGGCTGGTGGCAGAGTGGATGGAGAGCAGCCAGACAGAAAGGGACCTGGGAGTACTGCTTGAGAGTAAGCTGAACACGAGCCTGCATTGTGCCAGGTGGCATCCTGGCCTGCATCAAGAACAGCGTGGCCAGCAGGAGCAGGGAGGTCATTCTGCCCCTGTGCTCAGCACTGGTTAGGCCACACCTTGAATCCTGTGTCCAGTTCTGGGCTCCTCAGGTTAGGAAAGATGTTGAGATGCTGGAATGTGTCCAGAGAAGGACAACAAAGCTGGGGAGGGGTCTGGAGCATAGCCCTGTGAGGAGAGGCTGAGGGAGCTAGGGTTGCTTAGCCTGGAGAAGAGGAGACTCAGGGGAGACCTCATTGCTCTGTACAACTCCCTGAAGGGAGGTTGCACCCAGGTGGGGGTTGGTCTCTTCTCCCAGGAAGCCAGCACCAGAACAAGAGGACACAGTCTCAAACTGTGCCAGGGGAAGTTTAGGCTGGAGGTGAGGAGAAAGTTCTTCACAGAGAGAATTGTTAGCCATTTGAATGTGCTGCCCAGGGAGGTGGTGGAGTCACCATCCCTGGAGTGTTCAAGAGGGGACTGGACGTGGCACTTGGTGCCATGGTTTACTACTCATGAGGTCTTGGGTGACAGGTTGGACAGGTTCCAACCTTATGGATTCCATGATTCTGTGATAATACAGTGTATATTTCAAACTGTAATTACCTAATGTGATGCTCTAACAGAGTTTATTTTCTAACATGCTATCTACAATAAATATTTCCCCTGTGATATATATAACATGATTTGCCTTTTGAAAATCTGATAGAGCAATGTTACCTACTAGGATCCTTATTAAAAATGAGACTAGCACACGTGCAAAAAATATCAAAAGAATGTGAATTTAAGCTGTCCATATAAATTCAGCTAATAAATGATGACTGTAGTTAAATAAATAATCATAATACCTGTCAGAAAATGTCCCTTGGGCCCTACCTTAAAATAGTGTAAAATATCCTACCCAGGAAAAAAAAAAGTATCTCCCATTCAGCTTGAAAAAAAATGCAAAACTTTGCAACTTTGTGATTTGCAGAAGTAACACTACAGAGCTCCTCTGAAAATCACAGGACTATTCAACTGAGGCTACAGAAAATATTGCCACCATCTGTTTTCAGTATAGAGAATATAACACAACCAAGGAATTCTCTTTCTGGGCAGAAGGAAAGAGTACCATGTACTGCAATAACAATATCACTATGCTCACTGGAAATGAATATTTTAAGTATTCTAAATATTCTGTGTGAGCTGGCTCTAATATGAGGCTGGGGATATTCCTTGAGTTATCTCTTAATCCTGTTCAGAAAACATTACTGAAAAGTAAAACAGTGCGAAATGCTACTGAGACTGCTTGCCTAGGGGACTGAGCCACATTTGTGCCCTGTTCTAACAGTTTCTCAGTCAGAGCGCTGAAGTGACTGTATGAATTCATGATTTTTTGTCTTGGCTTTGCATTCGTGTATCTCAGTAGAACTGAATTAGAATTACCACCACTACTATTTACTCCTTTACTAAGGTTCATGAGATAGGAACAGATCTAAGTCTCTCTTGGTCAATAATTTGGGCAACATATTGTACTACTGACTGATTTTGTTTACTTTTTTCAGTATCAGTATCACTAAGGTTGGAAGAGACCTCAAAGATCATCGAGTCCAACCTGTCACCACAGACCTCATGACTAGAGTAGGGAGGACACTAGTGCCCACTGCAGGCTTGAACTCACGACCTTCCCCATTAAAGGTCTTATGTGCTACCAACTGAGCCACACCACTCCCCTAATCTGGAGGTCTTCCACTTAAGTTATCCTTTGTTTGTTTGTTTGATTTTCTGTTTGGGTTTTTGTTTAGTTTTGATTGTTTTTCCCAGCATGTGTACTCTCCCATTTTAAAGTGGTTTACTACGTCAGTAGCCATAAAGTCTTGTGACACCAACATCACAGATACGATATTGTTGCCACATGTTCTATGACTATTGCATGTAAAATGCTGACTGTGTCTTTTTCCTCAGAGGAGAATATTCTAACCTCTAGGTTCCTTCTGGCTCAAGAGTTCATTTTCTGATGGATGGAAAACATCTCTGCTGAGACCCGTTACAAGCTGCAACAGACACCTATCTCCAAGAGCAGACGTAGACCTAGGCAGAAGCAGGAACTGAGCCTAGGACTCCCCTCTCTCACTTTGAGAGTCTCTAACTCAGAGGCTATTCTTATTCCTATCTCCCCTAGAAGCTTTGAAAGGGGAGACAGGTATCTTGTTCAGTTGTTTGAAGGAAAAATCAGAGGCATCTACCTGAAGAATGCTCTGAATGGAAACTTCCCTGTGAGCAGGAATATCTCCTTCAAATACACAGAAAAGCTTCTGAGAGGAAGAATTTGAGACTTGTTACCTGTTCAACATATAGAAAAAAACATTAGGAAGCTCTCAGCTATTCTTCTCAGCTTGCTGGCTGATTTAAATCCCCATCTAAAGTTTCTTAATTCTCTGTCTTCCCTGTATATGGATCCCTGAGACATTACTCTGTCATATAAATCCCACCCTGCAGAAAATTAAATCAGTCACCACAGTATTTGGGTGGATGAAGAAGGACGATGCAAGGGAAGGGAAATTTTCCTTTCATTCTTCCCAAGTATTACTTCCTAGTGCCCCAGAACTGATGGGGAGAGACACTCAGGGAAGAATGTACTATACTACTCTAACGGCAACCATTTAGGTATTAACAATTAAAACTGTGCACAGAGATGAGGGGAGGACCATATCTATTGTGTTGATGCTAAGGGAAGGTTACAGGAGATCTTAATCCCCTGGAACCTGTGTTATAGTCACCAAACCTATCAAAATGTCTTGCACAGATATTTTTAGACTTCTAAAATGGTTCTGAACAAACCAGACAAATGAGTTGAACTTCATGTCTCTGCTGAAAGTAATGGCACCCATGTCTCTTGTAGCTCACAGGTGACACTTATGTTAAATGACACATGTGACATGGACATCAATGCAAACTCAATGGACTTGTGCAAGAGAATGGAGGAAAAGTAAGTGGCACAATAGGAGCTACACTGTGTTGATTCAGCAAATCATGTAAAGTATTAGAAACCTTGTGTGGCCAGTGTTTTAGGATCCTCTTTGTAAAAGATTCCTTGTACCTTCTCTGATAATGTCAGCTAATAAAATCATGTAAGTCATTAATTCAAGCACAACTCATTTTTTTCCTAGAGGTAGAGGCTGGTGGGAAGGGGGTGGCAAAACACTTGCAAAGTTTGCCAGAGAGGTGGTGAATACCTTATTCCTGGAGACATTCAAGGTCAGGCTTGATGGGGCTCTGAGCAACCTGATGTAATTGAAGATGTGAGTTGAACATGTCACTGTTGGGACCCTTAAAGGTTTCATCCAACCCAAATTATTCTATGATTCTGTGTTAAGACTGTAATGAAGAACAACAATGAAGTATGGTAGATGTTTTGTATCAATTGAAAAAGCAAAGTTTAAACTGCTTAATTAATGTTATTAGGTTGCTTGTGTAAGTAGTTGCTTAATGCTGAAGAATTATTACCGATTGCACAACAGTGTTAGAACAGAACAGCAGCACCTCTAGTGTACATCTTCCTTAGAGATTATTGTGCAAGTAAATTCTTATGCTCTGAGTTCCCAAAATATTACAGTATCACAGTATCACCAAGGTTGGAAGAGACCTCAAAGATCATCAAGTCCAACCTGTCACCACAGACCTCATGACTAGACCATGGCACCAAGTGCCACGTCCAGTCCCCTCTTGAACACCTCCAGGGATGGTGACTCCACCACCTCCCTGGGCAGCACATTCCAATGACGAACGACTCTCTCAGTGAAGAACTTTCTCCTCACCTCCACCCTAAACTTCCCCTGGCACAGTTTGAGACTCTGACCCCTTGTTCTGGTGCTGGTCACCTGGGAGAAGAGACCAACCCCCTCCTGGCTACAACCACCCTTCAGGTAGTTGCAGACAGCAATGAGAATACATAGAATACATAGAATAAATCAGGTTGGAAGAGAACTTCAAGATCATCGCATCCAACCCATCAACCAATCCAACACCACCTAAACAACTAACCTATGGCACCAAGCACCCCATCAAGTCTCCTCCTGAACACCTCCAATGTTGGCAACTCCACCACCTCCCCAGGCAGCCCATTCCAATGGGCAATCACTCTCTTTGTATAGAACTTTTTCTAACATCAAGCCTAAACTTCCCCTGGTGCAGCCTGAGACTGTGTCCTCTTGTTCTGGTACTGGTTGACTGAGAGAAGAGACCAACATCGGTCTGTCTACAACCTCCCTTCAGGTAGTTGTAGAGAGCAATAAGGTCCCCCCTGAGTCTCCTCTTCTCCAGGCTAAGCAACCCCAGCTCCCTCAGCCTCTCCTCATAGGGCTTGTGTTCCAAACCCCTCACCAACTTTGTTGCTCTTCTCTGGACTCGTTCCAGCAAGTCAACCTCCTTCCTAAACTGAGGGGCCCAGAACTGGACACAGTACTCGAGGTGCGGCCTAACCAGTGCAGTGTACAGGGGCACAATGACCTCCCTGCTCCTGCTGGCCACACTGTTCCTGATGCAGGCCAGGATGCCATTGGCCCTCTTGGCTGCCTGGGCACACTGCAGGCTCATGTTCAGCCTACCATCGACCAGCACCCCCAGGTCCCTCTCTGCCTGGCTGTTCTCCAGCCACTGTGACCCCAGCCTGTAGCTCTGCATGGGGTTGCTGTGGCCAATATGCAGAACCTGGAACTTGGATGTGTTCAATCTCATGCTGTTGGCCTCTGCCCATCTGTCCAGCCTGTTGAGGTCCCTCTGCAGAGCCTCTCTACCCTCCAGCAGATCAACTCCTGCCCCCAGCTTGGTGTCATCGGCAAATTTACTGATGATGGACTCAATGCCCTCGTCCAGATCATCAATAAAGATGTTAAAGAGCATGGGGCCTAGCACTGATCCCTGGGGCACACCACTGGTGACTGGCTGCCAGCTGGATGTGGCACCATTCACCACCACTCTCTGGGCTCAGCCCTCCAGCCACTTCCTAACCCATGGCAGTGTGCTCCCATCCAAGCCATGGGCTGACAGCTTGGCCAGGAGTTTGCTGTGGGAAACGGTGTCAAAGGCCTTGCTGAGGTCCAGGTACACTACATCCACAGGCCTCCCCACATCCACCAGGCGGGTCACCTGATCATAGAAGGAGATCAGGTTGGTCAGGCAGGACCTGCCCTTCCTAAACCCACGCTGGCTGGGCCTGATCCCTTGGCCATCCTCTAAGTGCTGTGTGATTGCACTCAGGATGACCTGTTCCATAATCTTGCCTGGCACTGAGGTCAGGCTGACAGGCCTGGAATTCCCTGGCTCATCCAACCGGCCCTTCTTGTGGATGGGTACCAGGTTGGCCAGCTTCCAGTCATCTGGGGTCTCTCCAGTGAGCCAGGACTGATGAAAAATGATGGAGAGTGGGTCATCTGCCAGCAATCTCAGCACCCTAGGATGGATCCCATCTGGTCCCATGGACTTGTGGGGGTCCAAGCTGCTGAGGAGAGCTCCAATCACTTGCTCATGGAACACAGGGAAACTATGCAGATCCCTGGCTCCTTCTGCCAGCTCTGCAGGCCAGCTGTCTGGTAGACATTCTGTCCTGCTAGTAAAAATTGAGGTAAAGAAGGTGTTAAGTACCTCTGCCTTTTCCTCATCCTGTGATACAACATTTCCCTCCATGTCAACCAAGGAGTGGAGGTTGTCCCTGCCCTTCCTCTTGCTATTAATATATTTATAGAAGGACTTTTTGTTGTCCTTCACATCAGAGGCCAGTTTGAGTTCCAAATGTGCTTTTGCCTCCCTAATTTTCTTCCTACATGACCTAGCAACATCCTTAAACATTCCATGGATTGCCTCACCTTTCTTCCAAAGATGATACACCCTCTTTTTTTCCCTTAGTTCTTTTAGAAGCTCATCACCCATCCAGGCTGGTTGTCTGCCCCGGCGGCTCATCTTCCAGCACATTGGCACAGCCTGTTCCTGCGCCTTCAAGAATTCTTCCTTGAAGTAGTCCCAGTCCTGGACCCCTTTATTTTTAAGGGCTTTATCCCAAGGAACCCTCTGAGTTAGTTCCTTGAGCAACCTGAAGTCTGCCCTCCGGCAGTCCAGAGTGGAGGTCTTCTTGCTGCCCCTCTTAGCTTGACTGAATACTGAAAATTCAATTATCTCATGGTCGCTGGCCCCTAAACAGCCTCTGACCACCACATCCCCACCAGCCCTTCCCTGTTGGTGAAGAGGAGGTCAAGCATAGCCTCGCCCCTGGTAGGCTCACTCAGCACCTGGGATAGGAAGCTGTCCTCCATGCACTCTAAGGTCCATGCACTCTGAGGTCACCCCTGAGCCTCCTCTTCTCCAGGCTAAATAATCCCAGCTCCCTCAACTTCTCCTCATAGAGCTGTGCTCAACGCCTCTCACCTGGCTTGTTGCCCTTCTCTGGACACGTTCAAGTGTCTTGATGTCCTTCCTAAACTGAGAGGCCCAGAACTGGACACAGGACTCAAGGTGTGGCCTAAGCAGTGCTGAGCACAGGGCACAATGACTTCCCTATTCCTGCTGGCCACACTATTCCTAATGCAGGCCAGGATGCCATTGGCCCTCTTGGCCACCTGGGCACACTGCTGGCTCATGTTTAGGTGGCTGTCAATCAGCACCCCCAGGGCCCTCTCTGTTTGGCAGCTCTCCAGCCACTCTGACCCCAGCCTGTAGCTCTGCATGGGGTTGCCATCGCCTAAGTGCAGCACCCAGCACTTGGACTTGTTGAATGCCATCCTGTTGGACTATGCCCATTTGTCCAGCAGGTCAAGGTCCCTCTGCAGAGCCTTTCCACCCTCTAACTGACCAACACCTGCTCCTAACTTGGTGTCATCTGCAAACTTGCTGATGACTGACTCAACCCCCTTATCCAGATCATCAATGAAGATATTAAAGAGGATGGGGCCCAGCACTGATCCCTGGGGGACACTACTGGTGACTGGCTGCCAGCTGGATGTGGCACCATTCACCACCACTCTCTGGGCTTGGCATCCAGCCAGTTCCTAACCCATCACAGAGTATTTCGATCCAAGCCATGAGCTGACAGCTTAGACAGCAGTTTGCTGTGGGGGACAGTGTCAAAGACCTTGCTGAAGTCCAGGTAGACCACATCCACAGGCCTCCCTACGTCCACCAGATGGGTCACCTGATCATAGAGGGAGATCAGGTTGGAGAGGCAGGACCTGCCCTTCCTAAATCCATGCTGGCTGGACCTGAGCCCTTGGCCATCCTTCAGGTGCGCAGTTATTGCCACCAGGATAATCTGCTCCATCATTTCCCTGGCACTGAGGTCAGACTGACTGGCCTGTAGTTTCCAGGTTCCTCCATCCCACACTTCTTGTGGATGGGGACCACACTGGCCAGTTTCCAGTCATCTAGGACCTCTCCAGTGTGCCAGGACTGGAGGAAAATGATGGAGAGCAGCTTGGCAGCTCATCTGCCAGCTCTCTCAGCACCCTAGGATGGATCCCATCCGGTCCCAAATAGCACATTTTCTCATGTACTTGCAGAATGGCTTGTGCTGCATCAGGGTCTGAAATCCTTTTGATCAAATTTGAGAGTAAAATGAGGAATATTTCATCTTTATGCTGGATATTGCAGTGATTTCCATAATAACTGGGCTTCCATTTAGTGGGCGTAGTGATAATCATTTGCAATTGGCTGGTGTGGAAATCAAAGTAAGTCATGTCCAGAAGCACAGCATTTTCATTTGACAAAATCACACTTACATTGAGGTGTTAGCTGTAGTATAACAATCAAGTGAATTATACACCTGCACTACCAGATGGGTAACATTCTAAGTGGAGGCTTGTAATAAGTGCAGAGCAAACACCCACCCTGCAAGTGATCCCAAGAAGTAAACAGACTGGATCAAGTAGGCTGAATCCAAGCTGCTGAACAGCTTGCTTTGACATGCAGGGTCCTTCAACATGAAAAAAAGAAATTGTTGACAGCTTTCAAGTGTCTCTAGTGCCTCTCTGCCTAGGGAGGGGACTTAGCCTTTGCATTGCTGTGGCACCTCAAGAGGAAAGGCTCTGAAACTGGAAGAAGAGATCAGAGATGAGAATAAGCCACTTAACAAAAATGTCTTAGTAGAAGAAAGGGAGAAATTATGCTTTTTTGGGGGGGAAAACAAAAAAAAACAAACAACCTTGAACATATGGCTCCAAGTCCGTGAGCACACACATATTCCCATCTCTTCACTAGCAAATGGTTATATTAGCACCCAAGGATGCTGCTGCTATACTGTACCTTTGCAGTTCTGGGTCCAGTCTGTGATGTGATGCAGCTCAGGCTAGTGCCCACGAGCCAGCTGGGTGAGCTAATAAAATAAGTCTCTTTTCCCTGCCTTTCCCCCCCCTCCCCCCCACCCCGGCCTTTGTTTTTCCTTCTTTACAGAGATTTAAACTGTTCTATTGGAAAATGGGACTTTTGTGGTTTCTAACATCTACTTGAAGAGATATTAGGGTGGTGGTCAATGATACCAAGTTCAGCTGGAGACCTGTAATTAGCAGAGTCCCCCACGGATCAGTGCTGGGTCCAGTCCTGTTCAAGACCTTTATCAATGACATTGATGAAGGGACTACTCAGCAAGTTTGCTAACAACACCAAACTGGGAGGCTTGGCTGAAACACCTGAAGGCGTGAAGGACATCTGAACGTGTCCAGAGAAGGGCAACAAGGCTGGTGAGAGGCCTTGAGCACAGCCCTATGAGGAGAGGCTGAGGGGGCTGGGGTTGCTTAGCCTGGAGAAGAGGAGGCTCAGGGGTGACCTCAGTGCTCTCTACAATGACCTGAAAGGAGGCTGTAGCCAGGAAGGGGTTGGTCTCTTCTCTCAGGCAACCAGCACCAGAACAAGGGGACACAGTCTCAAGCTGCACCAGGGGAAGTTTAGACTCGAGGTGAGGAGAAAGTTCTTCACTGAGAGAGTCATTCATCATTGGAATGGGCTGACCAGGGAGGTGGTGGAGTCACTGTCCCTGGAGGTGTTCAAGAGGGGACTGGACATGGCACTTGGTGCCATGGTCTACTCATGAGGTCTGTGGTGACAGGTTGGACTCAATGATCTTTGAGGTCTCTTCCAACCTTTGTGATACTGTGAAGGCTGTGAGGCCATTCAGCAAGACCTGGAGAGACTGAGAGCTGGGCAGAGAGGTTCAACAAGAACAAGTGCAGAGTCCTGCATCTGGGAAGCAATAATAAACTGTGCCAATGCAGGTTAGGAGGTGATCTGCTAGACAGCACCTGGTGGACCTGGGGTTCTTTAACAGGGGTGTGTCCAGCACATCAAGGGAGGTTCTCCTCCCCCTCTATTCTTCTCTAGTGAGACCCCACCTGGAATATTGCATCCAGTTCTGGGTTCCCCAGATCAAAAGGGACAAGGATCTACTTGAGACAGTCCAATGGAGGGCTACAAGGATGATTAAGGGAGTGGAGCATGGCCTTATGAGGAAAGGCTGAGAGACCTGAGGTTGTTTAGTCTGAAGAGAAGACCGAGAGGGGATCTAATAAATGTATATAAGTGTATGAGGGCTGGGTGTCAAGAAAGAAGGGACAGGCTCTGCTCAGTTGTGCCCTGAAGGGGCAATTGATGTAAACTACAGCACAGGAGGTTCCACCTCAACATGAGGAGGAACTTCTTTACTGTAAGGGTCACAGAGCACTGGAACAAGCTCCCCAGGGACTTTGTGGAGTCTCCTTCTCTGGAGACTTTCAAGACCTATCTGGATGCATTCCTGTGTGACCTGTGATAGATTCTGTGGTCCTGCTCTTTCAGAGGGTTTTGACTCAAGGATCTCCAGAAGTGCCTTCCAACCCTTATCACTTGTATTCATATACAAGTGATGAATGTCTGTCTGTCTCAATGTCTATCTATTTACCTGTGTTCATGCATGTGTGTGTAGACAATGTTCAGAGTCAGCTTTTCAATTCACAGGCAGAAGACTGGTATTTGCAAGCTACAGGTAGTATGAACTAGTTGTAGATTTTGATAGTACCTAAACTAAACAAAAGTGACACTTCCTGAGTCCTCCATGATATAAGGCATGAGACTGATCCATCAGCTGGGAGGCTGTTAAAATAGAATAGAATTGACCATGTTGGAAAAGAACTTTGAGATCATCAAGTCCAACTTATCACCCAACAACATCTAATCAACTAAACTATGGCACCAAGTGCCCCATCTAGTCTCCTCATAAACACTTGCAGTGATTGTGACTCCACCACCTCCCTGGGCAACACATTCCAACGGCCAATCTCTCTGTCTGTGAAGAACTTTCTCCTCACCTTGAGCCTAAATGTCCCCTGGCACAGCTTGAGACTGTTCTTGTTTGTTGCCCATGCTGCTTGCATTAGTGTACATGCGGTTCAGCTGGGCTGCTGGTTTCACCCTGGCTCCAGCTTACCACCCTCAGACTCCTGTCTGGGGGGACTGGTTTCAGCCCCTGCCCCCTTTGAATCTAGTTTAAAGCCCTGTCAATGAGACCTGCCAACTTCCTTCCTAGAACCCTTTTCCCTCTGGGGGATAGGCTGTTCTCATGTGGTAGGATCTATCTCCACCTCTGGGATGGATGTACTCCATCTGCTGCTAGCTGACCTGGTGCCATAGAAAGTTCCCCAAGATCAAAAACCCAAAGTTCTGTTGGTGGCACCAGGCTCTGAGCCACTTCACAGTATCACAGTATCACAATATCACAGTATCACAGTATCCTGTACTGCTGCAGTACAGGATCAGAGACATCCAAGCCCACCCACTGGCAACTGTTGCCCCACCCTGAAGGGCCACTTCACCAAGGACCACCCTACTGTTCCCACTGGTCCAATCCCCACCAGGGCCGCTGCCCAGCAGCCAGCACTGGCCCTGCTAGCCCGGAGCCTCTGCCAGGGACCAGCCCCTGGCAGCCACAGCTGTGCTGTGGGACCACTCTATGCCACTCCCAAGCAGCAGCTCCAGGAGGATCTGTGATGCCAAGGGACCACCCAAGTCCTCTAAGGGAATCTGCCAACCAGCTAGCCTACGTCTCACCACCCCCACCCCAACCCCCCTGTGACCGTTTTAGGCTGTGCCTTTAAGAAAAGGACAGTTGCTGGGACACTCTGGCTGAATGTTTTGAAAAACAGATACTCTAAATGAATTTCATTGGTAGATTGGTAAAATGCAACTTTAAGTTTTAGTTCAGTTTGAGTCTCAGTCTCAGTCTGTTCTGTCTTTTTCAGCCTGTCTGTTTCTCTCTCTCTCTGAGCAACAGCTGCTGGATGGAGTTAACCTTGAACTAACAGATAAGAATAATTCTTGCATATGCTTTGAACTAACAGAATTTCCTCCTTAATAATTACCTTTTCTCTCTCTCGCTAACCCTTTTTGGGAAAAAAGGGAGGTGGGGGGAGAGAGAGGGTAAATATAGCTTTAATTCATCTCTGCTTCTCCGACTGAGTTAGCTGTGGTTTCTTTGTGTGTGGGGGAGAACTGAACTTTCTCTCACCACCACACCCCCCCTGCTGCTGTGGGAGGGAGAAGGCTACCCCCACTGTCACCATCTGGAGGGAAGCCCCTCTGCAGACTCCCAAGCAGCATTCAGCTGCAGCATCAGGCCTGGGAGGCCCCCTCCCCCCATAACAGACCAGCCCGGGAGCCAGTCCCCACGACAGCAGCCATAACGTAGCAATTTGCTTTGCTACAAAGGACAGGGTTAATTTTTCAGTTTCACATGTGCAGCACCCACTAACATTCATTTTAAAGCACCTGCGCCTACCACATGACATTTCTAGCAGCTGTGAGCATCTTGTCGAGCCACCATCTGGTGGACAAGTGGTGGAATTGCCCCTTGCATTCCTTTAATCAAAATTCTGTAAACGTTCTAATGGGTTTAAATTGTACATATGAAATCAGTTATGGGATACATCTCACAATCATGCACTAAAATCTGCGTATTAAAAGAAAGGATTAACCAGTTATTAATAATTTTTAAAAAATAATAAAAATATTTTTCATATTAAATTTTTTTCTTATTAATAAATTAATACCCTCTCCATCACATATAGTTAAAATAGAATAAAAACATCTTTTATTGTCCTTCACAGCAGTGGCCAGTCTAAGTTCTAAATGGGCTTTTGTCTCTCCAATTTTTTTCCTACATGACCTAGCAACCATTTCCTGGGTTATTTTCCCTTTTCTCCAAAGGTGATACACCCTCTTTTAAAAATCTTAATTCATTCAGAAGCTCATTGGCCATCCAAGCTTGTTGTCTACCCTGTCAGCTCATCTTCCAGCATATTGGGATAGCCTGTTCCTGAGCCTTCAAGATTCCTCTAGGAGTGGAAGGCTACCTGTTATAGTTTATGAATTTATTGGCCAGAAATATGATAAAATATGAACATTATTTATGAAATATCAAAAATTGTTTTCCATGCCAATTTATTCAAGTTCATTTGCCCGGTTGATAACAGGTTAATTACACATGGTAGAAGGTTAATAAACGGTGGATTAACAGTCTAGAACAATCAGAACTTGGAATACAGAGGAACAAACTAGAATCTCCCTGTGCACATGGAAGTAAACAGCACTGCTGCCTCAAGTGTCATAGACGAACCACCGTCGAGTTCACAATGGAGCTATCTAAGAGTTAACAAGCTATAAACCTCAGAAATAACCAGGTAAAATAGCATATTTACTCACGAACCACTGGGCAGTATCCACAGATTTAGAGGAAATGAGAGGGAGAACACTGCTGCAGTGAACATCCAACTTTAGCACTACACTGCTAAACAAAGAAACTAATTGCTCTAGAGAGAGGATTGAGTAGGGTGCTTGTCACCACCTTGAAGCCCATTAACGAACTGGGGAGAAAGGTGAGAGTTGCAAGCTTTGAGTGCAACGAGTGAGCGAGCTATAAGCGAGTGAGCATAGGAGTTCTTGCTCTATAAATTCCCTTTTCGAAAACTGAACGGCCCAATGGCACATCAGCCATTCAAATCCCACCAATCGATTCAAATGTTTAGGTGGCGAGTAAACTGCACACACCTTAGCTAATGGTGTCTGACTTGGCAGTCGCCTCTGAAACGTGAGGCTCGGGGCTCAGCTTCCACTCCCCTCCAGGCAGCCTTAAAGGTGCCTGCCTATTAGGCTCCTCGACCTCAGTCTGGACCCTGTAACAGAGAGGGAGGAGAAAGGAGCAGTGGCTCAAAACAGATTTGACTGTCTAATTAATGCCTCTTCCAGGACACTACCAGCTCAGAGAATACAGAAATACAGATGCATGATCTTATTATTAATGCTTTTTTCTTCATTGGAGAATGGCAATAGCTGTGGAGAGGGGCCCTTGAAGAGGATTAAATTACAGTGTACCAACAACCCTGGAAATGCAAAGATCTATACCCAGGTCAGCTGTTAAACTGAGTTGGTTTTAGGTACTTGAAAAAAAACGTTGTGAAAAAAAAACACTCTGACCCTTCAGGTCCCTCATAGGCTTTTTGCTGTTACTCTCCAAAACAAAGACCACATAAATCTGTAGTATCATCTGTAGGGAAATTTATTTTGTAGTTTTAATAAATAATAAATTCTGCTGAGCTGCTAATTTTATGTATAAAATTCCAGTAAGTGTTTGGGTCAATCCACATCCATAAATTTTATTCCCACACTTGCAGAGGTTACACACGTGTTGAATTCTATTAAGTCAAGTTACCTTTCTAAATTAACTCCATCACAGGTATAAGGATTATTTGAAGGGATTTTGGGGTGAGGACGACATTATTTATTTCTATGAAAATTTCCCAATAAAGGAAAGAGTTGAGAAGAAAGCTAACTACTTAACAGTTCTGTTGAATGTGTTTCTTAAGGAAAGGATTGCCTGCTATTTCTCTAATTATAATTAATAGACACCCCCAAAATATCTTCCCTCTTTCTCAAATGTATGTCTGTTAATTTGCAAGAGGAAATTCATCATAATCTTGAAAAGTTTTCACATAATGGAAGGAAAATGAAGTACCAGGGATGTTGTCTAGTCCAAATGCTGCTCATAAAAATATCCAAAGTAATCTTAAAATTTCCAGTGTGAATACAGCCCCATTTAGACAATTTAATCAGAAGATGAAGAAACATAAGGGAAGAAAAAGAAGAAAACAAGAAAAACAATGTCTTTGAAAAACATCTGAAATTTTCAGATTCTGCTTGCTAATCTCAATGTGACTTATATCAGACCTCTAAAGGTTCAGCACAGACTCTTAGGTAAGTACTGTTCTCTGTGACCATTTGAGGCTGTGCCTTTAAGAAAGGGCCACACTGGCTAAATGTTTATAAAATATTTTGGTATTCTAAATGAATTTCATTGGCCAAGTAAGGTGGGAGGTGAGGTTGGGCCCGGCGCAGCCGGGACTTTCTCTCAGTCTTCCTTTCTTTGCTGTCCCTTCCACACTGGACTGCTTCTGGGCTTCTTGCCAAGAGATAAGAACTAACTAACTCCCTGTACTTAGGCCTCTGCTGTGCTAACTCCCCTCTTTTCTCTTCTGCGCTAACTCCCCTCTTTTCTCTTCTGCTACCTCTTTGGGGGAGAAGGGAGGTAGGGGGGTGAAGGGGGCACAGGGGGAAGCCCCCTCTGTTGGGGGTCTGGTTTCTGACTGTGTTTATTTGCTGTATATTTGTGTATATATTGTAAAATACATGTATTTGTTGTGTTACATATAATCTGTTTCCTTGTAAAATATACTCATTTCTCCGACTGAGTTTTAGCCGTGGTTTCTTTCTCAGTGGGGGGGAGGGAAAGCAGAGCCTTTCCTTTCAAACCACCACATTCTCATATAAAAAGAAATTAAATACTGTTAGTATAGTTTAGGACGGGGCGGGGGGTGGGGAGGGTGGAAGAAAGGACACCGAAGCGCATTATCATAAATGCTACAAGAGACATTTATCATGTGCTTGAGAAAGAACTGGTAAGAATGACTCTTGCAGAACACAAATACACAGTTCTCTTGAATTTGACACCAGTAAGTGCTTGCAGATGCAAACAGAAATATTACCTAATTCTTACAGCGCACCTTTCATCAAAATATCTCAAAAGTGCTTTAAAAATGCTCTAACATCATCTGTTCCACTGTAGAAATAGTGGTCTGGAGAAGTGAAGTGAATCACAACACACAGAAGCCCTGGAAGAAAATCAAGACCTTTTTATCCAGCTAGTACTCAATCCTGCAGGATACATTGCTTCCTGGAGTCAAATGTGTTCCACTTCTTAAAGAAACCAGAAGGCAAAAGTGATATGAAGCGAGTATAAAGAATGACTGCAATAAATAAACTGAACAGACCCCTAGCTGTGTGCAAACCAGCCACCAGAAGGCTGTTTCCCAATGAGAAGTGCCAGTTCCCTGTAATGCACACTGGAAAAAAGCCTAACGTTGGGGTGAAGTACAAGCTTTCCTATGGAAAGATATTTGTCAGAGAGTGGAAGTGTCCAGAGCATATACTGAGTCTGTATCAGAGCATTATAATAAGAGGTCTTAGTCAGGTAGTTTAATGTCTGCTAAGCCAGAGGAGAAAACAGGCACATTTGAGAATTCAAAGGGTTAGTTAATGTCCCTGATTTAAAGTTTCCTAGATCTAATTAGGAAAACAAACAAACCAAACCAACAAAACTCACAACTCAAAAAAATCCACCAGAAAACACCAGATACAAGGAAAGAGCTGAAAGTTTGTTTGAACACGTCTTAGTGTCTTTATTGATATTTTATAAAAGGACTGATCTTGTCTTCAGAAACAAAGACAGACTGGTGCTAATCCCAAGAAACTCTACCAAAATGGTGTTAATGCTGCTACCTAATTCTTCATAATTGTCAGGCTCAGGTTCAAGCTGCATATGAAATCATGTACACAAGTCATCTAATTATGCATGCAAATACCTTGTGAGTGCTCCAGCTGATCATTTGTCTGTGTAATTCCTGCAGTAAAGAACATATTAAACCCAAACACCTTTCTACCTGCCATTTGAAAAGGCTGAAGCTTATCAAGCAAACAATTGCTTCTCCAAGGACAACAAAACTGAAGCACAGTGGAAGCAGCAGCTGTATGGTCATTCAGTGAAGGCTAGGGCCACCTGCTCTGGAAAGCCATGGACCCTGCAATTACGGAAAAATCTTCTGTGGAGGACAGGTAAAGTTTCTTCTTGATTCTCGTTATTAAAAGTTGGTGCACACCAAGGAGCACAAGAAGTCTGAATATTTTATCTAAATAGTTGCCAGACTCTTTCTAATCCTCTGAAATTGGAGGTGAAATGTAGTCATCAATTTTATAAATGGAAAAATAATATTTTGTAATAAAAAGATCTTCTCTGCCACAGCTGTTTTATTTTTTATCACATCTGTTTTTTACACCTTGCATGCAGCTTTTATTTATTTTATCTTTCTCATCCAGATAATTTTCTGGTGTGTTGAAATGAAAGAAAATGTAGAAAGACAGCAGAAGGAACCCCATGTTTAGGAGAAGATGGATTTCTTCCTGGAACTGAGAGCAAGGTAGACTATACCATTGTCAGTGGACAAGAAACTGCTTTCAGGAAAAAATGGGGAGTGCATATAAGTAGCAGGTGATGAGATAATTTCAAATTCAGCAGGTTCAGAAGTTTGAAGGATTTGTAAAACTATTATGTTCTAACTTCTCTGGTGCTTTTGCAGAACAGCTAATAGCACTCCTGGTAATTTTATTAGACATTCAGGAAAACCAAACCAAACCACCAAAAAAACCCCACAAACCAAGGAAGTAAAATACTCCACAGAAATCCTGTTTTCTTCTGGGGGGGGGGTGATAGCTCAAATGAAATACTTTGATGACTGTGGAAGTGATGCATTGCCATGGAAACAGAATGGTTTATATCGATAGTGGAAATTTGGATATAGGAAATTTGAATGTAGGTTTTAACTTTTATTTTGGTAGTGCACAGATGCAATAATGATGATCAAATTCCTCAATACTGCGGGCACTGTACAGTTGCAGTGCAAACAACATGTATCACTCCAAAAGACTCAGGGACCATGTTCTTAAAACCAGATGTTATAAACAACATTATGAGCTTGTACTATGAGAAACTGAGTCACAGTGGGGCTAATTCTTCACTCACAAACTCAAAGTCCGGCAGTAATAGGAACAAGTTTTTCCACATATAGGACTGTTGCCTTTACGATTATCCTCCTTTCTTTATCATAATTTTGAAGCATATAATTAAAAATAAATGCCTGAGCTTCATTTTACATATTCTTTGATGCAAGCAGTATTCAAATGCAGTTTATTTCAGCCTACCTACGGCACATGGTTTGCGTTTGCTATTCCTTTTAATCAGGCTCTTGGGATGGTTCAGAAGAATGCTAGACTTCTTAGAAATTAATTGATACATTTGTCTTTAAAATAATTTTTGCCTTTCATTATATCTTTATTTTGTTTCAAATGTTTTGAGCCATTTCTGGCAGGCTTGCTCCTTTTTGGATTGTTCTTTGCTTCCTGTTTTCTTGCTTGTAATAAAAGGGTGTCTGAATAGCTCAGTGAACCTTTTCTATGTCTCATTTTTGTCACATATGAAATTAAAATTGCATCCCATCAAAACAATTGTGTTAACTAGTCACTACTTCTACTCTATGCAGCAATAAACCCAGATAGGTGCATATTTTAGACCATGTCTTCATGACAGCCACAAAAAGTTGTATATAAGATGAAAAACTGGCATTAAATCCCTCCTATCTAAATATATATTATGAACAGAGCCCATCAATTCTGCATTACATACAGGACTAAAAGGCAATCAATATTAAAATTTGTTAAAGAGGAATAAACTAAAGATTATGTGATGTTTGGCTGGGATTGCTCAGTGTTATGCACAGAGTCAGAAAGAAATGTTCAATCTGCAGTGCCAAAGACAGCAAATGGGTGCAAATTCATTTTCATTTATAGTAGAAGAAATGTCTCTCAAAAGCACTTGAGTATGTTTTGCTTAATCATAGCTATATGAATGTGGACTATGTGGCAAAGTTAATTTTATCTGTTTTGGCAAGACCATTGGAGACTTCCTGGTCACTCTGGGACCAAAACACCTGCCATTTGAAAGCAAAAGATATGTGCATGTCTTTTCTTTTGGAAAGAATATGTTATATCTATGAGCTAAGAAGAATTAAGAGTTAAGAGAGGACTTTGTACATGTACTTTTAAGGCAATCTTCTTATCTGTGGTTTAAGCAGATAAGATAATAGCTTGTCTCTAAGGCACACATACAAGAGGAAGATAAGCAGACTTACATAAGCAATGTTTTCTCCTAACATAAAAAAAAATCAACATTTCTGCCGCTGACACTCAGGATTTGCTTTAAATTTAAAGCCCTTGTTCTTGTTCTGGCTCATGGTACAGAAACAGCCTCTACTCTGTATTATTAGCCATAGCATGATTCCTACTTCAGTGTGATGCCATTTTATCATAGTATCATAGTATCAGTCACAGTTGGAAGGGACCACAAGGATCATCTAGTTCCAACCTCCCCGCCATGGGCAGGGACACCCCACACTACATCAGGCTGGCCAGAGCCTCATCCAACCTGGGCTTAAACACCTCCAGGGACAGGGCCCCAACCACCTCCCTGGACAACCCATTCCAGGGCCCCACCACTCTCCTGGTGAAGAACTTCCTCCTCACATCCAGCCTGGCCACGTGACTTCTGATGTGTATTTTGTGTAGAAATTTCAAAGACTGTATTGTTGAAGAACAATAGATGCTAGAAGGTGTAAATCATGATATGTTCCTTTGTGGTCAAAGTGAGATTTGTGAAGTTTTGGTATGAGAGAGTGGAGAAACACTTAGATGGCCACCTTTCTTCTGGATTTCTGGTTTGAAGAAAGTGCTCCTACGCCTCTGTAAAGTACTAGTGTGAAGTATTGTCATACACAAGCACTTTCAATCACCCAGCAGGAGAGCTTCCTATTAAAGGTTGGACTCGATGATCCTCGAGCTCTCTTCCAACCTTTGTGATACTGTGATACTGTGAAAGAAAAGTTTGTTCCAGATTAACCTGTACATGCAGCTGCCTCCTTTCTCTGTAGAAATTAAAGTGGCTTGCTGTGGTTCAAAGGTCTGAAGAATTTCTTTTGAAGACATGCCTGGGCCCCTCAGTTTAGGAAGGATGTTGACTTGCTGGAACGAGTCCAGAGAAGGGCAATGAAGTTGGTGATGGGTTTGGAACACAAGCCCTATGAGGAAAGACTGAGGGAGCTGGGGTTGTTTAGCCTGGAGAGAAGGAGACTCAGGGGTGATCTTATCACTCTCTACAACTACCTGAAGGGAGGTTGCAGACAGACGGATGATGGTCTCTTCTCCCAGGCAGCCAGTACCAGAACAAGAGGACACAGTCTCAAGCTGCGCCAGGGGAGGTTTAGGTTGGCTGTGAGGAAGAAATTCTATACAGAGAGAGTGACTGCCCATTGGAATGGTCTGCCTGGGAAGGTGGTGGAGTCACCGTCATTGGTAGTTTTCAGGAGGAGACTTGATGGGGTGCTTGGTGCCATGGATTAGTTGTTTAGGTGGTGTTGGATTGGTTGATGGGTTGGACACGATGATCTCGAAGGTCTCTTCCAACCCGGTCTGTTCTATTCTATTCTATTCTATTCTATTCTATTCTATTCTATTCTATTCTTTATGAAGAGTTGCTTCCTTTATCCAATGAAAGAGCTCTTGTCACAGGAAAGACACCTCCATTTCCTGCATCAGATATCTTCTGGGATTACAGCGTATAAAAGGAAAAAAGACTGGGGAAGGAGTGACTTATGCTACATTCCTGTGTGATCCATGTCTTAAGACAAAATCATTCCTTCACAATTGTAATGAGCTCTTGCTTTTCAGTGCTCAAAATTTTTGCCCATGTTAAAAACATTGTAAGACACAGCACAAGCTTCTTCAGGAATTTCAAGCAACTGAAAATCCTTCCTTTCTGCTCAGGAACTGTGTGCAAGCCGTTCAAACACATTCTCCAAATATGTGGTATGGCACCCAGCTGCAGACCTGACAGTTAAAATGTGGTGTATTTTTAAGAGGTCAGCCAACACAAAGAGGAAAAGAAAGTAAAAAGAATAAGAAAAGAAAAAGAAGATGAGAAATAAATTGAGAGAAAAGAACAAAAAGGAAAAAAAAAGAAAAAGAAAAATGGAAAAAGAAAAACAAAAATAAAAACAACAAAAAAGATAACAAAAAATAGCTTACTTCATTACTTTAACTGAAATACATTTGTCATAAAACTGTTTCCAAAGTACCTCTCCTCAGGAGAAAGAGCAAACATTTTCCAGACCCTTCTATGTCAAGGCAAGTAGAAGTCTCTAGCAAACCTCTGCAACCAAAGCCAAGATAAACAAAAGTCTTTGTTTTTCATCAGCGTCTGAAAGAAACCCATATCTGCTATATCTGAAGGATTTACTCTGTGGGTAAAATATTTCCCTTACTTCATTTGCTTTTGTGGATTCCACTTAGCAACTGTCCTGTGAGTGTTTATTCCTCCTCTTCTCTATATGTCCCCAAGCTGCTTTTCAGAAGTACTAGGGAGATATGCCCAACCTTGATGCATGGCTCCTGCTCCTCACTCATGACCAAGTCCCCTTTCTTCTGAGTTGGATTTCTTATGCGGAAACATTTTTTTTTTCCTGTTAGTGTCCTGTCAGACACAGGTATTTCATCAAAGTAAAAAACCAACCAACCAACCAGATCCGCCAAAAAACCCCAAACAACAACAACAACAACAAACCCCACAAACAACAACCCCACAAACAAAAAACCAGCAACCAACAACCAACAAAACATTTCACACTGTCTGCATGAAAGAGTTTTTCATGCAGAGAGCAATCACCCAGAGAAAGAAACCAGAGCACAAATTTAAAAATTCACTTTAATTTACTTTTCACTCAATTCTGTTTTTCTTTTATTCTGACATGGTTTCTTGATAGGTAAACAGCTAATCCCGTGTTGTTTATGGTGCCACAACATGGCATGCTGATAGTTGTTGTGCACTAAATGATATGCCGTAGCTTACTGTGAAATAATTTAAGCATGAAAGACTTATACTGACATGCTTTACTGAAAAATCTCATTTTCCTAGACCAAAAAAGTTCTTGTTTATGTAACAATTAAGCTGTGACACTTTGAGCAAAACCAGGAATACTCCGTTTGTCTCCTAATTAGGAAAATAGCTGCCTTTTATATTCAAGGGAAATAAAAGTGTACTTGATTGACGGAGAGGCACAGAAGAGGTCTTGTCAGATCCAGATTGAGTATCTTTGGTGGACTTCTGAGGTCTTCATTATACAATGGTTCCTTCTACAACCCAAGGGAAGGATTTGCAGCCTCTCCACCACTCAGAAAATAACTGAAAGCACATTTCTCCAGTGGAGTGTTTACACACTTATTGCAGTTGTGAGAAATTGTCTTTTCTTATGTTGGAATTGCTTAATGTCTTGTGCATTCAATACTCGCATAATGAAATGAAAGCAGGATTCTTGAAGTAAGCACTGGTCTATGGAGCCCCTCAAGTGTGACCCCTCCAAGGTGTCTGGGACCTAGTGATTTTCGTGCTTTTCTCTGTGCACCAGAGCCACCCCATCACAGGAGACACCATTTGAAGATAGTAGGTTGCCAGTTATGCAAATTCTCTGTTGCATGGATGGAATTGGACCACTCTGAGAAAGGCCACAGCTAACATTTTGTCACTGGTGTTGGAGTTCCATCTAACACTTTATATAGTAGTCCCTTTGTGCTTTCTGTTCCTACTGATATATTGAGGCCCCTATCTCCTTTTTCCCTGTTATGCTTTTTAAGGGTGTCAAGGGAACAATTCCCAACCCTGCTAAAATAAACAAGTATGTGTCCTGGATTGTAAAAATACTGAATCAATTACTGAAACTGTCTGGGAATCTTAAATGGCTCTTTTAAATTATATTGTCAGATCTGTTCAGGAAGAAGTAAGAGAAAGCAGTTTACACAGTAAGAATACGCCTTCCCACACAAATCCTCCCATCTCTGCTCCCTCCTGTTCCACTCTCTCTCTTGAATAGTGATGCATTGTAGGAACTAACAACCTGAACAGCCATAAACCATGGCAGTGACTTTGACCCACACACCTCATTAGGCCTTTAACACATTTTCCTTTGCCTTCCTCCAGCGCTACTGAGTCACAACTGTGTAGCTGCCCTTTCACATTGCAATTGGAAACAGTCAGCAGTTTTTTATGCTCTGTAATTTTTAATTATGTGGTCTATCACTGACTGGACACTGATCTATCTGGCCATTTTTTTTACATTTTGGGTCTTTCCAGTAGTCACTAATCTATGCCACCTCTATCTGCAGAATCCCTTTAATACTCCAGCCTTATTTTTTTCCTTCAATTTTTTACAGATGTGAACGGAGAAACTGTAACTTGTTCAGTGGAAATATTATTGCATCCTCTCATGATCTTGACGACCTGGTTCATGCCACGTAAATTCTATAGCTGCCCATTTGGCATCATCCTAAATTTGCTTCCACGATGTGTCCAAGCTAACTGTCATGGTAATACTTACAAAGCAGTTTTAGAGAATATTTACAAAGCTGAAGGGAGAGTTAGCAACTTGATTCTATTGAATTTCACCAACATTTGAGTAATGTCCTATTAACATCCTGCATTTTCCTTATTGCTTGTTTACTATAGCCATTATAGGCAGTTCTTACGTCATGGAGCTAGTTTATTTTACACATTTTTTTCCTAATGAATGATCTCATGGGCTAAACAAAGACTTTGTAGTAAAATTTCCTAATTTTTTATAGCAATGTAATTTACTCTGTGAAGCAGGGTACATCATTAACATATTCCTCAGAATGACTGAATAGTTTCTTAGTTAGTGGTGGGATGAAATTTATCTGGTAGTGATTTTGGAAGATGAATGCCAAGAAAATTAGATGCATAAAATTAGGAACTTAAGGAGTTAAGTAGCTAAGGAGTTAAACACTTAAGGAGTTACAGAAGTATAACTGAGGCTGAGTGTGGCAGGTATTTAATAAATATTTGACATAGGAAAGCATAAGTGAAACAATCAGAAAAGACTGAAATTTTTAAAAGTCTGTGAAACACACATGGTGAGTGGTGCCATAATGCTAACATAGGTTTTGGAGCTAATACCGTAGCTGTGGTGATAGCTATGAAGCAGTTATTGCATAAATGACAATAACAAGAGTAACAAACCTCAGAAATGTATTTATTTATAGGAGAGCATATAATTTTAAACAAGCAAACAAACAAGAATGCTTTTGTGTATTCTGGGAAAAGTGAACACAGAAGGATCAAGGCATAAGGGCTAACATACAGGTATGGAGCACAGGAGAGTACAGCGCCCTTCTGTTTATGCCTAGCTTCTTACCGTGATGACATGGTAAGCAAGATTAATTTGATGAGCTTCTGCTTTTGCAGATGGGTGAAACAACTTGTGGGTGGTTTAAGGTGAGTTATTACAGTGATGAAACCTAAACCTTCTTTGTAAATCTAACCTTATTTGTCTTTTTGCAGCAGTTCCCTGTCTCTAGTATAGCGCTGTCCTGGAACAGGCATTAACAAGCCAGCTAAACCTGCTTTGGCCACTGCCCTCTCTTCTTCCTCTCTGTTGCAGGGTCCAGGTTTGAGGTCGAGGAGCCAATAGGCAGGCACCGTTAAGGCTGCCTGGAGGGGGCGGGAGCTGGACCCCAAGCCTCATGTTTTCAGAGATGCAACTGCACAGAGCTATGAGAGAAGGTGTGTGCAGTTTGCCTGCCAGACAACATTTTGAACTGATTGGCAGGATTTGAACAGCTAATGTGCCATTGGGCCATTCTGTTTGCAAAAAGAATTTATAGGGGGAGATTTCAAGAGCCCACATGCTCCTTGTCCTTGTTCTTTGTTCTTTTCCTCCCTCTCTCCCCTCTTCTCCCCCTCCCCATTCTTCCCCCCCCCCCACTTCCCCACCACCCCGCGTTCCTTAATGGGATTCAAGGCAGCGACAAGCACCTACTTGCTCCTGTCTTCAGGGCAATTAGCTTCCTTTGTCCTAGCAGCATAGAGCCTAGACCTTGGCCACAGCAGAGCCTCCCTCTCTCTCACTTCCTCCGCAAAGGTTTTGGTACTTAACAGCTGGGCGGTTCATGAGTAACTCACACTAATTCACCTGATTATTCCTAAGGGTTGTAGGCTGGTTACCTGCTGGTTAGCTCCGTGCTGAACCCCAGGCCTCTGTCTCGCCACCCAAGGCAGCACTGCTGTTTGTTTCACATGTAGAAGAAGTTTCCAGTTTGTTCTTCTGTGTTCCAACTTCTGATTTTCCTAGACTGTATTCCACTGTTTATTAGCATCCTGTGGTGCACAATTAACCTCTCATTGACTGGGCAAATGAACCTGGATCCAATTGGCTCAGGAGAATAAGTTGTGATATTTCATAAATCATATTCATATTTTATCATCTTTCCAGCTTATCAATTTGATATAAAATATATCAAGGGCAAATATCATTGAGGCTTTCTCCAAGACCTTATGAAAGAAAAGGAATAGGTGCTGCCTGAAAGAGACTGTTCTGTGAGCATGAGAGTGCTCAACTGATTTCAGCTCTTTTTAGGAAAGCAAAACATACATTCTGGTAAGAAAACAGAAAACTATCAAAGGCACATCATGGCACTATCCAGTTCTTTTCCTAATCTGACCATAGCATTAGGGTATGTATTCTGATAATTGTTCAAGGCAAATGCAAACAGGTTTTTGACATGCTGTTTGCTTCACAGTTTTGGGGATTTGTTTTTGGTGGGGTTGGTTTGTTTGTTTGAGAGCTGAAAATCTTATCTGTTCCACTTTGACTATGAAGCATTAAGAGATCCCAACACTATTCCATTCTCCTTCCTGCTACTTCCTTCAGCCTCTTATTTAGATAGTCATGATTCATTATTAAAGTAATAAGGAAATGTCTGATATTCTTAGAATCTTCATTTAATTACACAGACGTAAATGCCAAAATCTTGTTTTGTTTTCTGCAAGACAAAGTGATTAATACCCACCTGCAGGTTTATGCAAGCTGGGGAATTGAGGTTAGGCTCTCATGCTGCTCAAGTATAATTGAACTAGGGTGAGCTTCTTCAATGTAAGCATATGTAGAAACTCTAAAATCTCATTCTACTTACAATGCTTTTGCTTTGTAACAGTAGAACAAAACTCCAGTGTTTGCAAACTGTTGTAACAACCTCTACAGAGCTTCAGGAAGGAACAAGGGAGGCAGGAGGGAAGGTACTTAAGGAGGTGTCAACAAATCAGACTGCATGCACATGACCAGAATGTTAAATTGTACTTTCAGCTTCTGTGTTAATTGGTGCTGGCAAAACACAGCCCCAGTGCAATTAAAATTTCTTCAGTGGAAGAGGAAATCTTTAAACCTCATAACTGCTGAGCCATGCAGCTCCTATGTGTATTCAGTTTCTTCAACAAAACTCTGTAGCAAACAATGCCAAGTAAAGTGTAGAAGTCTGAAAGTGACAACAGGGAAATCAAGCAATACAATGAGTTATGCAGGTTACTGCTATATGCAGTTTACAGATTATGAATATCGACCAACTTCAGTGAACTTTAGTTGTCTTCCCACAATCTTCAATGGATTCTAAATCAAAACATAAATGAAGGAAATGGACAGACTGGGTAAAAGTAGAGTGCTTCAGTGTCCCGGTTTGAGGCCAGGCAGATCCTCTCTTGTCCCCAAAGGGGGCAGAAGAATGACACTCACACAAATGGATAGCAGATATGATGTAAAGTTTAAATGGAAAAGCATTAGTGTTTCACAGAGAGCTGTAAGCATAGTGACAAAAGAAACCCAAAGCACACAGAGTCCCCTTATAGCACACCCAAAAGCCTCCCAGGACTTCCCTTTTCCCCACCTGAGCGTATACCCAAAACCCCCAGGCCTCTTTATTCCCCTCTGCCCGCTGCTAGGCTGGTCTCAAGACTGGCCACATCTGAGACCACCCCTCCTCCTTCTCCTCCTGACATTAGGCCTAACCAGGCCTAGAGATACTCCCCCATTGTTACCTGATATGGAGCATCTCTCATGGGAGCAGAGGGGGAAGAAAAAGGAAGTGAATGGTTTTGCAGATGGATTTAATGGGTGCAGGATATTATGGGTATGGAATATGCTGTTTCCTGTGTCCACCCACTGGTGTCCCCATTAGGGACACTTGGGACACAGGAGGTGTATCTTGTGTGGCAGCAACAGGAGGCACCCAGCCTAAACTGCCACGTTCAGAAATCTTTCCTTCTAATGCAAAAGTAGGATATCTTTGATAAAAGTGGAAGGCAATAAAATTGAAAAAACAAAGATAAAACTTATTATGTTCTTTAGCTTGTAAAACTGACAAGTGCAACAGGCTATCCAGAAGAAAAGCTTCTAGACACATGTAGTAGTGTGAAAGTTTAATCCTCCCACCACATAAAGCACAGCTAACTCAGTCAGAGAAGCGAATGAAAAAGCTGTATTTTACAAGCAGAATGAAATGCAATGAATATATACAAAATATACAGTATTTACAGTATGTACAAACATATACAGGAAAGAACCTAACACAGAAACTCTCTCCGGAGGAGAATTCCCTGCCCCAGCCCCGAACCCCTTTCCCCGCTTCCTCCCCTTTTCCCAAAAAGAATTAAAGAGAGAAAACAGATATTAAGGGAACTTTTGTTAGCTCAAAGCAGTTGTTAAGGAAAAAAGTTATTTTTCTTATCTCATAAGTCCAAGGTCAGCACTGGCCAAGAACAGAAGAGAAAAGCAGCACTGACTGAACTCAGACTGAGTTCTTAAAGCCACATTTCTACTGATCTACCAATGAAATTCGTTTAGAATTATCTTTGTTTTCCTTTCTCACACCTAAATATTTCAGCTAGAGAATTCTGTAGCTGTCCTTTTCTTAAAGGCACAGCCTAAAATTGTCACAACACACAGATGCATAAATAAGGACAATTGGAGAGTAAGCAGAACCTATGAAGGAAATGACAGTGAGAAAAAAGCCTTTGACAGTATTAGTTCGTTATTTGTCATTATCTGGTGTGCATTTTCATAAATACCTGGCTCTGGACAATATCAGCAAGTACTTATTGAAGTGGAAAAAGTTGCAATTCAATTGGGTACAAATGCAATTATTAAAAAAATGTGTAAGAGGAGCATCCTTTCTTATAAAAATAGAAGTGTGGACTATTTGGGCTATAACTCCACAGATTATGCAGAAGATATTTCACTTTCTCTCACTGAAAGCAGATCTCTTGTCCAAGTGTCTGTCTCTGATCCAGTCCTAGTATTCTTGAATGACCCACTGTGAGCAACTGCCTGTGTGCAAATTCACTGTGGCAATTGTATACAAATATGAGCACAACTCAAAACTGTCACAAAGTGGGTCTGTTTAATAATATTAGAAGATGGGTACTATTTGCCTTTGACGTTGTGCTCTTTATTACTATTCTGTATATTACCATAGCCTTTACCAGTACACGAGTTCACTATTGTAGATACAACATGAATATACACTTAAAAGTCTAGCCTTCCCTCTAGAAGCCCATAGTTTCTCTTTCCTTGTGGAAGGCTAGTGAGAAAGGGAACATTCCACCCCCTAAAATTTTATTTACAGAATACAGAATTAACCAGGTTGGAAAAGACCTTCAAGATTATCGAGTCCAACCTATCACCCAACGCCATATAATCAACTAAACCATGGCACCAAGTGCCTCATTCAGTGTCTTTTTAAGCACTTACAGTGATGGTGACTCCCCTTCCTCCCTGGGCAGCACATTCCCATGGGTAAACACTCTTTCTGTGATGCTACATGCATCATGCCTGACATGGAGTTACTGCAGAGCTATGAAGAAAGGAGGTGGGCTTTCAAAAATCCTGTAGCCACTAGGAGGTTTTGCAAGGTCATATTCAAAACTCACAAAAATCAGTGGAAATAGGGGTAGACCTGAAACCCATTTTCCTTACAGAAAAGACACTGAAGCAGTTTTCACTGTGTGCCACACGCTTGGGAAGGCATTGACAAATGCCAACAGGTAGACATACTGACGAAGATGTCTCCTTAGCTGGGAGCCCAAGCCATCTGCTAACCTCAGCAGAAGCATCCTTGATGCAGGAGCAGATGTGGAACAAAGAAACCTTGATAGGTACAAGACATAGAATCTAATACCAAACTGTCTTGGAAAATAGGATTCAGAAACTCTTCTGGCAACAAATGTCTTACACCTGTATGTGTACATACACTAAAAAAGGTGCAAGGATTGATTTTCTACCTGCCCAAAAAAAGGTCATCTGCAAGAGCTTCCCTGCACAAAATCTTCTAGACACTCTAGACCCTCAATGGGGACATCTCCCTGACCCCAGTTTCCATGACACAGTTAATATTGTCTGTTACTGATTAGACCAACTTCTGGGAGAAGTTTGTTACATGTTGTGCTCATAACACTTCACATGCTGTGTTTATAGGCATGAACATAAATAAAGGTTCATAAATGTGTATTTGCTTCTCTAGTTGGAATTCCATAACTTGCAGTATATTTGTATTTACTTTTTTCTTGTAATGTATTTACAGAATTACTGAATTACAGCATTTACTTGCTTTCGTAGTGATAATTTTATGGAGTGTTATAGTATAACATACACATACACATATTTCTTGTGTATATATGGTTTTACTAATACTAGCTTTGCAATCATTTTTAATAGAGAAATGCTGAGAAATCCAGACTTTGTGTCCTTGTGTATTTGTTGTATAATACCCAGAACCCCATGGTCATAATCTTTATGCTTCCATGGGTTGGGGATCCCTCATAGATCAAGACAATGACTGCTATGGATGTTACCAGCAAGTGTTACATCCAGTGCCACTGTCACATAGCCCTTTTCACCTGTAGATCTCAGAGCAATTTACTGAGGATGCCATTACAATGATTAGATATTTCAGACAAAGAATCTGAAATGCATGACAATGAAGTGACTTGTTCCTGCTGATTCTGTCAGAGATGATAACATATATTAGATCTCTGAAGTCTCACAGTGGGGCTTGATGATCACCAGCTCTCTAACTCCAAACCAAATATAAATTTTCAAGGGAATAGGGGATTCAGGTGAAAATGCAATGTGTATAATACAAAGAAGTTCATTTGTAATAATCACTGACAGTTTTTTAGCTATCTTCCAAAACTAACCTTTGAAAAGCTAAAGCCACTCTCTCGTTCTTTTTAAGATGCTTAGAAAAAAACAAATTTCTTGCAGCTTCATGAAGCTTCTCCCTATCATCTTCGTGGGTCTTGGCTTTCCAACTCCTGCTATCCCTTAACCTCGCATTTTTCTTGGCCCTCAGATATGTTTTGTTCATGTACCTCTTTGGGGTACATGGCACAAGTCCAGGTGGCCAAGAGGGCCAATGGCATCCTGGCCTGCATCAGGAACAGTGTGGCCAGCAGGAGCAGGGAGGTCATTCTGCCCCTGTACACTGCACTGGTTAGGCCACACCTCGAGTCCTGTGTCCAGTTCTGGGCCCCTCAGTTTAGGAAGGAGGTTGACTTGCTGGAACGATTCCAGAGAAGAGCAACAAAGTTGGTGAGGGGTTTGGAACACAATCCCTATGAGGAGAGGCTGAGGGAGCTGGGGTTGCTTAGCCTGGAGAAGAGGAGACTCAGGGGTGACCTTATTGCTCTCTACAACTCCCTGAAGGGAGGTTGTAGCCAGGTGGGGGTTGGTCTCTTCTCTCAGGCAACCAGCACTAGAACAAGAGGACACAGTCTTAAGCTGCACCAGGGGAGGTTTAGGCTGGAGGTGAGGAAGAAGTTCTACACAGAGAGAGTGATTGCCCATTGGAATGTGCTGCCCAGGAAGGTGGTGGAGTCACCATCATTAGAGATGTTTAGGAGGAGACTTGGTGGGGTGCTGGGTTGCATAGTTTAGTTGATTAGGTAGTGTTGGATGATAGGTTGGACTCAATGAACTCTCATGCCATTAGAGAGGCAAAGCCATTTCCTTCTTCTTCGGCAGGACCGGAAGCGTCCTTCACGGCAGCTGGTCTGTCTCAAAACCTGTCAGCTTCTGTTAAGGCGGCTGTGAATTCAAACACAGCTCCCATTAAGCAAGTAGCAGTTTTAGATAAGAGAAGTGCAAAGTGCAAAGCTGATCCAGGAGCTGATGGGTGAGAACAGCAAGATATTACTGCTGCTGAGGGAACTTCTGCTAAAAAAAGAGCCTGCTGAGGAGGAAGAGAAGGGTTTGTCTTAAAGAAATAGCTGAGTTATTGAGATCATCACTTGATGGAGATGCAGGGCAAATTGCAGGTCCTGGTAGGGCAATGGTGGTGCTTCTGAGCTTAAAGAGATCCTTAGGAGAGTGACAGTAGGATTATGGGGACAACAAGTTCAGGAAGAGGAGGCAGAGGAGGAGGCAGATGATATTCAGCATTGTTCAGCCCCGCTCAGAGAGCTTGGACATGTGTGGAAGGATTACATCAGAGCAGAGAATGAGCCAGTTCTAGCTTGGTTTGGTAGATGTTTCAATACAGGTGCTCCAGCTCTAATGGTTGGAGACAAGTCAGCAGCTCAGCTAGGAACTCTCTCGAAGGGTAATGGAATAGATAGTCATCTAGGCAGGTCTCTCAGTAAGGTTACTCTGTGGATACGCCTTTTATTGGCAGCTCTCATGAGATACCCATCCCAAGATGATCTTCCATGGAATCCTAAACCCTGGACTACCATAGATGAGGGAATCAAGCATCTGAGAGAATTTGCTGTCAGAGAGGTACTCTGTGGTAACCATGAAACTCTGAATCCTGATGAAATTCCTGTAGGAACTGGTCTTGCTAAAAAGCTCATCAAACTTGCTCCTCCTAATTATGCAAATATTCTGGCAAGCAGAATTGTGGCAAGAAATTATGGTGGAGATCCTCCTATGATTGGCCAATTCACTGATCAAATGAGACAATTGGAGGATAGCCAAAAATGAGAGGACCACTGCAGGTTTGAACACACAACCTTGCCATTAAGGGTCTTATTCTCTACCAACCAAGCCACATGCTCCCCCCAACAGGTTTGGCTTCAATATACCTGGAGGGAAGACCATTGAACCATTACATTTCACTGCAGTTCTAGATAATCTGTGTCTGAGACTGTTTTGGTTTAGCTTCAATTCACACCAGTCAGACATTGCTAACATTGAACTAGTTAGTAATTGTTCCTCTTTAAAAATCATTTAAAAATGATAAGTCCCTATGATGAAAGCATCATGAGACCACAAACTTGACCACAAAGGGACTTCAGGCTACCTTTTCCTGGCCTTCTATCACAGTCCAGCCAATGATTTTGTTCCCAGTAATGCCAACCATACCACTCCTTGCTTGATTTAAGGAATTTAAGAGAAAATGCGTTCCTGATCTCAGATCCTGCTTGTACCAGAGCAAAAGACAATTGCGTGGAATGGAATGGAATGGAATGGAATGACTGATGTAGGTCAACAGACTTCAGTCTTATGCACCATAGAAAATATATTTAGTGCAGAAGCTGCAGGGCATGGGTATTTCTGTATAATGAATTAACGGAGGTTGTCTGAGAGAGAACCTGCAAAACACAGCCCTCATGGGACACAGGGGAATAACAGCAATAACAATATTGAGTCCTCCAATACAGTAGAATCACAGATCTTTTCAAGGCCACTGGCTTTGAATCTATTCAGCTCTGATTTGCATTTAACAAATAATTTGAAAAATTGCTCTGATATAGGAAAAATAAGGTCTTAAATTGTTTCTTACTTATGACTTTAGTTTCAGGGTGTTTGACATCTCAAAATCCCACTTAAACATTTTACTGCTTGAGGTCAAGACAAGATACCTCAGGTTTGTGTTAGAATCTGGTAGTGCTTTGAGACAAGTACCTTGAGCCACCATTAGCTCTACTGAGGGGTGTTTCAATGTCTGGCAACCATAAGCATAGAACAAGGAAAATAGGACAGGATCTTATCTGCACCTGATTTCTCAGTCTCTAATGAGCCTGCTTGGGTTTGTGGGACAGAAGTATCACATATCTTTCTGTGCAGATTATACAGTGAAATCACTGAGAAAACTGGGCTGGAAACTGAGCGCTCAATACCAAGTACATTGAGTAGGATTTCTGACAGTTCGCTGTGGGTCTGTCCTCCTGTTGAAGCTTGAAGCAAGCTGGTTAATGAGGAAAGGCCATTAGCACCACATTTGATTCCTATGCCATCATGTTATCCAGCTGTTACAGGCCAAGTGTCTTAACCACGTGGCATTTCTGCTTCTACTTCTGCTCAATGCCTTTCTGCATTCTTCCACTTTTCATTTCCAACTTTCACAGCATTGTTTACTACATTGCTGATGCCAAATAGGATTAAACCTGATAAAGAGAAGCAGATGCATTACATCTGGCAGAAAGCAAAAGATCAGAGTCTGGCACAAGGGTTTATTGTTTGTGGCAAGGCTTTGGAATGTAATTAATTTTGCAAAGCAATGCCAATGAACGCCATTCAAACTCACCAGATGTGCCAGGGAGGGAGATGCCAACTCTTTTTTCAAGAGGAGGGCTTGATGCCTGCTGACTCTCATTTGTGCAGCTCCATGGGTGTCAAATAAAGTAATGTCTCTTTGGATAGCAACAAAGAGCAGGCTATTCTCTGCAGAGTTACTGCATATGCGATGACAAAAAAGGCTTTTCTCTTGGTGATGGTGTAGTTTTTCTGGGTGAATATGTTTTCATGCATTTATTTATTTACTTATGTAGAGTCTTTGTCTACAAAAATTATGTGCAAAGTTAGCACTGGTTTGAAGTCATAAGTGGTTAAATGTACAGGCACATGAAGACCACAGAACTCACACATCCACACAAATACTTGCACATGCAGAACAAGGAACGTGAGATAAAATGCAATTTCCTCATAATATTGCTTTATATCCAATTTTTGCTTACTGGGAACACTTCTCCAGATGCACATCTTGCTTCTGGCAAGGGGAAAGTGTGATTTTTTTTAAAAAAAATTTCCCCCAGTCAACTTCACTCCAGCACAGGCAGAATAATACAGGGCACAATATGTAATGATAAGCAGGTGTTAGTGTTTCATTTTATGAGGACTTAAAGTTTCTATTGAGCTAAGAGCAGAAGTGACAGGCTTTTAATGCAGTAGGCAGTTTATTTCTGCCAACTAGTGGCTGCCGTTAACACAAAGTCCATCTTCTGCCCTTGGCTCTGGATGTCTGTGGGACATGGTTGGGGAAAGCAGGTCAAGATGACACCGGATGGGAGAAAGAGACAGACACACCAAAAAATATCTTGAGTCCAAGAAACTAATTTCTCTGCAATGTGAAGAAGTTTTTTCCAAATAAAACCTAATTCAGCACATTAGCATTATTTTTATAGCACAGCTGATGCTTTTGGCCTAACAGTCATCTGCCTCCTGCACATGCCTCCTTTCCTTAGCTTTTGCCAAAGGGATATATAACATGAGTGTAAGCGGGGAAACAGCAGGGATGGATAAGCAGCTATCTTGCTGCAGTCTTTAGGCCCTACGTGTCTTCTGATATATTCCACAACTTTAGGACCAGGATTAATGAACATCAGCAGGTGACACTGAATTCAGAGCTATAGGTATGCTCCTGTCTGTCAGCTTTATACATCCAGAAGACAGAAAAATTGTCCTTTTCCACTGATAAGATTTAAAGTAAATATAGAAGATGTTCAGGGCAGAGAAATATTTTCAGGGTGACTAACACTGAGGGTGAGAAGACAGATGACATTCATGACTGGAAAAAAACCTAGACTACAGTGACATATCTAAGGCTCAGGAATTAAATCCACAACCATGCAACCTTCCCACATAACTTCCTTGCATTGTGGCCTTATCCCAGACTTGAAGTAGTAGACAAATGGCTCCACCTCCTTCTTCCTCAATGGGTTGAAAACTCACCAGTTATTAGGGTACCTAGTAGGAAGTCACAAGCTACAGTCTAGACCACAGTGATATATATAAGGAAGCATTCATGTTTTAAAGAATGCATTGTCCAGGATTCAGAATGGACAGAAGAAAAAAGCTATCCTCTGTCATCAAATGTATGCAAAATGAGATAAGCAGTTTTGTATCCTCTAGATTACAGAATAACAGAAATGCAGAATCAACCAGGTTGGAAAAGACCTTCAAGATCATCAAGTCCAACCCATCATCCAACACCATCTAACCAACTAAACCATGGCACCAAGGGCCTCATCCAGGCTCTTCCTAAACACCTCCAGTGATGGTGACTCCACCACCTTCCTGGGCAGCACATTCCAATGGGCAATCTCTCTTGCTGGGAAGAATTGCTTCCTAACATCCAGCCTGAACCTCCCCTGGCACAGTTTGAGACTGTGTCCTCTTGTTCTGGTGCTGGTTGCCTGGGAGAAGAGATCAACGCCCACCTGGCTACAGCCTCCCTTCAGGTAGCTGTAGAGAGCAAGAAGGTCTCCCCTGAGTGTCCTCTTCTCCAGGCTAAGCAATCCCAGCTCCCTCAGTCTCTCCTCACAGAGTTGTGTTCCAGACCCCTCCCCAGCTTTGTTGCCCTTCTCTGGACACCTTCCAGCATCTCAACATTTTTCCCAAACTGAGGGGCCCAGAACTGGACACAGGACTCAAGGTGTGGCCTAACCAGTGCTGACTACACTGCTCCTGCTGGCCGCACTGTTCCTGATGCAGGCCAGGATGCCATTGTCCTTCTTGGCCTCCTGGGCACACTGCAGGCTCATGTTCAGCCTACTCTCAACCAGTACCCCCAGGTCACTTTCTGCCTGGCTGCTCTCCAGCCACTCTGACCCCAGCCTGTAGCACTGCATGGGGTTATTGTGGCCTGTTCTGAGCCTTCAAGAGTTCTTTCTTTAAGTAGGTCCAGCCTTCCTAGACACCTTTTCTTCTAAGGCCTGTTTCCCAAGGTACCTTCTGAGATAGTTCCTTGAGCAACCTGAAGTCTGACCTCTGGAAGTCCAGAGTAGAGGTATCGTTGATGCCCCTCTTAGCTTGACTCCATATTGAACACTCAATTATCTCATGCTCTCCCTCTGATTTTCACCCAAAGGCACTCAACCTGATCATCCTTGATCTCTGGTTCCATGGTATCTAGTGCCTCTCTGATGTACAGAGCCACCCCTCCACCCCTTCTCCCTTACCTGTCTCTCCTGAATAGCCGGTAGCCATCAATTGCAGTGCTTCAGTCATGTGAATCATCCCGTCATGTTTCTGTGATGGCAACTGGATCATAACTTTCCTGCTGGAGCAAGGCTTCCAGCTCCTCTTGTTTGTTTCCCATGATTTGTGCCTTAGTGTACCTGCACTTCATCTGGGCTGCTGGTTTCAAATCTGACTCCAGCTTATGACCCCCAGACTCCTGTCTGGGGGGACTGTTTTCAGCCCTTTTGCCCTTTGAGTCTGGTTTAAAGCCCTATCAATGAGACCTGCCAACTCCCTGTGGTCCTGCTTCAGTGTGCTTCAGTTGTAGGTATGACATGGGAGGCCAGCTCATCAATGCCTTTTTGTTTGTGCATGGTGGCATTTTGGTAATTAAAGAGATTTTCTTTCCTTGAATGTTTTTTTCATTTAGCAGAACTGATTGTACCAGTGTGGTTCAACTTCTAATCTCCTATTGGCCCTGTACAGACCTTTTCCAGACCCTGTAAACCCTGCCCCAGCCTGCAGCCAAAATCTGGCAGCTGTGTATTCTACAAGATGTGTTTTCACCAGACTAACTTTCAGTGAGGCTTGATCAATTTTAATTAAAATGTTGCCATCTCTCCCAGTGCTTGCTGCTTGGACTACACCTAAACCACAAAACATAACTCATAACTCATTCTTTGCAACACAGAAGTATACAGTGAAATCTGATCCCCTGTGATAATGATGATAATAAAACACACGTCTGATCTTTAATGTTGTAGAGTCTATTTCATGGTTGTGGTCATTGTTTATTTAGGATGCCTCCTCTGAAAATATCAGCATGAACTGATTGTTCTGAAAGAAAGACCATCATGGATTTTTGTGGCATAATCAGACGTACTCATGAAAAGCAAGCATCATGGAAACAACATACAAGCATCTTTCAAATGGTATGAATCTTCTGCCACATTATTGCTATCATTTTGAGGTCTTAGACTGCAAGTGGAGTGGTTCAAGAGGAGAAAATCAGGGAGAGAGCTATGGGAATTGCCTGAGCTAGAAACCATGACCTATTAGAAAAGACTGCCGTACATGAGGATCTTACTTCAGAAAAGAAATTAGAAGAAAGAATTGAGAGAACCTTAAAACATGAAAAAAAAGCAGATGGAAATAAAATAAAAATAATCCATTTTCCACATCTGCTGAGGGTAAGAGATTCACCCTGGTCTTAAACTGTAGGAAAGAGATGTAGATCAGAGATGACAAAAATGCTTCCAGCTGTTCAGACAATGAACACCAGGGAGACTACAGGCTTTCATGGCAGAAGACTGTTCCAAACTGGTTAGGCAAATGGCTGCTGTGGATAATTTAGAAATAATTGGACCTAATTAAATAAACTCTTGATACTTCTTCCAGTTCATGGCTTTCCCTTGTATCCACTCTTCCTCCCAACCCAATCAGAAGAAGGTAGTAGGAATAAATGTAGTTTGCATCACAGAAATATTTATTTGTTGCACAAGGACATAATCATAGACAAAAATGCATCGTAGCCCAGAATTGGGGATCTGACAGTGATCAGTAACAGATGTTTTGGAAGAGAATATAAGAAACAGAACAAGTGCTGAGTGGTTGCTTGACTAGGACATCTTCCCAGCTCTTAGTAGTCTGCAGCTTAGGGATATTTGGAGAGAGAGGAAGTGCCTAGAGTTTGAAACTAGTGTCTTGGCAACATATGTTACAAATTGTCTGATATTTTCAGCCTAAAATTATGTAACGTAACACTGACAATTAATATAACACAATTAATAGAACATATTTTCCCATGAGTTTATTAAATGGTATACCTAATTACTTCTCCAGGAAAACAACTAAGGTTTTAAATGCATTTCTACTTCTGGGTAGTCTTCATTAAGCAGCTGCAACTCAGGAATCCTGTTTTCTACTGAGTGAAAAGGTAAAGGAGAGCTGGGAAAATGGTTCGTAGTGATTAGAAATTCAAAATTGTGACTTTCAATGCTTTCTTCCACGGAGTTGTAGATTTGATTAACTGCTGTGGAAGACATAGCTAGAATAGAATAGAATAGAATAGAATAGAATAGAATAGAATAGAATAGAATAGAATAGAATAGAATAGAATAGAATAGAATAGAATAGAATCAACCAGGTTGGAAAAGACCTCTGAGATCATCATGTCCAACCTATCATCCAACACCATCTAATCAACTAACCCGTGGCACCAAGCACCCTATCAAGTCTCCTAAACACCTCCAGTGATGGTGACTCACCACCTCCCGGGGCAGCACATTCCAATGGCCACTCTTTCTGTGAAGAACTTCTGAACATCCAGCCTAAACCAGTTTGAGACTGTATCCTCTTGTTCTGTTGCTGGCTGCCTGGGAGAAGAGACCAACCCCCACCTGGCTACAACCTCCCTTCAGGGAGTTGTAGACAGCAAGAAGGTCTCCTCTGAGTCTCCTCTTCTCCAGGCTCAGCAACCCCAGCTCCCTCAGCCTCTCCTCATAGGGCTGTGTTCCTAAACCCTCCCCAGCTTTGTTGCTCTTCTCTGGACACCTTCCAGCAAGTCAACATCTTTTCTAAACTGAGGGGCCCAGAACTGGACACAGGACTCGAGGTGTGGCCTAACCAGTGCAGTGTACAGGGGGAGAATGACTTCCCTGCTCCTGCTGGCCACACTGTTCCTGATGAAGGCCAGGATGCCATTGGCCCTCTTGGCCACCTGGCGCACTGCAGGCTCATGTTCAGCCTACTGTCAACCAGTACCCCAAGTCCCTTTCTGCCTGGCTGCTCTCAGCCACTCTGACCCCAGCCTGTAGCACTGCATGGGGTTGTTGTGGCCAATGTGCAGAACCTGGCACTTAGATGTGTTAACTCTCATGCCCTTGGACTCTGCCCATCTGTCCAGCCTGGCAAGGTCCCTCTGCAGAGCCTCTCTACCCTCTAACAGATCAACTCCTGTCCCCAGCTTGGTGTCATCAGCAAATTTACTGATGATGGTCTCAATGCCCTCATCCAGACAATCAATAAAGATATTAAAGAGCATGGGGCCCAGCACTGATCCTTGGGGCACACCACTAGTGCCTGGCTGCCAGCTGGATGTGGCACCATTCACCACCACTCTCTGGGCTCAGTCTCCAGCCAGTTCCTAACCCAGCTCAGGGTGCTCCTGTCCAAGCCAGGGGCTGACAGCCTGGTCAGGAGTTTGATGTGGGGGACAGTGTCAAAAGCCTTGCTGAAGTCCAGGTAGACTACATCCACAGCCTGCCCCACATCCACCAGGCAGTCACCTGGGCATAGAAGGAGATCAGGTTGGTCAGGCAGGACCTGCCCTTCCTAAATCCATGCTGGCTGGGCCTGATCCCTTGGCCATTCTCTAAGTGCTGTGTGACTGCACTCAAGATGACCTGTTCCATAGTCTTGCCTGGCACTGAGGTCAGGCTGACAGGCCTGGAATTCACTGGCTCATCCAACTCTCCCTTCTTGTGGATGGGCACCACATTGGCATCTTTCAGTCCTCTGGGACCTCTCCAGTGAGCCAGGAGGCCCATTGACGAAATCCTTCAGCCTGTTACTTCAGCCTGTCCAGATCCTTCAGCCTGTCAGTTTAAAACCTTTAATTCTGGGCTTGAAATGAGTTTGATCTCATTATCTGAAGTCTTCTTGTTGAGAGAAACAGCAGTCACTCTGTGTGAAATGGTGGAGAAGCAACAAGGAGCCTGAGTCATAGCCATTTTATTTTCTGTCCATATCCTGATTGTGCTCCAGCTCTCACTCCAAGAGTGTGAAGAATACAACTGCAGCATCCAATCTGTGAACGCTGAAAAGGTGTTATGAATATCCTCACCTATCTCAAAAGGCGTTGCGGCGCTAATCTATGGGCTTCTGAATGCAGGCCAGAGCAAATGTGTTTTCTGTGCTCATAGACAATAATCTTCTCATCTCTGTGATCATGAGGATGGCTGTACGTTCAAGGAAGTTCTGAAGAACTCCTGTACCTTGTGTAACCAAGAGATTGAATTTACTGAAAGACATGGAACTCATTTCCAGTTTAGGAAATTTAAACTCATGATTTTTTGGCACTACTTGATGGTCTTATGTAGCTATCTCTTAGGTACAAACTGGTAGAAATAGGAACCCCATAATCTATTGACTTCCCTTGTCTTCCCTTAGCTATTTTTGCTGTTCTCTGCTATTGGGGCTGTCAGTGCCTGAGCTTTCAGTCTTATCAAACATTAGTTGAGGTAAACACACGGAGGTGATACAAACCTCGGTCACAAACCATATTTGTGACAGAACTGAGGATTCAAGCAAAGTCCCATTCCTCTTAGTCCATTTAGACCATGGACCATACTGCCTCTCTGAAGATAACATTTTTTTCCATTAAAAAGTCCTTGGAAATATTAAACAAACAATTTTCATGTGCCGTATTTCTCTTGCAAGAATAGAAAGGAAAAGAAAGACAAAAAAAAGAGTCCTTAAAATCCTCACCTTACAGCTAATCTTTACAGTGTCATTTTAGCATTTTATAGTGCACAAACAACACCTTCATATTATTGCTCTGCCAGAAGGCTGATTACAACAGAAGGCAATAATAGGCCACACATGTGCCAAAGTCCAACTGCTACTTCAGGCTTGGGTTTTATATAAGGACAGATTTTCACATTCTTTTTTATTGACTCCCCCTCTACCCCTCCCTCTATGTGCTCCTAAAGAAATACTAACATAAAACTGGCTAAAAATAAAGGTAGTTGTGGCATATTTTGTATGTTATTGTAGTATAAATAAAGCTGTCTAAAGAAAGTATACTATTAACCATGAATCATGACAGAAGCGTGGCTTGCACTTGACTGGTGTTGGAAGGTATAAAACATTCTTTAAAAACAACACCTATAACCTTATTTTAGGAACTAAATATATTGTATTTTATTTTCAGGTGCTTCCAGGAAAATAACAAATGCAATATAAAAGAAAATGGATGTTAGCAACTGGGCCTCAAATTTCAGGTGAAAAAAAAAGTTCCTGAGACTCCATCTCCTTTTGCCACTTTGCTTTCTTTTCATCAATAATACAGCCCTTCTGATGGAAGATGAGCCATCCATCCAAACTCATAGGTGCAAGAAGGAAACAACAATTCACATACACAGAACTGCAGAACATGAGTAAGAGAAACACAGATACAAAAATTCTAATAGGAAGGGCCATCACAGCTGATACCCCTTCCCCCACCTTTTATTAAGCTCAAAAGGATGGCTTTTTTTGGCACACTAGGCATTAATCAGACTATAGTAGCAGAGATGGATATGGCTTTGTGAAGAACTTGAGATTTTTGCTAACTGTGTAGGATTTTACTTACTGTGTAGATGCATCTGTCTTGCTTTCCAAGCTTCCCCAGTTTCAGGAGCTACTTCATAGCTTTCACAGGGGTGAGCTACTAATTCATGATAGCATGAGCTCATTAGTGTCCTTGCTGGCTGAATAATCCAGAAGACAGTGTAAGTACTCATGAGATAGGCTTCAATATCAGATTCAGGAACCTAAATTGAAACTTGTGTTCCACCCATTTAGATGCCTGAGAACTCATAGTTGATGGACATCTGGTGAATAAAGCCAGCAGAGCTTAAAACATATGAACACTAATGCCTGGGCATTTGTCTTGTCCCTAGGGGCTGGTCAGTAGTCCAACAGACTGCCCACATCTTCAGGGATCATCTCAGTTGCTCATGCAGACAGATGCTAGGATCTTGCACTATTTCATAAATGCTAGGATGTCTCATGTGACCTTCAAAAGTCATTCTAGGAGTTGGATGGGTGTATGAATTTAATTTGAAATATCCAGGATTACCTTATAGATACCTAGCATTTATTAAGACATCTCAGGACTTGAAAACTGTATTTAATCAAATTAATCACTTTTGACTTACAGGTATGAAGCAGAACTTAGTTGTAAGTAACTTTACAAGTAGACATCAAAACTTAGTTTTCTGAATCTCATTAGTTATGCATAAGTTTAGCCAGGGATGGGAAAATGGCATTAATCCAGACAATAAATGTTGTTGAATCAAGCTAACTTTATGTGGAATAAAAAAATCAGAAAAAATTTACCAAGGTAAGTTCCGGCCTTGATGATAAGAGTGGTGCTTTCAGGCTATGCCTTTAAAATTTTCCACAGATCTTGAACAGAAATTGGTAGAATGTAAACAAATCGCTATTGGATGTAAGAAGGAAAATAATGATAGTGCTAAACAATCTCATTGGAGAGGTATCTACCATAAGATTTAGCTTGCAAAACCATTTCTCTATTTTTTCACTTTTTTTGGATCTGGCCGATGCTCCTCCTGGCTTTACTGACCTTGGCTGCTCTGCTCTGTTGTGACTGGTATTAACAACTACTCTGCCATTTTCTCTTGCCTCTTTTGTGTACAGAGGGGTAGGAAAGGAGGCAGGAAAGGGAGAAGCTGTTGCAGCTCCCCTGGTCTTTGGCCAGGGAGGTCCTTGTGCTGTTTATTAATTGTAAATACCTGTAAATGTTGTAAATCCTGTATATTTTGTACATATTCACTGCATTTCATTGTAGATTGTAGTTTTGCTTCTAAATACAGCTTTCATTTGCTTCCATCTGAGCTGGTCTGGGAAAGTTAATGTTGGGGGGAATTTTTCAACCCACCACAGTAAGAGGGCAAGATGAAGTTCTAAAGAATGATTAGCTGCTTTCCAACATAATGCTTGTGCCTTTTCCAGCTAAGTGTGACAGAGTCTGGACCCTGCCTAAGATTGAGCTTCATCAGACATACTTCTTCAGACTGTCATGATTATACCAATATAAGCAGCCACCAGAGGTAACTACCTTGAATCAATACTTCATTTTTACAGCACTTTGAGACCTTTCAGAAGAAAAGCTTCTAAAAATTCAAACAAATAAAAGTTTATTTGCACTTATTTCAAGAACAATTAAAGTTGCTAAGTGAAATTTTAATCCAGGACTTTATTATTGTAGAAAAATACAGAAAAATAAATAGTTCCTCCAAATAAAGTGCTTTATCAAAACTCTGCCAGGCTACCTCAGCACAATTCTTTAACTGTCTTTGATTTGAGTACTTAGAAATTTGGCTTTTAATGTACCTTTTCATAAGATTATTGCAGTTGAAAGGTATTGCTCAAATTTTCTCAGCAGACCCCCCAAAATACATGTACATGATCACAGAAATGAAGAAGTAGTGAAAATATTGTGCTTCTAAAGCACGCTGAACACAGGGATCATACTCTTAAAGGAAAAATGGAAGATAATAACCCAGTACTGCCAGGTCACGTCTAAACCAAGTCCTTCAGCATCACATCTATGTCTTTTAATCACCTCAAGAGATGATGACTCCACCACTTATCATAGTATCATAGTATCAGTCAGGGTTGGAAGAGACCACAAGGATCATCTAGTTCCAACCCCCCTGCCATGGGCAGGGACACCCCACACTACATCAGGCTGGCCAGAGCCTCATCCAGCCTGGGCTTAAACACCTCCAGGGATGGGGCCCCAACCACCTCCCTGGACAACCCATTCCAGGGCTTCACCACTCTCATGGGGAAGAACTTCCTCCTCACCTCCAGCCTGAATCTCCCCACCTCCAGCTTCATTCCATTCCCCCTACTCCTATCACTACCTAAGATCCTGAGAAGTCCCTCCCCAGTCTTCTGCCCCGAGATTCGTGTCATCTGGAAATTCACTGATGACTGACTCAATCCCCTCGTCCAGATCATCAATAAGGATATTGAACAGAATGGGGTCCAGAACTGATCCCTGGGGGACACCACTAGTACCTGGGTGCCAGCTGGATGTGGCATCATTCACAGTCACTCTTGGCACAGCCCTCCATGTAGTTCCTACCCCAGTTCAGACTGCTGCTGTCCAAGCCAGGGTCTGACAGCTTGTGTTTAGGCTGTGCCTTTGAGCTAGGAGCTACAGTTGGTGTAAAAAGGAAAACAAGAGAGCGATAATTCTAAACAAAATTCATTGGTAGAGGAGTGGAATGTAGTTTTACCATCTTATATTCTATTCTCACTCCATCTCTTTCTTGTGGCATGTCTGCTTCTCAAGGGAGTTATCTACGTTCTTGAGATAGGATAGAATATTATAGAATAGAATAGAATAGAATAGAATAGAATAGAATAGAATATACCATGTTGGAAGAGACCTTCAAGATCATCACGTCCAACCCATCAACCAATCCAGCCCACCTAAACAACTAACCCATGGCACCAAGCACCCCATCAAGTCTCCTGAAAACCTCCAATGACGGTAACTCCACCACCTCCCCCAGCAGTCCATTCCAATGGGCAATCACTCTCGCTGTGTAGAACTTCTTCCTCACATCCAGCCTAAACCTCCCCTGGTGCAGCCTGAGACTGTGTCCTCTTGTTCTGGTACTGGTTGCCTGGGAGAAGAAACCAACATCCGTCTGTCTAAAACCTCCCTTCAGGTAGTTGTAGAGAGCAATAAATTCACCCCTGAGTCTCCTCCTCTCCAGGCTAAGCAATCCCAGTTCCCTCAGCCTCTCCTCATGGGGATTGTGTTCCAAACCCCTCAGTAGCTTTGTTGCCCTTCTCTGGACACGTTCCAGCAAGTCAACCTCCTTCCTAAACTGAGGGGCCCAGAACTGGACACAGTACTCAAGGTGCGGCCTAGCCAGTGCAGTGTACAGGGACAGAATGACCTCCCTCCTCCTGCTGGCCACACTGGTCCTGATGCAGGCATAAGCAATACTAACTTCTTAACAAGGCTTTGAGTTAACTGAAATTCCTCTAACATTTTTCTCCTTTTCTCTTTCCTTCTAATTAACAGAAGAAAAAGGGATAGGAGTGGCTGGGGGGAGGCAAGGTGGAATCCTGCTTCCCTGACTGGGCTCAGCTGAGTTTTTGTTGATATCAACGGGTTAAACCATCACAGGAACGGTGTCAAAGGCCTTGCTGAAGTCCAGGCAGACTACATCCACAGCCTGGTCCACATCCACCAGTTGGGTCACCTGATCATAGAAGGAGATCAGGTTGGTGAGGCAGGACCTGCCCTTCCTAAATCCATGCTGGCTGGGCCTGAGCCCTTGGCCATCCTTCAGGTGTGCAGTGATTGCCCACAAGATAATATGCTCCATAATTTTGCCTGGCACTAAGGTCAAGCTGACAGGCCTGGAGTTTCCAGGTTCCTCCATCCGACCCTTCTTGTGGATGGACATCACGCTGGCAGCTTCCAGTCATCTGGGACCTCTCCAGTGAGTCAGGACTGGTGGTAAATGATGGAGAGTGGCTTGAAGCTCATCTGCCAGCAATCTCAGCACCCTAGGATGGATCCTATCCGGTCCCATGGACTTGTGAGTATCCAAGTGGCTCAGCAAGTCCCAAACTAATTCCTCGTGGATTTCAGTGGTACTACACTGCTCCCTGATGCCACCACCCAGCTCAGGAGGCCAGTTATCCTGGAGTCCTCCTGCCTTACTGTTGAAAACAGAGGCAAAGAAGGTAACCTCAGCCTTTTCCTCATCTTCAGTTACAGTGTTCCCCTGCAGGTCCAATAAGGAGTGGAGGTTCTTGTCCTCTTTTTAGCATTAATGTATTTATAAAAATGCTTTTATTATCTTTCACAGCAGTGTTCAGCTTTAGTTCTAACTGGGCTTTTGCCTCTCTAATGTTTCTCCTACATGATCTAACAACTGGAGTTGCCTCCCCCCATTCCAAAGGTGATACAGCCTCTTTTTTGCCCTTACTTCCTTCAGGAGCTGCTTGCTCATTCAGGCCCAGAGCCTTCCCCTCAGCACATCTTTCAGCACATGGGAACTGCCAGTTCCTGTGCCTTCAAGAGCTCCTGTTTGAAGTAGGTCCAAACATCCTGGACCCCTTGGTTCTTCAGGGCTGCTGCCAGGGTACTTTCCAAATAAGTTGCTTGAAGAAGTTGAAGTTTGCCCTCTGGAAGTCCAAAGTGAGGGTTCTGTTGGTGCTCCTCCCTATCTCCCTGCATATTGAAAACTTCACTATCTTGTGGTCACTGCACCCTAGACAGCCTCCTACCATCACACCTCCCACCAGCCCTTCTCTATGTGAGAACAGCAGGTCAAGCAGGGCCTGACCCCGGTAGGTTCACTTAACAGCTGCATCAGGAAGCTGTCCATCATGCGCTCCAGGAATCTTCTGGACTGCCTCCTCTCTGCTGAATTAAGTTCCCAGCAGATGTCTGGCAGGTTAAAGTCACCCACAAGGACAAGATCTGATGATCTTGAGACAGCCTCCAGTTCCTTGTAAAATATTTCATCTACATCCTCATCCTGGTTCGGTGGTCTGTAACAGACTCCAAACAGGATATCAGATTTGTTAGGACTCCCTCTGATTTTATAACCCACAGGCTCTCAATCTTTTAATCCTCTACCTCAAGTTCTGAGGCATCAAGAGATTCTCCAATGTACAGAGCCACCCTTCCTCCTCTTCCCCCTTGCCTGTCTCTCCTGCAGAGCCTGTAACTCCCCAGTGCAGCACTCCAATCATGTGAATTGTCCGACCATGTTTCTGTAATGGCAATTATATCATAGTCTTCCTGGTGGACCAAGACTTCCAGCTCCTCTTGTTTGTTACCTATACTGCATGCATTGGTGTACATGCACTTCAGCTGGGCTGCTGATTTCTCAATTAACCCTAATTTATGTCCCACTCTCTCTCTTCCAGAGAGACTGGTTTCCTCACCCACCCCCTTCAGACCTAGTTTAAAGCCCTCCCAATGAGTCCTGCCAACTCCAATGCTAGTACCCTCTTGCCCTTTCTAGATAAATTCACCCCATCAAGGTCAGCAGCTCAGGTGCAGTACAAGTTGCCCCTTGATCAAAGAACCCAAAATTCAGCTACTGGCACCATCTCTTGAGCCAGGCTGAGGGAGCAGGGGTTGCTTAGCCTGGAGAGGAGGAGGCTCAGGGGAGACCTCATTGCTCTCTACAACTACCTGAAGGGAGGTTGTAGACAGGTGGGGGTTGGTCTCTTCTCCCATGCAACCAGCACCAGAACAAGAGGACACAGTCTAAAGCTGCAGCAGGGGAGGTTTAGGCTGGAGGTGAGGAAGAAATTCTACACAGAGAGAGTGATTGCCTATTGGAATGGGCTGCCCGGGGAGGTGGTGGAGTCACCATCACTGGAGGTGTTTAGGAGGAGACTTGATAGGCTGCTTGGTGCCATGGTTTAGTTGATTAGGTGGTGTTGGATGATAGGTTGACTTGATGATCTCAAAGGTCTCTTCCAACCTGGTCTATTCTATTCTATTCTATTCTATTCAGTTGTTGATGGCGTGGGTTCTCCTGTTCCTCTCAATGTACACCCCTGCCACTGAGGGAACTGAGTGGAACACCACTTGTGCTCCTGCCCCATCAATCATCTGCAGGATTTTAATTCCTTTTTAATTGTCCTGGTGCCCTTCTTAACAATCTCATAGCTTCCAGCTTGGGTTACCAGCAATAGGATTAGCTCTGGGAGTCTCTTGGTGATGTCCCTTATCACGGGCCCCAGGTAGGCAGCAGACTTCCCTGTGGGATGGGTCAGGACGACATATGGGTCCATCTGTTCCTCTCAGGAGAGAGTCTCCAACAACTATAATCCTTCTCTTTTTCTTTATGGTGCTGGTCCTTATAGCATGTGGGGACTGCTATGCCTTACGCATCTCTTTCAATGGCTGCTCTTCAGCCCTCTCATCCACATTGCCCTCAGCCTGCAGGGCCTCATACTTATTGTGTAAGGGCATCAGGGCAGGGGAAAAGGGCTGGGATGGATTCCCCTTGCTTCCCCTGACAGGGACCTGTATCCATCCCTCCCTGTTTCCAGGGACATGTCCCTCAACAGGGGAGGTCTGCAAAGCCTGCTCCCACATGTCTAACTCCCTTTCACATTCTTGTATAGTCCTGAGCCTAGATACTTCATCCTTTAGCTCAGCCACTTCATCCTTAAGCTCAGCCACCAGGTCGAGGAGAAAATTCACCTGGTCACACCTGACACAGGTGTTGTCTCCTTCCCTCTCCATTCCAAGTGCCAGGCTCCAGCACTCTCTGCAACTAGCAGCCTGGACACCTGCATGCTTGTGCACCAGCTCTGTCTGGGTACCTGCTGATTTTCTAATAACCTTTGGCTGAGTTGTGACCATGGTCCAAGGGTTTATGGTTAGTTGTTACAAACATATATTTCACCGAACTACTATGAGTTATCTGAGCTAACACAGAGGCTTCTGCACTCTGTCAGCTGCCCCAGCACCTGCAATCAGGCAAGAAGGCTCTCCAGCAACAACTGCGTTGCACACTCAGCCCCACCGGGGTCTGAAATTCCTGTGGCTGATGCCAGGCTCCCGAGCAGGCCTGCAAGAGCATGACCCCGCCGGACCTTGCCATCTGCCAGGGGTCCTTCCGACCCACAAAGCCCCAAACAGAAACCGAGAGAGAAAGAGCTCAGCTCGAGCACACCGGTGCTGGTGCTGGTCCCAGTCAGCTCTCCAGCCAAAATGGCATCGTGTGCTCAGCCCCGCTGGGTTTTTCTTCCCCCATACTCAGCACTGGTCAGGTTGCACCTTCAGTATTGTGTCCAGTTCTGGGCCTCTCAACTCAAGACAGATGTTGAAGTACTGGAATCTGTCCAGAGAAGGGCAACAAAGCTGGGGAGGGGCCTGAATCACAGCCCTGTGAGGAGAGGCTGAGGGAACTGGGGTTGCTTAGGCTGGAGAAGAGGAGGCTCAGGGGTGACCTTCTTGCTCTCTACAACTCCCTGAAGGGAGGTTGTAGCCAGGCGAGGGCTGGACTCTTCTCCCAGGCAACCAGCACCAGAACAACAGGACATAGTCTCAAATTGTGCCAGGGGAGGGTCATGCTGGATATTAGGAAGAAGTTCTTCACAGAGAGATTTGCCATTGGAATGTGCTGCCCAGGGAGGTGGTGGAGTCACCGTCCCTGGAGATCATCAAGAAAAGCCTGGATGAGGCATTCAGTGCCATGGTCTGGTTGATTGGATAGGGCTGGGTGATAGGTTGGCCTGGATGATTTGGAGGTCTCTTCCAACCTGTTTGATTCTATGATTCCATGAACAAGGATGATCCCCCCTCAAAATTACAAATGTCAATGGATTTGCCATTAAACCCCTGCATAAACTGATTAGCTAATATTGGAAGCCCACATCAACTAATAGTTTTTCACTTGTAACTACTTGGATGAGGAATAAACCAAGGAACACTTCATTACACAAAGAGGAAGTAAAATGACAAGTTGGGTGTGAAAAATGTTTTAATGTGAATGAAAATCTCTGCTCTCATACACACATGCTCTGCAGCATCTTTGTCAAATAACAAGAATGAAAAGCATTCCAGCAGCTTTTATACGAGAAACTTAATGGACCAGGCTTGTCTTCTTTAAAAGGAGATGATTGTGGGGGTTCAAAAAAAGTCATGAACATTACTAACTATGGCTACTAAAAGGAACCACAGAATGAGTTTCTACTGTTTATCACACCACAAGAACATGATGAAATATCAGGCAATAAGTGTAAAGCAACAAAAGTTTGTTGGTTTTTTTTTGTTTGTTTGTATTCGTTTGGGGGTTTTGTGTGGGTTTTTTTCTTTCTTTTTTTTTAATTTATTGATTTCATACAGGACAAAACTCTATTTTTTAGTTCAGTGGTGTAGAATGTTGTGCAGTACAAAACTGAATTAGAAAAAATCTTGGAAAACATACCTAGCATTCAGAATAGAATTGTGGTCCTGACAGTTTCCCCAACAAGGAAATTCGAAACAGCATTGCCATACAATGGAGTGTACTGCAATATCCTCTTTCTAGTAGTTTTCTTCACACATTTATTTCTGACTCAGCTACCAACTGGGTTTTGACTAAACAGCACTTCAGAATGGTTGCATTACTCTTTCTTCCTGTTCACTTTTGGGGATATTTTCTGTGATAGAACTGTCTTTATAAAATCATCTCCAATAAGGCATTGGCAGTACACCAAACACTTCACCAAACTGTTTATGAATGGAAAAGACACCATTTTTTGTAAATTCTTGCATTAATTGCATCACTGATTTGGCACTCAGAGAACTTTTGTAAATTCCTGGTTGCTTAGAAGACTTAAAAGGAAAAAAAAAAAATAAAAAAGCTCTACATACGAAATTTCTTTCCACCACACTGCTCTTTTTCCACAAAGAACAGAGATCCATTAAGGACATATGCATGCTTCTTATGATTTCACATGAGGAAGCTTTTTGTAAGGAACAGGCTCCCAAGCAAATGTGAAATTGTGACATTTCTCAGAAACTGGATGGCAGCCATACTCTAATCACTTTAATGAAAAAGCAATAATGATAGATTATCTGTGGCTGCAGATGTTGAAATACGTGAATATCAAAAGCTTTTCTAGAACCATATTCTGAGAGGCTCTCACATTTTTACCTCCTTTCATTCACTTTTACAGCAATCTTTTAGCATTACCTTATCCAAATTCCATTATATTCAATATAAAAATAAAAAATTGCATTGACTCTTATAAACATTAAAAGTGCATAGATTAGTATATTATGCCTGCTGTTTATCTTTGTGACTCTACTCGTGGTAGGTCTCAAATTCCATTAATAATTTGTGCCAATACCCTCTAGAATTACAAAGAGAAATCTTTTTTCTAATTACTAGGACGTATATGCCAATGTTGTCAGATTAATTAGTGGGTTTTCCCCCCTTGAAATGATGAACAAACCTCAAGAAGTTTTAGACAGATCATGTTGTACAGATATTACATTAGAAATCCAATGCTTTTACCATAAATTATATCTGCAACTCTCCAGAGGATTAACTAACATGGACTTGTCCTGTGAAGAGTGTACTGGCACATATAGTTAGAAAGGTCATGTGTAAGTTCCACAATGGAGATAACTGCAATCTTACACTGTGTAAGCATCTGCCTGAATTACAATAGCATAGCATAGCATAGCATAGCATAGCATAGCATAGCATAGCATAGAATAGAATAAACCGGGTTGGAAGAGACGTTCAAGATCATCACGTCCAACCCATCAACCAATCCAACCCACCTAAACAACTAACCCACGGCACCAAGCACCCCATCAAGTCTCCTCCTGAAAACCACCAATGACGGCGACTCCACCACCTCCCCAGGCAGCCCATTCCAATGGACAATCACTCTCTCTGTATAGAACTTCTTCCTCACATCCAACCTAAACCTCCCCTGGTGCAGCCTGAGACTGTGTCCTCTTGTTCTGGTACTGGCTGCCTGGGAGAAGAGACCAACATCTGTCTGTCTACAACCTCCCTTCAGCTTGTTGCAGAGAGCAATAAGGTCACCCCTGAATCTCCTCCTTTCCAGGCTAAGCAACCCCAGCTCCCTCAGTCTCTCCTCACAGGGCTTGTGTTCCAAACCCCTCACCAACTTCATTGCCCTTCTCTGGACACGTTCCAGCAAGTCAACCTCCTTCCTAAACTGAGGGGCCCAGAACTGGACACAGTACTCGAGGTGCGGCCTAACCAGTACAGGGGTACAATGACTTCCCTGCTCCTGCTGGCCACACTGTTCTTGATGCAGGCCAGGATGCCAATGGCACACTGCAGGCTCATGTTCAGCCTACCATCAACCAGCACCCCCAGGTCCCTCTCTACCTGGCTGCTCTCCAGCCACTCTGACCCCAGCCTGTAGCTCTGCATGGGGTTGTTGTGGCCAATGTGCAGAACCCGGCACTTGGATGTGTTAAATCTCATGCCCTTGGATTCTGCTCATCTGCCCAACCTGTTGAGGTCCCTCTGCAGAGCCTCAGCAAAACCAGAGATAAGCATTGCTAGCTTTTTTTAATGTCACTTTTGAACTAACTGAAATTACCCTGACATCTTTCCTTTTCTCTCTTCTTCTAATTAACTAGAGGGAATGTGACCGTTTTAGGCTGTGCCTTTAAGAATGGGACCATTGCTCAAACACTCTGGCTGTATGTTTTGGTGAAATAATGGCAAGAAGATATTCTAAACTAATTTCATTGGTAGATTGGTAGAATTCAACTTTAAGTTTTAGTTCAGTTTGAATCTCAGCCAGTTCAGTCTACCTTTTTCAGTCTGTCTGTTTCTCTCACTCTCTGAGCAACAGCTGTGCTGGATGGAGTTAACCTTGAACCAACAGATAAGAAACTAATTCTTGCATACGCTTTGAGCTAACAGAATTTCCTCCTTAATAATTAACTTTTCTCTCTCTAACCCTTTTTGGGAAAAAAGGGAAGTAGGGGGAGAGAAGGGTTACGGGGTTCGGGACCCTCCTGGCTGGAGGAGGGAGTTTTGTTCTGTATTACGTTCTTTGCTGTATATTTCTGTATATATTGTTAATACTGTATATTGTGTATATAACCATCTGCATTCCATCCTGCTTGTAAATATAGCTCTTAGCCATTTATGCTTCTCTGACTGAGTTAGCTGTGGTTTCTTTGCGTGTGGGGGGAGAAATGAACTTTCTCTCACCAACACATAAATTATTGGTGCCCAGCTCAGGGCTTGTGGATAATTGCTGTCCAGAAGCAGGGCAAAGTTTGCTTGATTTATTGTCTGCTCAAGTCGGAGTTGCAAACATGAAAGTGTTTTGGATTTTAGAGGGTCTAGTTTTTTCAGATTTTAGTGTCCTGATCTATAAGTATTTTCTAGGATTGATTTGTGATCGCTTAGACAGATACTTAATGTATAAATTATATTTATGGGTTTAGTATAAGATTCAGCTCCTCTATGACTGGTGCCTGGGATTCTTTTGGCTTAATAGATACAGAAATGTAACAGCGAGCACTCTTCCAATTGAGATAAAGGAGTTCAAGATTCCAGTAGGTGAAAGAATAATTTTAAGTGATGGCTGGGATCCAAAGGTGATTTATTTGATGTGTGTGAATCTGCTGCTGGTGATAGTGATTACATACTTGTTATATGCACTGTACTGGGAGAAGAAGGTATCTAAGGCTTGTTTTGTTATTAAGTGTAGATCAAAGAAAGAAATAATAGCTCTAATTCAACCCCAGAGACTTCTAGTGATGAGGAGAATAGAGAGTCTGTATCAGTTGAGAATAAATCTAAACAGGCTATCGGAAAGGCTGCTTTGAATGGTGCTGTTGGTGATACTGGCAATCAGCCAGCAGCAGCGGCAGCTCCTAACATGGCCGCTCCCACATCCTTGGCAGCCATTAGAGAGGCAAAGCCATTTCCTTCTTCTTCGGCAGGACCAGAAGTGTCCTCCACAGCAGCTGGTCCTTTTCCTTTTCCTTTTCCTTTTCCTTTTCCTTTTCCTTTTCCTTTTCCTTTTCCTTTTCCTTTTCCTTTTCCTTTTCCTTTTCCTTTTCCTTTTCCTTTTCCTTTTCCTTTTCCTTTTCCTTTTCCTTTTCCTTTTCCTTTTCCTTTTCCTTTTCCTTTTCCTTTTTCTTTTTCCTTTTCTTTTTCCTTTTTCTTTTCTTTTTCTTTTCCCTTTTCTTTTCCTTTTTCTTTTTCTTTTTCTTTTCTTTTCCTTTTCTTTTCCTTTTTAAATAACCAGCTTCTTGCACAGAATTGTCTTTTTCACCTTGTCAGAAGTTATCTAGTTCTTGTTCTGTCCCATTCTTTATCTCCAAGGGTTGAGGAGCTTTGCTAATTCCTTGAGTATATGCCACCTCAGCTATTCTAAGGAATATTGACTTTTTTCCCCCCAATGATTGATAATCACGGTTTGAAGAGGGGAAATGTATGGAAACAAAGCTACAAACCTGAAAACATAAAAAAGTTGAAAAAGATACAATACCAGAGTGAAACAATCTGTCTTCAATCTTTCCCTGAAAATCCATGGCTGAAACCACTCCACTAGTTCAACAGGCAGGCAGCTTCTGATGAACGACATTCAAGACTGAGAAATTTGCATGTACAAGCCCATTTCCATCCATCGTTTTATTTTCATTTTAGATTGGTTGGGCTTTTTAAACCTTACTTAAGATCTCTTTGTGCATTTGGTCTGGAGCTTTGCATAATCAGTTCTTCAAGATCTGTTACTGATTCTGTCATTTTTACTTCCTCAAGTGTCATGTTTTCACAGAAATTAGAAATAGATCACAACACAATGGTAGTGATTCTTCAGCTGTGCCTACTTTGATTTTCACAGGCGGACTGTAGCATAAATAGGACTTAACAACGCTTTTGGATTGACATCTGGGACAATGAAAATGTACCAAAAGAAAACAAACACAAGACATTTTAATTATTTAAGTCTCTTAAATGAAGGTCTGATTTTATTTTCATAATAATTGAGTGGGGCACATAGTCACTGTCATGTATATTGTAGGATGGCCGAAAATTGAAAAACAGATACTTTGTTAACACTGTCCAAGTGGACCTTTTGTTGATACTAACATCACTAAACTCAGATGTGGCTCCAGGGTACCCCCATCTGTGCTGGATAGAAGATATTGTCCCAACATGTAATACTGGCGCCTAGGCCTTTTTGCAAGTGTCATGGCTGAATCTGTAATATTTCCCATGTAGTTTCTACAGTCAAAACAAACCTCAGAGCAATGCAATCATCACTATTTCCATGAGAGGAAAGTGGGATCTGCACCTCTGTTTATTTTTATCACTCTCCACAATACTATTTGAAAATAGTTTTTAAAATTTGGCAGATACTTACAACTGTAGTTTGAACTTATTCAAGAGGAACAACATGGCATATTAACATGATCTCAAGCAATCTTCCGTAAAATCTTGACAGACCAATCTTGAGCATGACCAAACATAAAATGGGGCAGTTTTCCTGTTGTTATTCCTAGTTTTAGCTTCTTCTGGCAACTAGAAAGGTTAACAGAAAATTGTAGCTCATGAGATTCAGTATAGCCTGTTCTTCAACTGTACACAGTAGCTACTGTGTTGTAAATTCATACGCTAGTCTAACTTCTTCGTGTAGACAAGCTGTGAAAGAAAAACCTCCTAGGAAAGTATATGTACATATGGCCACTTTGAACTGAGGCCAGACTGGCTGTTTAACATTTCAAAAAGCAGAACACTTACAAAATGTTAAGGCAAAGTACATCAAAAACATTACACACATAGAGGCATTTCTCCCATTAACACTATGGATGACTGGGCTTGACAGCGAGAGATGTTAAGGAGTAGCACGGCGATTTGCATTCAGAGCACATATTTGTGATGCAGTACTTTTGCACCCAAGTAACAGAGTTATGGGAGGAACTCAAACAAAAATGTTTTTATTTGCACTATGCTTCAGCCCTTTTGATGTTGCTCCAATAATATGAGTACTCCACAGAGATGCTGAAGGCCCTGTGTATGAGTAAATAAAGTGCTGTACCTTTAAAACAGGACAGCTGTAATTTCTGAAATGCTGTTGTCTTTCCACATACATATAAAAGAAAACTTGTCACACACATTCATGTTCAATCAGAGTTCAGATCTTTCTTTAGGAACATGCACGTTTCAGCATCAAGCAGTTTTCTAAAATGCGGAGAGACCAAGTGACTTCCGTATCAGTTATTGGGTATTGATGAATTTAGACTGTACCAAAATCACAGCTATGTTTATGGGGGGAAAAGGGCCTATCTTCCAGATACACGTGTTCTATCTGTTACTTTCTCTCAGCAGTCTTGGGTAGCCTCACTAAAAGGGACAACAGTTTAATTCACACACAATGTATACCATTCCCCACAGTTACAGTAACTCAAGGGAATTTTTTTCCAGAACACAGGAGGAAAAAATGTAAGCAACATTTGCCAAAAGATTATAGGTTGCTGATCCTCCTCTAAAGATGACCATGGATCAGAGTTCTCTGGTATTGACAAAAGATCAGATGTTAGCATGGGATCAGTCTTGTTTCCCTTATTTTAGGTAATCTATCATTGACTTTGCGGTATAAAATGTAATTTAGTGGTTTGGTTCTGAGCAGTTACCATATGAGAACACAAGGACAGCCAACCTGTCTGCAAAAATAATGGTTCTTGAGAAATAGTATCTCACATTGTGCTGCTTTACCTATTTCTTTTCACTGCCACTGGACAATTTCAGAGGAAGTAATTAATAAATCATCACTGCCATTGAAATTAAAAAGACAGCACACATCAGCTGCACTGTCTGTGAATCTGTCCCAAAGTTTGGATCAATAGAACAGTATTAATTTGCACCCAAAGGGCTATGCATGTCTTCTAGCACCCTTACAAGATAGCTCTTAAACAGCAACAGATCATTTAGGCTGTCAAAGTATGCATTCACACTTCAAATTCTGATCACTGAAACACCTTTTGTATATTACTACTATTCATGCCTCTCAATTTACTTAGACTCTAAATGTATATTTATTTCATTTAACAGAATTAGAAACATGTTGGACTGCATTTAGCTTGCACAAATGCTCACTCTTGAAGCCTTGTGGGAGGTGTAAGTGAAGGTGCTCTGATGATGGTTGCATGTAGAAAAACCTCAGACATTATGCAGATGTTATCCCTCCAGCAGCACATGCAAAAGTTAGAGAGGAGTTGCTTCCAATGCAAAACAATGTGGAAGTGAGCAAACCAAATCAAACTTGATATTGCTGGACATGGATCTAAAAAAATTTTGAAGACATTTTTTTTTTCTCTTTGAATCCGTAAAGAAGTAAAACACAAGTTGTCCTGTGTTCTTTTGTTATTCTAGAAAGTGTTGGCAGTGAATAAGTGACTGTAGGAAATGAGCAGTTCCCCTAATTGCCAAAATGTAGGCTGACTGCTGGTGCTGATAGGACTTGCAGGCACAGAAACAGACTTGACATTTAGAGATTTAAAACCTAGCAGGTGAAATCGTGGCTTAGCTGAAGTTACAGTGGGCTCTGTTACTGACTAGAAAGATACTTTTCCCCACCTTTCATATTAATGTAATTTACCACTATTTTACCTTGATGGGCTTGACACATCCGTCCAAAGATTACTTGTAAAGGACCAAAACGGCCTGGTCTCAGCTCCGCATTCCTGGGTAACACCTGAAGACTAAACAATGTAAGATGTTGAGTAAGAGTTATCGCTCAGTTCATTCTTCAGCTACTAAGTGATGTAACTTCCATTGTTAAAGGCTTTTCCTTCATTCAGTACTAAACATAAAACTTTGAGACTGTTTTTGTACACCTAGTTAAAAAGAAATTTTCTCTAAAGTGAAGTGATGAGCTCAGTCAAGATTGCAGTCCTGAGGTGTCATTTGTCCACGTCACAGCTCTTCACTTTCATTGTAGTGGCCATCCTACTAGCAGCTTCCGTATCTAACTACAGAGTGATCCATGCTCCCTTCACAGAAGTTAACAGAGCAGCGAGTGAAAGGAGAGAGGCAGTGAAGTACTTCTGAGCCACTGAGATACCTCCTTTAAATAGATTCACAGCTTCATATAAGAGTTTGAGTTGGATGGGATCTTAAAGATCATTTAGTTTCAACCCCTCTGCCACGCTCAGAGACACCTCCTACTAAATATGGTTGATCAAGGCCCCATTCAACCTGGGTTTGAATGCTTCCAGGCTTGAAGCCTCCACAACTTCTCTGGGCAGCCTGTTCCAGTGCCCCACCACCCTCATGGTATAAGAGTATCTTCCTGATGGCTAAATAGAATTAGTCCAGAGAAAAAAAATACTGCCATTGGCAAGCTCCTTCAGCCTGAATGTATTTCAACATAGATACTAGCCTATAACTCTAGTGAAGATGGGTATTTTTGCTTGTTTGTTTTGATGGATTTTATCCTCAGGCTTGTTTTTTGATGGCTCTTATAAGGCAGTATAAATGGGTACCTACCTAAATACAGATGGTGCAGGTGGGGACCCTAGTCCCCATAGTGTTTGAGACAGTCAGATGTTAGTACATAACTGTCCTGTAGCAGAGCAATGCCTGAACAGAAGAAAGCTAACATCAAAACTATGAGAAATTAATCATTTCACTTCCCATATAATTTCTAATAAGGTTTAATCCTGGGAAACATTTTAGTATTTCAAATATTTATTCAGTTCAGGATGAAAACACAGTGATTCTAGGCCTCATTCACTTGCTGATTTTGAGAGCCAAATACAACTCACAGACATTTCTCATAAATTTGGAGGAATTTATATTGACTTTGGTGGACTTCCTCCAGATTTCAACTGATGTAAATTAAAGCAAGTTTTGACCTAATGGCCAGGAATCTGAGGTATCTATCAGCAATTAAATATGCTTAACATGAAAAGACAGAGATCACTACCAATGGTGACTCACACTGTTTATTTTTACTTTACTATTTTCGCTAGAAAGCTGACTTGGGACCATCACTCAGGACCAACATACTTGAGCTGAAAGCCACTCTGTTTTTACTTTTCTTTTCAGGCTTTTCAGGGCGGGAGGACCCCAGCAGTCACCAAGGCAGAGAGTGAGGTCCAGCATAGCTGTCTTCTTGCGTGCCCGCTCAAGATGTGACATCAGATGCCCGAGGCTGGTGTGGTCTCACATTGTGCTAGAGAGCTGATGCCTGAGCACTCGATTGCAGCCAGTGGCACTGCCGCTGCACTGATTGTATTTTTTATTCTTCCAGTCAGTCTGAGGCCAGGGACAGGGTTGGTTGCAACTCACAGCAAAGCTGTCTTCAAAAGATCAGTATTGACCCAGACTGAGGTTGAGCATAAGCAGGCAGGTGTGTAGGCAACTGGCTGCAGAGAGTGCTGGAGCCTGGCACTTGAAATGGAGGGCAATGTGGACAACACCTACATTAGGTGTGAGCAGATCAACTATCTGCTTAACCTAGCGGCTAAACTGAAGGAGGAAGTTACTAGACTTAGGACTGTTAGGGAGTGTAAAAGGGAATTGAATTTGAGTAACCAGGCTCTGCAGGCTCCCCTAGCAGAGGGAGGTGACCCAAAAAGCAGCAGGGAATGGATACAGGTCCCTCTTAGGGGATGTAAACTAAAACTCTCATGGCCCCCCTCACTGTCCCTGCTGCCCTTGTAAAACAAATATGGGGCACTGGAAGTTGAGGGTGAGCTGATTCTGATGGCAGAGAACACACTATCTGAGGTGTTGCCTAAGGCAAAACAGCCTGCCTCCAGCATTAAGACTTGTTCCCTTAAAAAGGAGGGTAATTGTTATTGGTGATTCCCTCCTGAGGGGAACAGAGGGCCACATATGTCGGATGGATCCTTACCACAGGGAAGTCTTCTGCCTCCCTGGAGCCCAGGTCAAGGATGCTACCAGAATGCTTCCTGGTCTGTTACAGCCCCCTGATTACTATCTGTGGTAGGTTGAAAGGCATCCTCCCACCATGGACAAAAGTGAGACTCAGACAAATGGATTGCAAAAGTGGTGTGTGATGGGTTGAGGCTGATCCCCTCCCCGCCACGGGCAGAAATGAAACTCAGACAAATGGATTGCAAAAAGGTGGTGGAAAGTTTAAATGGAAAAGCAGAGAATGTTTGCAGAGAACAAGAAGCACAGTGACAAAAATGATCCCAAAGCATCCCATCCCTACCTGAGGGTACACCCAAAACCCCCAGGACTCTTTCTTCCCCCACCCCCCCACCCCCCGTTAGGCTAATATCAGCTGGCCAGATCTGAGATTGCCCTTCCCCCTGGCCTAGGGCCAAGCCAGGCCCAAAAGGTTGGGACACACCTCCCCCAGTTACCAGGTAGCGGCGAGGGAAGAAAAGAGGAAGTGCCAGGACCCCCGCTGATGTCTTACAGGGGAGCAGAGCATTATGGGATGAAATACCTGGCTTCCTGTGTCCACCCACTGGGCTGGACTCCTTTGGAACACAGGAGGTGTTTCTCATGTGAACACAGCAGGGGGCACCTGGCCCAAACTGCTACATGGTGGAAAGTTTAAATGGAAAAGCAGTGAATGTTTTACAGAGAACCACAAGCACAGTGACAAAAGAGATCACAAAGTATACCCAGAAACATCCCATCCCCACCTGAGGGTACAACCAAAACCCCCAGGACTCTTTCTCCCCCTTCCCCTCCCCCCCCACCCACCCAACTAAACCCAGCTAATCCCAGCTGGCCAGATCTGAGATTGCCCTTCCCCCCAGCCTTGGGCCTAGCCAGGCCCAAAAGGCTGTGAGATAGCTCCCTCCAGTACCAGGTAGCAGTGAGGGAAGAAAAAGGAAGTGCAGGACCCCACAGGTGGCTTTTGCAGGGAGCAGGACATTATGGGATGAAATATGCAGCTTCCTGTGTCCACCCACTGGGCTGGACCCTTCGGGACACTGGACATGTGCTCATGTGGCCACAGCAGGGGGGCACCCAGCCTGAACCACCACACCATCCTTTGATAGTTATGCAAGTAGGGAGTGATAATGTTGAAACCAGAGGTCCCAAGGCAATCAAAAAGGACTTTGAGGCTCTGGGAGAACTGGTTGAGGGGTCAGGGGTACAGATAATTTGTTTATCAATACCCTTAGTGGCAGGAAGCAGTACTGAAGGGAACAGGACAGCAGCTGTTATTAACAAGTGGCTCAGAGGCTGATTCCACCAAGAGGATTTTCGGGTTTTGATCTTGGGGAGCTTTCTATGGCACAAGGTCAGCTGGCAACAGATGGAATACATCCATCCCAGAGGGAGGGAAAGATCCGACACATGACAACAGCCTATCCCGCAGAGGGAAAAGGGTTCTTGGAAGGAAGTTGGCAGGTCTCATTGACAGGGCTTTAAACTAGATTGGAAGGGTGCAGGAGCTGAAACCAGTCCTCCCAGACAGGAGTCTGGTGGTGGTAAGCTGGAGTCGGGTGAAACCTGCAGCCCAGCTGCAGTGCATGTACACTCATGCACACAGCATGGGTAACATACAAGAGGAGCTGGAAGCTTTGTTGCAGCAGGAAAGTTATGATGTAGTTGCCATCACAGAGACGTGGTGGGATGACTTACATGACTGGAGCACTGTAATTGATGGATGCAGGCTCTTCAGGAGAGACAGGCCAGAGACAAGGGGTGTAGGGGTGGCCCTGTACATCAGGGAGGCTCTAGACACCATGGAACTAGAGATCAGGGATGATCAGGTTGAGTGCCTGTGGGTGAAAATTAGAGGGAAGACCAGCAAAGCAGAAAAGAAGACGTCCTGGTTGGACTATAGGCAGCTAGAGGCTATCTCAAGATCACCAGACCTTGTTCTCATGGGTGATTTCAACCTGCCTGATATCTGCTGGGAACTCAACAAAAAGGAGGCAGTCTAAGAGGTTCTTAGAGTGTATTAAGGACAGCTTCTTATCCCAGCTGCTGTGTGAGCCTACCAGGGGTAAGGCTCTGCTGGACCTCCTTTTTACAAGCAGAGAAGGGCTGGTGGTTGAAGACTGTCTGGGCTCCAGTAATCATGAGATAATTGAGTGTTCAATATGCAGTCAAGCTAAGAGGGGCAGCAACAAAACCTCCACTCTGGACTTCTGGAGGGCAGACTTGAGGTTATTCAAGGAACTAACTCAGAAGGTACCTTGTGAAACAGCCCTTAGAAACAAAGGGGTCCAGGAGGGCTGCAGCTGCTTCAAGAAGGAACTCTTGAAGGCTCAGAACAGGCTGTTGCAAAGTGCTGGAAGATGAGCCATGGGGCAGACAGCCTGGATAAGCAATGAGCTACTGAGTGAATTAAGGGATTAAAAAGAGAGGAGTTATCATCTTTGGAAGGAAAGAGAGGTGACCCATGGAATGTTTAAGGATGTTGCTAGGTCATGCAGGAAAAAAAATTAGAGAGGCAAAAGATCATCGTACCCCACAACAAACTCCTGGCCAAGCTGTAAACCCATGGCTTTGACAGGAGCACTCTGAGCTGGGTTAGGAACTGGTGGGAGGCTGAGCCCAGAGAGTGGTGGTGAATGGTGCCACATCCAGCTGGCAGCCAGTCCGTAGTGGTGTGCCCCAGGGATCAGTGCTGGGCCCCATGCTCTTTAACATCTTTATTGATGATCTGGATGAGGGCATTGAGTCCATCATCAGTAAATTTGCAGATGACACCAAGCTGGGGCAGGAGTTGATCTGTTAGAGTGTAGGAGAGCTCTACAGAGGGACTTTGCTGAGGTCCTTCCCATGCAGTGCTACAGGCTGGGGTCAGAGTGGCTGGAGAGAGGCCAGGTAGAGAGGGACCTGGGGGTACTTTTCGATGGTAGGCTGAACATGAGCCTGCAGTGTGCCCAGGCAGCCAGGAGGGCCAATGGCATCCTGGCCTGCATCAGGAACAGTGTGGCCAGCAGGAGCAGGGAGGTCATTCTGCCCCTGTACACTGCACTGGTTAGGCTACACCTTGAGTCCTGTGTCCAGTTCTGGGCCCCTCAGTTTAGGAAGGAGGTTGACTTGCTGGAACGTGTCCAGAGAAGGGCAACGAAGTTGGTGAGGGGTTTGGAACACAGCCCTATGAGGAGAGGCTGAGTGAGTTGGGGTTGCTTAGCCTGGAGAAGAGGAGGCTCAGGGGTGACCTTATTGCTCTCTACAACTGCCTGAAGGGAGGTTGTAGACAGGCGGATGTTGGTCTCTTTTCCCAGGCAGCCAGTACCAGAACAAGAGGACACAGTCTCAGGCTGCACCAGGGGAGGTTTAGGCTGGATGTGAGGAGGAAGTTCTATACAGAGAGAGTGATTGCCCATTGGAATGGGCTGCCGGGGGAGGTGGTGGAGTTGCTGTCATTGGAGGTGTTCAGGAGGAGACTTGATGGGGTGCTTGGTGCCATGGTTTAGTTGTTTAGGTGGGTTGGATTGGTTGATGGATTGGACACAATGATCTTGATGGTCTCTTCCAACCTGGTTTATTCTATTCTATTCTTGCCTGGCTGCACAGATGGGCAAAGTCCAAGGGCATGACATTGAACACATCCAAGTGCCAGGTTCTAGACATTGGCCACAACAACCCCTTGCAGTGCTACAGGCTGGGGTCAGAGTTGCTGGAGAGCAGTGAGGCAGAAAGTACTGGCTGATAGTAGGCTGAACATGAGCCTGCAGTGTGCCCAGGTGGCCAAGAAGGCCAATGGCATCTTGGCCTGGATCAGGAACAGTGTGGCCAGCAGGAGCAGGAAGGTCATTCTGCCTTGTGCTCAGCAATGGTTAGGCCACACCTTGAGTCCTGTGTCCAGTTCTGGGGCCCTCAGTATAGGAAAGATGTTGAGATGCTGGATGGTATCCAGAGGAGGACTACAAAACTGGGGAGGGGTTAGGAACACACCCCTCTGAGGAGAGGCTGATGCAGCTGGGATTGCTTAGGCTGGAGAAAAGGAAGCTCAGATGAGACCTTCTTGCTGTCTACAGCTCCCTGAAGGGAGGTTGTAGCTGGTTGGGGGTTGGTCTCTTCTCCCAGGCAACCAGCACCAGAACACGAGGACACAGCCTCAGGCTTCACCAGAGGTTTAAGCTGGATGTTAGGAAGTTCTTCATAGAAAGACAGATTGGCCATTAGAATGTGCTGCCCAAGGAGGTGGTGGAGTCACTATCATTGGAGGTGTTTAAGAGGAGACTGGATGAGGCACTTGGTGCCATCGTTTGGTTGATTAGATGGTGTTGGGTGATAGGTTGGACTTGATGATCTCAAAGGTCTTTTCCAACCTGGCTAATTGTATCCTGTTCTATTCTAATCACACAAAAGGAATTATTTTTTTATATACTGTGGTGGGTTGAGAGGAAAGGCTCTGCTTTTCCTCCCCCACTGAGAAAGAAACCGTGGCTTCAGTGTGCCCCTTCCTTAAAGGCACAGTGTCAAACGGTCACATATACAGATATTACAATCACTGAATACAGGTTACTACAAAATTTTATGCTGTAGTTTAAATCAGCTCACATTATCGTATTCTTTTTAACAGTTTGTGCTAGTGGTGACATTTATTGTGAGCAAATGAAAGAGATCTTAGTTTACAGAACATGAAAATATTTTATTCCAATAGAAAACATAACAGGTAACAAAGAGGACTTTTAACCACATCCATCTCTGCAAAATGTCCAAGTGAACATCTATTTAAGCTGAGTCTACAGTTTATTTAATCAAAAGTACATTAGTACATTACAAAACTACTATAGATTATTTATCTGTAATTCACAGTGAAAATGGAGGAGCACAGGAAGTGTAGTTTTACATCAATATTCTTGATATAAAGAAAGCATGACTGATTTTTGGATCAGACACAGGTATGAAAGTCCTGAAGTGCTTCAGTGGAGATAAATTTTATTCAAAATTATCTGAATATACTAAAAAATATTTTGAAAATATATAGGCTGGAGTTCTGTGAAGACAAGTGTAAAATAGTATATTTTAGGAAGGAGAATCAGATATACAATTATAAGGTGGAAATAATGGGCTCGGCAGAAGTTCGTTGGGTGATAGGGTGGACTTGATGATCTCAAAGGTTAATTCTATTCCATTCCATTCCATTCCATTCCATTCCATTCCATTCCATTCTATTCTATTCTATAGTACAGTATGAAGAGTTCATTAAGGATCAGGAGTTGAACACAGAGAAGAGCAACGAAGTTGGTGAGGGGTTTGGAACATAAGCCCTACGAGGAGAGGCTGAGGGAGCTGGGGTTGCTTAGCCTGGAGAAGAGGAGACTCAGGGGTGACCTTATTACTCTCTACAACTACCTGAAGGGAGGTTGTAGACAGGCGGATGTTGGTCTCTTCTCCCAGGCGGCCAGTACCAGAACAAGAGGACACAGTCTCAGGCTGCGCCAGGGGAGGTTCAGGCTGGATGTTAGGAAAAAGTTCTATACAGAAAGAGTGATTGCCCATTGGAATGGGCTGCCTGGGGAGGTGGTGGAGTCGCCGTCACTGGAGGTTTTCAGGAGAAGACTTGATGAGGTGCTTGGTGCCGTGGGTTAGTTGTTTAGGTGGTGTTGGATTGGTTGATGGGTTGGACGCGATGATCTTGAAGGTCTCTTCCAACCTGGTTTATTCTATGTATTCTATGTATTCTAATGGTTCTATACAGACATGGAGAACAAACACCATACTAAGATATGTAGCAAAGTCAGCATGATTTGCCTTTTTCAATTTTATATTGCAACATGAAGATAAAGTTGAAAAGGAATAATTTTTGAAGGCTTGATCATGATCACATTTCAACAGAAAATGTATCTGATTAAAAAAACAAACAAACATTAGGTAAAATAAAAGTTATACTTAACAACAACTTTTGTAAGAGAAAGCAAGAAGTTAAGAATAGTGGCAGTGTTCAGGTGTGGTAATCAACATCCATGTGTTTGTATGATTATAAGTGAACTTAGGGAATTAATTTGAAGTATGATCAGGTTGGCAAAACCATATTCAAGGCAAAGGAAAGAGACTCTAAATAGTGAATGCTGCTAATGGACTGAGTTTTCATACCTCCACATACCAGACCATCTAACTCACATAATCCTGTTTTATATATATTTGAATCAATTTCTCATAAACTGATGTTTAAGTTGAAGCCATGAAAAATATCTGAATTACTTACTGTGACCAGAAGATGCCTGAGCTAGTTTTATTTGTTGTTATTCTTCTGGCCTTCTTTTCCTCTTTTCCTTTCCTCTTTTTCTTTCTGGTTTGTTTTTATTATTTTTTTTTCCTCATAAGATGCTTCACATGAGCATTGTTGACACATAAAAAATGTTAGTAACTGAAGGGAGAATCCAAGAGGGAGTCATATCCTATACAGTACTTTTTCTTATTGCCAACTTTTATGTAGGACATAGTATTGAAATAAAAATGTAACAACTCTCTTGTCGAAGCTCACAGTAGCCTGTTAAAGAAAGCAAGCAGCCATCAGATAAATATCTAAGTCTTTACGGGCACAGTCAGAAGCACAAAGATTACACTGCACGAATGTGTTCTTTCAGTTGTTTTTCCCACATACAAACAGAGAAATCATTATTCTTGGTTGAAAACAGTTTGGACAGCGTATTAGAGCAGTTGCCTGTACCTAAATTTGTATCCTGACTTCCAGCTAAGACCTTCCATTTTCAGTATTCAGTCTGACACAACAGAGGTTAGGGAAACAATGAATTTGTCAGATGAATGTTGGGTATTATGAAAGACATTGTGTAAATTTTATGGTGCTTTATGGTGCTTTATGGTGCTTATGGTTCAATAGGTAGAAGTTGTGCTTCTGGCTCATATCCAAAGCTTCTTGTGTTCATTTCAGTTATTGTCCTTATGCAATGTCTCTGAAAAATTATACCACTTATTTTGAGGTGGAGTTTTTCATTTGTCACCATTACTAAATGATAAATCCTTGGAACAGTAGTTCAAAAAACACAGATCTTCATTAATATGGATTTTAGAATTAAATATTAGCTGCATGTTTGATGTATTCTCAAGTTGCTTTCCACAAATGCAAAACTACTTTGTCTAATGCTTGATTTTCTACCTGTGTTCATGACCTTTTCTTTCCTGTAGAATCTCTTACACAATTCCATAGTTCCTGGAGCTTAGACATAAAATATCAACTGCCCTGAGTCTCAGTTGTGGCAGTTGACATCACAAAGCTGTCCTTAAATGTTAATGCAGCAGATTAACACAGTGTGGGGTTTGTGCCATTTGGATCTTCAGTTTAGAAGTCTCCAAATCTATGCCCATGACTTTTATTTGTGTGTGTGTGTGTGTGTGTGTTGAAAGAAAATGTTTGGAAAGCATACGCTTGACTCTAGATGATATAAGTAATTAATAGAAACAGTAACCAAAATCAGAAGATAAATTCTGCTTTCATCCGTACACTATTTCTTGCTTGCATATTCCTTGAGAGAGCTGATTCTGCCACTCTACTATGCTCTGGTAAGACCACACCTGGAGTACTGTGTCCAGCTCTGGAGCCCTCAATACAGGAAGGACATGGACCTGATGGAGCAGGTCCAGAGGAAAGCCCCAGAAATGATCACTGGGCTGGACCACTTCTGCTGTGGGGACAGGTGGAGGGAACTGGGGTTGTTCAGCCCGGAGAAGAGAAGGCTACAAGGAGACCTGATTGCCACCTTTCAGTACCTGAAGGGGGCCTGCAAGAAGGATGGAGAGGGACTGTTTACAAAGGCCTGCAGTGATAGGATGAGGGGCAATGGTTCAAAATTAGAGAACAGTAGATTTAGTTTCGGTGTTAGAAAAAAGTTCTTTACAGTGAAGTTGGTGGAGCACTGGAGCACGTTGCCCAGAGAGGTGGTTGAGGCCCCATCCCTGGAGATATTCTTTATGAGGCTTGATGGGGCTCTGGACGACCTGATCTAGTTGAGGAAGTCCCTGCTCACTGAAAGGGGGTTGAACTAGATAAACTTTAGAGGTTGGTTCCAACCCAAGTGATTCTGTGATTCCATGATTAATATTATTGTACAGAAATATATCTCAGAACATTATTTGCAGTTCTATATTCTGAACTCTGCACACTGACATCTCAGAGTACATTTCCACTTCAGAAAATTAGAATGAAACATCTCCATGTTCCTGAGATCCTTGGCATGCAGTAATCAAGTGGGTCAAGATTTAGTCTGCTGTTTTCTGTTAACAAGCACAGTAGGAGAAATAAAATAGTTCTTGTGCATAATTACTAAATATAAACTCCTTGTTGCTATTATTGAACCAGCAATCAGTTCTCCAATTTTCTATTAAAATATCAATAGTATTTTTTAGAGCTTAAATTGAGTGGTGATTTTATTTAAAGCTACACCTAGACAGCACTTTTCTTCAAAGAATCTCTTGTTGCTGCTAAAAATGAAAGTCATTCACATTAGTGTGATTGGAAAAGGGAAAGAGGAAAAAATCAATAGAACATTTTCCAGGGTTCTATATATGCTTTTGAAAAGAGACATGCTTACAGTAAAAGCAGCTGCTTATTCAAAGTGCATTCAAGGGTTAGCTGAAAAGATGGCTCTTTCCATGCAGCCTCCCCAGAGAGACAGAGTTTGTAAAGATTTCTAAATCCAGCCTCTGACTATGGACAAAAGCCTTTTACAGGCATTTTAAATATTCTTACCTAATATTAGATTGTGAAGCTAGAACTGAAATTCTTTCTAGTATTTTGCTTCTTATGAAAGGCAAAGTGGGTCATTGAATGAGCTGCAAACCACGCTACAGATACAACACAGGTTACATTTGTATGTCTGAGGACAGTGTTTGCTGGGCTAAAGTAAATTACTACATCCCTCAACAGTGTTGGGCAGTGCTGTGAGCATATACTGCAGTTCCTGTTAAAACTGAGGGCCGGGTCAGTCTATTCTAGAAGTAATAGTATCTTAAGACAAATTCAGTAGCTGAGATAGGACTGAATCATCCAACGTTCTCCTAGACTTGTTTCATGTGCTGAGAGGTTGACATTGTCTCTCATGACGTCCCCATAGGTAAACTTAGGAAGCTGTGTTGAATGCGTGGACAGTGAGGTGGATTGACAGCTGGCTGAATGACGGAGCATAGAGTATTGCAATCAACAGAGCACTCTTGCACTCTACTGGGGCCTGGCCTATGCTTACTGAGCCACAGTTCAGTACTTTAAGAGGACTGTGGCTGAGGCAGGCACCCAAATGTCCCCTGAGGATACCATGGCTAAGAGGGGGTCCCAAACAACAACCAGAGTCATTGCCCCAGTAGTGAAAAAGAAGCCAGTGCACAAGAATGCCAACAGTTCCCTATCATAGATTAGTAAGGGACAAGGAAGATTCTGATCAAGCACCTGGTCCATTGACTGGGACATCAGAAGGAATGAATGAATCATAAGTGAAGATCAGGTTCGTGATCACCTGAAGAACCTGAAAGTGTTCAAGTCCATGGGACCCCACGGGGCACACGCACGGGTACTGAGAGAACTGGCAGATGAGGTTGCTAAACCCCTCTCTAGTCTATTCCAAAAGTCCTGGCAGTCTGGGGCAGGCCCCACAGACTGGAAAAGGGGAAACATTACCCCCATTTGCAAAAAGGGTAAGAAGGAGGAACCAGGGAACTCCAAGCTGGTCAGTCTCACCTCTGTGCCCGGAAAGATCATGGAGCAGATCCTCCTGGAGGCACTGCTGACTCAGAAGAACAGTGAAGAGGTGATTTGGAACAGTCAGCATGGCTTCACCAAGGGCAAATCCTGCCTGACAAACCTGGTGGCCTTCTATGAACAGGTGACAACATCAATAGCTGAGGGGCAAGTAACTGATGTCGTTTCCCTGGGCCTGAGCAAAGCCTTCAACACTGTCCCACACCACATCCTGGTCTCCACACCGGTGACACATGGGTGTGATGGGTGACCACTAGATGGATATAGAACTGGCTTGATGGCTGCACCCAAAGTGCGGCTGTCCATGGGTCCATGTCCCAGTGGAGGCCAGGGACAAGCAGAGTTCCTCAGGGATCAGTCCTGGGACCAGGCTTGTTCCACATCTTTGTTGGTGCCATGGACAGTGGCATTGAGTGCACCTTCAGCAGGTTTGCTGCTGACACCAAGCTGTGTGGTGCAGCAGACAGGCTGGAGGGAAGGGATCCACCCAGAGGGACCTGGACAGGGTGGAGAGATGGGCACAAGCCAATCTCAGGAGGTTCAACAAGACCAAGGGCAGGGTCCTGCATCTGGGTTGAGGCAATCCCAGGCACAAATCCAGGCTTGGCAGGGACTGGCTGGAAAGCAGCCCTGAGGAAAGAGACTTGAGAGTAGCTCAACATGAGCTCTCAGTGTGCACTTGCAGGCCGAAAAGCCAATGACATCCTGGGCTGCAGCAAGAGAAGTGTGGCCAGCAGCTCAAGGGAGGTGATTCTCCCCCCCTACTGAGCTCTGGTGAGACCCCACCTGGAGTACTGCCTCCAGTTCTGGAGCCCCTATTACGAGAGGGATCTGGAGGTGATGGAAGGTGTCCAGAAAAGGGCCAGGAGGATGAGCAGAGGGCTGGAGCACCTCTTCTATGAGGACAGACTGAAGAAGTTGGGGCTGTTCAGTCTGGAGAAGAGAAGGCTCCGAGGTGACGTCATTGTGGCCTTCCAGTATCTGAAGGGGGCCTACAAGAAGGCTGGGGAGGGACTTCTCAGGATCTCAGGTAGTGATAGGACTAGGGGGGAACGGAATGAAGCTGGAGGTGGGGAGATTCGGGCTGGAGGCGAGGAGGAAGTTCTTCCCCATGAGAGTGGTGAAGCCCTGGAATGGGTTGTCCAGGGAGGTGGTTGAGGCCCCATCCCTGGAGGTGTATGAGCCCAGGCTGGATGAGGCTCTGGCCAGTCTGGTCTAGTGTGGGGTGTCCCTGCCCATGGCAGGGGGGTTGGAACTAGATGATCTTTGTGGTCCCTTCCAACCCTGATTGATTCTATGATACCATGAATGAAATCCATCAGGAAGGAGAGACTACTTGGTCCTTGACCTCAGCAGATCTGAAAGATATGCATAAGGATTACAGACACCAGCCAGGAGAATGAACTGGTGCCTGGCTGCTCCAGTGCTGGGATAACAGAGTTGACAGTCAGCTGTTAGAAGGGAAAGAAGCCAAACAGCTGGGACCCATCACCAGAAACACAGGGATTGAGAAAGTAATTGGAAAAGAAACAGGTATATGCAGTCTCTGGAGGTGACTCCTGTTAAGCATGAGGGCAAGGTACCCATTGAAGGAAGACCTTGTGAATTTTCCAGGGAAGAGGAACACCACAGATGAAGGCATCCAACGTGTGGCAGTTTTAGGCTATGCCTTTAAAAATTAGGCGCAGATTTCAAGAAAAAAAGTAGAAAAATATAAATAATTCACTATTGTGTGTAAAAAGGAAAACAAAAGATTATTCTAAATAAATTCATTGGATAAAATGTGTGGGATGGACACAGATATACCCTAGCAGTCTTTCATATTTCACTTCCATTCCCATTCCTTTTCTTCCTCTCTGGTCTTAGCTGTTCTGCTGGGGAGACAATAACTGCTTCTGGCTGGGCTCAAGAAAAGATAAGAACACTAACATTGCTTCTTTAAACTAACATTTCTTCCTCTGAACTCCTCTTTTCTTCTGTTACAAGGTGTCGGGGGGGAGGTTTTGGGAGGCAGTGGAGCAGCTTTCCTGCTCTCTGGGGAACCCAGAAGGGATACAAGAGGTTTCTGTGCTAATTTTTAATTGTAAGTATTTGCATAATATTACAAATCCTGTATATTTTGTACATATCCATTGCATTCCTTTGTAGAGTGTAGGGGTTGTTTTGTAAATACAACTTCCATTTCCATCCAACTGAGTTAGTTAATGCTTAGTTAATGTGAATGGATAGCTTCAACCCACCACACAGTGCCTGAAAGAAGTTAGTAATGTTGGAAGTTATCTACAGTGACCTAGATGATGAGAGTGTCCCCATATAGCTAGAAGATATCCCATGCACATGGGCCGTGTGGACAAAGTTGATCCAAGGTGCTCCAGCATCATACTCGAACAACTTAGAGATGATGTATTATATGGATGAGGACACACAGCCTATGTGTCATCTTGGCTTCAGTATTTTGAGGATAATTTCTGTACCACCTCGTTCCCATGAGCCAGTGTTTCATCTATCAAGAATACCCCAAGATATCAGTCCTCTCATGCCTCAATCAGAGGGAAGGAGAGCCCCAGGTGCATGCCACATGGAGCACTCTGTTTTTTCCCGCATGACCCCAGAGGACATGAGGAAGTGGAATGGTGAACCTACCTCTAAACCGGAAACTTGTGTAAGTGAACTGAGAGGGAAGACAGTACTTAGAAAGGGATCACCTAAGAAGGCAGTCAATGTAGCTTCTGTGAAGAGTCAAGAAGGTAATCAAGACTCTTCCAGGTGGAAAATATCTGAGGTTACATTCCTTAATCCTGATGAGGAGACCTCTGGTCTGGCACCACCAAAGTTAAACAGTGAATATTCTGATGAAGATCAGGAGTAGAGGGTCCCTGCCTTCAGCCAGGAGAGTCATTTGGATGGCTTTCACTTCTGCATATTGATTCAATTCACCTTCTACTTCAGTGGTCTCAACAACTTGTCATGTAGGACTCTATACAGCAGCTTTCCATTTCTGAGGTTTTCCTACTACATGACAGGATCCATCAGTAAATAAAGCGTAATGTCTTTCATCTTCAGATAACTCATTTTATGGTCTGCCTCATGGGCACAAACCACTTCCTCAGGTGACACTCCAAAATCTCTGCTTTCTGGCCAGTCCATAATCTCTTCCAGAATTCCTGGGTAATTTGGCTTCCCCAGTCGAGCTTGCTGCGTAATCAGTGCTGCCCACTTACTCCATGTAGCACTAGTTGCATGACGTGGAGAGAGGATGTTGCCTCTGAACATCCAGTGCAGCACAGGCAGTCTGGGTGCCAAGAAGAGAGTGGTTCTGTACCAAAGATTGCTGAGAGAGAAAGGTGGCTAGTACTTCATACAGATTTCTGGATGGTGGCTAATGCCCTGTGGGGGTGGCTACAGTGGTAGAAGATCGATTGATGATGCAGGGGTAAGCCCATCTGGGCTGATACATTGTGGCAAGACATTGCTGTGTGGATAGAAATCATGACTCTGGAGGTATGTCATGTTGATGCTCATGTACCTGAGAGCTGTGTTAATGAAGAACACCAAAATAATGAACAAGTAAACAAGGCTGGCAGAATTAATGTAGCTCAAGTGAATCTGGGACTGGGAGCATAAATGTGAGCTGTTTGTAGCTTGATGGGCCCATTAAACATCAGGTCATCTAGGGAGAGATGCAATGTACAGGTGGGCTCATGACTGAGGGGTAGACCTGACCATGGAAACCATCACACTGGTCATACCTGACTGTGAAACCTGTGCTGCAATCAAGTGAGCCACCACAGTTAAGTCACCCTGCAACAGAGGGTGATGGCTGAGTGTGGCTGTACGGCTAAACGGGCCAAACACAAACCCAGAACAAGTCCTGGCACATCCAAGTGTGGTCCCCCTTTACCCCTCCGTCCTGTAGGGACCTGGGGAACCAGGGAAAAAGACAAACAACCCAGGCACCAGAAAGTCTGGTAAATAAGGGATATATCCTCCCTTTGTCATAAATAGGCAAGTGCACTGCCCATGCTTCACCTAGACTAGGTTGATGTATTTGCCTTATATGGTCACAGCCTGGTGAAATCCCTTTCTGTTGGTTGCCATTGGTCAAATTGATCCTAAGGCTAATGACAAAAGCAAAGCCAAATTGTAAACAAGCTTCCTTGCATTGTCTTGTTTTTCCTTGCCTAAGATCCAGAAAAAGAAGCCATGAGCCTTGCAACTCAGAATCTTTGCCATGCCTCAGTTTACCCTGAAAGATACAAGCCCTTCTTTGTAAGCTGCTCTGACACCATAGTCATCCTCTTCACATGGTAAAAGCCCAGGAGCAGATAGAAGTGTCTTGCTGGGAGGAAGAGGCCAAGAGCCTCTTGCAGCAATAAGTCGCTTCCAGCTCAAGTGCCTGCTTCTCAAACCCAGACCTCGCAGGAAAGTACCAAGAGAAACAGGTTATTGTTGAGAGCCTGAAACATTGGAACAGCCTGAGAATTGTGGGGAGCTTTGAGAGCTGCCTGCCATTATCCTGCAGCCAGCCCAGCCATTGGGACAGTGCGACAGCCCTGCTGGCAACTAGCACCTGAAGATACCCCAAAAGCTGTTCCTGCCTAATATACAGAAACAGCACCCCTCCATTTTGGGTGGAACTCACATTGCTTTGCGTAACCTGGACTATACTGCAGCCCCAGAGAGAATTCCGTAGACATAGTATTGTAAGTATTCTGGCCTGCATTAGGAATAGTGTGGCCAGCAGGAGCAGGGAGGTCATTGTGCCCCTGTACTCTGCATTGGTTAGGCCACACCTTGAGTCCTGTGTCCAGTTCTGGGCCCCTCAGTTTAGGAAGGACATCGAGACACTTGAACGTGTCCAGAGAAGGGCAACGAAGTTGGTGAGGGGTTTGGAACACAGCCCTATGAGGAGAGGCTGAGGGAGTTGGGGTTGCTTAGCCTGGAGAAGAGGAGGCTCAGGGGTGACCTTATTGCTCTCTACAACTGCCTGAAGGGAGGTTGTAGACAGGTGGAGATTGGTCTCTTTTCCCAGGCAGCCAGTACCAGAACAAGAGGACACAGTCTCAGGCTGCACCAGGGGAGGTTTAGGCTGGATGTGAGGAGGAAGTTCTATACAGAGAGAGTGATTGCCCATTGGAATGGGCTGCCAGGGGAGGTGGTGGAGTTGCTGTCATTGGAGGTGTTCAGGAGGAGACTTGATGGGGTTCTTGGTGCCATGGTTTAGTTGTTTAGGTGGGTTGGATTGGTTGATGGATTGGACACAATGATCTTGATGGTCTCTTCCAACCTGGTTTATTCTATTCTATTCTTGCCAGGCTGCACAGATGGGCAAAGTCCAAGGGCATGACATTGAACACATCCAAGTGCCAGGTTCTAGACACTGGCCACAACAACCCCTTGCAGTGCTACAGGCTGGGTGAGAGGCCTTGAGCACAGCCCTATGAGGAGAGGCTGAGGGAGCTGGGATTGTTTAGCCTGGAGAAGAGGAGGCTCAGGGGTGACCTTATTGCTCTCTACAACTACCTGAAAGGTGGTTGTAGCCAGGAAGGGGTTGGTCTCTTCTCCCAGGCAACCAGCACCAGAACAAGGGGACACAGTCTCAAGCTGTACCAGGGGAGGTTTAGACTCGAGGTGAGGAGAAAGTTCTTCACGGAGTGAGTCGTTCGTCATTGGAATGTGCTGCCCAGGGAGGTGGTAGAGTCACTGTCCCTGGAGGTGTTCAAGAGAGGATTGGACGTGGCACTTGGTGCCATGGTCTAGTCATGAGGTCTGTGGTGACAGGTTGGACTCGATGATCCTCGAGGTCTCTTCCAACCTTAGTTATGCTGTGATACTGTGATACTGTGAAGTAGTTGGTTATGTCCTATAAAGCTTCTGTAAAAGGTTCCATTCATTAGGTTTTTAATTGCTGCTGTTTGGCAAGATTCTTGTCGAGTCTCCCCCTGGTGGACAGGCGTCATAACAAGCCATAGACTGTCCCAGTGTTATTTTCCTGGCTTTAGCAGAAGACACTTGGCTGGTAAATTTCAGAGGATCTGCTAACTGCCCTGGTTCTGCCCAAACAGGACCTCTACACACTATGGGAGGAGTTAAGGTCCCTGTAGTGCACATGGGAAAGTGGCTGGGAAAGGCAGTATGGGTTGCTCCTCCCATGGAGATGCAACTTTGTCCCAAGACAAACCCACTTGTGCAATTGTCTTTGCTCAAAGACATGGATGCACTTAGTGGGTAACAAGAAAGGATGGGGAGACTCAGCGTGTGCCTCAAGGAGATTTAACACTGGGGAAAAACAACCTGGGATGTAAATTGCATTTTGCATAAAGTAATATGTTAAGAAACACCCAAACTGATGAGTTTTGTAAGAAACAGTGTTTCACAAGTTCAACAGTGGCCGAAACCAGCTGGTGATAGTACCCTACAGTAGGGTATCATAGAATTATAGAATTGTCAGGGTTGGAAGTGACCTCAAGAATCATATAGTTCCAACTCCTCTGCCATGGGCAGGGACACCTCACACTAGATCAGGTTGTATGAGAATCAAATGAGATTGCAAAATGTATTGAACTATGTGGAATCTGAGCATGACACAAATGGTATGGAATAAGGGACAGAGCTTGTATTGGGTTTGGCTGAGCTGGAGTCAGTTCTCCCCAAAGCATCTTTCTAGTGCAGTAGTTTGCAGTGCTGTAGCTGGGTGTCGATAACACACCAGTGTTTTGGGTACTGCTGAACAAACACCCAGGCTGTGCTTTCCAACATTTCCCCACCCCCAAGAGTATGCTAAGGGGTGGGCAAGATCTAGGGAGGGGACACAGCCAGGCTAGCTCACCCAAACTGGCCAAAAGGGTATTCCATGCCATATGATATCAGCTCAGATGTATACACTAAGTGAATGAAGAAAGTGTGGGGATATTCGTCCATGGCATATGTCCTTCAGAACAACCATTACGCACACAGAGCCCTGCTGCCCAGTACTGAAGATTTTCTGCTGATTGTCTACTGATTGTCTGCAGAGAATAACATCTCTCTTTGGTTTTGATTTCACAAAGGGACTTTGATCTTTGTTTGCACTTAACCTTATTAAAGTGTTTCTACCTTATTGCAGGTCTTCTGTTATATTTTCCCCCCTCCTCTGTCCACCTAAGAAGGGAAGTGATAGAGCAGCTTTGGCAGGCATTTGTCCCCAACCAGGCCAAACCACCACAAGTAGTAAACCACATGAAGTTCAATAAGGGAAAGTGTAGAGTCTTGTACCTGCAGAGGAATAACCCCATGTATCAGTACTGGTTAAGACCTTTCCCGCAGGTCTGTAGAGATGGACCTGGGAGACCTGGTGGATTACAAGTTTACCATGAGCCAACAGCATGCCTTCATGGCCAAAAAGGCTGAGGTACATTAAGAAGAGTGTGGCCAGCAGGACAGAAGAGGTTATCCTCTCCTTTTACTCTGCCCTGGTGAGTCTGCACCTGTAATAGTGTGTCCAGTTCTGAGTTCCCCAGTTCAGAAAGGAGAGAGAATTATCAGAGAGAATGTAATAGAGCGCCATGAGGATAATTAGGGAACTGGAGCATTTCTCTGAGATGGAAAGGTTGGAAGATCTGGGACACTTCAGTCTGCAGGAGACTTTATGTTGAGGGTGACAGAGCACTGGAAGAGGCTGCCCAGAGATATTGTGAAGCATTCACTGGAGACTTTCAAAACCCTCCTGGACACATTACTGTGCAACCCAACCTAGTCAGATCTGGATTAGCAGGGGGGTTAGACCAGGGGTCTCTTCCAACCCATACCATTGTATGATTCCGTTGTATGATTCCGTTGTATGATTCTGTAACTCTATGATTATATGATTCTATAACTGTTATTATTCTATGATTCTATGCAGTACTTTACAACATATAAAAGGTCAACAATGCAGTTAGTATGTAAGAGAAACTTTATCAGAGTGTAGCACTCTTGGGTGAAACTTTGTAATACTGTTCACTTGCTTATTTAGATTGTTGAATCAGTTCTATAGGTTTTCAGGAATATCAGGACAAAATAAAAGGCATACTATAGCAGTTTGGGCTGGGTGCCCTCTGCTGTGTTTGTATGAAGTGTACTTCCTGTGTCCAAAAGTCCAGCCCAGTGGGTGGACACAGGAAACTAGGTATTTCATACCGTAATTTCCTGCACCACTATAAGATCCAGCATGGGGTCTGTCACTCTCTCTTTCTTCCTTCGCCCCTACCCGGTAACTTGAGGGAGATGTCTCCCGGCTTGGGCCTGTCTAGGCCCAAGGCCGGAGGGATGGGCAGTCTCAGATCTGGCCAGCTGAGGCTAGCCTAGCAGCGGAGTGGGAGCGGGGGCAGAAGGAGCCCTGGAGGTCTTGGGTGTACCCTCAGGTAGGGATGGGATATTTCTGGGTCTGCTTTGGGATTTCTTTCGTCACTGCACTTCTGGCTCTCTGTAAACATTCACCGCTTTCCATTTAAACTTTCTATCACTTTTGCAATCCGTTTGTCTGAGTCGTTATTTTTGCCCGTGATGGGTAGGAGTCAGCCTCAACCTGTCACACATACCTACAACAAGCATAACACAGATAGCCAAAGATCAGAAGTCATAATAGGTTACTGATTGCAAGTTACCTACTATTCTCTTAACTAGCATCTCTATGAAAACAATATAGATAGTTCAAGAGCCTATAACCTTCCAGTGTTTGAATCTTGCTGTCTCTATTACACTGCTGACTAATCTTCCCATACCGCCCTCACAACACTGGTTTCAGAAGCCGGATAGCTGGAGGAGCTTTTGGATCCCTGACATCAGTGACTAAGTGCCAAATTTGTCTCATCTCACTTCTCTAAGATCCCAGATAGCCATTATTAAATTAAAATCCTACTTTTACTTGGTCACTTCCAGAGTCACTGAACAGTGGCATAAGCCTACAGAGAACAAATTGTATTGTAGGTTGATTAAGAACAGACCAAATTCTGCATTCTGTAGGGGTTTGATCAGAGACGTCTGGAGGGAATATCAAACTAAGGAGTTACAGCTGCTCCCTTCTGCCTTTGACTGCTTGTTCCTACACTCACACTGCAGGAAGAATCTGGTCTTTTTTTTTTTTTTTTAAGTTTAAAAAGTTCAGTACTACAAACAAACATGACACACCAGCAAGAAATGTGCCTTCAGAACCAGAAGGTTAAAGTTTAGTTTCCTGATCCATCTCACACACAGATGGTGCCAATAATTGATTTATATCAAGGGAGGAAGAAATAATGGGGAAAGGGCATGATTATTTCCATCCCTAATTTGGCCCCTAGAATACTACGTTATGAAATTGCACCTTAAAACTAGCAGAAAATTCAAGAATATATACTATGATAATGTACATTAACAACAGAGATGGTAACAAAATCATTCATTCAGTTTTGAATGCCTTTCTTCCTAGTGTAAGCTCTGCTGATTACAACTCCATGTATTTTTTACAGCAGTAACTATTTGACATCCTTTATAGCAATGGATTCATGTGGGCACTCAGCATTCTAGATCTCATTGATTATTATATCTCTGAGTTTCTATTCTAACGAGATGCTACTCATATAATCTGCTGGGTTGATAGATGAGGAGATGACATTATTGCAACAGGCTGTCCACAGCCCCTTTTCATCATAGTTATAGCTAGAGACTAGCAGGAACCCCTCTGGAAATGAATGTTGGAAATCATAATGGCACTTTGCATGGTGCGATTTTATTTAGGAAAACACGGTTCAAGACATGAAGTAAGGACCTCCTATAAAAAGAAATAAACAACTTAATATGATAGTTTCAATAAGGTTCCTTATAGTATTTAATAAGAAGTCTGATGGCACTTTTACATTCCAGATTTTACCTTCATTTGTTTCAATTTTGTCCAAACATTAATATGAGATGTTAATTTCAAGGAGAAGGATTGCTGCAGTAATTAAATTACCTTTTATTATGTGTAAGCAGAGTAAGTAGCTATTAATACTCAGAAGTATATTGCATGTCTCCCCTCTGCTCTCATTTCCTGTGGAAGTTAATCCTATTAATAAAAAGGGAAAGAAAGAAAGAAAGAAAGAAAGAAAGAAAGAAAGAAAGAAAGAAAGAAAGAAAGAAAGAAAGAAAGAGAGAAAGAGAGAAAGAAAGAAAGAAAGGAAGGAAAGAAAGAAAGGAAGGAAAGAAAGAAAGAAAGAAAATTAAGATCAATTTGGGATGAAGGCTTAGACCTCATAACTAAGGATAAAGTTTTATCCTACCTAAAATCATACAATCATAGAATCAATAAGGCTGGAAAAGACCTCAAAGATCATCAAGTCCAACCTGTCACCACAGACCTCATAATTAGACCATGGCACCAAGTGCCACGTCCAATCCCCTCTTGAACACCTCCAGGGACAGTGACTCCACCACCTCCCTGGGCAGCACATTCCAATGAGAAATGACTCTCTCTGTGAAGAGAGAGAGCCTAAACTTCCCCTGGTGCAGCTTGAGATTGTGTCCCCTTGTTCTGGTGCTGGTTGCTAGAGAGAAGAGACCAACCCCTTCTTGGCCAAAACCACCTTTCAGGTAGTTGTAGAGGGCAATGGGGTCTCCCCTGAGCCTCTTCCTCTCCAGGCTAAGTAACCCCAGCTCCCTCAGCCTCTCCTCACAGGGCTGTGCTCAAGGCCTCTCCTCAGCCTTGTTGCCCTTCTCTGGACATGTTCAAGCATCTTGATGTCCTTCCTAAACTGAGGGGCCCAGAGCTGGACACAGGACTCAAGGTGTGGCCTAACCAATGCAGAGTACAGGGGTACAATGACTTCCCTGCTCCTGCTGGCCACACTATTCCTAATGCAGGCCAGGATGCCATTGGCCTTCTTGGCCACCTGGGCACACTGCTGGCTCATGTTTAGGCAGCTGTCAATCAGCACCCCCAGGTCCTTCTCTGTTTGGGAGCTCTCCAGCCACTCTGACCCCAGCCTGTAGCTCTGCATGGGGTTGCTGTGGCCAAAGTGCAGCACCTGGCACTTGGACTTGTTGAATGCCATCCTGTTGGACTCCGCCCATCTGTCCAGTCGGTCGAGGTCCCTCTGCAGTGCCCTTCTTCCCTCTAACTGACCAACATCTACTCCTAACTTGGTGTCATCTGCAAACTTGTTGATGACTGACTCAATCCCCTCATCCAGATCTTCAATGAAGATATTAAAGAGGATGGGGCCCAGCACTGATCCCTGGGGCACACCACTAATGCCTGGCTGCCAGCTGGCTGTGGCACCATTCACCACCACTCTCTGGGCTCGGCCCTTCAGCCAGTCCCTAACCCAAGCACGGAGTGTTGCTGTCCAAGCCACAAGCTGACAGCTTAGACAGCAGTTTGCTGTGGGGGATGGTGTCAAAGGCCTTGCTGAAGTACAGGTAGACCACTACTTTCATGAGTTGACAAGGGGGAACATGATTGTTCAAGGAAGACAGGGTGTTGTTATAGTTATGATTATGAAAAATAATAAGGAAAGTATTATATTAACAAAATTATTAACTATTTTTTATTAATATGAAAAATTGGCAAAAACACGCAAATAGGTTTGGTGTACTGCTGGATATATGCTTACAATGGGAAAGGGGGGTCATGTCTGGACATACCAGGACTTCCTCTAGGTTTGTATAGTTTCCCTTTGGCCCTACCACCACAGTACTCTATGATATTAGACTAAAATTTCTCTTTCTCTGCTGCTCATTTAATACCCTCTGTCTGATTTTCAAGTGAACTTATGCTCTGAGGAATTCTAAAACTTTTGCCACCATTTTAGCCAATAAACAGTATATTAATTTTATCCCCAAAATACATTGCTCACATCTATTAGAATTTGGTGTTCATTCATGTCAGAGATTTGTCAGTTAGCCCCTTAAATTACACCTGCTAACTATTCAGTTGGTGTTGTAGATTTAACTGCACTTTGACCATATTGAAAATAAGCATTTTATGCATGTAATACAAGTTATCTTAAATGAGGGTACACTGGAGCTGCCAAAATTCATATTCTGGGACAATTTTTGATTATTTGGATTTTGAGCATGACCAAACTGAGCTTTAGATAGTGAAATGTCTCTAGAACTGTCCAGAACTTGGTGCCAAAGGAGTTTTACCTGTTTGTTGACTCGACCTCACAATCAGAAACTTAGAAGTGAAGACCCTTCAGGTTCACAGTGCATTGCTGCATATTCTTCTCATCTTGAAAAAAAATACTTTCAGAGTATGTCAGCCTTCAGCAGACTTCTCAGAGAGCAGGGAAAGCAGTATTCTTGGTTTTGTGGCTTTCCAGCAGGAGTTTGCACAGTGTCTGGCAGAAACAATACATGGGATACAGCAAAAGTCTGTCAACCACTATATCTTTCAAACAAAGCAGTTTGATGCTCAGTAAATTAATGTTTTTCACACAGCTTTGTTTAGTCAGAAAGTGTTCATTTAGCTTCATTCATTCTGAACATTTAATCAGGGAAAGTGAAGATGCTGACTGTAATGGCAGTTTGCAGTACTTAGCCACATTCATCACCTAAGCAACAACTCAATTGTAAAAATAATACTGTCTTTTATGCTGGAATGGTCATTATGCAGTGGAAAAGCAAATATAAGAAGACAGAGAGTGTGGCTGTGAACAAGGCTAGGATATGAAGTGCAGTGTCCAGGGTCAGGATGCAAGTAAAAAGGAAAAAAACCAACCACAAACCAAAACCAAAAGCAAATTATGGGGATATTCTTTAGGAAGGATGTTAGTCTGGCAGAATGTATGGGGGGAAAGGGAAATAGATTAATTCTGATCATGAGAAAAAGTGAGGAGATCTGGTGATGGAAATGTAGGAAGAGAATTATAGAAGCAGAAGAAAGTATAGGAGAAGAATGGGGAAATGAGAAAAACCAGCAAAAGACAGAAAACTCTGTTCTTATGAGGCATAGGCACACCCCAACAGCTGTCTTTGCCAGTAATCACAAATAGATGTCATCTATGTCACGTGTGAATCAAACTAAGCTACTCCACTGATGTCTTCAGACAGCTTTTCTTGAATGGTGCAAGAGTGATGTGAGTTCAACATGTTACACAAGTCATATCTTTCTATTCTGTTGGGTGAGTTTTGATTGCTCCAGTTGCTGCTTACTGAATTGAATACATCATATTTAGCCAACATTGCTTTATCTCACCAAATTATTAAACAAAGATAGGACTTCGGTAATCAGCGATCAGAGTACATATGATAACATTCACTGAGTTAGTCATCACTACTTTTTAATGTGGGCTCTAGTTATTTCTATGCACATGCATGTATTAAGAATTTAAACAGTAACAACAATAATCAAAATCCTCAATGGTGAAAACTTCTCATTGTGCAAAATAGCCAGGTGTATTTAATTGCTATGTATTTCTCCTCTAGTTTCAATCCTCTTGTGAAGACATTGGGGGAATGTTGCTAATTGATTCATATTTGTTTTGTAAGGTTTTTTCAGTTTAACACACCTGTTTGTACATATTTTTATGCATATGTATAATGCTATTAGGGAAGAATATTCATATCCAGTCAAAAGGTACGAAGTCTTTGCCCTTTAGTTTCTGATATTACAGAACAACAACAACAAAAAAACTTATCTATATGAACTGTAGGTCTCAAGAACAGAATAAACAAAGGGTTCAGAGCATTCTATATAGTTCTAGACAGAAGAAGGAAATGAGCAACAAGGAAGACCTTTTGTAATACAACTTGTGAAATAGGAAAAAACCAAAGCCACGCTAACCTTTAGGAAAAGCCATTACTGTGTGTAGATCTATCAGGGAAAACAGTGTTCATAGTGTAACACCTTCTTTGCCTCAATTTTCAATACCAGGATAGATTGTCTTCCAGACAAGTGGCCTCCTGATCTGGCAGATGGAGGCAGGGAGCAGTATAGTCCCCTTTGATCCAGGAGGAAGCAGTTAGAGACCTCCTTAGCCACTTGGACCTCCACAAGTTCATGGGACTGGATGGGATCCATCCCAGAATAGAACAGAATAAAATAGACTAGACTAGACTAGAAGAATAGAATAGAATAGAATAGAATAGAATAGAATAGAATAGAATAGAATAGAATAGAATAGAATAGAATAGAATAGAATAGAATAGGAATAGACCAGGTTGGAAGAGACCTTCAAGATCATCGCATCCAGCCCATCATCCAACACCATCAAATCAACCAAACCATGGCACCAAGCACCCCATCAAGTCTCCTTCTAAACATCTCCAGTGATGGTGACTCCACCACCTCCCCAGGCAGCACATTCCAATGGGCGATCACTCTCTCTATGAAGAATTTCTTCCTAACCTCCAGCCTGAACGTCCCTTGGCACACCTTAGAATAGAATAGAATAGAATAGAATAGAATAGAATAGAATAGAATAGAATAGAATAGAATAGAATAGAATAGAATAGACTAGAATAGAATAGACCAGATTGGAAGAGACCTTTGAGATCATCGCATCCAACCTATCATCTAACACCACCTAATCAACTACACCGTGCAACCAAGCACCCTATCAAGTCTCCTCCTGAACACCTCCAGTGATGGTGACTCCACCAACTTCCCAGGCACCCATCCCAATGGACAATCTCTCTCTCTGTGTAGAACTTCTTCCTAAGATCCAGCCTAAATCGCCCCTGGCACAGACTGAGTCTGTGTCCTCTTGTTCTGGTGCTGGCTGCCTGGGAGAAGAAACCAATATCTGCCTGTCTACAACCTGTGATGGCTTGGCGGCACCTTGAGTACTGTTTCCAGTTCTTGGCTCCTCAGTTTAGGAAGGAGGTTGACTTGCTGGAGCATGTCCAGAGAAGGGCAACAATGTTGGTGATGGGTTTGGAAGACAATCCTTATGAGGAGAGGCTGAGGGAGCTGGGGTTGCTTAGCCTGGAGAGGAGGAGACTCAGGGGTGACCTTATTGCTCTCTACAACTCCCTGAAGGGAGGTTGTTGACAGGCAGAGGTTGGTCTCTTCTCCCAGGCAACCAGTACCTGAACAAGAGGACACAGTCTCAGGTTGTGCATGGGGAGGTTTAGGCTGGAGGTTAGGAGGAAGTTTTACACAGAGAGAGTGATTGCCCATTGGAATGGGCTGCCCGAGGAGGTGATGGAGTCACCATCACTGGAGGCGTTCAGGAGGAGACTTGACAGGATGCTTGGTTGCATGGTTTAGTTGATTAGGTGGTGTTGGATGATAGGTTGGACTCAATGATATTGAAGGTCTCTTCCAACCTGATTTATTCTATTCTATCCTATTCTATTCTATTCTATCCTATCCTATTCTATTCTATTCTATTCTATTCTATTCTATTCTATTCTATTCTATGAGGACACAGTTTCAAGCTGCATCAGGGGAGGTTTAAGCTGGATGTTAGGAAGAAATTCTTCCCAGCAAGAGAGACTGGTCATTGGAATGTGCTGCCCAGGAAGGTGGTGGAGACACCATCACTGGATGTATCTGGGTGAGGCACTTGGTGCCATGGTTTAGCTGATCCAATGGTGTTGAGTGATAGGTTGGACTTGGTGATCTCAGGACTTTTCCAACCTGGTTAATTCTGTATTCTGTATTTCAACAAAAATAAACAACGCCCCTTATAATCATTTATCTAGATGGTCATCTAGACTTTTAGTTTTGAATTCTCACTAGAGAGATGCCTGTAAATCAGACATTGGTACCAGTCTGTCAGCTACAGTCATCTTCATCTTTCCATGCCTGATATCTGCTCACCACTGTTGCGTTCACGCAGGCTGCATTCAGATGTCTACATCTATACAAGGAAGCCTGGATTTGGAAGGCTAGGTAGGTTCATTCCCATCTGGGGCCAGAACTGAAGAGTTAGAAGAGGAAAGTCTGAGGTGTAGAAATCCAAGTGGGAATTAACCTGGTGCAGATGTACTTTTCCGAAATACTTCATGCTAAGCTTTTAGACTCATAGCTAGGGGACAGATGCAGGTGAGTTCATAGGATCCAAGGGATATATTTAAATCTGAGAGCAAATTACCTTTGAGAATAGAAGGAGCTCAGAGGAACCACTTTCAAACACCAGAAGTTAGAGTGCGTAATAATAAACACCAGTGTATTGCACCGTTCACCAGGAACAAGAAATGGATGATGGAGAGAAGGTTAGATGGCCACTTCCAACAAACAAATAGAGACATAAGAAAAAGAAAAAAAATGTATATACAACACACCAGAAGTCAAATACAAGGTTGGACTCAGGTAGCTAACCACGGGAATAAATTATCAAGAGAGAAGCTGGATGGTTTTGTTTGTTTGCTGTTTTCTTCTTGCTGTTGTTTATTCCCTTTAAATCAAATAAAAATTACTGAGTTCTGCATAGAGTGATAATTTAATGTGTGAGTCATTAGTGTCACACTAAAGGTAGTACTAGTCTTTACTTGACCAAGCCAGTGTGTTAATTATACATTTTGAAGCAGAATGGATTAGACAAATGTGGCAATGGGCTCCAAATAAAGCTTTACAACTGCTGCTCCCTTCCACTACATTCTTATATGGAAGCTGGTTTGAAAAAATGTTTTTGTTTAAAGTTAAATTGAATGTAAAAAAAATTGAAGGAAACTAAATTTACTAATTAATGGGAAAAAAATGTTTTTAATGGGGCTATGATATAATAAAATCAAAACTGCATGTATGGTCAGAAGAACATTCCTGGATCTTTTTTTTTTTTTAAATGTAATCATTCAGTTCCTCATGTAACACTGAGGCTGCCTGTAAACAAATCCACTCCTAGATTGGTGCAATTCAAAAGAAAAATTTGCAACAGCTGTTGTGTGAATAGCATCGTTTTGAGATTTGAGTTCCTAAGCTGATTACAGGCGAACATCTGGAAAACTGAATTGAATCCAAATCTACTAAAAATTACTGTGTCTGTTAGTTTGTTGTATTCACTTCAGGAAATGAGCAATTTTATCATAATTTAAAGAATTTCATTTCATGGTTAGTGGCATATACATTGAAAGAATCTCTATTCCTTTGCTATGGAGAAAACAACCTTTATAAAAGGGGAAGCTGCCCCACTTAACATCTCCAGAAATCATGGCAATATCCTTCTAATGCAATCTAGGCAGCCAAACAAAACACCAAACCTCTGCTTACCAGAACAGGAACTTAGTTATGTACAGAGAAACAGATTTTTTTTTTTGGACCTGTAGCCTGTGAACTAAATCACTAAATCCTTCTTATGTAGTTAGGATGAGCAGAGCCCACCCAATGTACATGGAGTTGCTTGATACAAGCAATGTAAACACGTGTCTTATAGATCATGGATGAAAAGCAGAAGAAACTTTTGAGAAAATGAAGGAATTTGTTTTGTTTAAGGACTTTTATCTTAAAAGATATAGACATGTCAATCAGCCATTATTTTCAGCCATTGTAAACCATGTACAAAACTACCTGTCCAGATGTGTTGAATAGCATTATATTTTACATATAATAAGACAGCCAGGCACTTATTACATTCATCAGTGTCACCTATTTGTCTTTTTTACTTCTTTTGTTTTTCTTTTTTTTCCAAAGAAAACAAAAGATGAGGAAAAGGCTGGGGTTCTAAGTACTTCCTTGCCTCAATTTTCAACAAGAAGGCAGGAGGACTTTATGATAACCCTCAGTGCCAGGGAAAATTATGGAGCAGATCATCTTGGGGGCAATCACTGCACACCTGAAGGATGAAGCACTTCCAGAATGGCCAAGGGATCAGGCCCAGCCAGCATGGATTTAGGAAGGGCAGGTCCTGCCTCACCAACCTGATCTCCTATGATAAGGTGACCCGACTGGTGGATGTGGGGAGGCATGTGGTTGTGGTCTACCTGGACCTCAGCAAGGCTTTTGACACTGTTCCCCATAGCAAACTCCTGGCCAAGCTGTCAGCCCCTGGCTTGGACAGCAGCACTCTGAGCTGGGTTAGGAACTGGCTGGAGGGCTGAGCCCAGAGAGTGGTGGTGAATGGTGCCACATCCAGCTGGCAGCCAGTCCATAGTGGTGTGCCCCAGGGATCAGTGCTGGGCCCTATCCTGTTCAATATCTTTATTGATGATCTGGACGAGGGCATTGAGTCCATCATCAGTAAATTTGCGGATGACACCAAGTTGGGAGCAGATGTTGGTGAGTTAGAGGGAAGAAGGGCACTGCAGAGGGACCTCGACCTTATTATTTTTCATAATCATAACTATAACAACACCCTGTCTTCCTTGAACAATCATGTTCCCCCTTGTCAACTCATGAAAGTAGTGGTCTACCTGTACTTCAGCAAGGCCTTTGACACCATCCCCCACAGCAAACTGCTGTCTAAGCTGTCAGCTTGTGGCTTGGACAGCAACACTCCGTGCTGGGTTAGGGACTGGCTGAAGGGCCGAGCCCAGAGAGTGGTGGTGAATGGTGCCACAGCCAGCTGGCAGCCAGGCATTAGTGGTGTGCCCCAGGGATCAGTGCTGGGCCCCATCCTCTTTAATATCTTCATTGAAGATCTGGATGTGGGGATTGAGTCAGTCATCAGCAAGTTTGCAGATGACACCAAGCTGGGAGCAGATGTTGGTCAGTTAGAGGGAAGAAGGGCACTGCAGAGGGACCTCGACCGACTGGACAGATGGGCGGAGTCCAACAGGATGGCATTCAACAAGTCCAAGTGCCAGGTGCTGCACTTTGGCCACAGCAACCCCATGCAGAGCTACAGGCTGGGGTCAGAGTGGCTGGAGAGCTCCCAAACAGAGAAGGACCTGGGGGTGCTGATTGACAGCTGCCTAAACATGAGCCAGCAGTGTGCCCAGGTGGCCAAGAAGGCCAATGGCATCCTGGCCTGCATTAGGAATAGTGTGGCCAGCAGGAGCAGGGAAGTCATTGTACCCCTGTACTCTGCATTGGTTAGGCCACACCTTGAGTCCTGTGTCCAGTTCTGGGCCCCTCAGTTTATGAAAGACTTGCTGGAAGGTGTCCAGAGAAGGGCAACAAGGCTGGGGAGTGGTCTGGAGCACAACCCTGTGAGGAGAGGCTGAGGGAGCTGGGGTTGTTTAGCCTGGAGCAGAGGATGCTCAGAGGAGACCTTACTGCTATCTAAAACTACCTGAAGGGAGGTTGTAGCCAGGTGGGGGTTGGTCTCTTCTCCCAGGCAATCAGCACCAGACAAAGAGGACACAGTCTCAAGCTGTGCCAGGGGAGGCTTAGGCTCAAGGTGAGAAGAAAGTTCTTCACAGAGAGAGTTGTTAGCCATTGAGATGTGCTGCCCAGGGAGGTGGTGCTGTCACCATCCCTGGAGGTGCTCAAGAGGGGATTGGACATGGCACTTGGTGCCATGGTCTGGTAGTCATGAGGTGTTGGGTGACAAGTTGGACTTGGTGATCTTTGAGGTCTTTTCCAACCTTATTGATTCTATGAAAAAAATTAGAAAGAAAAAACAGTGATGCAGAAAATGCCACTTAAGTTACTATGATGGCTAACAATAATTAGAATCTGGGGCAACAAGTTAACTATTTATTATATCACTTATTAATATTTTCTCAATATCCTTATAAATTATATATGGACACTTCAAAATTAAATCTTATAGAAGGCTTAATATGAAGGGGACCTGCCATGGTTGTTGTTGGTAGTATTAGCAGTAGTAGTATTTAGGAATTGTACTTTATTTTTCAGTGAAAATCTGGAAGTTTAAACTCAGGATATTACATTGGTAAGTAAAAAGTTGCAGTCTTGTTTTCTACTTTTTATTTTGTGTTTGAATCCATCAACCTCATCAAAGATACTCAAACAAGATCTGGGGCTGTTAGTGTTCACCGAATCACAGAATTATTGAGGCTGGAACAGACCTCAGAGATTATCAAGTCCAGCCTATGACCTAACACCACCACATTGACCAGATCATGTCACTAAGTGCCACATCCAATCTTTCCTTAAACACCTCCAGGGACAGAGACTCCTCCACCTCCCTGGTCATTCCATTCCAGTGTCTAATTACCCTTTCCATGAGGAAGTCCTTCCTAACTTCCAGCCTAAGCCTCCCCTGGCACAGCTTCAGGCCATGCCTTCTCATCTTGTTGCAGGTTGCCTGGAAGCTTGACCACCACCTTCCTGCAGCTTTCCTTCTGGTACTTGTAGATTGTGATAAGGTTGCCTCTGAGTCTCCTCTTCTTCAGGCCAAACAACCCCAAATCCCTCAACCTCTCCTCATAAGACTTCCCTTGCAGTCCTTTCACCAGCTTCATCACTCTCCTGTGTTCAAAAAGTTTGGTCTGAAAAAACATTCTTCACCCTTGGGGAAGAAGTTCCATTACAGTGGAGCTGCATCAGTGAACTTGCAGAAATGTCAATCAGATCAACTCAATTTTTACATACTTAATTGGTTTCAATAAAATTTTCCAATCAGTGCAACATAATACCTTCAAAAAGATCGCCAGCACAGGAATATGAGCCAAAAATTATGTAGGAGTGCTATTTGCCCAACTAAGAACACATTCTTGACAGAGGCTTAAGGTTGAATCCTTCTTTAGGAGCCATAACAGGACATTTCAGAACCATCTAAATTGTCTAAAGTTTTACATGGGATTGTACAAAGATGCTCCCTCTGTTACATTGTTGTATTTTTAAAGTAAACACACATCCCAAACAGAGGGAAAAAGGTGGGTTTTAAATGACAGTCAGGATCTCATCAGTGTGATCCTTTGAAGGCATACAAAAAAATGGAAATAGTTTTAATTAGAGTGGTTGGGCGAGTAGCATAACAGCTTTATTGGTTTCAGTGGAGAACATATATGGAAATTATTTCATTTAACAATGGGACATATTGTCTCATCTAACATGAAGGGTGAAGAAAGGAATGGAAGGAAAGGAAGGAAGAAAGAGAAGGAGAGAAAGAAAAAGTGAAGAAGGAAAAGGAAAAAGAGAGAAGGAAGAAAAAAAAATAAAATAAAGAAAATAGAAAGAAAGCAAGAAAGAAAGAAAAGGAAAGAGAAGAAAGAAAGAAAGAACGAAGAAAGAAAGAACGAAAGAAAGAAAGAAAGAAAGAAAGAAAGAAAGAAAGAAAGAAAGAAAGAAAGAAAGAAAGAAAGAAAGAAAGAAAAAGAAAGAAAGAAAAAGAGAAGGAAGGAAAGAAAAAATAAGGACAAAGAAAGACAGAGGGAAAGAAAGAAAGTCAGCCCTTGCTATTACAGCTTTAGCTTAGATGACAGAAATAAGATGCTGGCCCCAAGATCTGCATGGAATCATTCAAACAGCTTAATAGCACAGAGGATAAATCATTATTATTATTATGAAACAGGAGACAGAGTTCTTGGGACCTGAAACTGTGCAGTTCAGCTACAACTGCTGTTCAACATTCAGAACTACCAACTTCATTTCCTCCTAGCACATAATAAATAACACATCAACCCAACATAAAAGCATTTTTATAATAGCAGTAAAGGAACTGCAGAGACTGTGATTATCATGAACTAATAACACCCTGCAGAAGATATAGAGCGCAGATTGGAGATGACCTGAAAACAAGGCTATGATTCACATGGCCAGTACTGTATCTGACCAGACATAGTACCATTTTGACTGTGCTACACCTAACTGCTGCCATATTTTTAATATTCTCTCCCCCTGCCACAGTAATTTACACAGAGGGAGTCCATTTATCATTGTGGGTTTCCTCTTTATTCAATGGCTTCTAGCACAAGAGCCCAAATGAATGCCACGTTTTAATTCATGGCACTGTTAGCTCCGTTCATGAACCAGCTCACATTGCCTGTAGTATTTTCACAGCATCACACATCTTGAGGAAACAGAAGGGAAGCTCAGCTGGTCCCTTTTTAGTGATACTCTAGTTTTACAGAGGTGATGACTGTACCCCGTAATGAGAAAGAATTGGTTGCCTGGTGGTTAAAATATACAGCTGCCTAATAGTCAAATTGCTTCATACATTTGCATGTACTTGTGTGACCAGTGCCCCACTCATGCTGCCTTTAAAGTAGATCCTGCTTCACTCTTTTCTTGCACGTGACCTTGCTCTGTTGTTAGAATGGACCCCAACACTTATCGTAGTACTGTTACTTAACTGCACAGGGCAAACTGTTACAGGTACATTCCCCATGAGGTGCTTATGCATGGAGGAATGTCTCACTGGAGACACTTGCACGTGCTCTGAAACTATAAAAAATTCTCCTAACAGCTCCACATCTAGTATCATTGGGAAGGAATGAATAGGAACACATTAAAAAGTTTAATAGAAGTCCATCTCCTAATTATGGCCTCACATAATATCCCTCTGAGAAATTCAGCACATGAAAGTCACCTGAACTACATAATCCTCTCACATCAGGAAAGAAGACAGAAAATTTGTATTTCTAGAGTTGAAGTGTCCTTTAATTGTACTTATCCTGTAAATTACTTGATCTCCTCTATGATGGGTGTTAGATGACCAGAAGATAGCCACAGTGCTTCAGAGCAGTCTTCTATAACAGAAGCACTTAATCTTCATCCAAGGGCTGGTATCCCTATTCCTGGTGAATGCTTCTTGATAGTGCTGTACGGCATGAAAGGACAGGCATCCCTGATTCCAGAGCTTTTATTCTAATAAATCAACTTTTAATAGTATTTTCTCATATTATTTTAACAGCTACTCTTATCTTGGTATTACAAATCTGAAATAATGCTTGGACAGAAGATGGAAGCAGTCATAGGAGCAGGGAGGTCATTCTGCCCCTGTACACTGCACTGGTTAGGCCACACCTCGAGTACTGTGTTCAGTTCTGGGCCCCTCAGTTTAGGAAGGATGTTGACTTGCTGGAACGAGTCCAGAGAAGAGCAACAAAGTTGGTGAGGGGTTTGGAACACAAGCCCTACGAGGAGAGGCGGATGCAGCTGGGGTTGCTTAGCCTGGAGAAGAGGAGACTCAGGGGTGACCTTATCACTCTCTACAGCTACCTGAAGGGAGGTTGTAGACAGACGGATGTTGGTCTCCTCTCTCAGGCAGCCAGTACCAGAACAAGAGGACACAGTCTCAGGCTGCACCAGGGGAGGTTTAGGTTGGATGTTAGGAAAAAGTTCTATACAGAGAGAGTGATTGCCCATTGGAATGGGCTGCCTGGAGAGGTGGTGGAGTTGCTGTCATTGGAGGTTTTCAGGAGAAGACTTGATGGGGTGCTGGGTGCCATGGGTTAGTTGTTTAGATGGTGTTGGATTGGTTGATGGGTTGGACGTGATGATCTTGAAGGTCTCTTCCAACCTGATTTATTCTATGTATATTCTATGTATAGACTAGTACATCTTGATGGAAAGAGACCTGTGCTCTGATCTGCCTCAGCCATCTACAGACTGAAGAATAGACCAATAATCATGTCTTGGTAAGAGCCTCATTAAAGAATTCTTTGGTTTGCTTTGCTTGGCAGTTGAATCAATGTGTCTAGGTTGATCATGAAGAATTTTTTTGCCCTATTTTCTGTCTAAAAGAAAATTAAATAAAAAATCTGGCTTACACATGTTTTTTCCCATTAATGTTGGAAGCTTTATTTTTGAGGAAGAGAGGTGTCTTAAATGACCTAAAGTGCCTGACAACTTCATTTCATAAGTGTTGTGATTTAGGGCATTTTTATCCAATTAAAAAAGAAAAAAAAAAACAAAAAACACCAACCCTCCCTCCCTCCCCCCCCCCAGCAGATAAACTAAGAGAATACTTCTCTTGTACCCAGCAATTTTATACATTGTCTGAAATATTTTACAGTTATCAGTTAGGGCAAGACTTAATATATATATATATCAGAATGATAAAGAACTCTTAGTCCTTTCTGTTGATACTATTACTCATTGTAGGGGCTATTCAACTACCCATTGAAGAGAAATAGCAAATCTCTTACAAAAAGTCAAGAGACATTAGGCAAGGTAGAGCTACAGTAAGGTTGAGACTTGGCTTATACTCAAAAGAAATATGATATAAAGTAAGAAATAAAGAAAAGGGGAGGGAAGTGAAATTATGTAATTCAAAGAGTGAGGTGTAAACCAATCCCAAATTTACAGCAGTGGGAACAGATTGTCAGTCCCTGAGGTAAGGAAGCAAAGGAAGCAACCGTATGCAAATGATCATGATCATTTATGCATATTATCTTTACAATTGGTCATGGGATTTTTGTGGGCCCAGATGCTTTCTGTGAGAAGCAAAACAGCAGGATCTGGGCTAAATTAATATACTAATTTAGTCAGATTTTTTTTTTCCCCATAACATAGATATGTAAGGATCAAGACAAAATAGATCATCGAAAAAATTTATCATGACATTGTTTCCAATAGCAGCTACAGTGGATGCCCAGAAGAGAGTAAGCACAGCCAAGAAGTGTGAAAAAAGGGCATACAAGTTTCCAGCAATGAATGGAATGGAATGGAATGGAATGGAATGGAATAGAATAGAATAGAATAGAATAGAATAGAATAGAATAGAATAGAATAGAATAGAATAGGAATAGAATTAACCAGGTTGGAAAAGACCTTTGAGATCATCAAGTCCAACCTATCACCCAACACCATCTCATCAACTAAACCATGGCACCAAGCACCCCATCCAGTCTTTTCCTAAACACCTCCAGTGATGGTGACTCCGCCACCTCCCTGGGCAGCACATTCCAATGGCCAATCTCTGTTTCTGTGAAGAACTTCTTCCTAACATCCAGCCTAAACCTCCCCTGGTGCAGCTTGAGACTGTGTCTTCAAGCTGGCAACTTCAGACTGGCTGAGGTCTTAAAGTGCAGAATAAAAATATAAAACCAAACCCCATAAAACAATAAGAAATGAGAAAGCCCCAAACCAAAGAACTCAGCAAAACCCAAACATAACCCCTGCAAATAACCTTTTAAATTTCCTATTGGTCTTTTCCTGAATATATTGTACTATGAAAAAATGAATTATTTCCTTCTCTTACTTTCATTACAAATCTCCTGATCCCATAGATCTCTGTTTCATCCACCATAACCATTTATTTTCATTTTCTAGAGGGTGTTTAATGCATTTGGTCATCTCACTATTTCCAGTTCCACTATATCCTTTCTAAGACAGTGTGATCAGAACTGAACAGGTCAATTCATGGCTCCAGGGCTGGTGCCATCAACAGGGCTTTGGATTCTACAATCATGGCTCGGTTTACAAGGCACCAGAGCTGAAAACAACTTATAGGATGCACTTGTCCCAGAGGCAGAAAAGGATCCTGGGGCAGGAATTGGCAGGGCTTATTGATAGGGCTTTAAACTAGATTTGAAGGAGTAAGGGGTTAATAGTCTGTTGGCCTGCGACAAACAGAGGGGCAGCTCACCAGAGGCAGAGTGATGGAGAGCTGGTAAGGGCCCTCAGCGTGCTGCCCTGAGGCAAGCCAGGAATGATGCACCAGGACTCTCTGTGGAAACCGAGGGGAACAGGGCCAGCCCAGTTGAAGTGCTTCTATGTGAATGCACACAGCTTGGGTGACAAACAGGATGAATTAAGGGCACTGTGCTGCTGGGATGCCATGACATAATGGCTGTTACTGACACTTGGTGGGATGATTCCCATGGCTGGAATGTAGGGATAGATGGGTATAAGCTCTTTAGGAAGGATAGGCAGGGAAGGAGAGGAGGAGGTGTTGCCCTCTATGTCAATAACCAGCTGGAATCAGTGGAGATCCACCCGGGGAGGGATAATGAGCTGGTTGAGAGTGTATGGGTTAAAATTAAAGGCAAGACAAGGGAAGGAGATATTACTGTGGGGGTCTCCTACAGGCCACCTGACCAGCAGAACCAAGCAGATGAGGCCCTCCACAGGCAAATAGAAGCGGCTTGCAGGTCACAGGCCCTGGTCCTCATGGGTGATTTCAACCACCCTGACATCTGCTGGAGGGACAACACAGCAAGGCACCAGCAATCCAGGATGTTCCTGGACTGCATAGAAGACAACTTCCTCCTCCAAATGGTAGAGGAACCAACAAGAAAATGTTCTGTGCTGGACCTTGTTCTCACTAACAGGGACTGGCTGGTAACCAATGTGAGGCTCAGAGACAGCCTTGGCTGCAGTGATCATGAAGCAGTTGAATTTAATCTCCTCAGGGCAATCAGAAGGAAGTATTCTAAGCTTACGACCCTAGACTTCAGGTGTGCAGACTTTGATCACTTCAGGGATCTGATAGCCAAAGTGTCGTGGGACAAAGCCCTGGAGGCAAGAGGGACCCAGGACAGCTGGTCAGTATTCAAGGACCACTTCCTCTGTGTCCAGGAGCTATGTATACCAACAAAGAGAAAAGCAGGTTAGAGTGCTAGGAGGCCTGTCTGGATGAGCAAGGAGATTGCTTGGACATGATGATCTTGAAGGTCTCTTCCAACCTGGTTTATTATTATTATTATTATTATTATTATTATTATTATTATTATTATTATTACTTAAAAGAAAACTCTACAGGAAGTGGAGGGAAGGACAGTTAGAACAGGGGGTATATAAGGAAGCTGCCCAAGCAGCAAGAGATGTGGTTAGTAAAGCCAAAGCAGAGTTTGAATTTAATCTAGCCAGGGAGGTTAAAGGGAACACTAAGAACTTCTGTAGGTATATGAATGGGAAGAAGAAGACTAGGGAAGGTGTGGGCCCCCGCAGAAAGGAAACTGGTGAAATGGTCACAAGTTATGAGGAAAAGGCTGAGGTACTCAATAACTTATTTACCTCAGTCTTCACTGCAAGGGCCTCCAGCCACACTCCTGGAGTCATGGAAGACAATGGCAGGGTCTAGGAGGAAGAACTGCCAATCGTAAGTGAAGATCAGGTTCGTGATCACCTGAGAAACCTGAAAGTGTTCAAGTCCATGGGACCCGACAGGTTACACCCGCAGGTACTGAGAGAACTGGCAGATGAGGTTGCTAAACCCCTCTCTATTCTATTCCAAAAGTCCTGGCAGTCTGGGGAAGTCCCCACAGACTGGAGAAGGGAAAACATTACCCCCATTTGCTAAAAGGGTAAGAAGGAGGAACCAGGGAACTCCAGGCCGGTCAGTCTCACCTCTGTGCCCAGAAAGATCATGGAGCAGATCCTCCTGGAGGCACTGCTGACTCAGAAGAATAGTGAAGAGGTGATTTGGAACAGTCAGCATGGCTTCACCAAGGGCACTGTCCCACACCACATCCTGGTCTCCAAACCAGTGACACATGGGTTTGATGGGTGGACCACTAGATAGATAAAGAACTGGCTTGATGGCTGCACTCAAAGAGTGGCTGTCAATGGGTCCATGTCCTAGTGGAGGCCAGGGACAAGCGGAGTCCCTCAGGGATCAGTCCTGGGACCACGCTTGGTCAGCATCTTTGTAGGTGCCATGGACAGTGGCATTGGGCTGTCTGGGGAGGTGGTGGAGTCACCATCGTTGGAGGTGTTCAGGAGGAGACTTGATGGGGTGCTTGGTGCCATGGTTTAGTTGTTTAGGTGGGTTGGATTGGTTGATGGGTTGGACATGATGATCTTGAAGGTCTCTTCCAACCTGGTCTATTCTATTCTATTCTATTCTATTCTATTCTATTCTATTCTATTCTATTCTATTCTACTCTATTCTATTGTGCGCACCCTCAGCAAGTTTGCTGATGACACCAAGCTGTGTGGTGCAGCAGACACACTGGAGGGAAGGGAGGCCATCCAGAGGGACCTGGACTGGCTGGAGAGGTGGGCACAAGCCAACCTCATGAGGTTCAACAAGACCAAGTACTGCATCCAGTTCTGGAGCCCCTCTTACAAGAGGGATATGGAAGTGCTGGAAGGAGTCCAGAGAAGGGTCCACAAGGATGAGCAGAGGGCTGGAGCACCTCTTCTGTGGGGACAGACTGAAGGAGTTGGGGCTGTTCAGTCTGGAGAAGAGAAGGCTCCCAGGTGACCTAATTGTGGCCTTCCAGTATCTGAAGGGGGCTACAAGAAGGCTGGGGAGGGTCTTCTCAGGATCTCAGGTAGTGATAGGACTAGGGGGAATGAAGCTGGGGAGATTCATACTGGACGTGAGAAGGAAATTCTTCACCATAAGAGTGGTGAAGCCCTGGAATGGGTTGTCCAGGGAGGTGGTTGAGGCCCTGTCATTGGAGGTGTTTAAGCCCAGGCTGGACGAGGCTCTGGCCAGCCTGATCTAGTGTGGGGTGTCCCCGCCCATGGCAGGGGGGTTGCAACTAGATGATCCTTGTGGTCCCTTCCAACCCTGACTGATACTATGATACTATGATAAAAACACTGTGTTTGGAAAAGACCATTAAAATCATCAACTTCAGCGTGTTACAAGGAGAACAGACTGACTCCTAACAACCTCCTTTCAGGTAGTTTTATAGAACAATAATATTTCTCCTGAGCCTCCTTGTCTCCAGGCTAAAACCTCCAGTTCCTTCAGCTGCTTCTCATGAGACTTGTACTCTAGACTCCTCACCACCTTTGCAGCCTGTATTGGACATGCTTCAGCACCTCAATGTCATGAAAATCACAAAAACCTAAACAAATCATGTCTGTAACCACTAAGTGCTGTAGTATTTCACTGGATATATCCTCTTGGATTATGTGGCTTTATTCTGCTCTCCATGTCTATCTTTTAGCTCAGGGGGCTGGGTACTCAGAGAACAAGTGGTCTCATTGTTGTAGAGGTCTTCTCCAGTCTTCTGTTGAAGACTGAGGCAGAGAAGACATTCTTTACCTCGTCATGTGTTGCAGTTTGAGCTGGGTGCCCCCTTGGTGTGTTCACTTCCTGTGTCCAGAAGTCCAGCCCGGAGGGATGGACACAGGAAATTGTGTATTTCCTACCATAATTCTTTGCACCACTATAAGATCCAGTGCGGGGTCTAGCACTTTCTCTTTTCTTCCTCCTCCGCCAGCCGGTAACTGGGGGAGATGTCTCCTGGCTTTGGGCCTGGCTAGGCCCAAGGCCATGGGGGGATGGGCAGTCTCAGGCCTGGCCAGCTGAGACTAGCCCAGCAGAGGGAGGGGGAAGAAGGAGCCCTGAGGGTCTCGGGTGTACCCTCAGGTGGGAATGGGATGCCTCTGGGTTTGCTTTGGGTATCTTTCTTTGTCACTGCGCTTTGGGTTTTCTGTAACATTCACTGCTTTCTATTTAAACTTTCATCACTTTTGCAATCCGTTTGTCTGAGTGTCTTATTCCTGCCCGTGGTGGGGAGAGAGGGGGCTGCTTCAACCCAGCACATTCTTGGTAGCAGAGGATGGTTGTTGTGGGGAGGGGGTCTCCCTCTAAACCCACCACATTCTTGGCGAGCCAGCCAGGAGAGGAGTTTGCTATTGTGTGCATTCTGCAGATCGGATTGCAAAAGATAAGAGAGTTTAAATTTAGTTCTGGGCGTCGTTCTGGTTTTCTGGCAGTTGGGGCTCAAAGTGTTGTTGTTGGGGCGATTGTGTGAGTTCTCGTGGATTGCTGGGGGACACTTGGTGCGTGGCCGGTGGCACAGAGCCCCTCCTGCTATTTCAAGCAGGGGTGGCTCTTAACCATCAGAACTGGGGCATCGCTTGAGAATGCGGGACCTGCCCCTCCTCCACCTTTACTCTCTGCAGAGCGGCAGAAGCGGCGGGGGATGAAGTGGGGGAAGGGGCAGCAGCGAGCAGATCAAAGTCAGGTCCGTTCTCGCTGCGGGGTAGGGCCAGCCGCGGTGGAGCGGGCGAGCCCGGCTCCCGATACCCAGGAAGGGCGAACGGGAACTCAGTTCGAAAGCTGTTCTCAAGGGCCCTGGGGACGCGTTTATGGCTTTCTCTGGAGGAACCGTTTGAATGTCCGAGGGGTGGAGGCAATTTTGATTCTGTACCGCGGCGGTAGAGGTGGCTGGAGCCCTGCTGTATGATCGGGTTGCGGCTGAGGGCCGGACCGTGCACTCGGAGCGGCAGCGGGGCCAGCCTTGTTCTCTTCCCCGACGTTTTCGGATGAGTTCCGAAAATGGCGCCTAGCACCTGGCTCCACCTCCCTTCTTCTCAGCAAGTTGTGGAGCAGCCCCTCCCTCTCCCGGGGTGGGGCTGTGTACTTGGAGCTGCCACATCTGCGGTACGCAAACGCCCAGTGGAGGGGCGGTGTACCTGTGGCATGCGTCTGTGGAGCCTCGGGCCGTGGCTGAAAGCGGTCAGCACTGGGCTTGGGATAGGTCCGTGCAGTGGTGAGAGAGGCTCAGCGTGCTGTTTTCCTGGAGGGGTGGAGAAGCAGCAGAGCCTGATTGTTCTGACTGGCTTGCCCCAGGGGTGGAAATATGCCGCTGAGTAGATCGAGATGGGAATAAAGGTTTGGTTGAGAAGTTGTGAGGTTCTTTCCAGGTGACCGGGATGTCCAACGGATCCATGAAGAGCTTGCACCGCAGAAGAGTGAACGCTGCATGGCGGGAGGTTCCATTAGATGAGAGGAGAAGGACTGGAATGGACTGACACTTGAGCCTGAATGAGAGACTGTTTGAGTGGACGCCCAGATGAAGAGATGGACTTCGCTGGACATGTCATCAGGAGATTTCTGATTTGATGATGTGTTTAGGTGCAAGGATTATGGTATGAAATAAGGGGTGGCATGTTGCAGTTTGAGCTGGGTGCCCCCCTGGTGTGTTCACTTCCTGTGTCCAGAAGTCCAGCCCAGAGGGATGGACACAGGAAATTGTGTATTTCCTACCATAATTCTTTGCACCACTATAAGATCCAGTGCGGGGTCTAGCACTTTCTCTTTTCTTCCTCCTCCGCCAGCTGGTAACTGGGGGAGATGTCTCCTGGCTTTGGGCCTGGCTAGGCCCAAGGCCACGGGGGGATGGGCAGTCTCAGGCCTGGCCAGCTGAGACTAGCCCAGCAGAGGGAGGGGGAAGAAGGAGCCCTGAGGGTCTGGGGTGTACCCTCAGGTGGGAATGGGATGCCTCTGGGTTTGCTTTGGGATCTTTCTTTGTCACTGCGCTGCCTCAACCCAGCACATTCTGGAAGAAAAAGAGAAAGTGCTAGACCACGCACTGGATCTTATAGTGATGCAAAGAATTATGGTAGGAAATACACAATTTCCTGTGTCCATCCCTCTGGGCTGGACTTCTGGACACAGGAAGTGAACACACCAGGGGGGGCACCCAGCTCAAACTGCAACACGATGTATGTTAGAAACCTTTTTGATTATCTTTTATAACAACAGGAAGAGCTGCGGTCTCCACCAACACCTGCTGCCACTACTGCCCACTCTTGTGCAGGAGTGCCCATGCCTAGGGAAGCACTGCCCTCTCCTGTCTGCTCTGCAAGACAAGCTGCCAGCAACAGTGTAATGGAGACTGGTGCCCATCCTCCTAGATCTGACTAGCTAAGAGGTGATTGCAAGCATGTAATACTTGTGTCAGAGCAGGAGACAATTAGCATCACCCATAGCTGGGTCTGTTGGAACACACTAGGACTTCTGTTGCCCCAAATTAACAGGGACAATGGAAAGATTAGTCCAGTTGGTCAACAGTGCTTCTTCATCCCAAAATCCCATCAGTTTGTAGAATCATTTTGGTTGGAAGAGACCTTAAAGGTCAGCAAGTCCAACAGTTATCTGACTCTACAAATTCTGCTGCTAACCCATGTCCCTTACAAGACATCTAAGCATCTCTTAAACATTTCCAGGCATGGGGATTCAACCACCCGCCCTGGGCAGTCTGTTCCAGTGGTCCAGTGAAGAGGTTTCTTCCTGGCACAGCTTGAGACTGTGTCCTCTTGTTCTGGTGCTGGTTGCCTGGGAGAAGAGACCAACTCCCACCTGGCTACAACCTCCCTTCAGGAAATTGTAGAAACCAATAAAGTCTCCTCTGAGCCTCCTTTTCTCCAGGCTAAGCAACCCCAGCTCCCTCAGCCTCACTTCACAGGGTGGTGCTCCAAAGCCCTCACCAGATTTCTTGCACTTCTCTGGAAATGTTCCAGTAGCTCAACATCTTTCCTAAACTGAGGGGCCCAGAACTGGACACAGGACTCAAGGTGTGGCATAGCCAGTACTGAGGACAGGGCAGAATGACCTCCCTGCTCCTGCTGGCCACACTGTTCCTGATCCAGGCCAGGATGCCATTGGCCCTCTTGGCTGCCTGGGCACACTGCAGGCTCTGTTCAGCCTACCATCAGCCAGTACCCCCAGGTCCCTCTCTGCCTGGCTGCTCTCCAGCCACTCTTACCCCAGCCTGTAGCTCTGCATGGGGTTGTTGTGGCCAATGTGCAGAACCTGGCACTTGGATTTGTTCAGTCTCATGCCGTTGGACTCTGCCCATCTGTCCAGCCTGTCGAGGTCCCTCTGCAGAGCCTCTCTGCCCTCCAGCAGATCAACTCCTGCCCCCAGCTTGGTGTCGTCAGCAAATTTACTGATGATGGACTCGATGCCCTCATCCAGATCATCAATAAAGATGTTAAAGAGCACAGGGCTCAGTACTGATCCTTGGGGCACACCACTAGTGACTGGCCTCCAGCTGGATGTGGCACCATTCACCACCACACTCTGGGCTCGGCCCTCCAGCCACTTCCTAACCCATGGCAGTGTGCTCCTGTACAAGCCATGGGCTGACAGCTTGGCCAGGAGTTTGTTGTGGGGGCCAGTATCAAAGGCCTTGCTGAGGTCCAGGTAGACTACATCCACAGCCTGCCCTGCATCCACCAGGCGGGTCACCTGATCATAGAAGGAGATCAGGTTGATCAGGCAGGACCTGCCCTTCCTAAATCCATGCTGGCTGGGCCTGATCCCTTGGCCATCCTGGAAGTGCTGTGTGATTGCACTCAAGATGACCTGTTCCCTAATCTTGCCTGGCACTGAGGTCAGGCTGACAGCTCTCTGAAGACATTCTGTCCTGCTAGTAAAAATTGAGGCAAAGAAGGTGTTAAGTACCTCTGCCTTATCCTCATCCTTTGATACAATGTTTCCTGCCGTGTCAACCAAGGAGTGGCGGCTGTCCCTGCCCTCCTCTTGCCATTAATATATTTATTGAAGGAGTTTTTGTTGTCCTTCACAGCAGAGGCCAGTCTAAGCTCTAAATGGGCTTTTGCCTCTCTAATTTTCTTCCTGCATGACCTAACAACATCCTTAAACATTCCATGGGTCACCTCTCCTTCCTTCCAAAGATGATATCTCCTCCTTTTTTTTCCTTAATTCACTCAGAAGGTCATTGCCCTTCCAGGCTGTCTGCCCCAGGGCTCATCTTCTGGCACACTGGCACAGCCTGTTCTGAGCCTTCAAGAGTTCTTTCTTGAAGTAGGTGCATGTCGGTGACAGAGAATGGAGTCAATACGAACGACCAATATGATCTAGTATTGTTCTAGTATTGTTCCTTTATTAAGGGTACTTCTACAGCTTATATAGTCTCGGAGAGCATCGTTGGCATAGTTTCATTGGTTCCCCACCAGTGACCACACATCATACTATTATGGATTATTGGTTAAACTACTAATAGCACGCAAGGTTGTTGATGCAGGTGTGTGTCCTGTTATTCCCAGATAACTATCTGTCTTTATAGCTACCAGTGCCCTGCTTTAGTTACACGCTGCAGGCACAGCACTGTTTTGCTGAACTGCTAGCTACTTCTGCACTTACACTGAGCACGGCCTACCACCATCTCAGGCTCTAAGCTTATACTGCCAGATTGCTCACACCACTTATTGCTACCATTACCACAGGTGCAGACCTCCTGGACCCCTTTGTTTCTAAGGGTACCTTCTGAGTTAGTTCCTTGAGTAACCTGAAGTCTGCCCTCCAGAAGTCCAGAGTAGAGGTTTTGTTGCTGCCCCTCTTAGCTTGATTGCATATTGAACACTCAATTATCTTACTGCCACTGGAGTCCAGACAGCCTCCAACCACCACATCTCCCACCAGCCCTTCTCTGCTTGTAAAAAGATGGTACTTGGAGGTGTTTAAGAAAAGACTGGATGAGGGACTTAGTGCCATGGTCTGTTTGATTAAATAGGATTGGGTGATTGGTTGGACTTGATGCTTTTGGGAACTTAATTAGCAGTGAGGAGGCAGTCCTGAAGTTTCCTAGAGTGTATGTGTGGTGATGAGAGAAAGTTCAGTTCTCCCACACACACAAAGAAACCACAGCTAACTCAGCTGGAGAAGCAGAAATGAATAAGACCTATATTTACAAGCAGGATGAAGTGCAGATGATTATATATACAATATACAATATTTACAATACATACAGAAATATACAGCAAAGAAAGTAATAAAGAACACCTTTCCCTCTTCCAAGCAGAGGGGCTCCCCCCCAACAACTGTACTCCCCCCTTCTCCCCCTTCATCCCTTTTTTCCCAAAAAGAATTAGAGAGAGAAAAGGTAATAGAATAGAATAGAATAGAATAGAATAGAATAGAATAGAATAGAATAGAATAGAATTAACCAGGTTGGACGAGACCTTCAAGATCATCGTGTCCAACATATCATCCAACACCACCTAATCAACTAAACCATGCAACCAAGCATCCTGTCAAGTCGCCTCCAGTGATGGTGACTCCATCACCTCCTCGGGCAGCCCATTCCAATGGGCAATCACTCTCTCTGTGTAAAACTTCCTCCTAATATCCAGCCTAAACCTCCCCATGCGCAGCCTGAGACTGTGTCCTCTTGTTCTGGTACTGGTTGCCTGGGAGAAGAGACCAACCTCTGCCTGTCTAAAACCCCCCTTCAGGTAGTTGTAGAGAGCAATAAGGTCACCCCTGAGTCTCCTCCTCTCCAGGCTAAGCAACCCCAGCTCCCTCAGCATCTCCTCATAGGGTTTGCATTCCAAACCGATCACCATCTTTATTGCCCTTCTCTGGACACGTTCCAGCAAGCTCAACATCTTTCCTAAACTGAGGAGCTCAGAACTGGACACAGTACTCGAGGTGTGGCCTAACCAGTGCAGTGTACAGGGGCAGAATGACCTCCCTGCTCCTGCTGGCCACACTGTTCTTGATGCAGGCCAGGATGCCATTGGGCCTCTTGGCCCCCTGGGCACACTGCAGGCTCATGTTCAGCCTACCATCAACCAGTACTCCCAGGTCCCTCTCCACCTGGCTGCTCTCAGCCACTCTGACCCCAGCCTGTAGATCTGCCTGGGGTTGTTGTGGCCAATGTGCAGAACCTGGCACTTGGATGTGTTCAATCTCATGCCCTTGGACTCTGCCCATCTCTCCAGCCTGTCAAGGTCCCTCTGCAGAGCCTCTCTACCCTCCAGCAGGTCAACTCCTGCCCCCAGCTTGGTGTCATCAGCAAATTTACTGATGGACTGATTTACTGATGCCCTCCTCCAGATCATCATGTTAAAGAGCATGGGGCCCAGTACTGATCCCTGGGGCACACCACTAGTGACTGGCTGCCAGCTGGATGTGGCACCATTCACCACCACTCTCTGGGCTCGGCCCTCCAGCCACTTCCTAACCCATCACAGTGTGCTCCCACCCAAGCTATGGGCTGACAGCTTGGCCAGGAGTATGCTGTGGGGGACAGTGTCAAAGGCCTTGCTGAGGTCCAGGTAGACTACATCCACAGCCTGCCCCACATCCACCAGGCAGTCACGTGATCATAGAAGGAGATCAGGTTGGTCAGACAGGACCTGCCCTTCCTGAATCCATGCTGGCTGGGCAGCCAAGAGCGCCAGTGGCATCCTGGCCTGCACCAGGAACAGTGTGGCCAGCAGGAGCAGGGAGGTCATTCTGCTCCTGTACACTGCACTGGTTAGGCCGCACCTCGAGTACTGTGTCCAGTTCTGGGCCCCTCAGTTTAGGAAGGAGGTTGACTTGCTGGAATGAGTCCAGAGAAGAGCAACGAAGTTGGTGAGGGGTTTGGAACACAAGCCTTACGAGGAGAGGCTGAGGGAGCTGGGGTTGCTTAGCCTGGAGAAGAGGAGACTCAGGGGTGACCTTATTACTCTCTACAACTACCTGAAGGGAGGTTGTAGACAGACGGATGTTGGTCTCTTCTCCCAGGCAGCCAGTACCAGAACAAGAGGACACAGTCTCAGGCTGCGCCAGGGAGGTTTAGGCTTGATGTTAGGGAAAAGTTCTATACAGAGAGAGTGATTGCCCATTGGAATGGGCTGCCTGGGGAGGTGGTGGAGTCTCTGTCATTGGAGGTTTTCAGGAGGAGACTTGATGGGGTGCTTGGTGCCATGGGTTAGTTGTTTAGGTGGTGTTGGATTGGTCGATGAGTTGGACGCAATGATCTTGAAGGTCTCTTCCAACCTGGTTTATTCTATGTATGTATATGTATGTATGATCCCTTGGCCATCCTGTAAGTGCTGTGTGATTGCACTCAAGATGACCTGTTCCATTATCTTGCCTGGCACTGAGGTCAGGCTGACAGGCCTGGAATTCCCTGGCTCATCCAACCAGCCCTTCTTGTGAATGGGTACCACGCTGGCCAGCTTCCAGTCATCTGGGACCTCTCCAGTGAGCCAGGACTGCTGAAAAATGATGGAGAGAGGCTTGGCCAGCTCATCTGCCAGCAATCTCAGCACCCTAGGATGGATCCCATCTGGTCCCATGGACTTGTGGGGATCCAAGCAGCTGAGCAGATCACCAACTACCCCATTCTGGAACAGAGGAAAACTATGCAGCTCCCTAGCTCCTTCTGCCAGCTCTGCAGGCCAGCTGTCTGGAAGTACCTCTGCCTTTTCCTTATCTTTTGCCACTACATTCCCCTCCATGTCCACCAAGGAGTGGAGGTTGTCCTTGCCCTTCCTCTTACTATTAATGTATTTATAGAAGGACTTTTTGTTGCTCTTCACGGCCAGTCTAAGCTCTAAATGTGCTTTTGCCTCCCTAAGTTTCTTCCTACAAGACCTGGCAACATCCTTAAACCTTTCATGGGTTGCCTCACCTTTCTTGCAAAGATGATACACTCTCTTTTTTTTTGCTTAGTTCTTTTAGAAGTTCATTATTAAGGAGGAAATTCTGTCAGGCCAAGGTATATGCAAGAATTAGTTTCTTATCTGTTAGTTGAATGTCAGCATCTGCTTCACAGACAGGATACAGCTGTTGCTCAGAAAGGCTGAAACAGACAGACCAAACTGACTGAGATTCAAACTGAACTAAACATAAAATTTGGAGTTGCATTCTAACAATCTACCAATGAAATTTGTTTAGGCTTATCATTGTTTACATTATATACCAAAAAATTCAGCCAGTATGTTCCAGTAACTGTCCCTTTCATGAAGGCACAGACTAAAACAGTCACAGTATGGACTGTTTGGAGACTGTATGGAGGACAGCTTCCTGATGCAGCTGTTAAGTGAACCTACCAGGGGTCAGGCCCTGCTTGACCTGCTGTTCTCACATAGAGAAGGGCTGGTGGGAGGTGTGATGGTAGGAGGCTGTCTAGGGTGCAGTGACCACAAGATAGTGAAGTTTTCAATATGCAGGGAGATAGGGAGGAGCACCAACAGAACCCTCACTTTGGACTTCCAGAGGGCAAACTTCAACTTCTTCAAGCAACTTATTTGGAAAGTACCCTGGCAGCAGCCCTGAAGAACCAAGGGGTCCAGGATGTTTGGACCTACTTCAAACAGGAGCTCTTGAAGGCACAGGAACTGGCAGTTCCCATGTGCTGAAAGATGTGCTGAGGGGAAGGCTCTGGGCCTGGATGAGCAAGCAGCTCCTGAAGGAAGTAAGGGCAAAAAAGAGGCTGTATCACCTTTGGAATGGGGGGAGGCAACTCCAGTTGTTAGATCATGTAGGAGAAACATTAGAGAGGCAAAAGCCCAGTTAGAACTAAAGCTGAACACTGCTGTGAAAGATAATAAAAGCATTTTTATAAATACATTAATGCTAAAAAGAGGACAAGAACCTCCACTCCTTATTGGACCTGCAGGGGAACACTGTAACTGAAGATGAGGAAAAGGCTGAGGTTACCTTCTTTGCGTCTGTTTTCAACAGTAAGGCAGGAGGACTCCAGGATAACTGGCCTCCTGAGCTGGGTGGTGGCATCAGGGAGCAGTGTAGTAGCACTGAAATCCACGAGGAATTAGTTTGGGACTTGCTGAGCCACTTGGATACTCACAAGTCCACGGGACCGGATAGGATCCATCCTAGGGTGCTGAGAGAGCTGGCAGATGAGTTGGCCAAGCCTCTCTCCATCATTTACCACCAGTCCTGACTCACTGGAGAGGTCCCAGAAGACTGGAAGCTGCCAACATGGTGCCCATCCACTAGCAGGGCCGGCTGGAAGAACTAGGGAATTCCAGGCCTGTCAGCCTGACCTCAGTGCCAGGTAAGATAATGGAAGAGGTCATCTTGAGTGCAATCACACAGCACTTACAGGATGGCCAAGGGATCACACATACATAGAATACAGGATGGCCAAGGGATCAGGCCCAGCCAGCACGGATTTAGGATGGGCAGGTCCTGCCTGACCAACCTGATCTCCTTCTATGATCAGGTGAGTGCCTGGTGGATGTGGGGCAGGCTGTGGATATAGTCTACCTGGACTTCAACAAGGCCTTTGACACTGTCCCCCACAGCAAACTCTCTTGAACATGTCCAGAGAAGGGCAACGAGGATGGTGAGAGGTTTGGAGGACAGCCCTGTGATGAGAGGCTGAGGGAGCTGGGGTTGTTTAGCCTGCAGAAGAGAAGGCTCAGGGAAGACCTTATTGCTGTCTACAACTACCTGAAGGGAGGTTGTAGCCAGGTGTCGGTTGGTCTCTCCTCCCAGGCAACCAGCACCAGACAAAGAGGACACAGTCTCAATCTGTGCCAGGGGAAGTTTAGACTCGAGGTGAGGAGAAAGTTCTTCACAGAGACAGTTGTTATGCATTTGAATGTGCTGCCCAGGGAGGTGGTGGAGTCACTGTCCCTGGAGGTGTTCAAGAGGGGATTAGACGTGGCTCTTGGTGCCATGGTCTAGTAGGCATGAGGTCTTGGGTGACAGGTTGGATTTGATGATCTCTGAGGTCTTTTCCAACCTTGTTGATTCTATGATTCTATGATCTTGAGGTCTCTTTCAACCTGGTTGATTCTTTGATTCTGTTTATTCCTTTATCAGTCTCTGCAACTGGATCCCTTTATCAGTTGTCCCAGGACCCTGAAGTGTCTGTTCATTGCCCTTGGAGTTACTGTCACTACTTCATTACTGCCTATCTGGAAGATTAACAGTGGATAGTGGCCTGAGAGTGTGATGGGTTAACACCCGTCCTGCAAGGTGGGGCTAGGGCTTGCATGTGCTTTGTCATCCCTGCAGGGCTTTTTCCCCCTGGGAAACTGAGTCTGTTCCACTCCCCACTCCCTGCCCAGCTAGGGTATAAAGAGATCCATATTAAGGAAGGAATATTTCTCCTTACATAACTAACCTGGGCTTCAGAAAGGCAGCACATTTAGGTCTGGTCTACATATTGGACCTTCCATCCCTTCAGAACTGAGTCACCTATGACAATGATTTGTCTTTAATTCTTTACTGAAGCAGTTTTAATGCAGGGTGTAGATTGACTAAACCTCAGCAACACTTCCAGTGGTTCACTGGGTGATCCATTATCCTTGTCATCTTTCACTTCCCTTTGCAGACCACTGTTTTGCTAGGGCACCTGGGAAAGTGGGGTATCTACCACCGAGACATACCAGTGTTGCCTATTGCACTGAGTAGGAACTTGTAGCTCTTGCTTGCTATTCGCTAAATTAGGTGAGGAGAGGGCAAGCAGTTCTTCATACCATGACCTCTATCTGCCTGTTAAAATTGCTTCAGGGAGGGCAAGGTGTGACTCCAAGAATTTATCTCTCTCTCACATTCTTTAATGGCCTTCAACCTACTTACTTCTTCCTGGAGCTCCATTGTTAAGTGGAGGAGCTCATCTACCTGAGCACAATTCTCACAGTTGTGCTCACTGTGGCCATCTGACCGACAGGAGTGGGGTGCAGCCCATATCCCAACATCTGTTCGGCAGCCTGTTTGCATTAGAACTCCATCTGGGAAGCTACATTATTAGACCTGGCTGGTGCAGTGCTCAGGGATGCCATGGGATTCTGCCAGGTAGATTGCTCCCTGGTTGAGCTGGCCAAGCTTCAGGACCTTCCCTTGCAAGCCCTTCTTCATGAACTGCTGCACCACACCTTGACTGGCCTCCCATGCCCTGTTTGCTCTCTGCAGAGCATCCAGGTCTTAGCCTGAGAACTACTTTTAAAGGTGTGGATGTGATCAGTGCTGCCTTGTCACAGCCCACACCTTGTCATCCTATCCCATGAGAGCAGCCAGATCCTCTGCTCCCCTGTCATTTTGTTACCAAAGGAAAACTTGAAGAAAACATTCTGTAATCTGAGATCTATCTCTCTGCAGCTGGCCAGGACAGCTCTTAAGCAGCTACTCTCAACAGTGTATATGATTACTAGCTAATGCATGGAAGATGAGGTGACCTCCTTCCCTCACTTGTAAATGCATGTTGAATCCAGACAGACATTGATTGCCTTCGAAAAGCCTCTGAAGCTGTGCTGTTTTCCAACTAGTACAGATCAGGCTGGACTTTACACCTTGATAGGAAATCACTTAAGTAAGGATGAATTTCAAATTTCAGGTTTTTCATGCATTATGGCAGTATGTAGAAGTTCTTATGATGGGGTTAGTTTCATACCAGAGCTGCAGTCTACTGCCAGTTGTCTGAAAGAACTATTCCTGGGCTTCAGGATGCAGATGCTTCATGTGGCTACAAGATCCTACTGATTACATAATTTGCAGGAGGGCCACAGTACTTGGCTTTCAGTGCTGAGGTATCCTCCTCAGTCCCAGTGTAAGCCAAATTTTATAGCTGCAATCAATTTAAAAATTATCATTGATACCCAAGAAGTGTGTTCCTAGATCCTGAATTTCTAAATTTATCTCCACCCACATTATTTCTCACATTACTTTCACATTACTGTGGTTATGTAGAAGATGCACCACATAGGGCTGATTCTTCTTCATTTCCATCTAGATGGGCATTGATAGTCATAAAAAGAACAATTCTCCTATGCTAACAGTCATGTGCTGGTGTGAGAAAAAAGAAGACAAAGCAAACATATACTCTTGGCTGCATCTTGCTCTCCCAGGAGGAAGAATGTATTAGATCTCTACCACATGACGGACAGAGAAATAGCACTGTGTTGACTGAAGCTACTCCTGATTTACACCAGGGAAGAGAGCAAACAGCTGCTTTCAAAGCTGGCAAGGAGGAAAATAAAATATAAACCAGTTGGAGCCGACAACAACAATGCTTTGTTTCTGGTCAGTGTGTAATCAGAGAGAGACTGCTTCAGGGCTGTGTTCTCCCCTTTTGAAGAAAACACACATAGTGTTCATGAGCTGCAACAGATCCCAGCAGGCTAAACAGAGCAGCAGCAGATCCTCTAATTCCCCCCTTTTGTGTTTGCTCATCCATGAGTGTTGATCTTACTCTGGGTTAATTATGTCCATATTTATGCACCCACTGGAAACTCCTTATGTTTAACATGTTCTTTAAATCTGTGAATCTTTTTTTCTGTTCTGTTTGCCCACCTTTGTGTAGTAGACTCTGCTGATTTCTACTTTCTGTCTATGTTACCTCAAGGACTAGTTGAATGACATCTTCTGTGCATTCTTCCAGCACAAAACATTTGCCAAGCACACATAATGTGTATATCAGGCTCATGGCAGCAGGGATATACAGCCCTACAGCTAAGCCAAAAATGATCAGTAAATATATTGAAAACAATTACCAATGAAAAGTGGTTTTGACTAAAATGACAAAAACGAACTGAAGACATTTTCATTTTGGCTAAACATTTCTGTGTTCAGATTAAAAAGTTCTGATTTTGGTAACTTCTGCAAAGTATAGGGTATTTGTAGTGGTGTTTGCTTTTGTGTTTTTTGGTTTTTTTCCCTCCTATTTTTTATTTGTTTAGAAAAAGGGAAAAGTATGCATTTACCTGGGGGTGCTGGTCGACGGTAGACTGAACATGAGCCTGCAGTGTGCCCAGGCAGCTAAGAGGGCCAATGGCATCCTGGCCTGCATCAGGAACAGTGTGGCCAGCAGGAGCAGGGAGGTCATTCTGCCCCTGTACACTGCACTGGTTAGGCCGCACCTCGAGTACTGTGTCCAGTTCTGGGCCCCTCAGTTTAGGAAGGATGTTGACTTGCTGGAACGAGTCCAGAGAAGAGCAACAAAGTTGGTGAGGGGTTTGGAACATAAGCCCTACGAGGAGAGGCTGAGGGAGCTGGGGTTGCTTAGCCTGGAGAAGAGGAGACTCAGGGGTGACCTTATTACTCTCTACAACTACCTGAAGGGAGGTTGTAGACAGACAGATGTTGGTCTCTTCTCCCAGGCAAGCAGTACCAGAACAAGAGGACACAGTCTCAGGCTGCGCCAGGGGAGGTTCAGGCTGGATGTTAGAAAAAAGTTCTATACAGAAAGAGTGATTGCACATTGGAATGGGCTGCCTGGGGAGGTGGTGGAGTCGCCATCACTGGAGGTTTTTAGGAGAAGACTTGACAGGGTGCTTGGTGCTGTGGGTTAGTTGCTTGGGCGGTGTTGGATTGGTGATGGGTTGGACGCGATGATCTTGAAGGTCTCTTCCAACCTGGTTTATTCTATGTATTCTATGTATTCTTATCTCCTGCAGGACCAACAGCCAAAGCATAGACAGAGATATAGGGTCTGAGACAAGATTTCTTAGTCTTATAGGATGTCTTGTGTCATGTGGCTGAGATATAAGTCTATCTTAGTCTCCACTGTGCATTAGCAGTAGAAGAGAAGAAATTGTGTGCTTTTATGTGCTTACCTGCTCTTAAGCCTTGGTAGGTGCTCATCTACTTTCCTTCTTTGAGGTATGAGCAAAGGGATTGTCATTGTCTCCTCTAGCTGGCAAATTACGTAGGAGCATTACTCAGAAGACAAAGGGCAATGTGATACCACAGCTGAGATTAGGAAAATCCTGTGGATGGTTTTATGCCAAGGTGTCAAAAGTATATTGTATTAATTCTCATATTTTGTCAGTTCTAGGTGAATTTACAATGACGTTTTAGAAAGTGGACTCCTAGTTCTTTGTTCCAGAATAAACTGGACAAAAAGTCTCCTGGGCAAGAAAACAAAATTCAGTATTTTGGTCTGTGAGTAGCATCAATTTGACATCATTAAGCTTGGCTTTAGAGCACTGGCTTCAGATAAATTCTTTAATCATGGGCTGGCCCAGGGAAGAACTGAAGCAACTGCTGTCCTCAGCACAGCTTTATCAATGGTCTTTCAGAGTGTTGAAGTTTCTGGTATGAGATGTGCAACCAAAAAGAACCATGGGAAAGGTTGTAACAAATCTAATGGGCAAAAAAAAATCAAATCACAGTAAGCTGCCAGCCATTGTGTGAGGGTAAGGAAAGGAATAATAGAAAGGTTTACATTTCACTGGTGACTGTCAGAAGTGAGAGCTGGCTGAGACACAGAAAGGATTTTACTTAGTTTCTTAATTTACTTGTTAATAATTCATTAGCTATGACAGTGGCAATTAAACCCTTGACTAGTTTTTTATATCCTTTTATCTTTCAGGCTGCAAAGCTGGACTTCAGCTAATCCATTCCTAGAGATCTGTCTAATTTTAATTTCTCTTTACACCTTTCATTCATTGCAGCTCAATTTCCACTTTCAATTACACTCAATTCTTTACAATGTCACTCCCTGGCCACATACTATTATTCCTCTCTTTTCTAATGTGATGCTTTTAGCCCCTTCCTGACATTATCACCCACTTTGGTGCAAGAAACTGGTTCTTGCTCCATCATACTCTTACTTGGGTTTTGACTTTGCCATACAACTTCGACCTGCCTGCTTGTAACTGTGATCTTCTCCACAACATTCTGTACTCTGTGTTTCATATTCTGCACTTCTCACTCTTAGTCTGTCTTTCTTAACACATTGCCTTCCTAGAATCCCTACTTTTCAGCTTAATCAAGTGCTATTTTATTAACCTCTCTTTGGAAGGAAAGACTGATTTTCAATGTCTGCATATGTAGATGGGATTCATATTACCCCTCCTTTACAAAGTTAAAAGAGGGCATTGTAAAATAATGAGATGTATTAGAAATGCAGTGTGCTTGCTGTGCTATAAGAGATGTGTTTTGTAAACCTTATGTGATAATTAGTCCTTAAGTAGTTAGCCCATAACCAATTAACTTAGCAGTATACACAGTATCCTCTCAGAAAAGGATGTCACTGTAATTTGTTAAAAGCACTATTAAAAGAAGTGAAATCACTAAGAATGTGTGTTTCTGAGTGTTATCTGTGAATCTTGGAAATAATATTTGTCTCTCTTTCACACCATTTGTCTATTTGCCTATTTTTCTTTATTTATATGCAGACATGAAAGACAGTTTCAACTCTGTTGTGCACTTTCTGAATCTGTTTATAATCAGAAATACATGAAACTTGTGGCTCTTCTCTTGGCTAGATCACACAGGCAACATCTCGGGTGGTATAGATCAAGCTAACATCAGTGATGCAGACATGTATTTATCTTTACCATTTGAGTGCTGGGCAACAGGCTTTTCTCTGTCACTGAAGAAACAAAATCCACCTTCCCCACTTTCAAGTGAAACCGGACAGTAACAGGTTTAGGAATTGCCTATTCTAATGTTCCAGAACAGGATCTTCCTCTCTGAGTCCCTCTCTGCAGAGGGACCTCGACTGACTGGACAGATGAGTCCAACAGGATGGCATTTAACAAGTCCAAGTGCCAGGTGCTGCATTTTGGCCACGACAACCCCATGCAGAGCTACAGGCTGGGGTCAGAGTGGCTGGAGAGCAGTCAGGCAGAGAGGGACCTGGGGGTGATGATTGACAGCTGCCTAAACATGAGTCAGCAGTGTGCCCAGGTGGCCAAGAAGGCCAATGGCATCCTGGCCTGCATTAGGAGTAGTGTGGCCAGCAGGAGCAGAGAGGTTATTGTGCTCCTGTACTCTGCATTGGTTACTGTGTCTAGTTCTGGGCCCCTCAGTTTAGGAGGGACATTGAGACACTTGAACGCATCCAGAGAAGGGCAACAAGGCTGAGGAGAGGCCTTGAGCACAGCCCTGTGAGGAGAGGCTGAGGGGAGCTGAGAAGCTGAGCCTGGAGAAGAGGAGGCTCAGGGGTGATCTCATTGCTCTCTACAACTACCTGAAACGTGGTTGTAGCCAGGAAGGGGTTGGTCTCTTCTCCCAGGCACCCAGCACCAGAACAAGGGGACACAGTCTCAAGCTGCACCAGGGAAAGTTTAGGCTGGAGGTGAGGAGAAAGTTCTTCACCGGGAGAGTAATTCGTCATTGGAATGTGCTGCCCAGGGAGGTGGTGGATTCACCATCCCTGGAGGTGTTCAAGAGGGGATTGGATGTGGCACTTGGTGCCATGGTCTAGTCATGAGGTCTTGGGTGACAGGTTGGACTCGATGATCCTCGAGGTCTCTTCCAACCTTAGTCATACCGTGATACTGTGTGTATTTATACAGCAGCTACCACTGTGGTATCTAACCCCCCTATTGATTTATTAAAGTGAACTCATAGAGGTCTCTGTGTTTTGTTGTGGTGGGTTTTTTTTCCTTGCTCTGTTATTTTATGTGGTGTTATTGTGGGAAAGCAAGGTCAGTAGAAGAATGTTTTACATTTTGTTCTGAAAGTGCTGAGGTTTACAGTCGCTCTGATATGTTCCAGAAGCAGCTATCACAATGTGGACCAGTAGCCAAGAAATCTCTTGCTTTCATGAGTTTCCTTGTAGCAGATGTTTGTGAGAAGTGGATCTCCCCTGTGTGATTTCACCAATAAGGCAGATAAAATCAAACTGAGATTCTTGGGAACTGAGAAGCAAATCCTTGATTTCATGCAAGTTGTCATCAGTGTCAGTGCAAATGCCAACTTTCAGCAGTCACTTGTTCAGCATATGGGCTGCTGTTCTCTCCATCAGCTGAAGGGTGTGTTTTGGTTGTGTTTTTTAAGCTTGGCAGTCACTTGCCTATCTGCAGTTTGATATAGTCATCAAAGCTAGGAGGCGTGGGGGTTAGTAAGCAGATAGAATAGAACAGAACAGAACAGAACAGAACAGAATAGAATAGAATAGAATAGAATAGAATAGAATAGAAAGAATAGAAAGAATAAACCAGGTTGGAAGAGACCTTCAAAATCATTGTGTCCAACCCCTCAACCAATCCAACCCACCCAAACAACTAACCCATGGCACCAAGCACCCCATCAAGTCTCCTCCTGAACACCTCCACCTCCACCTCCAGTGACTCCACCACCTCCCCAGGCAGCCCATTCCAATGGGCAATCACTCTCTCTGTATAGAACTTCTTCCTCACATCCAACCTAAACCTCCCCTGGCGCAGCCTGAGACTATGGCCTCTTGTTCTGGTACTGGCTGCCTGGGAGATGTATCACCCTCTGTAGATGCAGCCAGAACTGAAGTGCAATACTACGTCTTTTTGAGTCTGAGACGTGCGGGCCACTTTGGGTGCCTAAAGAGAGCACAAGGAAGCACTTTGCCTTTCGAGATACGAGTAATAACACTAATCTTCAACAGAATGGGAACAACACTGTAGAGGAGGCATTGCTTCCACTTTCTCAGAGGAGGCATTGCTTCCACTTTCTCAGCTTTGGCCATTGTAAATTGTTCTTTATTGAACTGCAAATCATTGAGACTAAATAGCTTGAGTGTGCTGTGGGAATGGTAATATTTTAATGAAGTGATCCAAAGAGAAAATTTGCTCAAGTGTTTTTGTTTTTCTTGTCTGTGATAGCTCAAAGTCTTCACAGAGAAGCTGGACAGGATGGAGCTGCAAGCAGCACCCAAGTGGAAGTGTGCTCACACAGGAAAGCATCTGGAAAGAAAGGGACAAATAGTAGTAGCAAAAGGCATGAGATATGGTCAGGTTGTGGTCTTCACAGAATCACAGAGTGTTAGGGACTGGAAAGAGCCTCTGCAGATCATACAGTCCAACCTGCCTGCCAAAGAAGGCTCACCTAGACCAGGATGTATCCAGGCAGGTTTATAGTGTCTAGAGAAGGAGACTCCAAAACCCCCCTTGGCAACCTATTCCAATACTCTGTCACCCTTAAAGGGAAGACTATGTTGTAAAGCCATTGCTGGAGTAGCAAAGGAATGCATTGTTGCTAACCTTAGCTAGTCAAAGTGGCAGCTGGAAATGGGAAAAGCAACTTCACCACAGCAGCCTCAACAGAAGCCAGAGCCAAGACAGCACTCCAGCTCCTACTTTTGCAGTACACTACAATTAGAATATGGTTCTATGGTTTACATGTTTGTATACTGTTCATACAGTGCATATGGTATATAGAATACATAGAATAAACCAGGTTGGAAGAGACTTTCAAGATCATCGTGTCCAACCCATCAACCAATCCAACACCACCCAAACAACTAACCCACAGCACCAAGCACCCCATCAAGTCTCCTCCTGAAAACCTCCAGTGATGGCGACAATATGTAACAATATTTAACAATATGTAACTCACTGTGCAGGACAACCTAATCCACATGGGATAAACCTTACCAAGGGTAATTAGTACTTGAGGCCTATCTTTTCCCATAGGTCAAGGGAGTGGAATTGTACTGAAGGGAGCCCAGAATTATGCCCCAAATATTGCCAAAACTTGTCCCAGCATGTTTTGCTCAACACCCCCTTTCCCCTCCTTTCTGGCATTGGTACTTAGCCCAGAGCTGCATAAACAAAGGGCCAGGTGTCACCAAGCTGGTGTAAACAACACAGTCTGCCTTCTTTGGGCAAAACATCCCTTGTGGGATGCTCATGCTTCTTCCAAGTTTGGGCAAAATTTTAGCCACATGCTTTGCTGTTGACTTGAGGCATTTACCATTTTTGACTATTGTCCAAATCCAAGACTTGAGCATATGAAAAATATTACCCAAAGTAATGAACAAGTTGCTCTTTGCTCTTTTTCTACTAAGCTCCTTGCGCTGTTCTGCTATTGCTCTGTGAATGTGTACCACCTTTGTTTGTAGTCTGGAGAGAAGCCTGCTACCCAGGAAGTGCCAGCGTGCCTCAGTTTACCCAGAAGCCTGCAAAGAGACCTTTGCTTCACTTTGATACAGCTTAGCGTGGTACCACAGTTCTGCCATTAGGAAGAAGCTTCCACTGCACCTTAAAGGGAATGAGGCCCACTGGTAAGCCTACCTAGTCAGGGAGAGAACTTGCCTGAACCCTTCAGCAGTTCTAAGTGTCTGCTTCAGCTACGAGGCAGCAGACCTATAAGCCAAAGTTGTGTGCTGGCCACCACTGTGGGAAGAAACTGCTGCCACTGCTCCATGCCATTCAGAGCACCATCTCTTGTGGTACCACCTGTGAGTACCCTGGATGTTTGGTCATGTTGTAAATGCAATAGTGGTTTGTGATTTGTGTTACAAAATACAATTTCTGGGTGGTAGTGGCAGTTGGCTTGTTTTGAGAACAGGGTAAATGCTCAGACTGTTTTAACTTCAAACAGGAGCCTTATGCCAACTTTCTCAGGACCACAGAATGTTTACCTTATGTGAGTCCTGTGCAGCAGCTGTGTCTGTGTGAGAAGATGCATTCTTCAAAGGGTGCAGGAGAAAGACCTCCCATGCTTCATCTGTGACCCCCTATCACCCAACCTATCACCTCCCTGGACAACCCATTCCAGGGCTTCACCACTCCCATGATGAAGAACTTCCTCCTCACCTTCAGCCTGAATCTCACCACCACCAGCTTCATTCCTTTCCCCCTAGTCCTATCACTACCTGAGATCCTGAAAAGTCCCTCCCCAGTCTTCTTCACAGTATCACAGTTATCACCAAGGTTGGAAGAGACCTGAAAGTTCATCGAGTCCAACCTGTCACCACAGACCCCATGACTAAACCATGGCACCAAGTGCCACATCCAATCCCCTCTTGAACACCTCCAGGGATGGAGACTCCACCACCTCCTTGGGCAGCCCATTCAATGGCAAACAACTCTCTCCGTGAAGAACTTTCTCCTCACCTCGAGCCTAAACTTCCCCTGGTGCAGTTTTAGACTGTGTCCTCTTGTTCTGGTGCTGGTTGTTAGTGAGAAGAGACCAACTCCAGAACTGGACACAGTACTCAAGGTGTGGCCTAACCAATGCAGAGTACAGGGGCACAATGACCTCCCTGCTCCTGCTGGCCACACTATTCCTAATACAAGCCAGGATGCCATTGGCCCTCTTGGCCACCTGGGCACACTGTTGGCTCATGTTTAGGCAGCTGTCAATCAGCACCCCTAGGTCCCTCTCTGTTTGGCAGCTCTCCAGCCACTCTGACCCCAGCCTGTAGCTCTGCATGGAGTTGCTGTGGCCAAAATGCAGCACCCAGCACTTGGATTTGTTGAATGCCATCATGTTGCACTCTGCCCATCGGTCCAGTCAGTCGAGGTCCCTCTGCAGAGCCTTTCTGCCCTCTAACAGATCAACATCTGCTCCCAACTTGCAAATTTGCTGATTACTGACTCAATCCCCTCATCCAGATCCTCGATGAAGATATTAAAGAGCATGGGGCCCAGCACTGATCCCTGGGGGATGCCACTGGTTCCTGGCTGCCAGCTGAATGTGGCACCGTTCACCACCACTTTCTGGGCTCAGCCCTCCAGCCAGTTCCTAACCCAGCTCAGAGTGCTGCTGTCCAAGCCATGGGCTGACAGCTTGGCCAGGAGTTTGCTGTTGTATATTGAACAAAATGCACTAGCTTCCTGAGTGTCAGCTGATACAGCAGTGAATAACATGCTATCTTTTCTCCTTTCATTTCCGTGTTTAATGAACATCTTTCTAGACTTGCTCAGTTTCATTTATTTTGTTTCCCATGGAAATATCTTCAAAAGTATAATTCTTCTTTCTGTTTCCAAGAAGGCATTGTGCCAAATCTACCTCAGTTAATTTAAACAGGGTAACTTATTTAAAGCACTGATCTGTATAAGCAAGTTATTATTGTCTTTGCTGACTATATGAATCCAGAAAAGTGCTTTTGTAATTCACATCTTCATCTGTTGAAAAGTGTGTTCTGTTAGTAGTTTTGCTACTGGATAAACCACTTCAGACTGAAATGTTTTGGTATACTTCATCAAACCTGTACACTAATACGTGTTGGTAATTTTGGAGGAGGTGAGAACTGATGTAAGTGGCAACAAACTGTAATTGTCTGTCTGCACAGAGAAACTTCTTCTTACCTCCAGATTTCAGCATTTGGCTTATATTTCTGGTGAAAATAAATAAGCAATCCTCCTTGCATAAGCATTACTGAGTCTGTACAGTACCATCAGCAGTTTTGTGCCTGAAGAGACCATTTTAGTTTGTGTTTCCTGTAAGTATCTTAAGGGGCTAAAAAAAAGGTAGAAGATTGACCATGAAAACCTTGGACTGGTTGTGCTGCAGGAGCTTCTCCAAAAGTTCAGTGAAGTGAAATATGAAGCCTTAAAATACTCCATCTAGCCTTGGCTTTTCCCACACATTGTTATGTTTGGTTTATGGATAGAAGCGACTCAAACACAGCTGAGGACATAGATGTGTATCTCGTGCTACATTGCATTACACTTTTCCCTCACTTTTGAATGGTATGGAGATTTCAGTTTAAGAGTAAAAATCCTGTTGATATTTCTCATCAGTTATGTTTTCCAGAAATGTTAAAAAGAATATCTATTTTTAACATCACAAATTAGAAGTTGGTTGTGTGTGATTTGGGTGCAGTTGCAAGACAAGTTACTCACTTGGAGGTTGCTTGGAGGTTACTGCTACTTTAACAGTAAATCAATCAATACATCTGTACAAATTCCATTGTAAACTAGGCTAGTCTCCTCCTGGTCACCCAAAAATCTGCATTTGAAGTGATGTTCATCTTACATACTTTCAGGTTTCTACTGTGTCTCTACATCTTAATTAATGGCCATGATTCTCATTCAATCAATGGAAACAGTCAAACAGTACTATGGCTTAGAACTGTATGGTCACTGAACTTTCACCAATGCAGGTGACCTTGTCCTATTTCAGGATGAAACGAGTCATATTCTCTTGACCAGGATGATTAAGGGTTTTGATCAATTGTTTAAATATATATCTATAATGACTGTTGAGACAGCACCACAAGCCGGCAGATACAAAACCTATGGGAGACAGACAACGTACAAGAGAGTCTGATGACCATCTCAGATGTCACTAAACGTCCCCGTTTGTGCTAGGCACCTGTGCGTAGGCCATTGAATCAAGTCATTAGCTAACATGTTGAAAAAGAGTCAAAGCGAATGGGTCTCTTTCTGTTTTGCAATATAATTGAGAAATGAGAGCATTAATTCTTTAATTAAAAAGCAGGTGAACTAGTATACTTGTTTGGAAAGATAAGCATGAAATCCTGATCTCATGGTAGCATAAGGTGAAATTTGGACTGACTTTAGTTCCCAAGAATTCTCAATTCACAGGAAATGTTAATTTCCTGACTGTTCTCACTCATCAGTGCTACACTGACGTTACGAGAACTGTGCAAGTAAGCACTGTGTGAGGATTTGGCCCTGAATTACCCATTTATTGCAAGACAGCAAGTAGAAATAGTACAGACCTCCATTAAAGAGGGACATTTGTTTCATATGAAGTCAGTTAACGGTCATGTCATGAAAACCACTTGAACTTAATAGAAACTAATTGGAAGTAATGGAGAATTACCTGAAAATGTAGCACAAGTAGGTGAAACTAATTGAAGAAAATTGATAGTAACTGGAATTAATAAAAAATGGAAACAAATTTGGCTTAATTGAAATTTATTGAAAATTAATTAAACTCAATAACACAAAACCTATTAAATTTAATAGAATATGATTGATATTAACTTCATGTAATGTTTAATAGTAGCATAGCATTCTGAAAAAGGATTTTTATTAGATATTTTATTCATAGTAACACTATATTTGTAAATAATAATAATAATAATAATAATAATAATAATAATAATAATAATAATAATAATAATAATAAAACAACCAGGTTGGAAGAGACCTTCAAGATCATTGCGTCCAACCCATCAACCAATCCAACCCACCTAAACAACTAACCCATGGCACCAAGCACCCCATCAAGTCTCCTCCTGAACACCTCCAATGATGATGATTCCACCACCTCCCCAGGCAGCACATTCCAATGGGCAATCACTCTCTCTGTATAGAACGTCTTCCTAACATCCAGTCTGAACTTCCCCTGGCACAGCTTGAGACTGTGTCCTCTTGTTCTGGTACTGGATGCCTGGGAGAAGAGACCAACCTTCGCCTGTCTACAACTTCCCTTCAGGGAGTTGTAGAGAGCAATAAGGTCCCCCCTGAGTCTCCTCTTCTCCAGGCTAAGCAACCCCAGCTCCCTCAGCCTCTCCTCATAGGGCTTGTGCTCCAAACCCCTCACCAACTTATTATTAAGAATATATATTAACAAAGCAAAATGATGCAAAGCATAGAAATGTCAGGCTCCATTCAGAAGAGTTATGTGGATGGCACATGATACTGACAACAAAAGTTTCTGACAGGATGTAGCAAGATTAAAAAACCATCATGGATTTTATATCATGGCTGAGATGTTTATTAGAGTTTAATGAGAACTTTCTACCTGTTAAGATGCTGGCTTTGGTTTGACAAATAACTCTTTGACCAGCTATCAAATCTAGCATCTATCTCCTTCATGAGTGTACTGCATGAACATTTATTTGTTGTCCCTAACTCTGAAATATTTTAGGTCTGATGAGCTTCCTTACAGATTTCTTTCTATTACATCTCTAGTGTTTTTATGAACTCATTCATCTCTTGCAAACTTTGTCAGTTGAAATAAATAAATATTTTCCATCATAAGACTAGTAATAACTAGAATTATACTTCCTACAGATATATGTTCTTGCAGTAACTTGCAGAAAGATGATAGATAATGTGGAATACTTCTTACTAAATTGGTGCCGAGATCCCATTATTTCAAGAGTGTAAAGGATGAAGAAACCAGAAAAACTGGCAAGAAATTTTCAAAATAGAACATGTTCTGAAGTATTTATGAAACTAAAAGTCCCTCTTACATTGTATATGCAGACTCAAGCTCTAACTAAGACCAAATATGGAAGCATGCATAGTAGACCAACACCTTTCAGGAAAGCTAATTTGGTTTGGTTTGGTGGGTGGGTTTTTCTGTTTGTTGGTTTGTTGGTTTGTTTGGTTGGGTTTTTTTCCACTTTTAAGTAGGGACTTAGGAAAAATTTTTTCACTGTGAGGGTGACACACCACTGGAATGGGCTTGCCAGAGAGGCCATGGAGTTCACCTTCTCACTCAAGACCAGCTTGGATGCATTCCTGTGTGGCCTACTCTAGGTGATCCTCCTCTGGCAGAGGGGTTGAACTGGATGATCTTTTGAGATCCCTTCCAACTCCAAGTGTTCTGTGATTCTGTGACTTAGTATTCAGTAGAAACCTCAAAGACGATTATATTTTGTAAAGTGGCTCAAAGGTAAATTGTTACAAATGCTCAACACATGCCTGCAAGCGTCAATGTTCTCAAACAAACTTGGTTTTCTTATACACAGGCAGAAATTTGTAACTGTTTGCGTATATCTGCCAATTTGCAGGAAAAAATTAGGTGACAGTAATGGAACTGAACTGTTTTGGCTCATGTGTCATTGTTTGTAGTATCTATGCAACTTGTTAAACCTAGGAGACAAGCAAGATGGGATACAACTTACAAATTAAGACATCAGTGTTTAAGAGACAACAGGTTATTATGAACATGCTTCCAGCATCACTTCCCACTGCAATCATTGGAAATCTAGTCAGTGTATTCAGTGGAACCTAGAGGCATTCCTCTAGACTCTGTTGAATATCTCAGGTATTGATTGGTGATCCTGCTTTAGCACAGGGGTTTGAGTAGATGATTTCTTGAGGTGCCTTCCAGCCCCTAACATTCTATGATCCTGTGATTATGTGCTATGCATAACACCAACTGCAATTGAAATAGACATTACACAGGATCTACACAGGACAGTTGTGGTAACTAGAACATCTTCAAGAGTATTTAGTGCTTATGTTAGAGCTAGTAGATATGCTCATGGCAGTAATGGAAAATTACACACTTAGATAGCATTTAGTCATCTATATGCCAATGTGTTAATGGATGAACTTTAACCAACAAGGTGAACCATACCTAGATTCCAGTTGGATCTGGTACTTAAATCAGAGCAGTGTGGTTTGCACTCACCAGTTATTAAGTGGATTTTTTGACATTTCTTAAAAAGAATTTTGTTTTTGAGAGGATATTTCTTTATGACAAAGTGTAGGCATGCTTTCTGACAAGAAAACCAAATTATAAAATAGGAAGAATTTGGCAAACTGAGGGAGAAATGAAGTATGGTAATGGAAGCAGAGAAAGACTGGAGACATAAGAAGGAAAAATAAATGAAGGAACTAGAAGGAATGAGAACCCGATGAATAAACACCATGCAATCTTTTGTGTATTCTTACACAAAACCCCAGGAATTTTCTGTGGCACCCATATCTGGTCATGTATAACACTGCAGCTCTGATTCGGTGTAAAAATTAGATAAAACTGCCTGCACATTCTGGTTCCTGAAGTGAAAATAGCTTTATTATCACTTATCAAGCAAGATTCCATTGGGGAACAATGAACAAGAGCTACAAAATGCAGATCAGGAACATAACCTGATGCCAAAATCCCATCTATTCTCATGTGTCATTGTGACTATGTTAAGGGCCCAGCTTTGCCTGATTCACAGCAGTAGACAAGCCTCTTTGATTTACTGATTACCTGACTGATGTTTGGAAGACATAAACTGCTAGTTAATACTATGGATTCTGCCTGCCCACTCCAGCCTATTTACCCACTTCTGGCTTCTTGATGAGACACGATTACTTTTGATGAAGCACTTGAGTTTAATTGTAAAATGGAAACATAAACATAAAAACACATAATCATTTTTGGATTACAGAAAACAGCAAGAGACTATTGAGTGGGAAAGGGCATAAAAATTTATTTCCATGTCCTGTGCTTTTGATTTCACCCAGGAACATCTTGGATGGCAGAGGATTGAGGACAATAAAGTGAATCCTCAGAGAATTTAAATTGTTCTATATAACCTGTTCCAGTACTTCACTCCCTGCCTGCCCCACAACCTCTGGCTACCTTAAGATCTGTTGCTTCTTGAAAGTATCAAAACATCATCTTTCTAAGACCAATGAAACAGGTTGGTGTTAGAATAGAATAGAATTAAACAAATTGGAAAAGACCTTCGAGATCATTAAGTCCAACCCACCACCAAACACCATTTAATCAACTAAACCATGGCACCAAGTGCCTCACCCAGGCTCTTCTTAAACACTTCCAGTGATGGTGACTCCACCACCTCCCTGGGCAGACCATTCCAAAGGCCAATCTCTCTTTCTATGAAGAAATTTTTCCTAACATCCAGCTTGAACATCCCCTGGCACATCTTGAGATTGTGTCCTCTTGTTCTGGTGCTGCTTGCCTGGGAGAAGGGACCAACTCCCACCTGGCTACAACCTCCCTTCAGGGAGTTGTAGAAGACAGAATTCTATTCTTGATCCAGACGAGGATGCCATTGGCCTTCTTGGCCACCTGGCTAATGTTCAGCCTACTACCAACCAGTACCCCTAGGTCCCATTCTGTCTGACCACTCTGCAGCCACTCCGACCCCAGCCTGTAGCACTGCATGGGGTTGTTGTGACAATGTGTAGAACCTGGCACTTGAATGTGTTCAATCTCATGCCCTTGGACTCGGCCCATCTGTCCAGCCTGTTGAGGTCCCTCTGCAGAGCTCTTCTAAACCTCCAGCAGATCAACTCCTGCCCCCAGCTTGGTGTCATCTGCAAATTTACTGATGATGGACTCAATACCCTCATCCAGATCATCAATAAAGATATTAAAGAGCATGGGGCCCAGCACTGATCCTTGGGGCACACCTCTAGTGCCTGGCTGCCAGCTGGATGTGGCACCATTCACCACCACTCTCTGGGCTCAGCCCTCCAGCCAGTTCCTAACCCAGCTCAGGGTGCTGCTGTCCAAGCCAGGGGCTGACAGCCTGGTCAGGAGTTTGATGTGGGGGACGGTGTCAAAGGCCTTGCTAATGTCCAGGTAGACTACACCCACAGGCCTCCCACATCCACCAGATGGGTCACCTGATCATAGGAGATCAGGTTGGTCAGGCAGGACCTGCCCTTCCTAAATCCATGCTGGCTGGGCCTGATCCCTTGGCCATCCTGGAAGTGCTGTGTGATTGCACTCAAGATGACCTCTTCCATAATCTTGCCTGGCACTGAGGTCAGGCTGACAGGCCTGGAATTCCCTGGCTCATCCAACTGGCCCTTCTTGTGGATGGGCACCACAGTGGCCAGCTTCCAGTCATCTGGGACCTCTCCAGTGAGCCAGGACTGATGAAAAATGATGGAGAGCAGCCTGGCAGCTCATCTGCCAGCTCTCCCAGCACCATAAGATAAGGAAGTCTCTAACTGCTTCCTCCTGGATCACAGGGGAACTATCCTGCTCCCTGCCTCCATCAGTCAGCTCAGGAGGCCACTTGTCCTGCAGACAACCTATCCTGCTATTGAAAATTGAGTCAAAGAAGGTGTTAAGTACCTCTGCCTTTTCCTCACCTTTAGTTACTATATTTCCCTCCATGTCCACCTTTTTCAGCGGGAAGCCCTCTTGGGAACACGCCAAGACCAGCAGCCTTTGAAGGCACTCGCTGGTCTCCTTTTCAGGCGACGGGAACTGCCAGGACCCCGGCATTCCCAAGGCACGCTGTGAGGATTGTCATCAACGTCTTTTGATGTGCCTGCTGCTCGTGATCCCTGCGTCACCAGCCAAAAATTTTAAAAGGCAGCATCGGCTTCCAATTCATCAACCTCTTCATCTTGGTTGGGTGGTCTATAACAGACTCTAACCTGGGTGTCTGCCTTGTTGGTCTTCCCTCTAATCTTCACCCACAGGCAGTCAGCGTGATCATCTTTAATCTCTAGTTCCATGGTGTCTAGAGCCTCCCTGATGTACAGGGGAACCCCTCCACCCCTTCTCCCTGTCCTGTCTCTCCTGAAGAGCCTGCATCCATCAATTACAGTGCTCCAGTCATGTGAGTCATGCCACCATGTTTCTGTGATGGCAACTACATCATAACTTTCCTGCTGCAACAAGGCTTCCAGCTCCTCTTGTATGTTACCCATGTTTCATGCATTAGTGTACATGCACTGCAGCTGGGCTGCTGGTTTCACCCCTGGCTCCAGCCTACCACCCCCAGACTCCTGCCTGAGGGGACTGGTTTCAGCCCCTGCCCCCTTTGAATCTAGTTTAAAGCCCTGTCAATGAGACCTGCCAACTCATTTCTTAGAATTCTTTTCCCTCTGTGGGATAGGCTGCTTTCATGTGCTCGTCCCTCTCAGACACCTGTTCCCCAAAATGAACAAGCCCTGCTACTGAAGTTGCTTTAGGTCGTGTAATCCAGAACCCTGATCATCTTGTTAACTTCCTGGTAGACTTTTCTCTTGTTTTTCAGCATCCTTGTTTAGCTGAAGAACTCAAATCTGTATGTAATGTTTGTCTATCTAGCTGCCCATCTGATTAGTAACTGACTTAATATGTTGAGGCCATGCATGAAATGAAAGATATCTTTAAAAGTGAGGAACAGAAGATAATTGAAGGGAGCCCTGTGTATAAAGAAACCAGAGACCTGTCTAAATAGACTATGCACAAAACCATATCAACCAGTCACAGAAAAATGACGTACTAGGTGATGCTGGAAGAAAAGTTTTTTTCTTCCCTTGCTTTCTAGGGGTTAAAAGAGCCCAACACAACAGTAGCAGTTTCATCAGATGCTCAGTATTCTAATAACAGGCCTTTAAGAATGTTTTGGAGGAAGGAGAAACCTTGAAGCAAGAGTTATGAATGTGCTGAATTGCCTAGAAATAAATACCGCAACAGTTTTGTGAGCAACAAGAGCATGTTCCAAACTTCTATGCATTTCTGGTTTTGACAAAACAGCTTTGATTGACCAAGGAGATTTCTGAGGAGATGGGTTAACTTCTGTGATTAGCTCTGCTCATTCAAAATTGCTGTTTAGATATTCTAAACTGTCACATCATATCCTACCTTGAAAGTACACTTTTGGCCTTTTTATAAATCTTGAATTGCATTAGAATGCAGCTCAAAATTATTCACTATCAGATTTTTCCTTATTTTTCTTTTCACTGTATTTATTTATTTATATCCTGATAATAACATCCTTGGGGGCATTGTATAAGCAAGACATGTATCTTGGCCTCCTTCTTTCCCCAGGAGTGCAATTTCTTTGCTGTAATTATAAGATGTCATGTGTTATTATGGTGGTGCCTTATTGCTCAAACACATGGGGGATATCTGATAATGTAATTACTTCACTTTATAAAGCTATTATAAATCATGCATGGGGAACATTTTTTTCCCATAGCAAAACTGTCTGCAGAACTGTCACATTGCATGGAAGGGGAATATCATAGTATGGTTAGCCTTATGTTCCCTAATCCCACAGTAGGCTATGGCAGCATTAAAATTAAATATTTAACATGAATGCATAAGGAAAGCACTTTCAGAAAGCATGGCTCCTTTCTAAAAGACTGGGACAACAGTGTGAATCTCATCTAAGTGAGAATATTCTGTGCTTGTGTCTTCTGAGACATGAAAAAGAACTGCAGATTTGCTGTTCTGCCTTTTCTTTTTTCCTTAACTTTCCTCCTTCCTCCACCTCCTTCTCAGCTTTCCTGAGTGCAGTATAATTGTTATAAAAGCAAATCAATAAGCACTTGAAACATTGGCCATTGTACAAAGAACCGTGCTTCTATTTGCCATCACTGTAATAACATCAAATGATTATTTCTCCTTCTTTCAGCCTTTAAGTTTTCCCAGCACTTTATTGATTAGAGCTTGTGACAGTTTTGATTATAATTAAACATCATCAATGGACAAACAGAAACCACTTCTACTTAGCAATAAATTGAATGGTTAATCACTAGGTTAGGTGATGTGATCATGAAATATTTCCAGTAGTACCAGAGAATAATTTAAAGTCACTTGATGAGTCACAACTCAGCAGGATGCCACAGATTCTTAGATAAAGTCTTTTGTATCCTAAGTAAACAGATAGTGTTATTGCTCTAAATCAAACCCTTTCACACCCAGGGTCCTTGATCACCAGTAGACCACTTTTTGAGATTTCTGACCTCAAGGTGGCAATAGGATTCACTCAGAAAATGTAAGACTAGATATAGTGTGACAAGGAAGTGCACTGAAGAGGAGAAAGAGGGGGACCTCCTTTGACAGTGTGTATATGCTTTAGGAGGCATGATTGTGTGGTCAGTTCAGTACTCACCTATTAGCTGCACCCAGCAGGAGCTGATTTCTGGAGGAGACATCATGAAATGGCTGCTATGAAACTCTTCAGTGGATCTAGGATCAAGTAAGATTAGAAGCAGAAAGAAAAATTAAAAAGCTGTTGTTAGATACAGAGGACAAGAATAGACATCTGTCCAAGTACTTGGATTTGGAATGTATGTATCTCTAGATGGGATCTGACCAAACTCAGCTACAAATGTAGCTGATAAACTGATACCTGCACCTAGTAAATGGAAGCAATATAGTTTAATGGTGTGGTGGTGGGAGAAGGTTCAGTTCTCCCTCCCCCACAAAGAAAGAAACCACGGCTGACTCAGTTGGAGAAGCAAAGGGTAAGAGCTATATTTACAAGCAAGATGAAATGCAGGTTATATACACAATATACAGTATTTACAATATATACAGAAATACACAGCAAAGAAAGTAATACAGAACAAATCTCTGGACAGAGGAAGGTTCCCCCCCTGTACCTGCTCTCTCCCCCTACCTCCCTTTTTTCCAAAAAGGTTTAGAGAGAGAGAGAAAGGTAATTATTAAGGAGGAAATTCTTGTTAAGCTTCAAAGCGCATGCAAGGATTAGTTTTCTCATCTCAAGGTTAACAGGTCCCGCCGCTGTTGCTCAGAAGCAGACAGGCTGAAGAGACAGAACAGACTGGAACTGAGAAAAATTCCAACTGAACTAAAACTTAAAGTTGCATTCTACCAATCTACCAATGAAATTTGTTTAAACCTATCTTTGTTTTCAAAATATTCAGCCACAGTGCTCCAACACTGTCCCTTTCTTAAAGGCACGGCCTAAAATGGTCACAATCCACCCCTTCTAAACCATTTCATTGGCTGTTCATACTGTCCATCCAATCTAAAATGATATCTACAGTTTGTAAGTAAAGCTCATAGTCCATTCCGGCTATCCTCAGATGTAGACAATTCAGAAGTCCAAGAAAATCAGGAAACAAGAAAATGTAAAACAGTTCCTCTTTTAAGTCACATCATACAGAGATTTCACAATCTGACTGTATCCAGGGATGTGCAGTCTCCAAAATCCCACTATCCCCAAGAAACATAGAGTTTCTTGCTTGTTCGTGGGATTTGCCATGGTAGAGATTCTATTTACCACATCCACTGGAATGTGGTGGCGTCCATCCTGCCACCACACTCCCAGAAACTGGATCTCTGTGGTAGGTCCTTTCACCTTGTCTTGCTTGATGGCAAAACCTGCATTCAGAAGAATGTCAATGACTTTGTTACCTTTCTCAAAGCCTTCTTCAGCAGTTTTACCCCAGACGATGATATCATTGATGAACTGGATGTGTTCTGGAGCACCACCTTCCTCCAGAGCATCATGGATTACTGCATGACAGATGCTGGAGCTGTGGATCCAGCCCACTGGCGATCTGTTGAAAGTGTACTGGATTCCTCTCCAGGTGAAAGCAAACTGAGGCCTGCATTCCTCTGCTATGGGAATAGAGAAGAAGGCATTAGCAATGTCTATGGTAGCATACCATTTGGCCTCTTTGGATTCCAGCTCATACTGGAGTTCCATCATGTCTGGTACTGCTGCACTCATAGGCAGTGTTACTTCATTCAGGGCTCGGTAGTCCACTGTCAGATGCCAGTCTCCATTCTGCTTTCGCAGAGGCCACACTGGACTGTTGAAAGGTGAATGAGTTTTGCTGATGACTTTCTGACTCTCCAACTGACGAATCAGATTCTGAATGGGCAACAAAGAGTCACGGTTGGTTCTGTATTGTCTGTGATGCACAGTCTGAGAAGCAACCGGCAACTTAATGTCCTGTATCTTGTGCTGTCCCACAACTGCAGATTCATCAGAAAGCTGAGGTCTTACAGAAAGAGAGGATAAAGAGTCTAGAGAGACTCCAATCACCAAAACTTTTCCTCATGTCTGCTACTTTATGATCTGAAAGCCTTTTTTTCTCTACCCATTACGATCTGAGAGCTTTTTTTTCTCTACACATAAACTTTGTCTGTAATAAGTATCCACATTTGAGAAGACAAATCTTTAGTACCACAATGGGATGCTACCATCTTTTATAGAAATAGTAATTTTTCTTCCATATATTTTGAAGGTTGCATTTTACAAACTGGAAGCCCTAAATATTCCTCACCCTTTCATTCAGAGCTACACAAACTGATACATAAAATGCTGTAGGAATTGCCAAATGTATCATAGAATCAGTCAGGGTTGGAAGGCACCGCAAGGATCATCTAGTTCCAACCCCTCTGCCATGGGCAGGGACACCTCACACTAGATCAGCATGGCCAGAGCCTTGTCCAGCCTGGACTTAAACACCTCCCGGGATTAGGCCTCAGCCACCTCCCTGGACAACCCATTCCAGGACTTCACCACTCTCCTGGGGAAGAACTTCCTCCTCACCTCCAGCCTCAATCTCCCCACCTTCAGCTTCATTCCATTCCCCCTAGTCCTAGCACTACCTGAGATCCTGAGAAGTCCCTCCCCAGCCTTCTTGTAGCCCCCTTCAGATCCTGAAAGGCCATAATTAGGTCACCTCGGAGCCTTCTCTTCTCCAGACTGAACAGCCCCAACTCCTTCAGTCTGTCCTCATAGGAGAGGTGCTCCAGCCCTCTGCTCATCCTCGTGTCCCTTCTCTGGACACCTTCCAGCACCTTCAGATCCCTCTGGTAATAGGGGCTCCAGAACTGGAGGCAGTACTCCAGCTGGGGTCTCCCCAGAGCCAAGTAGAGGGGGAGAATCACCTCCCTTGAGCTGCTGGCCACACTTCTCTTGCTGCAGCCCAGGATCTGATTGGCTTTCCGTCCTGCAAGTGCACATTGAGAGCTCATGTTGAGCTTCTCCTTCACAGCACCCCCAAGTCTCTCTTCTCCAGGCGCTTTCCAGCCAGTCACTGCCCAGCCTGGATTTGTGCCTGGGATTGCCACAACCCAGATGCAGGACCCTGCACTTAGTCTTGTTGAACTTCCTGAGGTTGGCTTGTGCCCACCTCTCCAGCCTGTCAAGATCCCTCTGGGTGGATCCCTTCCCTCCAGCCTGTCTGCTGCACCACACAGCTTGGTGTCATCAGCAAACTTGCTGAGGGTGCACTCAATGCCACTGTCCATGGCACCCACAAAGATGTTGAACAAGCCTGGTCCCAGGACTGATCCCTGAGGGACTCTGCTTGTCCCTGGCCTCCATGGGACATGGACCCATTGACAGCCGCTCTTTGGGTGCAGCCATCAAGCCAGTTCTGTATCCATCTAGTGGTCACCCATCACACCCATGTGTCACCGGTGTGGAGACCTGGATGTGGTGCAGGACAGTGTCAAAGGCTTTGCTCAGGTCCTGGTAAATGACATCAGTTGCTTGCCCCTCATCTATTAATTTTGTTACCTGTTCATAGAAGGCCACCAGGCTGGTCAGGCAGGATTTGCCCTTGTCTTCAGCTTTGCCATAATATGCTGAAAAGCTCATATATTTTCCTTTGGTTTGTTGAACTTGCATCAAACTCAGTTGTTAAACAAACATGAATGAAGATAATGCTGTTAATTTTGGCCTGCCTACAATATTGTATACCCTCTCCATTTTGGAAGATATTCTAGGCAAGTGTGTGAAACTGGGCTGAGGTAATCCCATTTTTCTCATAGCACATGCAGCCTCTCTGGGAAATCATGTCAGGTATAATCATCTGAAGCACTCTTGCAACCAGTCACCATTACATAGCTCAGATTTGTGCTTCAGCTTTAAAATTACACAAGTTCATTCCTTAAAATGCAGGATGGTTGTCTTTTGTTGTAAGTTAGATATATGGGATCTGTCATCAGTCTTCATACAGCCTTTGTGAGCTTGCATTATTTACAGAATCATTTTCAGGCCCGTAAAAAAAGTCAGTAACTTAATTTTAAGTTACTTCACCCTTGCTTTAACCGTGCATTATGTATCACTCTGTTATCCCTTATGCTTTCAACATGCTTCTTTCCTTAAACCCTTGGTGTCCAGCTCACTTGGAATGCAACAACTGTAAGCCAGGAACCATCATCCTGTGCCATCAGCCCACAACAGAGCATCTCTGATCTTGTAGGGGTCTCTACCTGTTTAAACTGTAAGACATTACTCAGCATCATTATCATCCTGCTCATCAACATCATGAACAAAAGTCCATGTAATACAGAGCTGCACAGTGGGACACTTAAAACTTTTCATCTTTATTTATATATGCATCAGTGCAATCATTGCCTGTTTTCTCAGGTTCTGTATAATCAGCTGATCATCTTTTTTCTGTTTCAGACTGCTTAACACGAAATTAGGTATGAAGAGCACTGAATTTATTTGCCATTGCAGTGATTTGGAAGTGATTCAGTAAAGAATTTCTACTCCTGGTATACACATACATATGGGCTTGAAATCTGCTTCCAGGGCCCTCCTTATCACCCAGGCAAGGAGTACGATTAATACACATGTGCTTCTTAAATGGTTGCTGCACTCTGCTGGTCAGTCTTGATAGAAACTTTGCATTTATTTGGAGCATAATGCAGTAAAGAATAGAGTATGCAACACCAGTTCTTCCCCATATATATTACTCGGAGCCATTTAATTTTCTGTAGAATGAAAATTTACTGTGAGGTTGTGAGGCTAAGTCTGTGGATCCAGCTGAGAAGGTAGATTTTCCATGTTTGATGGCAACATAAAAAGTGCCACAATAAGCAATATTTCAGATAGAGCACTGTACTTTCATCTATCCAGGAAGAAGTCACCAGGTTCACAGATAAGTGAATGGCAGGAGAGCCACACATTTGATAGACGACTGTTTGGCATAACAAATAGCAGCCAGCAGCATGGACATGCAGGAGAGAACTGTCCCCTGTTTATACGTTTTGAAGAGATGGAAGCTTTGTAAGAGGAATAAAAAGTGAAAAAAACCCAAACACTTCGTTTCCCCAAATAAATGCTATCTTAAAATCTCCCACATTAGGCTTTCCCACAATTCTTTAAGTAATATTTGGATGTTTGGAAATTACTCCTCCTAGTTGATTCTATTCCTACTTCTTCCTTTCTGTTACAGTTCAAACTAGGGAATGCCACACTGGACATCTGTCTCTCTGTTTTTCATAGAAAAAGCTACATATGGCTGATGCCGAGTTTTATCAATAGCTGACACAACATAATCAATTAATACCTCATGGGTCTAGAGGCTCCTGCAGAGTTGAAAATGTTTGCTGCTACACATGCTGTGGAGCTCCTTGCCTCCAATTAGAATTCATGCTGAAGAAAAGTTTGAGTATGATAGGTCAGCAGTGGCTTTTCCTCAAGACACTTCAAAATGCTGAGAAGATGCAAGACTATATAAGTAAACTAATTTATCAATACTGTGTGGCCTTACACAGCAGTACTACACATCTGTGGTCCACTATCTACACTACTGGGTAGAATAGAATAGAATAGAATAGAATAGAGTAGAGTAGAGTAAGAATAGAATAGAATAGAATAGAGTAGAGTAGAGTAAGAATAGAATAGAGTAGAGTAGAGTAAGAATAGAATAGAATAGAATAGAATAGAATAGAATAGAATAGAATAGAATAGAATAGAATAGAATAGAATAGAATAGAATAGAATAGAATAGAATAGAATAGAATTAACCAGGTTGGAAAAGACCTTTGAGACCATCAAGTCCAACCTATCACCCAACATCATCTAATCAACTGAACCATGGCATGAAGCACCTCATCCAGTCTCCTCTTAAACACCTCCAGTGATGGTGAGATTGGCCAGGCAGAAAGGGTCCTGGGGGTGCTGGTTTATAGTAGGCTGAACATGAGCCAGCAGTGTGCCCAAGTGGCCAAGAAGGACAATGGCATCCTGGCCTGCATCAGGAATAGTGTGGCCAGCAGGAGCAAGGAGGTCTTTCTGCCCTGTGCTCAGCACTGGTTAGGCCACAGCCTGAGTCCTGTGTCCAGTTCTGGGCCGCTCAGTTTAGGAAAGATGTTGAGATGCTGGAAGCTGTCCAGAGAAGGGCAACAAAGCTGGGGAAGGGTCGAGAGCGCAGCCCTGTGAGGAGAGGCTGAGGGAGCTGGGGTTGCTTAGCCTGGAGAAGAGGAGGCTCTTCTTGCTCTCTACAACTCCCTGAAGGGAGGTTGTAGCCAGGAGGGGGTTGGTCTCTTCTCCCAGGCACCCAGCACCAGAACAAGAGGACACAGTCTCAAGCTGTGACAGGGGAGGTTTTGGCTGGGTGTTAGGAAGAAGTTCTTCAAAGAAAGAGAATTGGCCATTGGAATGTGCTGCCCCAGTGATGGAGTCACCATCACTGGAGGTGTTTAGGAAGAGCCTGAATGAGGCACTTGGTGCCATGGTTTAGTTGATTAGGTGGTGTTGGGTGATAGGTTGAACTTGATGATCTCAAAGGTTTTTTCCAACATGGTCTATCCTATCCTATCCTATCCTATCCTATCCTATCCTATCCTATCCTATTCCAAAATGGCCTCACAGTGTTCCAGGGGAAGAGTAGATTGGGCCTTAGAAAAAAATTCTTCATGGAAAGAATGGTCAGGTGTGGCAATAAGTTGTTCAGGGAGGTTGTAGACTCACTGTCCTTGGAAGTGTTCAAGAATTCTGTGGATGTGGCAGTTTAGAACATAGATTAGTGGCCACAATGGTGTAAGGTTGACAGTTCGACTCCATGATTTTACAGGTCTTTCCTGACTGAAAGAATTCTATGATTCTATAAAATGTAGATTTTCAAACAATAAAGGTGCTTCTTATTTCTGTTGGACTTTACAACATCTCATTTACTTCCCAGATATGACAATTCAGAATCATACTTGTTTACAATGACAGATTAATGTCAGCCTTGAAAGTATTTCCTAACAGATAGTTTTATAGGCAAGGAAAATATTTTTGATGGATAAACAGGATCATAGGAGGCAAAGTTCTATAGTTAGAAATTGGTTTTTCACTGGGGTATTGTTTTGATCCATAACCTTGGGATGCCCCGTTTTCTGATTCACATTATCTAAGAGCTGTGATCAGTATTTCACAACTCCTTCCTTTGGGTGCCAGTTTAGATAAAAGTCTCAGAAAGACCAGCATTCACCTTATCTCTTTTTACCTGAAGTGCACAGAATGGTTTTTGGATCTTAAATTTCTCCTGCTCTGAAAAGTTGTTTGGAAATAGGCATATTATTACAAAACAGAAATTTACAAGTTGCTGGAAGTTTTTTGCCTTTTATGGTGAGGAAACAACTTGGATAAATATACAGTTTTCTGACTCAGGCACTACATGATGAATAAGAAGAGGATAAGACAGGACAGGAGATAACAGGAATCATATGGATGTCAAGAAGTTTGCTGGCTTCCCAGTGGCATAGCCACTTTCATCTCACACCTATTAATCCTTCATAAGCCTCAAAAAACCTGAGTTTATTAAACATGTTGAAGTGAAACCGCTCATGGATTTTAAGTAAGATTGTGATTCAGTTCAGCCTTTTCATGAAGCAATGAAAAATGTAAACACCTTGCCATGTCTGTGCAGAAAATTTGCGAAGAAATAGCGTTTGCTACTCCCTGGAAAAACAGAAATCAAAGATTAGCGTTTCATTCTGCTCACAATTACATAAATGATGGACTTCTATAATTTAGAAAACTTTTGAAGTAAGCTGTCTGATCGGCTTACAAGGCCAAAGGTGAAATTTGTCATTGTTTTAATACTAAATATTCATTTAAACTAAAATTCCCATTGGATTTGTACTTCATTATTGATACAATCCTTATCAATGCTAGGACACTGCAGGAGTTAGCTTTTCTTGACTTATTTATGTACTCTAAATATAGCAGTCATGCATCAAATTAGAAGTACATTTATAAATAATTTATAGGGGATGAATAATGGATTCTTAGATGTCTTAATAAATGACTAATCAATCGTTATAGAATCCACAGGTCAGAGGTTACTTCTAAACATGGCAAATAAACCACATGAATAATAGGCTGTCCAGAAACCATCATCCTAGAAGGTGCTTATAACTATATAGATAACCATTTATATCCATAATATGCACTTAACTAGACTTGATGAATAATACAAGAAGAAACAAAATGTAAGCCAGAGACATCTATTGTGTATGCTCCTGCAAACAATTAATCCTATTTTTCAAGCAGTTCTGAAGCTGGGAAAAAACAAAGAGAGCTTGAATATTGTCAATGAACATAGCGATAGTGTCCCCTCAAAATTATGTTCTTGTTTTTCAGCTTATTTGTGGAAGGCACTGTCAATTTACAAATCTTTTTATAAGCAGTTCTTAGTATAAAATTAACATGACAGGTGACAGCTTATTTTTGCATGGTTACTACTCAGGATTCTTTGGAGATCCACCTATATCTGTAAATAAGGAAGGTAGATTTCCTCATCAATATTTTCTTATGCTATATGAAATACTGTTTTGCATATATAGCTTGCAAATGCACAGACATGGTAATTATGGTCAACATGAAAGACTGCAGAGAATCAAAAACTTCTAACAGGATGCTGTAGGGTTACAGCCAGGCCAAATACTTTGATGGTACCTAAATATCTAACCATCATCTTACATGATGATCATATAGAATACTATGATTATCAGTATTTTCTGTCCAACAGAGAAAAGAACAATATTATAGTCTCCAATGAGCTTCCAAATCATGTCCCTGAATGGCAAGTCATGTATATTGCATAATGTTGATTAACTCTTCTTAAAGGGCTTGTATGGAAAAATGGACATAGGAAGCAAAGTACACTGCTTTTAACAAAAGGCAAACTTTACAATTATAGTTCATTGATAACTTTTTCTTCCTAAAATAATAAAATTTCTATTTAAGTAAAATACTTTGATCATATTTTTAACAAGATGACGTAATTAATTAATTGCCTAGTCTTCTTTTAGTTTTTCTTAACCCCCAAGCTCTTTCTGAGAGCCTTTAAAAGTTAAGAAGTCTTTTAAGACTGCTTCAGCAAATTAAATAATCCAAAGGAAAAACTTGAAAGTCAACTGAATGTGTCAGCTAAACAGTTTAAGCTCTCCAGCTTCAGTCTCCATAGGCAGCAATTACATTTTGAAGGAAAATGTTTTACAATTGTAATTACACATAATAGGAAGAATATATTTTTCCCTTTATCCTACTCCCATGGTGAGTCAATTTAATTTTTAAATACAAGGGACATAATTGATTTTAGCCCTAGATTAGTACTGAAAATGATCTATATGTGCTTTCACTAATGGAACATGAGAATTGGCATTCCTCAGGGACCATAACCCAACACCATTCATGGCAACAATTATTAGACTCTGACAGGTTAGCTACTAGGAACAGGGGGGCATAGAATACCCTGCTGATTAACAATCTAGTGAAATAATTAATGTTATGCTCTTCTCATTTAATTATGGATTATTCACAAATATATTATTATTAGAGACCGCAAAAGGAAGTGGCTGTGCAGAGTTTTGACTTCATCTGTGGTGCTCAGAAGGCCTTTTGCAAAGCTTTAAGGATCAAATTATTTTGCTTGGAAAAGACTTTCTGATTTGTTTCTGACATTTAACAAATGGGCAACTTTTACAATTTCACTATGGCCTGATCCAACATGTTCGGAAATAGGAAGTTATACACTGATTTCAGTGGTATCATACCAGGATTAAATGTATAAGTCTGTACTACGATTTTAAAGCTACTTGTTCTTTATATATATTGTAGTAATGGGTGAACAATCAGCAACAATGCACCTTGTACAGTTTCATCCTGTGTGCCATAATAGTTTATAGCAATCAAGATATGTCCTTTTGCAGGCTGATATAAGAAACAAGAATAAGGAAAAGCCTATAGACTCCAAGTGCATTTTTTTTTTCAAGCCACAATAACTCGAATCATTTTGGATTGCAAATAGTTCACTTCTAATAAAATGAACATGAATGGGGAAACACTCATAACACTAGGGAAATGCCAGCCACTGTAGTTGCTGACCAGCCAGATCATTGATGGGTAATTTGACCCACCTTTAATTTCAAGTGACTTACACACACATGGACATATGGACTTAATTACCTTGCTTTAATAATGAAAATATGATTATTTCTCCGAATATTTGTTTGTTTGTTGAAAAACAGGATCTCACAAATCTTATATGAGTTGCTGTTTTGCTAGTTTCCAGTTGAACAATTCCTGGGCTTCAGGTTTATTTTATGCTCTTCACCCAGTTTGCACTAAGATTTAGATATGACAGGGTTAGTGAGTTAAAACTAGCCCACTTTCAAGCACAGGAGTTGAGATTCACACTTACTGTTAAAACTTGGTATTTGCAGTGACATGCAATTATGCAGATCTTCGATTCTCTCTGCCATCCAAGAAATAAGACATAAAACTCTGAAGAATATCCACTGAAACATTTCTAAGTAAGTTGTATGTTCAGAATATTCTTGTAATTCTTGTGACATGTCCTTGATGCAATACAGATTTTGGTGTAGACAAATTCAAGTAGAGTCCTGCTGACTTCAGGCTAGACAGGAACTTAACATTTTGTTACACATGAAACTTGTATTCTATATCCCAAATCCTTTTCCTGTGTATTCTCTTTTTTTTGGGGTGGTGGTGGTGGTAGTGTTTGTTTGGTTTTGTTTTTTTGGTTTTTGTGGGTTTTTTGTTTGTTTGTTTGTTTGGGGTTTTTGTTTAGTTTTATTTTGTTTTGGTTTGGTTTCTTGTGCTTGCTGTTACTGCTTCACTCCTTAACAGAGTTTTAACATCACAAAACCATAGAATGATTTGGATTGGAAGCAACCTCCAAAGATCGTCTAGTCCACCCCACTCTTCAGTGAGTAAGGACATCTGCCATTAGATCAGGTTGCCCAGAGCCCTGTTGAACCTGGCCTTGAATATCTCCAAGGATGGAGTGAAAGGATTACAGCAGAGGAACCTCCTATCTACAAAGCTTTCAGCTACAAATCCTTTGGGAGCAAATCCTGCCTCAGCAATGAGCTGCAGACACCAACAGAAAGTGAAACAGTGCTCCTGCAGCTTCCATGTGGTCAATGCCATTTTGGTTTGTCTTGGTCTTAACGTGTGCCACGAGGTATCAGGATCAGTGAGTAATTACAATATCTGATTTTTATAAGCATCTATTGCAGGTCTGTTGCCTTAGGGAATTCTGGAGTTCCCCCCCTTCGTGGGCAATTGTCGGCTTCATTGCCAATGTTCCCTCTCTTTGCAGTTTAAAGTGCTGTTTGTTGTTTCTAGATTTTTGTACATATTGCTTAAATTGTTACTTGTTCCTGCTGGTGAGGGATCAGTTCTATGACCCAACATCTTGAACCTGTAAATAGGTTTTATTTAATATTTTTCATGGGATTTTTTATGATTAATAAAATTATTAATTTTTATTAATCGTTTTGCTTATTGAATATTAAAATAATGTTTTTATTGACTATATCAACATGACATATGAGAACCAGTGTCAAAGATGTCCCTGCTCATCTCAAGGTAGTTGGACTAGAAGGCCTTTAATGGTCCCTTCCCACCCAATCCATTCTATGGTTTATGAACAATACAGCAAGTACCGTCCTTCAGAAGCTTTCTACATTATTAACAAGAACATAGATGTGAAGTGTAATGTGTTGGTGAAAAGACAAATAAAACTGCATCACACCAAAGATGGTGTCTAGGAACCATCAAGTCCTCAAGTGAAAAGCCCGTAAGCACAGGCAGATACGTTGTAAGCATGTCTTGTGGTGTTTGGCAATCCCAAAAGGGTTTAGACAGCATTTGCATCCAGCAATGCTTTGTAATATCTTTGATGACTTTACACCTTTACATGTGTAATTTTTGGTGTCATTTCTAATTAAGATCACTCTCCACCATAGAGTTAATAAAAGAAAGATGAAAAATATAATCCAGTCTGGTTGGGAATACCAAAAAAAAAAAAGAAAAAGTTACTGAAGGAACTAACTCTGAAGGTACCTTGGGAAACAGCCCTTAAAAACAAAGGGGTCCATCAGGGCTGCACCTACTTCAAGAAAGAACTCTTGAAAGCTCAGAACAGGCTGTGCCAATGTGCTGGAAGATGAGCCCCGGGGCAGACAGTCTGGAAGGGCAATGAGCTCCAGGGTGAATTAAGGGGAAAAAAGGGAAGGTGTCATCTTTGGAAGGAAGGAGAGGTTTGGAATGTTTAAGGATGTTGCTAGGTCATTCAGGAAGAAAATGAGACAGGCAAATGTCCATTTAGAGCTTAGACTGGCCTCTACTGTGAAGGACAAAAAAAATCCTCATACAAATATATTAATGGCAAGAGGAGGGAAAGGACAACCTCCACTCCTTGACAGGGAGGGGAGTATAGTAACTAAGGATGAGGATGAGGAAAAGGCAGAGGTACTTAACACCTTCTTTGACTCAATTTTCAATAGCAGGATAGGTTGCCTGCAGGACAAGAGGCCTCCTGAGCTGACAAATGGAGGCAGGGAGCAGGATAGTTCCTCAGTGATCCAGGAGGAAGGAGTTAGTGACCTCCTCAGCCACTTGGATCCCCACAAGTTCATGGGACTGGAGAGGATCCATCCTAGGGTGCTGAAAGAGCTGGCAGATGAGCTGCCAAGCTGCTCTCCATCATTTTCCACCAGTCCTGGCTCACTGGAGAGGTCCCAGATGATAGGAACCTGGCCAGCATGGTGCCCATACACAAGAAGGGCTGGTTGGATGAGCCAGGGAATTCCAGGCCTGTCAGCCTGACCTCAGTGCCAGGCAAGATTATGGAACAGGTCATCTTGAGTGCAATCACACAGCACTTCCAGGATGGCCAAGGGATCAGGCCCAGCCAGCATGGATTTAGGAAGGGCAGGTCCTGCCTGACCAACCTGATCTCCTTCTATGATCAGGTGACCCGCCTGGTGGATGCAGGGCAGGCTGTGGGTGTAGTCTACCTGGATATCAGCAAGGCCTTTGACACTGTCCCCCACAGCAAACTCCTGGCCAAGCTGTCAGCCCATGGCTTGGATGGGAGCACACTGCATTGGGTTAGGAACTGGCTGGAGGGCTGATCCCAGAGAGTGGTGGTGAAAGGTGCCACATCCAGCTGGTGGCCAGTCACTAGTGGTGTGCCCCAAGGATCAGTGCTGGGCCCCATGCTCTTTAACATCTTTATTGATGATCTGGTTGAGGGCATTGAGTCCATCATCAGCAAATTTGCAGATGACACCAATCTGGGGTCAGGAGTTGATAAGTTAGAGGGTAGGAGAGCTCTGCTGAGGGACCTTGCCAGGCTGGACAGATGGGCAGAGTCCAAGGGCATGAGACTGAACACATCCAAGTGCCACGTTCTATAACTGGCCACATCAACCCCATGCAGTGCTATAGGCTGGGGTCATAGTGGCTGGAGAGCAGCCAGGCAGAAAGGGACCTGGGGGTAATTGGTGATAATAGGCTTAACATGAGCCAGCAGTGTGCCCAGGTGGCCAAGAAGGCCAAAGACATCCTGGCCTGGATCAGGAACAGTGTGGCCAGCAGGAGCAGGGAAGTCATTGTACCCATGTACTCAGTGCTGGTTAGGCCACACCTTGAGTCCTGTGTCCAGTTCTGGGACCCTCAGTTTAGGAAAGATGTTGAGCTGCAGGAAGCTTTCCAGAGTAGGGCAACAAAGTTGGTAAGGGGTTTGGAACACAAGCCCTATGAGGAGAGACTGAGGGAGCTGGGGTTGCTTAGCCTGGAGAAAAGGAGACTCAGGGGTGACCTTATTGCTCTCTACAACTACCTGAAGGGAGGTTGTAGACAGGTGGGGGTTGGTCTCTTCTCTCTAGCAACCAGCACCAGAACAAGAGGACACAGTCTCAAGCTGTGCCAGGTGAAGTTTAGGCTTGAGGTGAGGAGAAAGTTCTTCCCAGAATGAGCAATTTGCCATTGGAATGTGCTGCCCTGGGAGGTGGTGGAGTTACCATCCCTGGAGATGTTTAGGAAGAGCCTGGACGAGGGACTTGGTGCCATGGTTTAATTGATTAGGTGGTGTTGGATGATAGGTTAGACTCGATGATCTCAAAGGTCTTTTCCAACCTGGTTAATTCTATTCTATTCTATTCTATTCTATTCTATTCTATTCTATTCTATTCTAACAGATCAACTCCTGCCCCCAGCTTGGTGTCATCTGCATATTTACTGATGATGGACTCAATCCCCTTGTCCAAATTTTCAATAAAGGTATTGAACATGAGTGGGCTCAACACTGATTCCTCCGGTGAGTGGTGCTGTCGATCTGCCAAGGGGACATGATGTCATTGAGAGGTACCTGGACAATCTGGAGAGTTGGACACTGGTTAACCTCATGAGGTTCAACAAGAGCAAGTGCAGGGTTCTGTATCTGGGCTTGAACAATTCCCACTATCAATACAGACTGGGGGATGAGGTGTTAGACTGCATCCCTGTGGAAAAGGAGTTGGGGGTGCTGATGGATGAGAAGCTGGGCATTGTGTGTGCTTGCAGCCTAGAAGGCAAATCACATCCTGGGCTGTACCAAAAGATGTGTTGCCAGCAGATCTAGAGAGGTGTTTCTGCCACTTTGCTTTGGTGAGACCTCACCCAGAATACTGAGTCCAGCACTGGATCCCTCAATACAGGAGGGACATGGACCTGATGGAGCAGGTCCAGAGGAGGGCCACAAACATGATCAGAGGGTTGAAGCAGCTCTGCTATGAGGACAGGCTGAGGGAGCTGGGGTTGTTCAGCCTGGGGAAGAGGAGGCTCCAGGGAGACTTAATAGTGGCCTTCCAGTACCTGAAGAGGGCCTACGAGAAAAATGGAGAGAGTCTGTTTACAAAGGCCTGCAGTGATAGGACGAAGGGCAATAGCTTCAAACAAAAATCCTGATGGATGGGTGCTTGATAGTGCTGGGTCAGCATGGTGTTACAATTCCCTCCACTTATAAGCCAGTCGGTTCGAGGTGCTAGATATTAGAAAGCACTTCCTCATAGAAAGAGTGGTTAGGCACTGGAATGGACTGTCCAGGGAGGTGGTGGAGTCGCTGTGACTGGAAGTCTTTAAGGAAAGTTTGGATGTGGCACTTGGTGGCATGGTTTAGCTGATATCATGGTGTTAGGTCATAGATTGGACTTGATGATCTCAGAGGTCTTTTCCAGCCTCAATAATACTGCGATTCTGTTATTCTGTTACTCCCCTCCCTAAGCCATACAGCAATCTGTTGGAAAAGTACAGATTGAAAAGGCAGCATACCAGAGCATTAAGGTGCCTCCTTTAGGGCACCTGGCTCCTGCCCCACTCCATTCTCTGGGGGCAATAAAGGCAATTTCCTTCTGCAGTAGGCTAGAGTGTTGAGGTGCACCCTTGTGACACCTGGCTACTTCTCCCCTGTTATTGCTTCAGATGGTCCTTCTATGGCCTGGCACGCCTTTACTTAGATCATGGCCTGTAGCTAAGATATCAGGACCTCAATACCCAGTAACTTTTGAGCATGTGCTCAAAACAGAAAAATATCAGAACTCCAAACATTTATCAAGTCCTGGAAATGCTCAGAGCAGAGTGTTGCAAAAATCCATTTAGGTGAAATGGAAAACTATCCGACAAAAGTCAGTTATCTTGGACCATACAAATCAAACACGAGACTTTCAGCTCTCTTGGATCACAGCAGGAGCTGCCCTTCAGGACTATCTGCTAGCAAAGTCAACACAATCCTCGGTGAGACCACCTCCACAAGCGTCAAGTGTCACCTACTGAGAAATGCTGCTGCATTTTAGTTACTTTAAACTCAAGTTGTCCCTTTCATCCCTGCCAAAGTAAAAATATTCATGTAGCCTGTGGTCTGAGTAACTCAGTCTTACAGATTTTTAGCTTGAGAAACTTCAGAATTTCCAAGACAGTCTCTTCCACTGTTTTGTTATCTTAATCGAAAAAAAAAAAAATTCTTAACTCCCACTTTAACATTTTCTTGATGAATTTTTCTTTTCCATTACCTGTCAAAAACATCAAGAACAGGTTGTTTTCTCTTCCTTGGCAGCACCCTGTTACAGATGCAGAGACTTTTATCAGCATCACTCCCAGGCTATCTTCTCTAGACTAAACAAACTCAATTCACTCAATCTTTCAGCTTAGGTCATTTTGCTAGACCTCTTTTGATCTCTCTTCTCATTTATCTTTTCTGAATTCACTATACCTAGACCATACTTTTCTTGAAATTCTGTTTTCAAAACCATTTCAAATATTGGAGTGATGTCATAAGAGTTTGGAGGCAACAGAAAACACTCTATCACTAAGCACTAATAATGTGGGGTTTGATCACTACAAACAATGGTTATAACATGCAAAATGTTTAATCTAACCCAGGAAAAACAAGTTATATCTTGCCAAAAAAGCAAGGCCAATCAGTTCTTTTAAAGGTATAAATTAGTTTAACTCTACTAACTAGAAATAAAAATCAAGTCCATCTACTAAATGAATCTATTTTGTTTGGTTTTTTTAATTCAACAACCACACAACAATGTGCACAATTGCACTGTGGCAGTAAGGAGACAGCTATTTAAATAGCCATCCTTCAAATGCTCAAAAGCAAGATCAGTGAGACTTACTTCTTGTCATTGCTTTTGTGTTTTCTCTAAAGGTGTTGTAGAGTAGGAGAAAATATTTTCACACAGTTGCTTGTCACTTTCATGTTCTGTAACAAATCTGCCTGCTTAATGACTGGTAAGTCATTTGTTTTTCTCTGTTACTTGTCCTAGCATTTTGGGAGGCAAGAACTCCAAGAGATAAGACATGTGGTTAAATTACTATATCTTAACTATTACCTCACATAAACTGAGCCAATACCAATATCCATACTCTTATGCTGCAAGAGAGAAGTTTTACCATGTAAGGGAATGGGTTAAACCCAGCTGAAGAATGTTAAACTTACTGATGTAAAGCCTGCATGGGAGATGATACTGCTGCTTGGGTGACAAATTTAAATTATAGAGTGCAGAGCTCTTAAACTGAAACAACTTTATCAAAAGTCTGAGACAAAATTATTTCTTGAAGTTATTCTTCCTCAGTGTTTTTGATGGTTCACAGGAAATAGCAAATCATGATTGTAGACCAATTAGCCCAGGATGTGTTTGCCTTCTGGGCTGCAAGTACAAGTGTCCAGATTCTCATCCATCAACACCCTTAAGTACTTTTCTACAGGGCTGCCTTCTGTCACCTCATCCCCCAGACTGTATAGATAGTGAGGATTACTCTGGCCCAGGTACAGAACCCTGCACTTGCTCTTATTGAACCTCATGAGGTTCACCTGGGCCCAACTCTCCAGCTTGTCCAGGTCCCTCTCAATGACATCTTGTCCCTCTGGCAGATTGACAGCACCACTATGCTTGGTGTTATCTGCAAACTTGCTGATGGTGAACTTGATCTCACTGCCTATGTCACTGCCTATTAAACAGTACAGGTCCCAGTACAGACCCCTGAGGGATACCACTTGTCACTACTCTCCATCTGGACTTCAAGCCATTGAGCAGCACCCTCTGGATGCAATCATCCAGCCAATTCCTTATTCATTGAACAGTCCACCCATCAAATCCATACCTCTCCAACTTTGTGAGCAGGATGTTTTTGGCTCCATGTCAAAGTCCTTGCAGAAGTCCAACTAGATATTGTCCATAGGTTATCCCTTATCCACTGACAAAGCCACTTTAAAATAGAAACCTGCTATGTTGGTCAGGCAGGATTTCACAGTATCACAGTACATTAGAGGTTGGAAGGAAGCTCAAGAGATCATTGAGTCATGCACAGCAATGCATCCATGTGGGTTTTGAAAGTCTCCAGAGAAGGAGACTCCAGTGCCTCCCTGGGCATCCTGTTCCAGTGCTCCATCACCCTCACTGCAAAGAACTTTCTCCTCATGTTGAGGTGAAATCTTCTATGTCCAAGCTTGAACCCATTGTTTCTTGTCTTATTATTGCCCATCACCAAAAAGAGCTTGGCCCCCTCCACTTGACATCCACCCCTCAGATATTTACAGACATTGATCAGATCTCCTCTCAGTCTTCTCTTCTCAAGACTAAACAGTCCCAGGGACCTCTGTCTCTCTTCGTAAGGGAGACAATCAAATCCACTCATCATCCTCATGGCTTTATTTTGGATTCTCTCTAGTAGGTCTCTCGTCTTTCTTTAGCTGGGGATCCCAAAACTGGATGCAGTATTCTGGGTATGGTCTCACCAGTGCAGAGTAGAGAGGTAGAAGAACTTTTCTGGACCTGCTGGACACACTTTTCTTGATGCATTCCAGGATAGCATTGGCTCTCTTGGCCACAAGGGCACATTGCTGTTTCATGGAGAACTTGCTGTCTACCAGCACTCCAAGGTCTTTCTCCATGGAGCTGCTTTCCAGCAGGGCAGCCCCTAACCTGTACTGGGGCCTGCTGTTATTCCTTGACAGTTGTAGGACCCTGCACTTGTCCTAGCTGAACTTCACGACACTTGCCTGCACCCAGCTCTCAGCCTATCCAGATCTCATTGAATGGCTACACAGCCTGACAGGTGTCAGCAACCCCCCCAGTTTTGTATCACCAGTGAACTTAGTGAAGATACTCTCCATCCCCTCATCCAGGTCATTGATAAAGATATTGAACAAAACTGGACCTAGTACTGATCCCTGGGGAACACCACTGGCCACAGGCCTCCAAGTTGACTCTGTGCCACTGAGGATGACCCTCTGAACTCCGTTGTCAAGCCATTTGCAGTCCACCTCACAGACCAGCCATCTAGGTCACATTTCCTAATCTTTTCTATGAGAATGTTATGGGAGAAAGTATCAAAATCTTTACTGAAGTCAAGGCTTATGATATCCACTACACTTCTCTCATCTCTCCATTGATCATAATTTCATAGAAGGCTGTCAGATTAGTCAGGCAGGATCTGCCCTTGGTAAATCCATGTTGGTTACTCCCGATAAGCCTCTTGTCTTCCAATAACATATGATTAATGACTTACAAGATGGAATTTTTGTGATGAATTTTTAGGATTTAAAAAATTATAGAAAGAAAGGAAAAATCACCATGCCTACATTGTCCTGCTCTAGCCTAACAAAGTGAGAGACCAGAAAGGAGTTGTATTTGGAGAATATTCTTTTTCCAAGAGCTTTTTATAGTGAATTCTAGTTTAACATAATATTATCTTGCTCATGGACTAGTGTGATCACTATTTCAGCACTGTATGTGACTTACAAGAAAGCCAACCTGCATTTATTAAAAAAAAAAAAAAAAGAAATCCCTTTTCAACTGGATGTTACTATGGCAGCACTGACAGCAAACCAGTGGAGCGGAGATTAGTGATAATCCTCGAGCAGACCATTGCAGTTGCAGTTACATGTAAGCAGTAGGAATCAAACTTTCTGCTATAAGCCTATGATCTTTTGAAGATACAGCTGCGCTGTAAAGGGTACACTTTGCCTCAGGAACTCTGAGACAGCTTCCAGGCAAGGTCTGCTGAGATTTATCTGTGCAAATTACAGCAGAAATAGCGAAGGTATACAAAGGGATTTGGAGAGTCTAGAAATATCATAGAATCATAGAATCAATAAGGTTGGAAGAGACCTCAAGTCCAACCTGTCACCCAACACCTCATGACTACTAAACCATGGCACCAAGTGCCACATCCAATCCCCTCCTGAGCACCTCCAGGGATGGTGACTCCACCACCTTCCTGGGTAGTCCATTCCAACACCTAACTCTCTCTGTGAAGAACTTTCTCCTCACCTCGAGCCTAAACTTCCCCTGGCACAGCTTGAGACTGTGTCCTCTTATTCTGGTACTGGTTGCCTAGGAGAAGAGACCAATCCCCTCCTGGCTGCAACCTCCTTTCATGCAGTTGTAGACAGCAATAAGGTCTCCCCTGAGCCTCTTCTTCTCCAGGCAGGAAACAGTGAAATGAGATTCAGTCTGGAACACTTGAAAAAAACCAAACATCATCATTTAATGCCTCTAGAGAGGTAATCTGAAACAAACATTCAGTAAATGGAAGATGCGATATTTAGGTGGCAATAACAGCGAAGGAAACCTGTGGGGTGACAATGAGCCATGTCTCTGTTGCCAAAATGTAGGCAAAGGGAGCAACAGAAACTGTACACGAGCTTTCGGGGAATCCTGCAAGGAAACAACACATCATGGTCCAGGGAGGATGTACATCTTTTGTGTCAGCCACACAGGAAATATAAAGATCCAAAGACGCTGTTATAATAAAAAGAATGAAGAGAAATTGTTGTTTTCAACAAAAGTGATTGAAAAGCAGAAAGTGACAGGGAGAGAACAGCCTGATAAGACAATCAAGAAGCACAAAGGGGACTAACAATTTCTTGCACAATGTGGAAAGTTATTGATACTGTGAAAGGATAATTATTAAAGATAATCCATGGGGGCTAGGCAAGAGAAACAGAGGAAATTAAGCAGGAGAAAAAAATAGACTGAATTAAGTAATTAGAAGTTCTTAATAGAGAAGTCTATTAGACAAAGAAATATTCTCCTAAGAGACATGGCTGTAAGCTTTTTAGTGCAGGCCCCATGACTGCTTATATATTTTCACTGCACCTACCACAGCTGGGATCCCAATCCTTATTTGATGCTGTGGGTTCTACTGCAATAGAAATAACAAACAGCAATAATTATATGCTGTGGTACATCCGCAGGGGACTGAGGTGAAGGCACCATATGCTCAGATTATATTCCAGATACAGGAAAACTTGTCCCAACATGTTTGGGCACAGCCACCCTTCCACTCTCCTTTCCAGAGTGGGTATTCATCTTACCACAGTATCACAGTACCACCAAGGTTGGAAGAGACCCCAAAGATCATCGAGTCCAACCTGTCTCCACAGACCTCATGACTAGACCATGTCTCAAGTGCCACATCCAATCTCCTCTTGAACACCTCCAGGGATGGTGACTCCACCACCTCCTTGGGCAGACATTCCAATGACGAACGACTCGCTCAGTGAAGAACTTTCTCCTCACTTCGAGTATAAACCTCCCTTGGTGCAGCTTGAGACTGTGTCCCCTTGTTCTGGTGCTGGTTGCCTGGGAGAAGAGACCAACCCCTTCCTGGCTACAACCACCTTTCAGGTAGTTGTAGAGGGCAATGAGGTCACCCTTGATCCTTCTCTTCTCCAGGCTAAATCATCCCAGCTCCCTCAGCCTCTCCTCATAGGGCTTGTGCTCAAGGCCTCCCACCAGCCTTGTTGCCCTTCTCTGGACATGTTCAAGTGTCTCAATGTCCTTCTTAAATTGAGGGGCCCAGAACTGGGCACAGTTCTCAAGGTGCAGCCTAACCAATGCAGAGTACAGGGGCACAATGACCTCCCTACTCCTGCTGGCCACACTATTCCTAATACAGGCCAGGATGCCATTGGCCCTCTTGGCCACCTGGGCACACTGCTGGCTCATGTTTAGGCGGGTGTCAATCAGCACCCCCAGGTCCCTCTCTCTTTGGCAGCTCTCCAGCCACTCTAACCCCAGCCTGTAGCTCTGCATGGGGTTGCCGTGGCCAAAGTGCAGCACCCGGCACTTGGACTTGTTGAATGCTGTCCTATTGGACTCCACCCATCTGTCCAGTCAGTCAAGGTCCCTCTGCAGAGCCTTTCTACCCTCCAGCTCAACCCAGAGCTGAGGGAACAAAGGCCCAGGGCACCAGCCAGGTGGAATAAGCAACCCCAACTTGCATTCTAAGGAGTAAACAAATAACATATAATAACAATAATTCCTTCAAAAAATCACTGTTGACTCAGTCTGGGGTGGAACATAAGCAGGTAGGTGTCCAGGTATGTGGCTGCAGAGAGAGCTGGAGCCTGGCCCTTGAGATGCAGGGGAGTGGGGACAACTCCTGCATTAGATGTGAGCAGATTGACTGTCTGCTTAACCTGGTGGCCAAACTGAAGGACAAGGTTTCTAAACTTAGTGCTGTAAGGGAATATAGAAGGGAGATGAACCAGAGTAAGCAGGCTCTGCAGGCGCCCCAAGCAGAGGCTGGTTATCCAAAAAGCAGTGGGGAATGGACGCAGATTCCTCTCGAAAGATGCAAAGTAAAACCTCCTTGTGTCCCCTCACATTCCCCACTGCCCTTGGAAAACAGGTATGGGGCACTGGAGGTCAAGGGCGAGGTGATTCTGATGCCAGAGCACACACCATCTGGGGTTTTCCCTGAGGCTAAACAGCCTAAGGTTAAACAGCCCAAGGCAAAGCAGCCTAAGGTTAAACAGCCTTCCCCTGGCATCAGGACCTGCTCCCTCAAAAAAACCTAGGAGGGTAATTGTTATTGGTAATTCCCTCCTGAGGGGAAGAAAGGGCCCCATGTGTCAGCCAGACCCTTCTCATAGGGAAGTTTGTTGCCTCCCGGGACCTCAATTTAGAGATGTTACCAGAAGGCTGCCTAGCTTGGTGCAGCCCCCTGACTACTATCCCTTACTAGTTATGCAGTTAGGGAATGATGATGTTGTAACCAGAACTCCCAGGGCTATAAAAAATGACTTCAGGGTCCTGGGAGATCTGGTTGAGGGGTCAGGTGCTCAAATAATTTTTTCCTCAATACCCTTAGTTGCAGGAGGGAATACCATAGGGAGCAGGTCAGCAGCTATAGTTAACAAGTGGCTTAGAGGCTGGTGCAGTCAAAAAAATTTTGGTTTTTTTGATCTTGGAGAACTTTCTACTGCACCAGGTCATCTGGCAACAGATGGAGTACATCTGTCCCAGAGGAGGGGAAAAGTCACAATATACGAGAATGGCCTATCCCCCAAAGGTAAAAAGATTCCTGGAAGGGAATTGGCAGGTCCAGGTGTCATTGACAGGGCTTTAAACTAGATTCAAAGGGGGAAGGGGCTGAAACCAGTCCCCCCAGGCAGGAGTCTGAGGGTGAGAAGCTAGAGCCAGGGGTGAAACCAGCAGCCCAACTGCAGTGCATGTACACTAATGCACGAAGTATGGGCAACAAACAAGAGGAGCTGGAAGCCTTGTTGCAGCAGGAAAGTTATGAGGTAGTTGCCATCACAGAGACGTGGTGGGATGACTCACATGACTGGAGCACTGCAATTGATGGCTACAGGCTTTTCAGGAGAGACAGGCAAGGAAGAAGGGGTGGAGGGGTAGCCCTGTACATCAGGGAGGCACTAGATGCCATTGAGATGGAGATCAGGGACGATCGAGTCGAGTGCTTATGGGTGAGAATTAGAGGAAAGGTGAACAGGGCTGACATCCTGGTTGGAGTTTGTTATAGACCACCCTACCAGGAGGAAGGTGTTGATGAAGCATTCTATAGGCAGCTTAAGGCTGTCTCAAGATCGCCTGGCCTTGTTCTCATGGGTGACTTCAACCTGCCTGACATCTGCTGGGATCTCAACACAGCGGAGAGGAGACAGTCTAGGAGGTTCTTAGAGTGCATGGAGGACAGCTTCTTATCCCAGGTGCTGAGTGAGCCTACCAGGGGTAAGGCTATGCTTGACCTCCTCTTCACCAACAGGGAAGGGCTGGTGGGTGATGTGGTGGTCGGAGGCTGTTTAGGGGCCAGCGACCACGAGATAATTGAATTTTCAGTACTCAGTCAAGCTAAGAGTGGCAGCAAGAAGACCTCCACTCTGAACTTCTGGAAGGCAGACTTCAGGTTACTCAAGGATTGAACTCAGAAGGTTCCTTGTGATAAAGCCGTTAGAAACAGAGGGGTCCAGGACGGTTGGACCTGCTTCAAGGAAGAACTCTTGAAGGAGCAGGAATAGGCTGAGCCAATGTGCCGGAAGATGAGCCGCCGGGGCAGACGGCCAGCCAGGATGGGTAAAGAACTAAGGGAAAAAAAAAGAGGGTGTATCATCTTTGGAAGAAAGGTGAGGCAACCCATGAAAAGTTTAAGGATGTTGCTAGGTCTTGTAGGAAGAAACTTAGGGAGGCGAAAGCACATTTGGAGCTTAGACTGGCCTCTGCTGTGAAGGGCAACAAAAAGTCCTTCTATAAATATATTAATAGCAAGGGGAGGGCAAGGACAACCTCCACTCCTTGGTGGACATGGAGGGGAATGTAATGAAAAGGATGAAGAAAAGGCAGAGTTACTTAACACCATCTTTGCCTCAATTTTTACCAGCAGGACAGAGTGTCTTCCAGACAGCTGGCCTGCAGAGCTGGCAGAAGGAGTCAGGGAGCTGCATAGTTTTCCTCTGCTCCAGAATGGGGTAGTTGGTGATCTGCTCAGCTGCTTGGATCCCCACAAGTTCATGGGAACAGATGGGATCCATCCTAGGGTGCTGAGATTGCTGGCAGATGAGCTGGCCAAGCCTCTCTCCATCATTTTTTGGCAGTCCTGGCTCACTAGAGAGGTCCCAGAAGACTGGAAGCTGGCCAACGTTGTGCCCATCCAGAGGAAGGGCCGGTTGGATGAGTCAGGGAATTCCACACCTGTCAGCCTGACCTCAGTGCCAGGCAAGATAATGGAACAGGTCTTCTTGAGTGCAATCACACAGAACTTAGAGGCTGGCCAAGGGATCCAGCCCAGCCAGCATGGATTTAGGAAGGGATGTGGGGCAGGCTGTGGATGTAATCTGCCTGGACTTCAGCAAGGCCTTTGACACTGTCCCCCACAGCAAACTCCTGGCCAAGCTGTCAGCCCATGGCTTGGATGGGAGCACACTGCATTGGGTTAGGAACTGGCTGGAGGGCCGAGCCCAGAGAGTGGTGGTGAATGGTGCCACATCCAGCTGGCAGCCAGTCACTAGTGGTGTGCCCCAGGGATCAGTGCTGGGCCCCATGCTCTTTAATATCTTTATTGATGATCTGGTTGAGGGTATTGAGTCCATCATCAGTAAATTTGCAGATGACACCAAGCTGGGGTCAGGAGTTGATAAGTTAGAGGGTAGGAGAGCTCTGCAGTGGGACCTCAACAGGCTGGACAGATGGGCAGAGTCCAAGGGCAGGAGTTTAAACACATCTAAGTGCCATTTTCTGCAACTGGCCACAACAACCCCAGGCAGTGTTACAGGCTGGGGTTGGAGTGGCTGGAGAGTGGCCAGGCAGAAAGGGACCTAGATGTACTTGAGGATAGTAGGCTGAACATGAGCCTGCAGTGTGCCCAGGTGGCCAAGAAGGCCAATGGCATCCTGGCCTGGATCAGGAACAGTGTGGCCAGCAGGAGCAGGGAAGTCATTGTACCCATGTACTCAGTGCTGGTTAGGCCACATCCTGAGTCCTGTGTCTAATTCTGGGCCCCTCAGTTTAGGAAGGATGTTGACTTGCTGGAGCATGTCCAGAGAAGGGCAACAAAGTTGGTAAGGGGTTTAGAACACAAGCCCTATGAGGAGAGACTGAGGGAGCTGGGGTTGCTTAGCCTGGAGAAAAGGAGACTCAGGGGTGACCTTATTGCTCTCTACAACTACCTGAAGGGAGGTTGTAGACAGGTGGGGGTTGGTCTCTTCTCCCAGGCAACCAGCACCAGAAGAAGAGGGCACAGTCTCAAGCTGCACCAGGAGAGGTTTAGGCTGGTTTAGGAGGAGACTTGATAGGGTACTTGATTATATGGTGTAGTTGATTGGTTGTTGCTGGATGATAGGTTGGACACGATGATCTTGAAGATCTCTTCTAACCTGGTTTATTCTATTCTACACGCAACCATTGAATGGGATGCTCATGCTACTGCCAAGTAAGGGCATAATTCTAGCTTCACACTTTCTGTAGGCTATAGCTGGTTGTTTACAAGATTGCCCGTTAGTTAAAGCCTGCCTTGAGAAACTTTTAATTATTATCCCAACTTGCAGATGAGTCACTCCTCTTTGCCTGAGCTTGTAAGCTCGCTGCTTTTATGCTTAAGCCTTTGGTGCTAAGCTCCACAGCCATTGCTAGTAAGTGTTCTCAGCCCATATGCAAGCAAACTAGTAGCCTCTGCAATATGGGTAGAAGCCAGCAAGCAGGAAGGGCCTTTTGAGCCTCAGTTTACCAAAGTAATCTGCAAAGGAGCATCCACTGTTGAAGCTGAAGGTACAGAAGCCAGAGCTGTACAGCCAGCCCCACCAGTTGGAAGAAGAGCCTGAAGTGTCTTAGAGAGGACTGCCTAACCCTGCCATTCACGGGAGAGTGGGGAGCCACCATTTGTGCCTACTCTGCATCCCTGTAAACCCTAGTGTAGTTTAAAGTCAGGATCCGTGAGAGAGAGCCCTGCCAGCTCCTTTGAGCTAAGCAATGGGAAGCCACTGCTCCACACAGCCACACTCCTTCCTTGGAGCTGCTACCGTGAGCCCTGAAGCCCATCACTGTGTGAGGGCCAACTCCAGGCCCACCTGCCATGACATGGGATTGGTGACATCCAAGCTGCCCACCAGACACTGTTGCTCTGTTCTGCAGGGCAGGCCCTCTCTTCAAGGGCTGACCTGGTCCCACAGGACCAATCCCATGCAGGGATCAGTCTCCCCCAGAAGCTCAGCTGCAGCTACACTGAAGGAACTGTCCAAGCCCTGCTAAGGGAGCCTGCCAACTGGCAAAGGTCTACGTGCATCCCCCCTGCTGCTGTGGGGGGACAAGACTGCCCCCACTGTCACCGTCTGACGGGAAGCCCCACTGCAGGCCCACCAGCAGCTTCCAATCACAGCCTCAGCACCAGGAGCCCCCTGCCACCATGGCCAGAATTGACCATCCCAGGAGCCAGCCCCAGCATAAGCCAGGCAGGTAGCAGCCTGCCGTGGCCTAGCAACTAACCTCACTACAAACAAGACACAGTGTTTCTTTCACATGTGCAGCTCCCACTAACATTAAGTTCAAAGCCTCCCACATCTAGATCATGTTACATTCCTAGCTTAAGCCTCTTACATACATTGTGAACTTTCCCTGTATATAGTTAAGGTTAGCTGCAAGCATCTTGTCAAGTTGCCATCTGGTGGACAAGTGGCAGAATTGCACCCTTTGTTCTTTAATAAAAGATCAATTCTGTAAATATTCTAATTGGGGTCAAGCTGTACATATGAAACCACCCATGGGCTATATCTCACAATTGTGCACTAGAATCTGTGTATAAAATAGTGCTTAATTGGATATTAATGTTTTTAATAAAAAATAAATCTCATCATTCAATTTTAATAATTCTTAATTAATAACTTCATCCCAGGAACATGTACCGAGGATGAATCCTAATCTTAGTTATATTCTTTTGAGGTCAGTGAGATTATTTGCATTCAAGCTAGAGGTGTTAAGAGGATTATTTAGCCTTCTTCATCTGCAAAAGTACAATGGGTGTGGTTTCTCCTCCTAAATCCACCTAGCTATTATTTGTTGTAGTCATGCAGGCTAGAAATTGTCAAGCTATCCAGGGGGAATGTTTCATGTCCAAGGAACTCAAATATATTAGGGTAGACTAGCAGATGTGCATAGCCAGGGACAGGAATGCCAGTGGGTGTTTCTTCAGAGCAACAAAATTAGCTAGATGCTGCAAAGCAAATTCCATTCTTTTAGGACTAGTGTTTGGGAACTGAGAATGTCATAATTTCTCCCCTGTCACTTGCATTCCAAGTAAGTTTTTTATCAGTGTCTGATTCTGATTCTCCAATAGACAGTAGTGAATTTAAAGGGCAGATCCTAAGATAAATTATGCCAATCTTACATAAACAGGGACACTGGAAAACATGCAGACAATACCCCCTGGCAGTGCTGCAGCTTGGGGGTGATGGCTTGGGAGTGGTCCTGTAGGTTACAGGGAGATGATGGTTTTCACTTACAATGACATCATACTTTTCTGTCTAAAGTGCTGAGTGGTTGCCTTGTTTTTCTCTCTGAGCACCATATTTTTGTTCTGATTATTTACTACTACTACTATTACTACTACTACTACTACTCTTTTAATGGCTGAAATCTAAGAAGATCTGGGGCTTGTCAGAAAATTGAGGAATTGAGGAGAAAGCAATTGATGACAGCAGTTCAATGATAATAATTTCATGCCTTGCTTTTCTGGTACTGGGGTGTATTTAGCAAAATGACTGAAGTGATGCCTTTTCAGTCAGATTTATCTCTGACTCTCGTGCATCTGAAAAAGACCCAGCAGTGAGTTTGGCAGGTAAAGCAGAAAACAAGACAGGAACTACCATTATAGAATGCAAAAAGTCAATATGGATGTCAACAGCAAAGGCAGGGGATGCAAGTGTTAAAGAGCTCCAGTTTGAGAAAATGAGGGCACCACATTGTGTATCCCTGGCTAACTGCTAAAGATTCAAGCTCCAGGAGAATGTTGCTTTTCATTATACACTGATTTTTCATCACTGATTTTTCATTATTTTAGACCACAGGACTCTCCAAATTTCTTGTGGATGCTACATAGACCAGAAGCAAATGCTGCCCAATCTTGTGAGGCTTGTGAACATCTAAACTTAATGGTGCTTGTTTTCTCATTTGACAGAACAAAACTACACTTTGTCACTATTTGTGGGGGAAGTCTATTGTCTTCTGAAATCTGGTTTGGTGAAAAAAACGATGTACAAAAAGGAAAGAAGAGTTGTTATGTTGCTTTTCAAGGCTGCAAAATCAGTGGAGTACTGTTACCACTAGTCTTCACTGGTTTTGATAAATCACGAGAAAGTAAGTAAAAAAAAAAGGAACAAGAAACAGGCTATTGTTAATCACTAAAGTCTACAGAGTAGTTACCTGCATCTCATTTAGCTCAATTAATGTTGTAGTACTGAACAGATGTAACTCAGTGACCCGCCTCAGAAGGAGGCAAATTCACAGAGTTCTTTGATTAAACATGATGGGTTTACCATTAATTGCAAACAAGGGCAAAATGTCCCTCTTTGTTCCTGATCAAGAGATAATAGTCTGGCTCCTCGGTTTTCAAATCGGTTGTCACACAACCATAAACAAGTAGTTTATATGGGGGTTTCATCTCTGTACCTGTATGTCACATGGAGACCTTTCCCATGAGGTGTTTCCACTCAGAAACTTTCAAGCTCTAATCTCTGTGCTGAAACCAGCCCTGTTTCAATCATTTCCTCTCTCTGGCTGAGCAAAATAGACACTGTAAAGGTACAATTCATCCACATTTGAGATGTCATTTAGGATGAGGTGAATCATGCTTTTTTGTTTCCATTTACTATAAAGGGAGGCAAGGGTGACTAATTGAAACATAGATGTCTGTAGCACAAACATTTAAAGTTAAGTGAGATGAATCTCACTCTCAGAGCCAGCTCAGGTCTGACAGAAATGGTGACAGCACACTGGCTCCAGCAAAGCTTTGGCTCTTCTGGATCACTACATGAAAGCATATTACTTCAAAAGCTATTTCAGGTGCAGATAGCCACCCCCTTATGATGCTCAGAGTCCAAGCCAATTAGCATGGAGGATACAAGCAGGCCCAGTGATCATCTCTGCATCTTTCTCTTTAGTAAGTAGTTCTGGTGATTTTTTTTATTTTTTTTTTTTTTACAGAAGCAAAACACAGCAGTTTAGGTTTAACAGGACCTTCGTGCTCAAGCATAGTGTAGACCTTGTCGTACCTGCACTGCCTCCATGCTGGTTTCTTCTGGATGTCCTCTTTCCATATTTCTAAAGTAGTGGTGATGCTCTATGTATTTCTGTCAGTCACATTTGCTTATTGAATCTGTGGAGAGCTGATGAAACTGTGCATGTCACAAACAGCTTAGGTTTGGAGATATTAATGTTTTTAATGCCTGTTTTCTGTGTCCGTATTATGTGAAACTGTTACTTAAAGTACTTGCCTCATTAAGCTGAATGGTTTTCTTTTAGGACAACCTGCCTGCTTATGAAGAATTGTCATGGGTAATTCAGTTACAACAGTATATTCCTGTCTGCAGGGAACCCAAGAAAATTTAAAGTAGGTCCCTTGGGTCTGGAGTAAAATTACCGAGATTATGTTGATTAATAGTCATATCCTGTCATATCCATAGACTGGCTAGTAGAACTAAAGACTTGCAAAACATGCTGGAAGTGATCCAATTTGTTTTCCCAATTCTGTGGTTAAGGACCTAATGATTTTCCCATCTTACCTGTACATCATTTAGCTCTGAAAGTGGGTAGGATGATCCCTTAGTGATGCCAGAATGTTACTAAATTTTTTAACAGCAAAACTGACCTCCATTTCCAGAGAACTTCATCTGGTTCCTCAAATTCTCTGTGCCATGATGCCCCATCTCAATCAAGCTTTTGAGGGAACTATGAATTCCACAGCTAAAACTTACAAGAAAAAAATAGAAGAAAAATGAATTAATATGAAATACAGACACCTATCCTCAGCAGCACTAAAGAACACTTTTCAGCACTCACTCTGCAGAGGATTTTTTTCTTCATACTTCCCAAAAAGGTTGCTGCTCCAACAAATAATTCACCCAAAACTTAACACTGAATTTTATATAGGTTTTGGCCTGACAGTACTAAAATCTCACCTGTGTACTTGGTTCTGAAAAATATGGATCATTAACTGTACCATAAACATGTATCCTGGTTTTAATTCAGTCGGCAGCTCAGCTCTAGAAATCCACGCACAACTTTCCAACCTCTACTGCAGCTTTTTCTCCTCCTCCCACCCCTTCAGCTCTGGGTGGGTGTATTGGGTTTGACTGAGCTGGAGTCAATTCTCTCCAGAGCATCTTTCTGTGCTTTGCTTTGCAGTGATGTAGCTGGGTGTTGATATGACATTAGTGTTTTGACTACTGCTGAGTCAAGCACCAAGGCTGTGCTTTTCCAGCATTTTCTCCCCCACAAGCAGGCTGAATGATGGATAAAATCTTGGGACAGGACACCACTGGGACAGCTGACCCAACTGACCAAAGGAGTATTCCATACCATATGACTTCAGCTCAGGTATAAAAGCAAAGTGAAAGAAGGAAATGTGGGGCTATTTGTTGATGGCATCAGTCATTCAGAGCAACTGCTATGTGTGTTGGAGTTCTGCTTCCTGGGAAGGGACTGAACATCATCTGCTGATGGGATGTAGAGGATATCCTTTTTGCTCTTGCTTCTGCTCATGGCCTTTATTTTTGATTTTCATCCTATTAAATTACTTCTATCTTGACTCAGGAGCCTTTTGTCACATTCTCTCCTCTCCCCTGTTCACCTAAGAGGAGGAGTGATAGAGTGGCTGTGGTGGGCATCTGTCCTTAGCCAGGACCAAACCGCCACAGTGGGCAACAAGCAAAAGAACCCAGGAGACAGGGTTGTGGTAAGGAAGATTTACCAATGCAGGGATATCAGGTAACACAGATACTGGCATATCACACAGTATCACAGTATAACCAAGGTTGGAAGAGACCCTGAGGATCAAGTCCAACCTGTCCCAACAGACCTCACAACTAGACCATGGCACCAAGTGCCATGCCCAATCTCCTCTTGAACACCTCCAGGGACGGTGACTCCGCCACCTCCCTGGGTAGCCCATTCCAATGACGAATGACTCGCTCAGTAAAGAACTTTTTCCTCACCTCGAGTCTAAACCTAAGTCTAAACAGCTTGAGACTGTGTCCCCTTGTTCTGGTGCTGGTTGCCTGGGAGAAGAGACCAACCCCTTCCTGTCTACAACCACCTTTCAGGTAGTTGTAGAGGGCAATGAGGTCACCCCTGATCCTTCTCTTCTCCAGGCTAAACAATCCCAGCTCCCTCAGCCTCTCTTCATAGGGCTTGTGCTCAAGGCCTCTCACCAGCCTTGTTGCCCTTCTCTGGACACGTTCAAGTGTCTCAATGTCCTTCTTAAACTGAGGGGCCCAGAACTGGACGCAGGACTCAAGGTGTGGCCTAACCAGTGCAGAGCACAGGGGCAAAATGACCTTCCTGCTATGTGGCAGCAGGGTAACAGACAAAAAGCGAACCACATACACCTGTGAATCAAAGCATAAAAAAGGCTGTTCCTCACCTGGAAGTGGGGAAAATTAGCAAAAACCAGAAACAGGAAACTGTACAAGCTATAGAATTCCAAATCTCCAGACAACCTTTTTTGTTTTGTAGCAAGCATGACGTCACCATGATGTTGCATGATGTTTGCCTTCCCAGCTTTCACTGCACTGCTGCAGGGGTTGGGGTATGGGAGAGTAGCCCTCCCAATTCCTTCTAGTGCGGCTAGCCAGCTAAAACAAATACATTAAAAAATACAGAATTGCTAAAAGCTAACACAAACAATGTCTCACTTTTTCTGAGAGTTTTGTATGAATTTGTTGCTGAAAAGCCCAAACCTACAATCTCTCCAATCTGGAAAACACATCATCCACTGACAGATTGACTATGGACAAGGAAAGAACTAAAACATATGCTTAACTTCATCCATCCATCACAGAAACAAAGCTAAATAATCCGGTGATAGTAACTCAGTAGCTACCAAGTTTTGATGTATTTATTCTCACCATCACAAAGTTGAAAATGCTATTTATTATCCCTGTTTTACAGGAGGGAGCTTGAACACATTTAGAATAAGTTTTGAATTCCTACAGTGTTCAGTTCTTTTGTGGATCTGATGCTACAGATTTGCCTGGTACAATGAAGCACAATACAGAGTGAACCAAATTGCTCTCTGCTGAGCCTCCTTGTAAGCAGAGTTTATTAGTGTGGGTATAGCACCATCCTGATGTTGTGAAGCTGCTTCTAGCCCTAAGCTTCTCCATCACACAGTATTGTGTTCTTTCATGGGCTTGGAGAGTGCTGTGCTCTGTTAAGCAGTGTAAATTTAAATATATTTGCACTGGTCACCCATCAGTTCCCTCACATACAGCAAGACTGAATCCAGTTTTAGCAAGACTGATACTACTATCCTAATGGATGACTACTTGTTTCTAAGGAGCTGGATAAATAGTTCTTTAGGCTTTTCAGGCTTACTTATGCATTTGCTTAGAGACAAGCATGTTTTTAGATGCTTCCCTAGAATAGGGCCTGAGACTTTACTACATATAGGGATTCCTGAGAAACAGAAAAATATACTTGCTGAATTTCAGGACCAATGACATTCTGAATGTCTCTTTGAAAAACAATAACAAGCACACAAATAAACAACCTCCCCCAAACCAAACCAACAAACAAAAGAAACCCCACAACAAAACAAAATCCAAAAAACTACAGGGGAAAAAAATTCCATTTTTTTTGTCTTTCTTTAAAAATTGTGAATAACTCTAGACAGGGATTCTAGAAAACCATTTCAAATGAGAACAAAACATTAGACTGGAGTCAAACTTCACATTGCAGTCCTTCCTAATCAACAATGGACTAGAGCATCAGTGAACTAACTTTTCCATTAGGTAACAGCCAAAAGAATGCCGCAGTCTTATATTGTCTCTGTGTTCCAATGTCCTCATTTTCTCCAACTGCTAATTTAAAATGCTTTTCACTGTTGCAAGGAGCATAGTTAACTGCTAAAGAATGATTTTATTGCCCTAAAACAGTAATACATTTGCATTCATTACTATGAGTCTTAAAACCTATTACAGTTATAAAAGAGAGGGTAACAACATGAAGGGTTTGAAGGGCAGTAGATAATAGCCTGAAAAAGGCTCTGAAATGCCTGAAGATTCAGACATAAAATAGGAATGATAAACAAGTTCATCATTTGTTAGTGATGGTTATGCTAGAGGGAACATTTTTTATATATTTTTTTTCTTTTTAAAGTTTTATGGAGAATGTATTTCAGTCCTAAGATGGACATAAATTAAACATGTTTCATCTGGTTGTTCAGTTAAGAAATAGCAAGAAATAATGAGCTGTATAGTGGTAAAGCTGTTAAGCCAGTGTGAAAGGACTCTATAGAGCAATCTATGAGGTAAAAAAAAGAGAAAGGTCCAGTTTGCATAGCCATTTACTCCTCACACCTTTGTGCTTAGCTCAGCTCCATATAACCTTAAAGTAGAGACAATCCTATCTTAATAGTTCAGCAATTATAAAGGAAAAATTTAAGTGTAATATGAAAAGACAAAGAGATTCTGTGAATTAAAATTAGACTTCCAAATCCTTTCTGACAGGCTTTAGTTCAGTTTTTCAGTGCCTAATTTTTAAGGTCTGCTCAACTCTTACTCTTAAATGATCTGTTTTAAGTTAGAGCTGCTCATCTCCAGAAATCAAGTCAGTGAGAGTATATGGCCTATTGATGAGCTTGTTTTTAAAGACAGTGTTTCCTTTGCAGCACCTTGGCATGGATTGGGGATTTTCAGATCATGTTTGATGCTGAATATAGTCAGACACAGATAACTCTTCCCTGCTCAGAATTTTTAAAATTTATTTTTCCCCCTCAAATATTGTCTGGTTCTTTTGTTTTAGCAATAACCTCTTGCCAAAGCTTGGGATTTCCACACAAACTATTTAAAACATTAAAAAAGCTACAAAGAGCAGTTCGCAGATACTTGCAGTGCAAATTAGACATCTTTATTGCCCTCTTTACTAACTCCAGTGTGAGTGGTTGGATTCTGCTCATTTCACACTCTCTACCACTTGAGATTTTGTCATACATTGAGTTTTAACCTGCTGCTGTTCATACCATCCTGTCTCATGCAGCTTCAAAATGGAAATGTTGGCTGGAGCGAAGTATTATTGGGCTTGAAGTTCAGATTGCAACATGAGAGGCTTCCTGTTCCACTTGCTGCTTTTTGGGTTCTGTGTTTTTGGGTGCTGGATCTCTTCCACTGGGATTGGTGAGGGATGGGAGAGTAGCTCCTTTGCTTGGGTTTGTAGCTTGCTGGCTTTCTGCTGTGCTCTTTGTGCAAATTGGCTAAGGTAATTGTGTGTTATCTCACGTATATTAAACTCTTGGCTTATTTCAACTCTCTATCTCAACTCAGACATCTGGTGTTGTTTTTCTCTTGTTTCTGTTTTGGTTTTGTTTGGTTTGGTTTGGGCTTTTTTGTGTGTGTTACTTCCACTTCCATGTTGTAGGGAAAAGACTGTGCAAAACTAGTACACATTTTAAACTATTTAAGCTATTTCCCTAAACAATAATTTTAGGACAGCATAATATTGCTTCTCAGATGGTTACAGCTCTGAAATCTATCATCAACTCCTTACATATTCCAAGGTTTTGAAACTGTAGACACTCAGCAAACTCCAGCCTTTCTGATCCACTTTGGAAAAAAATGAAAAGCTTACAGAGCAACTCTTCCTGAAGGTTCTCTGTAAAGATTGGTATAGGTCTTTTGACTGATCCATCTTGAATGATACATTATTCCATCATTAGATACCTAAATAGAACTACATGATCCCCAGGGATCAGTGCTGGGCCCCATCCTCTTTAATATCTTCATTGATGATCTGGATGAGGGGATTGAGACAGTCATCAGCAAATTTGCAGATGACACCAAGTTAGGAGCAGATGTTGGTCAGTGAGAGGATAGAAGGGCTCTGCAGAGGGACCTCGACTGCCTGGATAGATGGGTGGAGTCCAGTGGGATGGCATTCAACAAGTCCAAGTGCTGGGTGCTGCAATGGCAACCCTATGCAGAGCTACAGGCTGGGGTTAGAGTGGCTGGAGAGCTCCCAAACAGAGAGGGACCTGGGGGTAGATTGACAGCTGCCTAAACATGAGCCAGCAGTGTGTCCAGGTGGCCAAGAAGACCAATGGCATCCTGGCCTGCATTAGGAATAGTGTGGCCAACAGGAGCAGGGAAGTCATTGTGCCCTTGTACTCTGCATTGGTTAGGCCACACCTTGAGTCCTGTGTCCAGTTCTGGGCCCCTCAGTTTAAGAAGGACATTGAGACACTTGAATGTGTCCAGAGAAGGGCAACAAGGCTAGGGAGTGGCCTTGAGCACAAGCCCTATGAGGAGAGGCTGAGGGAGCTGTGGTTGCTTAGCCTGGAGAAGAGGAGGCTCAGGGGAGACCTTAGTGCTGTCTGCAACTCCCTGAAATGAGTTTGTAGCCAGGTGTGGGTTGGTCTCTTCTCCCTAGCTACCATCACCAGAACAAGAGGACACAGTCTCAAGTTGTGCCAGGGGAGGTTTAGGCTCAAGGTGAGGAAAGCATAATTGGGCCTTGGAATGTTCTGCCCAGGGAGGTGGTGCAGTCACCATCACTGGAGGTGTTCAAAAAATGATTGGATGTGGCACTTGGAGCCATGGTTTAAGTGTCATGAGGTGTTAGGTATTAGATAATAGGTTGGACTTTATCTCTGAGGTCTTTTCCAACCTGGTTGATTCTATGATTCTGATTCATATCCAGCTTTTCATCCACCTATCCTGCCATGTCCTTCTCTACAGGACTCTCCTGTAGGACTCTCCTACTCTACAGGACTCACAATCTCTTCATCCTAAACCTGGATTGATAATAAAGGTTTCCCCAACACATGTGAAGGATCTTGCACTTGGTCTTGTTGAACTCGGCTTGCTTTCATCTGCACACCTGCTGGGGGTTCATGCGATACCAGTTGTCATTAAACAGCACTGGTCCCAGTATGCACCACTGAAATACACCACTTGGCACCAATCTCCATCTGCATACTGAGCCATTGACCTTCCGGATACAACCATCCAACCAATTCATTATCCACTGTACAGTCCATCCACCAAATCCATAACTTTCTAATTTAGACAGAAGGATGTTGTGGGGAACCATGTCAAAGGCATTACAGAAGTCCATATAGATGACATCCATAGCTCTTCTCTTGTCTACTGATGCAGTCACTCCATCACAGAAGACCAATATGTTGGCTAGGTGACTTGCCTTTGGTGAAGTCATGCTGGCTGTCTCAAATCAAGTCCCTGTTCTCCATGTGCTTTTGCATACGTTCTAGGAGGATCTGTTCCACAAGCTTCCCAAGCAGAGATGAGGCTGACAGGCCAGTAGTTCCTGGGAGTCCTCCTTCCTAGTTTATTTATGGATTTACTGTTTCCCTAAATTGAGGACTTGACCCAACTGCCATGATTTTTCAAGTGTCATGGAGAGGGATTTGGCAGCTACATCAGGTAATTTCCTCTGATCTCTGGGATGCATCTCATCAGGTCCTATAAACTTACATATGTTTAGGTTCCTCAGATGGTCATGAATCTGATAATCACTTACAGCAATGTTTTTTTCTCTCCCAGGTTCCTGCCTTGTGGTTCATTACTCAGAAAGTGTAAGGGGAGAGTTTGACAGTGAGGACTGAGGCAAAAATGCTGCTGAGAGCCTCAGCCATTTCCTTGTCTGTTTTTACCAGATTGCTGGTCTTACTCAGTGGCAATGCACATTTTCTTTGACCTCCCTTTTGGCTCCAATATACCTGTAAAAGCTTATTTTATTATTCCTTGCATCCCTTGTCAAGTTCAGCTTCAGCCATACTTTGGCCTTCCTGATCCTGGCAATCTTGAGGACACAGGTTTCCATTGTGGATGTTTCTGCTACTGTTTCCAAAGCAAACTCAGGCACATTTTTCTAAAACACTCAGTAGAATACACTCAAGAAGTTCTTTAAAATGTTATCAGGATGCAGAAACCTGCTATATTGTGATTCTGGTTTCATAAACTTCACCACTCACATTATTAGGTCATCAGAGACCCGCTCTGTGAATTTGCAGTTCTGTGATCGGGAATGAGAAAAGGAGGTTATGGAGAACCATCCTCTTCATTTAATGTAACTACCCGTACAGTGAAGGCAGTACTGAATTGTGTTGAAAGAAAAAGGTAGATAAGAGGAAAAACAGAAGAATCAAAAGGGAAAAAAGAAAGAAGGAAAATTAAAAGGAAAGGGGAAAGGAAAGAGAGAAAGAGAAAGCAAAAGAGAAAGAGAGAAAAAGAAATTAATTTGAGTTTCCCAGGTGATTTTTCACTCAGCTGAACTAAAGCCTATGTACCCACCAATCTCCACAATATTTTTGAAGGCCTGGTGGGTTGTTTTACCTGTATAAAAATGTCAAGACTATTTTCAAAACTCATTGACAAGACCACAGTAAGGTAATAAAATAAAGATTAGAAACAAACCAACCCTCATTTTCCATAAAGATAAAGCACAGTTTGTGTAATGATTGTTTTACTGTACAACCACAGATGCTACTGCAGCTCTGTTTTTTTAAAAACCTATGACTGATTTCTTTCTTTTTTTTTTTTTTTATTTTTAACTGAAAATTAGTTTTGTCATTACATAAAATGAAAGAATGAACATCTGCAAATCATGTGCACAGCACTACAGTTGTGTCAGAAGCAGAGATGACCTCAGGTAAGTCTGTGGCTGAACTGTTTGTGTTAGTCTCACTGCAATAATTGTCAGGTTCGAATCACTACATAACTCCTTTAAAAAGACAAAACATAAGATTCAAACATCAGTCAGTTTCTCAAGACAGGGTATCAGAAGCTAAAACATGTGGGAAGTGGTCATGTTATATAATATGGTTGTACCGAGGTTAGTACTGACTCTGCCAGTTCATAAATTCAAGGCAAGTGTCTATTTCCATAAGGCCCAAGCAGACAGACAGTGCTAAGGATGCAAACATTCCACCACCACATGCAGTAGTGACTGTGTTAGCATTTTAACAAATTGAGCTACTTCACTGGCCTATTTATCAGCTCAAGCTATTTAGAAATGTTGCTACCATATGTTGTCCATTGAAATTAATGCTAAACACTGCATTTATAAATGGTAATTTATGACTCATAAAACTCTCTGCTATTAGAGTCATTCTGCCACTGTGAATAGAATTGATAGCAGTTTCTGCACTTCATATTTTGTTTTTTTCACTCCATTTCAGGGATATTGTTGATATTAAAGCTTTAGTGCCTCATAGAGGACGTTATTTAAAAGACTGCATGTATCAGAGAAAGGTTATTTTTGTATGTTATACACCCATTAAATTGCTTCAGCTTCTGAGTAAATTTGTAGGGCTAAATATTCAAAGAAGGCCTCTAGAGTATGCAAAATGATCAAACATTTCAGATATTAAAAAGTATTTTGAGACACAAATAAGTAAACAAAAGACTTCTCTGTTTCTGTCCTCCTCTATGTTCTGGCAAAACCTTTTGCCAGTCTGTATGTATCTCAGTGTCACACTCAAACTTACATCCTCTTAAATCCCTCTCACGACTAAATGCAAATGTTCAGGCAAATTTGCCTAAAGAGTTTCACTGCTTCTTAGTCTTGGAATTACTTTTTGATCAAAATTCCTGATTGGATCTTTTAAATATACTTTACCAAAATGTTAGTTATGCACTCCAATGTAAAATCTACTTTCTAATGAGAAATATCCCCATAGCGAGTCTTCTCAAAAACTCTGAATTGAACAGAAAGGTCATTTTTATCCAGTAGGCTGACTGCTAGTTCCAAAGTGACTTTTAGGAATAAAGTTTCCGAGCGGCACTCAAAAATGGAAATAATGGTGTGCTGTTTTTTAACCCAAAAGTGTGGTGAACAATTTTCCACCATCCAAAATACCTTATAAGTCAGTTCACTTTGTGTATCTAGTGACCACGAGATAATTGAATTTTCAGTGTTCGGTCAAGCTAAGAGGGGCAGCAAGAAGACCTCCACTCTGGACTTCTGGAGGGCAGAATTCAGGCTACTCAAGGAATTAACTCAGAAGGTTCCTTGGGAAACAGCCCTTAAAAACAAAGGAGTCCAGGAGAGCTGGGCCTGCTTTAAGGAAGAACTCTTGAAGGTGCAGGAACAGGCTGTGCCAGGGGAGGTTTAGACTTGAAGTGAGGAGAAAGTTCTTCAAGGAGCGAGTCATTTGTCATTGGAATGTACTGCCCAGGGTGGTGGTGTAGTCACTGTCCCTGGAGGTGTTCAAGAGGAGACTGGACGTGGCACTTGGTGCCATGGTCTAGTCATGAGGTCTGTGGAGACAGGTTGGACTCGATGATCCTTGGGGACTCTTCCAACCTTAGTTATACTGTGATACTGTGATACTGTAATGTGCTGGAAAATGAGCCGCCGGTGCAGACAGCCAGCCTGGATGGGCAATGAACTTCTAAAAGGACTAAGGGAAAAAAAGAGGGTGTATCATCTTTGGAAGAAAGGTGAGGCAACCCATGAAAAGTTTAAGGATGTTGCTAGGTCTTGTAGGAAGAAACTTAGGGAGGCAAAAGAGCATTTGGAGCTTAGACTGGCCTCTGATGTGAAGGACAACAAAAAGTCCTTCTACAAATACATTAATAGCAAGAGGAAGGGCAAGGACAACCTCCACTCCTTGGTGGACACAGAGAGGAACGTTGTAACAAAGGATGAGGAGAAGGCAGAGGTACTTAACACCTTCTTTGCCTCAATTTTTACTAGCAGGACAGAATGTCTTCCAGACAGCTGGCCTGCAGAGCTGGCAGAAGGAGTCAGGGAGCTGCATAGTTTTCCTCTGCTCCAGAATGGGGTAGTTGGTGATCTGGTCAGCTGCTTGGATCCCCACAAGTCCATGGGACCAGATGGGATCCATCCTAGGGAGCTGAGATCGCTGGCAGATGAGCTGGCCAAGCCGCTCTCCATCATTTTTCGGCAGTCCTGGCTCACTAGAGAGATCCCAGAAGACTGGAAGCTGGCCAACCTGGTACCCATCCAGAGGAAGGGCTGGCTGGATGAGCCAGAGAATTCCAGGCGTGTCAGCCTGACCTCAGTGCCAGGCAAGATTATGGAAGAGGTCATCTTGAGTGCAATCACACAGCACTTAGAGGATGGCCAAGGGATCAGGCCCAGCCAGCATGGATTTAGGAAGGGCAGGTCCTGCCTGACCTACCTGATCTCCTTCTATGATCAGGTGACTGCCTGATGCATGTAAGGACGCCTGTGGATGTAGTCTGCCTGGACCTCAGCAAGGCCTTTGACACCGTTCCCCACAGCAAACTCCTGGCCAAGCTGTCAGCCCATGGCTTGGATGGGAGCACACTGCATTGGGTTAGGAACTGGCTGGAGGGCCGAGCCCAGAGAGTGGTGGTGAATGGTGCCACATCCAGCTGGCAGCCAGTCACTAGTGGTGTGCCCCAGGGATTGGTGCTGGACTTCATGCTCTTTAACATCTTTATTGATGATCTGGATTAGGGCATTGAGTCCATCATCAGTAAATTTGCAGATGACACCAAGCTGGGGGCAGGAGTTGATCTGCTGGAGGATAGAGAGGCTCTGCAGAGGGACCTCGACAGGCTGGACAGATGGGCAGAGTCCAATGGCATGAGATTGAACACATCCAAGTGCCAGGTTCTGCACATTGGCCACAACAACCCCAGGCAGGGCTACAGGCTGAGGTCAGAGTGGCTGGACATCAGCCAGGTAGAGAGGGACCTGGGGGTGCTGGTCAACGGTAGGCTGAACATGAGCCTGCAGTGTGCCCAGGCAGCCAAGAGGGCCAATGGCATCCTGGCCTACATCAGGAACTGTGTGGCCAGCAGGAGCAGGAAGGTCATTGTGCCCCTGCAAACTGCACTGGTTAGGCCACACCTCGAGTACTGTGTCCAGTTCTGGGCTCCTCAGTTTAGGAAGGAGGTTGACTTGCTGGAGCGTGTCCAGAGAAGGGCAAAAGGTTGGTGAGGGGTTTGGAACACAAGTCCTATGAGGAGAGACTGAGGAAGCTAGGGTTGCTTAGCCTGGAGTAGAGGAGACTCAGGGGTGACCTTCTTGCTCTCTACAACTACCTGAAGGGGAGTTGTAGACAGGCAGAGGTTGGTCTCGCCTCCCAGGCAGCCAGTACCAGAACAAGAGGACACAGTCTCAGTCTGCACCAGGGAAGGTTTAGGCTGGGTTTAGGAGGAAGTTTTACATAGTGAGAGTGATTGCCCATTGGAATTGCTGCTCGAGGATGTGGTGGGATTGCCATCGCTGGGGGTGTTCAGGAGAAGACTTGACAGGATGCTTGGTTGCATGGTTTAGTTGATTAGGTGATGTTGGTTGATAGGTTGGACAAGATGATCTTGAAGGTCTCTTCCAACCTGGTTTATTCTATTCTATTCTATTCTATTCTATTCTATTCTATTCTATTCTATTCTATTCTATTCTATTCTATTCTATCTTGGACATGTTGTGTATCTCCGCATGGAACCCAGTTTGGTGTGATATGCAAATTTACTTAGGAAGTATTTGATTCCCCTGCTCAGATCATTGATAAAGATATTAAAGAGAAACAACCCCAAAACTGAGTCCTGAGAAACACTACAAGTGACCAAATGCCAACTCTACTTATATCCATTCATTACCAGTCTGTAGCTTCATCCATCCTGCCAGTTTTTAACCTGTCAGATTTTATCTAGATTGTGAATCTGCCAAGATAGCTTAGACCAAATAATCTTTGATGTCTCTTCCAACCTGGTAGTATAATAGAACAGAACAGAACAGAACAGAACAGAACAGAACAGAATAGAATAGAATAGAATTAACCAGGTTGGAAAAGACCTTCAAGATCACCGTATCGCAGTATCACAGTATAACTAAGGTTGGAAGAGACCTCAAGGATCATCGAGTCCAACCTGTCACCACAGACCTCATGACTAGACCATGGCACCAAGTGCCACGTCCAGTCTCCTCTTGAACACCTCCAGGGACAGTGACTACACCACCACCCTGGGCAGTACATTCCAATGACAAATGACTCGCTCCTTGAAGAACTTTCTCCTCACATCAAGTCTAAACTTCCCCTGTGCAGCTTGAGACTTTGTCCCCTTGTTCTGATACTGGTTGCCTGGGAGAAGAGAACCAACCCCTTCCTGGCTGCAACCACCTTTCAGGTAGTTGTAGAGGGCAATGTGGTCACCCCTGAGTCTCCTCTTCTCCAGGCTAAACAATCCCAGCTCCCTCAGCCTCTCACCAGCCTTGTTGCCTTTCTCTGGACATGTTCAAGTGTCTCAATGTCCTTCTTAAACTGAGGGGCCCAGAACTGGACACAGTACTCAAGGTGCAGCCTAACCAATGCAGAGTACAGGGGCACAATGACCTTCTTACTCCTGCTGGCCACACTCTTCCTAATGCAGGCCAGGATGCCATTGGCCTTCTTGGCCACCTGGGCACACTGCTGGCTCATGTTTAGGTGGCACCCCCAGGTCTCTCTCTGTGTGGGAGCTCTCCAGCCACTCTGACCCCAGCCTGTAGCACTGCATGGGATTGTTGTGACCAAAGTGCAGCACCTGGCACTTGGACTTGTTGAATGCTATCATATTGGACTCTGCCCATCTCTCCAGCAGGTCAAGGTCCCTCTGTAGAGCCCTTCTACCATCTAACTGATCAGCTCTCGATTGCAGCCAGTGGCACTTCTGCTGCACTGATTGTATTTTTTATTCTTCCAGTCAGTCTGTGGCCAGGAACAGGGATGGTTGCAACTTGCAGCAAAGCTGTCTTCAAAAGATCAGTATTGACCCAGACTGAGGTTGAACATAAGCAGGCAGGTGTGCAGGCAACTGGCTGCAGAGAGTGCTGGAGCCTGGCACTTGAAATGCAGGGCAGTGTAGACAACACCTGCATTAGATGTGAGCAGATCAACTATCTGCTTAACCTAGTGGCTAAACTGAAGGATGAAGTTACTAGACTTAGGACTGTTAGGGAATGTAAAAGGGAATTGAACTTGAGTAACCAGGCTCTGCAGGCTGCCCTAGCAGAGGGAGGTGACACAAAAAGCAGCAGGGAATGGATACAGGTCCCTCTTAGGAGATATAAACTAAAACCCTCATGGCTCCCCTCACTGTCCCTGCTGCCCTCATAAAACAAATATGGGGCACTGGAAGTTGAGGGTGAGCTGATTCTGATGGCAGAGGACACACTATCTGAGGTGTTGCCTAAGGCAAAACAGCCTAAGGCAAAACAGCCTGCCTCCAGCATCAAGACTTATTCCCTGAAAAAAAGAGTAAGGTAAGTGTTATTGGTGATTCCCTCCTGAGGGGAATAGAGGGCCACATATGTCAGCTGGATCCTTCCCACAGGGAAATCTGCTGCCTCCCTGGAGCCTGGGTCAGGGATTTTACCAGAAGGCTGTGTAGACTGGTACAGTCCTCTGCTTACTATGCCTTAAGAGTTATGCAGTTAGGGAATGATGATGCTGCAACCAGAGGTCCCAAGGCAATCAAAAAGGTCTTCAAGACCTTCGATGAGCCTGGGACCAGACCTCTCAGCCTGACCTCAGTGCCAGGCAAGGTTATGGAACAGGTCATCTTGAGTGCAATCACACAACACTTACAGGATGGCCAAGGGATCAGGCCCAGCCACCATGGATTTAGGAAGGGCAGATCCTACCTCACCAACTTGATCTCCTTCAATGCTCAGGTGTCTGCTTGGTGGATGTGGGGCAGGCTGTGGATGTAGTCTGCCTGGACCTCAGCAAGGCCTTTGACACTGTCCCCAACAGCAAATTCCTGGCCAAACTGTCAGCCCCTGGCTTGGACAGCAGCACTCTGAGCTGGGTTAGGAACTGGCTGGAGGACTGAGCCCAGAGAGTGGTGGTGAATGGTGCCACACCCAGCTGGCGGACAGTCACTAGTGGTGTGCCCCAGGGATCAGTGCTGGGCCCCATGCTCTTTAACATCTTTATTGATGATCTGGATGAGGACATTGAGTCCATCATCAGTAAATTTGCAGATGACACCAAGCTGGGGGCAAGAATTGATGTGCTGGGTTCTGCCCATTGGCCACAACAGCCCCATGCAGCACTACAGGCTGGGGTCAGAGTGACTGGAGAGCAGCCAGGCAGAAAGGTACCTGGGGTGCTGGTCAATAGTAAGCTGAACATGAGCCAGCAGTGTGTCCAGGTGGCCAATGGCATCCTGACCTGGATCAGGAACAGTGTGGCCCTTTGAAATGGGCTGCCCAGGGAAGTGGTGTCATCACCATCACCGGAGGTTTTTAGGAAGAGACTGGATGGAGTGCTTGGTGCTATGATTTAATTGATTAGAGAGTGTTCAACGTGTTGATCTCAAAGGTCTCTGCCAACCTGGTTAATTCTATTCTATTCTATCCTATCCTATCCTATCCTATCCTATCCTATCCTATCCTAAGTTAGTTCCTTGAGTAATCTGAAGTACATCCTTCGGAAGTCCAGAGTGGAAGTTTTGTGGCTGCCCCTCTTAGCTTGACTGCATATTGAACACTCAATTATCTCATGGTCAGTGGAGTCAAGATAGCCTCCAACCACCACATCTCTCACCAGCTCTTCTCTGCTTGTAATAGGAAGGTCAAGCAAAGCCTTTCCCCTGGTAGGCTCACACAGCACCTGGGATAAGAAGCTGTCCTCCATGTGCTCTAAGAACATTCTAGACTGCCTTCTCTCTGCTGTGTTAAGTTCCCAGCAGATGTCAGGCAGGTTAAATAATTCCAAACAGCTTCTTATATAAATCTTTGTTTCGTATTTGGCTGGTTACTAGGCAGGCTGAGTTATGATGGATAACTACAGACTTTATCTTTTGTAGCCTTTTAAAAACTATGGCCTGTGTTACTACAGGCAAATAATTTGGCCCACTGTATTTTATTCAGCTGTGGAATATTGTGACCTATACAATATTTGTAGACCAGAACCCCAAAAACTGAGAAGAACAGATGCTCTAAAAGCCAAAACACCTTCATGTTTGCTTCTCCAACTCAGACAATCAATAAATCAAGTTAATTACTGGGCCCCACGTTGTGGTGCCAAAAAAGGAATGTAGTGGGTTGAGAGAGAAGGCCCAGCTTTCCCTCCCCCACTAAGAAGAAGTTAAAAAAAACCCACAGCTAACTCAGCCGGAAAAGCAAAAGTGTGGTAGGTTGAGAGAGGGCCTAGCTCTCCCTCCCCCACAGAGCAAGAAACCACAGCTAAACTCAGTCGGAGAAGCAAAGCTATATATACAAGCATATATATAATACAGGTTATATATAACACAATTTATACAGTATTTACAAAATATATGCAGAAATACACAGCAAAGAAAAGTAACACAACAAAATTCCCTCCTCGAGGAGGGTTTCTCTCCCTGTAACCCCCTCTCTCCCTCCCTACATCCCTTTTTTCCCAAAAAGGGGTTAGAGAGAGAAAGAAAGGCAGTTATTAAGGAAAAGAGATGTTATTAGGCTTCAAAAGCACATGCAGGCATTAGTTTTGCTTATCTCAAGGTCAGCTCTGGCTAGTTTGCTGAGAAGCAGACAGGCTGAGAAGCAGAACAGGCTGAAACTCAGAAAAATTCCAACTGCCCTAGAACTTAAAGTTGCATTCTGCCCATCTACCAATGAAATTCATTTAGAATATTAATATATTTACAAAACATTCAGTCAGAGTGTCCCAGCAGCTGTCCCTTTCTTTCCCTTTCACAGCCTCAAACAGTCACAAAAAGGAATTCTGTATTTCACAAGCAATATGGAAATGCTGGAGTATGTACACAAAATACACAGATTTACAATATATATACAGAAATATACAGCAAAAAAGGATACAGGAACAGGCCACCCCCAACCTCTGGACAGAGGGGAGTTCCCCCTGGACCCTCTTCTCTCCCCCTACCTCCCTTTTTTTCCCAAAGAGGGGTTAGAGAGAGAAAAAAGGCAGTTATAAGGAAGAAAACTCTTGTTAGTCCTAGGATTAGTGCAGCAGGATTAGTGCTTATCTGTTATCAGTCTGGCTGAATGCCCAGAAGAAGACAGGCTGGAAAGGGTGAGCAACGAGGAACTGAACTGAGGAAAGTTCCAGCTGCACTAAAACTTAAAGCTACATTCTACCAATCTACCAATGAAATTAGTTTGGAATACCATGTTTACAAAATATTCAGCCATAGTGTCCCAGCACTGTCTCTTTCTTAAAGGCACAGCCTCAAACGGTCACAGTCCACCCCTTCTAAACAATTTCATTGGCCGTTCGTACTGTCCATCCACTCCAAAACAAGTTCATAAGTAAAGTTCATAGTCTGTTCCGGCTATACTCAGATGTAGATGATTCAGAAGTCCAAGAAAATTAAAAAAATAAGAATAATGGAAAACAGTTTGTTTCTCCGCAGACGAAGCAAAGAAAAGGGAAACAGGGATACAGGGACTCTCAGTTGACTCAGGGCTCTCAGGGTTCTCAGGGTTTGTGCACTGTAGATTCCTCAGAGATTCTTCCTTTGGGCATGATGTAGCTGCACAACAATCTGAAATTAAACTCTCTCAGCTAAAGTTAAATTTCTTTGTGGAATACACTGAATTTCACCATTCTCTTGCATTACCCAATATGTGTGACCTGGACCTTCAGCTGAAACCACCCCTCGGACGGGTTTAGCCTCTCCTGAGGGAGAAAATACCCAAACAGTTTTACCTAACAGATTCTTTTCTCTAATAACAGGAACTCTATCACCTTCTACTTTCTGTAGCAGATCTGAATGTGCTGGTCCACCTTGATTCACTGAACCTCTACTATTCACCAGCCAGGTTACTTGTGCTAAATGTTTCTCCCAGTTTTTCAAAGATCCACCTCCCATGGCTTTAAGAGTGGTCTTCAACAAACCGTTGTAGCGTTCAATCTTCCCTGCAACTGGTGCATAGTGAGGAATATGGAAAATCCACTCAATACTGTGCTCTTTTGCTCAGTTCTTTACAAGGTTGTTTTTTAAATGAGTTCCGTTGTCTGACTCAATCCTCTCTGGAGTTCCGTGTCTCCACAGGATCTGTCTCTCCAGACCAAGAATGGTGTTGCGTGCAGTTGCATGTGGAACTGCATAAGTTTCCAGCCATCCGGTGTTTGCCTCTACCATAGCAAGCACATATTGCTTACCAGAACGAGAACATGGTAGAGTGATGTAGTCAATCTGCCAAGCTTCACCATACCTGTACTTGGACCATCTGTCACCATACCACAAGGGCTTAATTCGCTTTGCCTGCTTAATAGCAGCACAAACGTCACAGTCATGGATGACTTGTGTGATAGCATCTATGGAAATGTCTATGGATCTGTCACGAGCCCATTGGTATGTTGCATCTCTGCCTTGATGTCCTGAGGAATCGTGAGCCCACCGAGCTAAGAATATGTCACCTCGGTGTTTCCAGTTGAGATCAAGATCAGAATCCATGTCTACTTGAGAAACTCTTGCAGCTAAATCTGCTTGATGGTTGTGTTGCTGTTCCTCAGTAGCTTTGCTCTTAGGAATGTGAGCATCAATGTGTCTCACCTTCACTGGAATTCTCTCGACTCGATCAGCAATGTCTTGCCACAGATCAGCTGCCCAAATAGGTTTTCCTCTCCTTTGCCAACCATTCTTTTTCCAGTTCTTTAGCCAACCCCACAGAGCATTGGCTACCGTCCATGAGTCGGTGTAGAGATAAAGCTTTGGCCACCTCTCATGTTCAGCTACGTCGAGAGCTAGCTGGACAGCTTTTACCTCTGCAAATTGACTGAATTCTCCTTCTCCATCCTTCGCCTCTGCAACTCGGCGTGTTGGACTCAACACTGCAGACTTTCACCTTTCTTTGTTTCCAACGAGACGACAGGAACCGTCTGTGAACAAAGCATATTTCTTTTCATCATCAGAAAGGTCATTGTAAGGAGGAGCTTCCTCAGCACGAGTTACTCTCTCCTCTGGAGGTTTAGTACTTGAGATCACCTCCACCAGACCAGGTCTTCCAAGATTCCCCATTTGAGCTCTCTGTGTTATCAGAGCCATCCACTTAGACCAGGTGGAATCTGTGGCATGATGTGGTGTGGAACCCCTGCCTTTGAACATCCAATTCAAAACTGGTAATCTGGGAGCTAAGAGAAGTTGTGATTCAGTTCCAATTACTTCAGAAGCTGCTTTCACTCCTTCATGGGCAGCTAGAATCTCTTTCTTTGTTGGGGTATAATTTGCCTCTGAACCTCTTTAACCTCGACTCCAGAAACCAAGAGGTCGTCCACGTGTCTCACCTGGAGCTTTGTGCCACAAGCACCAGGTTGGACTATTGTCACTTGCAGCCATGTACAAAATGTTCTTAATGTCTGGACCATCTCGGACAGGTCCCAGACCCACTGCTTGAACTACTTCCTGCTTTATCTGGTCAAAGGCTGCTTGTTGCTCAGGTCCCCAGTGGAAACTGTTCCTCTTTTAAGTCACATCATACAGAGGTTTCACAATCTGACTGTATCCAGGAATGTGTAGTCTCCAAAATCCCACTATCCCCAAGAAACGTAGAGTTTCTTGCTTGTTCGTGGGATTTGCCATGGTAGAGACTCTATTTACCACATCCACTGGAATGTGTCGGCATCCATCCTGCCACTGCACTCCCAGAAACTGGATCTCTGTGGTAGGTCCTTTCACCTTGTCTCGCTTGATGGCAAAACCTGCATTCAGAAGAATGTCAATGACTTTGTTACCTTTCTCAAAGCCTTCTTCAGCAGTTTTACCCCAGACGATGATATCATCGATGAACTGGATGTGTTCTGGAGCACCACCTTCCTCCAGAGCATCGTGAATTACTGCATGACAGATGCTGGAGCTGTAGATCCAGCCCATTGGCAATCTGTTGAAAGTGTACTGGATTCCTCTCCAGGTGAAAGCAAACTGAGGCCTGCATTCTTCTGCTATGGGAATAGAGAAGAATGCATTAGCAATGTCTATGGTAGCATACCATTTGGCCTCTTTGGATTCCAGCTCATACTGGAGTTCCATCATGTCTGGTACTGCTGCACTCATAGGTGGGGTTACTTCATTCAGGGCTCGGTAGTCCACTGTCAGATGTCAGATGCCAGTCTCCATTCTGCTTTCGCAGAGGCCACACTGGGCTGTTGAAAGGTGAATGAGTTTTGCTGATGACTTTCTGACTCTCCAACTGACGAATTAGATTCTGAATGGGCAACAAAGAGTCACGGTTGGTTCTGTATCGTCTGTGATGCACAGTCTGAGAAGCAACCGGCAACCTAATGTCCTGAATCTGCAGCTGTGGGAAAAATTTGCACATAAGTTTGACATGCCCACATACCATAGTTGTGATGGTCAAGGAAAAGGATAGACACTAAATCACTGAAATTAAAATGATCAGAACTTTATGTCAGATATTAATCCCAGTGAGAACCTAGTTCTCAGATTAAGGATTTTGGTAATGTCTCAGTATTACTTGAGGAAGGATCTTGAAACTTCTTTACACATCTGGAATAATCTTTTCAAGCAACCTCTCTTATTAAAAAGAAATTCTGAAAAGATCAGACCTGTTGCAAGTGCATAGGATGTAGAAAACCGACTTTATTAAAAACAGGTAAAACAAAAAGCAGGTATTCAAGGGGCACTAATACTACGAAATCATACTGCAACTTTTAGAAGTAAATGTCTGCTATGAACATTAACTAGACCTAAGGATTAGACCTCCCCTGCAAACCACATGTTGTTCTATCAGTGCAACATAAAGAAATAAAATTACTTGCTTAATATGTTGACTTTTGCATGGCACAATCCAGAGCAGAAAGCAAGGCTCCTTGCCCAATTTTGACAAGCATTTGGGGACATTATTTTTCCATGCTTCTGGGTTGCGCTGTCAGTGTTAGGCTTTTATAGCTGACATGGAATGCTGTGTGGTCAGCAGACAAGCAAGAGTGTTGAAGGAAATTGAATGGGTATCACACAGTTTTGTTTCCTTTCTTTAAGTGTTCTGTGGAATGACAGTGTGAGGGTGCTTAGTTTTTCAAGAAACCTTTCCCACTTTTCACATATTTGAAAAGTAAAATTTCTTTGAGTTCTTGACAGAAAAAAAGATAAAAAGTTGAGATTTTCATTGAAATATTTCTTTTAGAGTCTAGAGTGTATTCGTTTACTTATTTGTTCAAAACAACATCTGCTTGTTTGTTTTCTTATGAAATGTCAAACAATTCACCTATTTATTTTGCAAAGGCTAAATCAACAACAGCCTTAACAGACTGACTTTCAGAAATGCAGGTCATTTACTGCTCCTGCTAAAGTGAAAATCATGTTCATGAACTCAACACTTCTAACTCATGAGTATGCTTCTTAGAAATGCTTGACTTTGTTTTCAGTAGCTGATTAAAAAAAAATACTTGCAGTGGTTGAAATAAAAATAAAACTAACAAAACATCACCTTGCTTTTTAAAGAACCATTTAGAATTCTGATCTGTTATGTATTGCTAAATTCTAACATCAAACTTTTACAGTCAGTGTGATTTTCAGCAAGACTCAGGTGGGAGAGTTGGGCAAGGATAAATTTAATGAAATGCAATAAGGGCAGGTGTAGAGTCTTTCACCCAGGAAAGAACAACTCCATGTACCAGTATAGGCTGGAAAGTCACCTGCTGGAGAGCAGTGAAGGGGGAAAGGACCTGGAGGACCTGGTGGATGAAAGATTGACCATTAGCCAGCAATATGCTCTTGTGGCCAAAAAGCTCAATGTCATTCTGGGGTGTATTAGAAGGGGTGTGGTTAGCAGGTCAAGAGAGGTTCTTCTCTCCCTCTACTCTTCCTCATGAGTAGTTTCCAACTCTGGGCCTCTCAGTTCAAGGACAGGGAACTTCTGGAAAGAGTCCAGAGCAGAGCCACAAAAATGATTAAGGGAATGGAACATCTTCCTTATGAGGAGAGACTGAGGGAGCTGGAGCTTGTCAGCCTGGAGAAGAGGAGACTGAGAGGTGACCTCATTACTCCTTATAATATGTAAAGGATGAGTGCCAAGAGGTTGGAGCCAGGCTCTTCTCAGTGACACCTGATGACAGGTCTTGGGGCAATGGGTAGAAGTTGAGGCATAGGAAGTTCCATGTAAACTGAGCAAAGACTTCGACACTGTCCCGCACCACATCCTGGTCTCCAAACTGGTGACACATGGGTTTGATGGGTGACCACTAGATGGATACAGAACTGGCTTGATGGCTGCACCCTGTGGTGGGTTAATGCCCTTTTCTGAAAACAAAAAAAACCCAAAGCAGGGTGGAGGGCTTGCGGGTACTTTACCCTCCCTGCAGGGTGTTTTCCCCTAGGAAGCTGAGTCTGTTCCACTCACCCCTCCCTGCCCAGCTAGGGTATAAAAAGCAGGACATCATAGCTGTTGGCCCTCTTTTTGGCTCCTGCCTCTGCTGGATGAGAGCTACTGCAGCTGCCCTCTTGCTCCTCAGCCACGTGGCCAGACCTGATCCTTCTCCCTGCTGCCTCCACACCTCCTGAAAGACTGGTTTTGTATTATTCTTTCTTGTCCCACTCCCATCGATCCTTGTTCCTCGCCCTTGTGAACCTTTCCTGTTATTGTAATATATATATATATATATATATATATATATAAAAGAAAATTCTTCACCTCTCTACTTCCAAGCCAACTCCAGATTATTGTTTAGTGGATTTGCTCCTTACCCCCCTTTTTTTTCCCTCTCTGTTTGGGGTAGGAGGGGGGAGTGGGGGAGAGATTCTCAGCCTTTCCCCCATCTGGGCTTTTAACTCCCAGTTAAGGATCAAACCACTATAACCCAAAGAGTGGCTGTCAATGGGTCCATGTCTCAGTGGAGGCCAGGGACAAGCGCAGTCCCTCAGGGATCAGTCCTGGGACCAGGCTTCTTCAACATCTTTGTGGGTGTCATGGACAGTGGCAGTGAGTGCATCCTCAGCAAGTTTGCTGATGACACCAAGCTGTGTGGTGCAGTAGACACACTGGAGGGAAGGGATCCATCCAGAGGGACCTCAACAGGCTGGAGAGGTGGGCACAAGCCAACCTCAGGAGATTCAACAAGACCAAGTGCAGGGTCCTGCATCTGGGTCGAGGCAATCCTAGGCACAAATCCAGGCTGGGCAGTGACTGGCTGGAAAACAGCCCTGAGCAGAGAGACTTGATAGTAGCTCAACATGAGCTCTCAATGTGCACTCGCAGGACGGAAAGCCAATGACATCCTGGGCTGCAGCAAGAGAAGTGTGGCCAGCAGGTCAAGGGAGGTGATTCTCCCCCTCTACTCAGCTCTGCTGAGACCCCAACTGGAGTACTGCTTCCAGTTCTGGAGCCCCTATTACCAGAGGGATCTGGAGGTGCTGGAAGGTGTCCAGACAAGGGCCACGAGGATGAGCAGAGGGCTGGAGCTGCTCTCCTGTGAGGACAGAATGAAGGAGTTGGGGCTGTTCAGTCTGCAGAAGTCTCTGAGGTGACCTAACTGTGGCCTTCCAGTATCTGAAGGGGGTTCACAAGAAGGCTGGGGAGGGACTTCTCAGGATCTCAGGTAGTGCTAGGACTAGGGGGAATGAAATGAAGCTGGAGATGGGGAGATTCAGGCTGGAGGTGAGGAGGAAGCACTTCACCATGGAGTGGTGAAGCCCTGGAATAGGTTGTCCAGGGAAGTGGTTGAGGCCACGTCCCTGGAGGTGTTTAAGCCCAGGCTGGATTAGGCTCTGGTCAGCCTGATCTAGTGATGGGGTGTCCCTGCCCATGGCAGGGGGGTTGGAACTAGATGATCCTTGTGGTCCCTTCCAACCCTGACTGATACTATGAGGAAAACTTTTTTCATTGTGAGGGTGACAGAACACTGGAACAAGCTGCCCAGGGGGATTGTGAAGGTTCCCTCTCTAGAAATATTCAAGACCTGCCTGGATGCATTTCTGTGTGATCTGGTATAGGTGATCCTGCTCTGCAGGGGGGATTGGATTAGATGATCATTCAAGGTCCTTTCCAACCTGTGAAAGCCTGGTTCTTGATCTTTTGTCTTGAGTTGCTGTACAGACCAATGCCTGACACCATCAGCATGACCACAGAGTTAATTTCAACTAGTCTGTAAGACAGGAGGTTTCCTGTTCTCCAACCACAAGACTAGACACTTCCTCTTTTCTGATCATGGAGCTAATTACAAGAAATAAGATCTAACCCCTGGGGGACAGGGGCTTGGAGACTTGTGACAGTTTTAGGCTGTGCCTTTAGCTAGCTGCACAGTTGGTTGTAAAAAGGAAAACAAAAGATTGTTCTAAACGAATTTCAATTGTCAGATATGAGACCTACCCTAGCAATACCTCACATTCTTCTCTCATTCCGTCTCTCTCTGCTGGCATTGCACATCTGCTCCTGGAAAGAGACCTCTTATCAGCTAAACTTGAGATAAGCGTTACTAACTTCTTAATGACATCTTTTGAACTAACTGAAATTTCCCTAACATTTCTCCTTTTCTCTTCTAATTAACCAGAGGAAAAAAAGGAGGGAGAGTTTAAGGCTGAGTGGGGCACTGTCCTCCTGCCCAAGGAGGATTTCTGTGCTGTTTTCTCTTTGTAAATACCTTTATAATATTGTAAATACTGTAGATTTTAGAATAGAGTAGAATAGAATAGAATAGAATAGAATAGAATAGAATAGAATAGAATAGAATAGAATTAACCAGGTTGGAAGAGACCTTCGAGATCATCATGTCCAACCTATCATCCGACACCACCAAATCAACTAAACCATGCAACCAAGCATCCTGTCAAGCCTTGCCCTGAACACCCCCAGCGACGGCGACCCCACCACCTCCTCAGGCAGCCCATTCCAGTGAGCAATCACTCTCTCTGTGTAAAACTTCCTCCTAACCTCCAGCCTAAACCTCCCCTGGTGCAGCCTGAGACTGTGTCCTCTTGTTCTGGTACTGGTTGCCTGGGAGAAGAGACCAACCTCCGCCTCACTACAACCCCCCTTCAGGTAGTTGTAGAGAGCAATAAGGTCACCCCTGAGTCTCCTCTTCTCCAGACTAAGCAACCCCAGCTCCCTCAATCTCTCCTCATAGGGCTTGTGCTCCAAGCCCCTCACCAACCTTGTTGCCCTTTTCTGGACACGCTCCAGCAAGTCAACATCCTTCCTAAACTGAGGGGCCCAGAACTGGACACAGGACTCAAGGTGCGGCCTAACCAGTGTAGTGTACAGGGGCACAATGACCTCCCTGCTCCTGCTGGCCACACTGTTCCTGATGCAGGCCAGGATGCCATTGGCCCTCCTGGCTGCCTGGGCGCACTGCAGGCTCATGTTCAGTCTACCATCAATCAGCACCCCCAGGTCCCTCTCAGCCTGACTGCTCTCCAGCCACTCTGACCCCAGCCTGTAGCTCTGCATGGGGTTGTTGTGGCCAATGTGCAGAACCCAGCACTTGGATGTGTTAAATCTCATGCCGTTGGACTCTGCCCATCTGCCCAGCCTGTCAAGGTCCCTCTGCAGAGCCTCTCTACCCTCCAGCAGATCAACTCCTGCCCCCAGCTTGGTATCATCAGCAAATTTACTGATGATGGACTCGATGCCCTCATCCAGATCATCAATAAAGATGTTAAAGAGCATGGGGCCCAGCACTGATCCTTGGGGCACACCACTAGTGACTGGCTGCCAGCTGGATGTGGCACCATTCACCACCACTCTCTGGGCTCGGCCCTCCAGCCAGTTCCTAAACCATCTCAGTGTGCTCCCATCCAAGCCATGGGCTGACAGTTTGGCCAGGAGTTTGCTGTGGGGGACGGTGTCAAAGGCCTTGCTGAGGTCCAGGTAGACTACATCCACAGCCTGCCCTGCATCCACCAGGCGAGTCACCTGATCATAGAGGGAGATCAGGTTGGTCAGGCAGGACCTGCCCTTCCTAAATCCATGCTGGCTGGGTCTGATCCCTTGGCCATCCTCCAAGTTCTGTGCGACTGCACTCAAGATGACCTGTTCCATAATCTTACTTGGCACTGAGGTCAGGCTGACAGGTCTATAATTCCCTGGCTCATCCAACCAGCCCTTCTTGTGGATGGGCACCACGTTGGCTAGCTTCCAGTCATCTGGGATGTCTCCAGTGAGCCAGGACTGCTGAAAAATGATGGAGAACGGCTTGGCCAGCACATCTGCCAGCTCTTTCAGCACCCTGGGATGGATCCCATCTGGTCCCATGGACTTGTGGGGATCCAAGTGGCTAAGCAGATCACCAACTACCCCATTCTGGAGCAGAGGAAGACTATGCTGCTCCCTAACTCCTTCTGCCAGCTCTGCAGGCCAGCTGTCTGGAAGACATTCTGTCCTGCTAGAAAAAATTGAGGCAAAGAAGTTATTAAGTAACTCTGCCTTCTCCTCATCCTTTGTTACAACATTCCCCTCCATGTCCACCAAGGATTGGAGGTTGTCCCTGCCTTTCCTCTTGCTATTAATATATTTATAGAAGGTCTTTTTGTTGCCCTTCACAGCAGAGGCCAGTCTAAGCTCCAAATGTGCTTTTGCCTCCCTAATTTTCTTCCTACAAGACCTAGCAACATCCTTAAACTTTTCATGGGTTGCCTCACCTTTCTTCCAAAGATGATACACTCTCTTTTTTTCCCTTAGTTCCTTTAGAAGCTCATCACCCATCCAGGCTGGCTGTCTGCCCCGGCGGCTCCTCTTCCGGCGCATTGGCACAGCCTGATCCTGTGCCTTCAAGAGTTCCTCCTTGAAGTAGTCCCAGCTCTCCTGGACCCCTTTGTTTCTACGGGCTGCCTCCCAAGGAACCTTCTGAGTTAGTTCCTTGAGCAACCTGAAGTCCGCCCTCCTGAAGTCCAGAGTGGAGGTCTTCTTGCTGCCCCTCTTAGCTTGACCAAATACCGAAAATTCAATTATGTCGTGGTCGCTGGCCCCTAAACAGCCTCCGGCCACCACATCACCCACCAGCCCTTCCCTGTTGGTGAAGAGGAGGTCTAGCATAGCCTTACCCCTGGTAGGCTCACTCAGCACCTGGGATAAGAAGCTGGACATATTCATTGCATTCCACTATTGCTTGTAAATACAGCTTTTTTTCATTTGCTTCCCTGACTGAGTTCAGCCAAGCTTTTGTTAATGAAGGTGGGTTAAACCATCACAAGACCACTGAAGACCCCCCAGTGATAGTACTGAGTATGTGCACCACCACTGGTTCTTTGGTGTGGCTAAGCAAAACTGTTATTTTAATATGCTAAGTGGTTACATGAATATACAACAAGATGGACAGGTAAAAGGGGAGAGACCACCAACTTTGGACAGAATGTTCTCCCCACTGAGCTGCAAGAGAATGCTGCAGGTCTGGGGGTGGCAGTAGCTACTGCATGTGAACTTTTCTTCCTTTTTCTCTTTTCCCTCTCTCTCTCCTTTATATTTGGATACTTGATGGCGAGCAAATAAAGTGACTTGGTGCTTGACTCTGTGTTGAATCTTCATTCTGTTCCCAAGAACACCATACAACCATTACCCTAGCCTGAGTGTGACATTTTAATTGGTACCAGGAGTGGGGTGTTCTGAGAACAGGAAGTGCCCAGTCACTTTACAAGAGACTCCTGTGCGTGTGGTCAAAACATACTAAGCACAAAGAGAAAGAACTGAGCGAAAGACATGTCTTTAGGGAAACTTTGCAAGGTGTGGCCTCCTGACTGGGAGAAACTGGGAGAAACTGGTGAATTTAAGGTATGGCCATCTCTGGAAGAATAATCCCCATGGTGAAATGAGTGCTCATGTGTCTGTAGGTATTAATGATAATTCTCCCACTAAAATGTTGACTGGGGACTTGCACAAGCTGAATGACTTTTTGGGAACTTACCACAATCTCAAAGGGTCTCTCAAAGGGAGAGAACAGGCAAAGAATCATTGGTTTGAAACAGGGAGTATAGTGGATAGAATTGAGATTAGAATAGAATAGAATAGAATAGAATAGAATAGAATAGAATAGAATAGAATAGAATAGAATAAACCAGGTTGGAAGAGACTACAAGATCATCAAGTTCAACCTATCATCCAACACCACCCAACCAACTAAACCATGCAACCACACACCCTATTAAGTCTACCCCTGAACACCTCCAGTGATGGTGACTCCACCACCTCCTCAGGCAGCCCATTCCAATGGGCAGTCACTCTCTCTCTGTAGAACTTCCTCCTAACCTCCAACCTAAACCTCCCCTGGGGTGCTTGATTAGGTGGGTTGGATTGGTTGATAGGTTGGATGTGATGATCTTGAGGGTCTCTTCCAACCTGGTCTATTCTATTCTATTCTATTCTATTCTATTCTATTCTATTCTATTCTATTCTATTCTATTCTATTCTATTCTATTTCTAAGGCTATTTAACCTTAGGCTGTTTTGCCTTAGGCTGTTTTTCCTCAGGCTGTTTTGCCTCAGGGAAAACCCCAGATGGTGTGTCCTCCAGCATCAGAATCACCTCACCCTCGACCTCCAGGGCCCCATACCTGTTTTCCAAGGGCAGTGGGGAAGGTGATGGGAGGCAAGGAGGTTTTACTTTGTGTCTTTTGAGAGGAACCTGCATCCATTCCCTCTGCATTTTGGATAACCAGCCTCTGCTGGGGGAGCCTGCTGAGCCTGCTTACTCAAGTTTGTCTTCCTTCTACAATCCCTTACATCTTATTGGAATGGGCTGCCTGGGGAGGTGGTGGAGTCGCCATCATTGAAAGTGTTCAGAAGGAGACTTGATGGGGTGCTTGGTGCCATAGATTAGTGGATTAGGTGGGTTGGATTGGTTGATGGGTTGGACGTGATGATCTTGAAGGTCTCTTCCAACCTGGTTTATTCTATATATTCTATGTATTCTATGTAAGTCTAGCAACCTCGTCCTTCAGTCTGGCCACCAGGTTAAGCAGAGAGTTGATCTGCTCACACCTAATGCAGGAATTGTCCCCACTCACCTGCATCTCAAGTGCCAGGCTCCAGCACTCTCTGCAGCCAGATGCCTGGACACCTACCTCTTGATTATGACACATACCTACTTGCTTATATTCCCCCTCAGTCTGAGTTGAGACTGATTTTTTGAATGAGTTATTGTGACAAGTTACAACCATGCCTCATCTTGCCCACGGGACCTGATGGACAAAGATTTAGAAAAAGTGCGGCGCGTGCACCTGGCAGCAGCTGAGCGAGAAGCTGGGCTGAAATGGAAGCTGCTGTGAGGTGCTGCTGGCTTTTAAAAGAGACACCGGTGATGCGGTGAGCCCGAGCGATCTCGAGCACAAACACGTGGAGAAACAGCAGCGCTGATTCAAGTTGAGTGGCAAGAGACCGCAGGTGTCCTGCCATTCCCGTAGGAAAGCAGTTAATACTTCTCTGAGGCTCCTGGTCACGGTGTGCTGCTGAGAGAAAGCTGCCACGAGGTGCTGCTGGCTTTTAAAAGAGTGGAAATAGTGAGAAAGAGGCAAAGACTTCAGTGTATATTTACACTGACTCATTTGCCGTTTTCAAAGGATGCACAGATTGGGTACCCTTTTGGGAGCAAAACAATTGGGAGGTAAACCAGGAGCTGGTGTGGCAAAAGGAGAAGTTGCAAGAAATCCTAGATATTGCCAAAGGTGGAGATTTTGCTGTGGCATGGGTGCCTTCCAACCAGGAAGCAGGTACTGTGGTGGGTGAATGGAATAATAGGGCAAACTACCCAGAATTGCCCCTTTGCAGAAGGAAGACCAAACAGGAAAGTTGGGATACACTATTGGAATGGCTGCACATTAAACTTGGCCATACAGTGTCTAATGATTCACACAAGGAGGCACGTGCCAGAGGTTGGCCTGTCACACAGAAAACTTGCAAGATTTGCATTTCAGCTTGTGAACAATGAAGACTTTGACTGGAGCAACACCCCATGGAGGAATCTCCCCTTAATTTAAGAGATAAGAAAGCCCTCTGGGAAACTTGGCAGATTGATTACATTGGGCCTGTTTGGAAATCAGAAAGACAACAGTATGTATTGGTGGGTGTGGAAGTGATCTCAGGCCTAGTCCAAGGCAGAGCACTTCCATGAGCAACTGGGGAAAACACAATGCAAGCGCTAAAAATCATGTTTAGCCCTCTTCTGAAACATAACTCCGTTAAGTAAGGTAATTGCAGCCATTTCACTGCCGCCAAAGTGCAGGAATGGGCAAGAGAGGAGGGAATTAAGTGGGTATTCCACACCCTGTATTTTCCCCAAGCTAATGGGGGAAATGATTTCTGAAACCTCGCAAATGACACGGGGCAGAACATCTCTGGGATGCAGTTACCCAAGTCAGCGATTGCTGGGGAATAACTGGATAGAATAGAATAGAACAGAATAGAATAGAATAGAATAGAATAGAATAGAATAGAATAAACCAGGTTGGAAGAGACCTTCAAGATCATCGTGTCCAACCAGGCTGATGATGGACTCAATGCCCTCATCCAGATCATCAATAAAGATGTTAAAGAGCATGGGGCCCAGCACTGATCCCTGGGGCACACCACTGGTGACTGGCCGCCAGCTGGATGTGGCACCATTCACCACCACTCTCTGGGCTTGGCCCTTCACCCAGTTCCTAACCCATCGCAGTATGCTGCCATCCAAGCCATGGGCTGACAGCTTGGCCAGGAGTTTGCTATGGGGAATGGTGTCAAAGGCCTTGCTGAAGTCCAGGTAGACTACTTCCACAGGCCTCCCCACATCCACCAGGTGGGTCACCTGATCATAGAAGGAGATCAGGTTGGTCAGGCAGGACCTGCCCTTCCTGAATCCATGCTGGCTGGGCCTGATCCCTTGGCCATCCTGGAAGTGCAGTGTGATTGCACTCAGGATGACCTGTTCCATAATGATCTAGTGTGGGGTGTCCCTGCCCATGGCAGGGGGGTTGGAACTAGATGATCCTTGTGGTCCCTTCCAACCCTGACTGATACTATGATACTATGATATTAGCTAACAGCCAATGTATAGTGTTATTATTTATGTATCTTTGCTTGTATTTGGAGTAGAAGCTTCTAGACCCAGATGACACATGCTCACCATGCTAAAAGGGGCATCGAAATCAATATTCCTGCTGTGTATGCTGATCCCAACTCCAGCATCCATGCCAGCAGACTGCGTAGAGCATGAGGGCTATAATTGTTCATTTTTTTCATAATTGTTCGGTTTGGTGTCATCATAACGGTATATAAGGATGTGCTTGTTGCTGTATTTTATGTATCTACTGCTTTGTTATTTGTTCCTATGAGGTTTTGGGGAGTTATTATTTTCCGTCCTGATCTATGTCCCAGTTTATGTTCCTGTCTACGTACAATACATAATTGATCATCCCCTTCTTCCTCTGATCCTCCTGTTTCCTATCCTGATCCTGCTGCTCAACCTCAAAATGAAAATGCTGTTTAACAAAGTTAGATACTAGCTGGTGTTTGACAAATATTATTAACTATTATGTTGTTAACATACAAATTTTTAGATTGTTAATGAATGTTAACATAGAATAGTTATTGTAATGTTGTTTGCAAAGTTAGTTTGTGCTGGGGCCATTTGGCCTTACCATGACACGTGCCACCCCCACCACTGTGCCCCCCCATACATGCTATCTTTCTCCTTTCTCTCCTCTTCCACTTTTCTATCTTTATTACTCCTGCCACTACAGACAACCTCCTATGATGCAGCAACATCAGTCTACTGGGTGGATGTGAGAACCTGGTTCCTCATTTTTTGTCCCAAGTTGCGGCACAGACCAATGGCTGACATCATTACCACAACCATGGAGCTAATTTCAACTAGGCCGTGAGATGGGAGGCTTCCTTCTCTCCAACCACAGGACTAATTCCAGGGAGACAGAGGAGCCTGAAGACTCTTGGAGACCCCTGAAGACCCCCCAAGTGATGGTACTGAGCATGTACACCACCACTGGGTGGTGGGTATGGCTAAGCAAATGTGCTAAGTGGTTACATTAATATACAACAAGGAGGGCAGATGAAAGGGAAGAGACCACATAGTTTGGAGAGAGCATTCCCTGTACTGAGCTGCAAGAGGAATTGGCCTTCAGGATACTGAAGGTCTGTGGTGGTGGTAGCTATTGCACCTGAATTTTTCTTCATGTCTCTCTTTTCCGTCTCTCTCTCCTTTGCATTTGCATATTTGTTGGTAGGCAAATAAAGTTACTTGGCACTTAACTCCATTTGAGTCTTAATTCTGTTCCTGAGAACACCATAGAATCATTGCCCCAGCTGGCCAGAGTGTGACACAGCCCCTAACATTCTGTGATTTCATGATTTTCATTAAAACCCAATAAAAAATAAACCCAAGAGAGGCAGGTGTTGAAGAATATTTTCTGTCAAAAGAATTGTTTTTCAGCTAAATAGAAAAAATAAAGATCTTATTTACATTACTTTTCATTTGGATATGCTTCTGGAGAGTTTCTGTGATGCAAGTGCCACCTTCTGTGGTCCCTACCAACTTGGAACTATTCATATGCATAAGGAGAAAAGGACAATATTACAGTCTTAAAACTGGGCAAACTACTGAAGTAGAATGGCTATCTAGTAGGACCATACATCACCATACTCTTCATAACTGTTATTCATTCTCCAGAAGGAAAAGAAAAATAAAAACCAAACCAACAACAAACCAGCAACAAAAAACAACAGCAAAAACCAACAAAACCCAGAATCACAGAGTCAGCCAGCTCAGAATAGACCTCCAAGATCAAGTCCAACTGATCACCCAACCCTATCTAATCAACTAGACCATGGCATGAAGTGCTTAATCTAGTCTCTTCTTAAACACTTCAAGGGATGTTGACCTTACCATCTCCCTGGGCAGCCCATGTCAATGGGCAATCACACTTTCTGTGAAGAACTTCTAAGATCAAGCCTAAACTTCTCCTTGCACAGCTTGAGACTGTGTCCTCTAATTTTGTTGTTTGTTGCCTGGGAGAAGAGACCAACCCCCACCTGGCTACAACCTCCCTTCAGATAGCTGTAGACAGCAATAAGATCTCCCCTGGGCTTCCTCTTCTCCAGGCTAAACAACCCCAGCTCCCTCAGCTGCTTCTCATAGGGCTTATGCTTCAGACCCCTCACCAGCTTTGTTGCCCTTCTCTGGACACTTTCCAACAACTCAACACCTTTCTTGAATTGAGGGACCCAGAACTGGACACAGGACTCAAGGTGTGGCCTAAGCAGTGCTGAGCACAGGGGCAGAATGACTTCCTTGGTCCTGCTGGCACAACAAGAACCACAAACACAAACCCAAAACAAACCAAAACACCACCAAAAAACAACAAACAAAACACCCACTAAAAACGCACTAAAAAACAAACTTCTGGTGTCCTTAGTATTATACAGATACTTTGCCACCCCAAAAAAACCCCCAAAACCAACAAAAAGACATTAAAAATTAAAAAATGCTTCTGCTGTTGTTTACCATTCAGTACTGTCAAAATGTGAAAGGCAAATAAGTGCCCAAAAACAGGTGTCAATTGCAATGTTGTCATTAATCACACATATTTGCTTACAATCTGTGTACTACCTACTAAGCGATTTTGTAAAACATGGTTAGATCACAGATGTGATTCAGCTGGTGCTTTGTGCTCTTTCCTAGATTTCACTGGTGAATGGATTGTCAGTTAAGTCAGTGACAATCCACCACCAGTATATCATATGATCCATATCAAAGCATTATTTAGCCCGTGGGTAGCACAGTATCATCACTGTTGCAAAGCACTGAATAATAAGGCAGAGACATATACCAACAGTTTGGGATAACCAGATTCATCTGATTCATTTTAATGAACAGCTAGGCCAGAAACACAAACCCAACCATCTGTGCTGCAAAGACTCAGAATGCTGGAATTTTTCCCCCTTCATCATCATATTGCTATATCAGCACATGTGCTGACTTCAAACCTTTCCCATAACACATGTGCTCCAGTGCAATCATTTGGATGCGGTTTGGTTTACACTTCCATTTCCCCCATTGATATGAGTGGGGCAGTTGTTGTTGCCATTGGAAATGCGTTGACATCTCAGTCTGAATTTCTTAAAGTTCTTCTGTATGACCTTGTCCAATCAAATCTAACAGATTTGGCACAAACTTTTCTGCCTTGATCTGAAAATGCATACAATTGCATGCTAGTCATATGTGATTTGTAATTGACAGTGCTTAAAAAAATGTGCAGAGAGCTTTCTAATCAGGTAAAGAAGCAGTAAAGCCATGCTGCAGAATGTGAGGGTGGAGGAGAAGGCATCTTACATGTTTTTGAAGGTTCTTTGAATGTTAAACTACTAAACTTGCATTAAAGCCAGCTGACTCACAAGGTAATAAAAACAAATATAAGAGGTTTCTGATTGTATAAAAAAAACAACAGCAGTCTGACAGCCAGCTCCTTCAGTCATTACAGTCTGTACTCATTTAGTCCCTCAACCTGTGTTCCTATTCATACAAGTCTTTGCAGCCATTAAAAAGAGAGAGATGGTCACTTCAGCATTGCCAGGATGATGGGCTCCATCTAACATGTGATTCAGCATCTGCAAACATTGCTTTCTTTTTCTCTTTCTCCACTACCCATAGAAAGCAAAATGGGGTGACCACATTCCCTACCTAGTACCCCACCTACAAACTTTGTGAGATTGGTTTAGAATTAATATCCAAGTATAAACGTAACAAGCTACAAAGCATAAAGTTACTCTGCTTGGCAATATGGTTAGAGCAGCCTTTGGAGACACACTGTGGCCCTATTCTCCATGATGTAAATCTTTACTAATGAAGCTTCCCTGCTTTAAGGGCATAAGTGAATACTTGTGCACCATTTTTCCCTTGTCTGAGTGGATGCATCAACTCAATTGGCACTGACAGGGATCTTTTCAATTACTATAGGCAGACATAACCCTGTTAATAAAATTACTGTTGGGTTAAAATAAGGCACATGGAATAGTGCTGGATGCAGTGGTTCATGCCAGTTGCAAAGCTCCATTTCTCTTTACCAAGCTAGAGGCATCTGGAAGCTGATACGTGTTCTAAGAACAAACAAGCATGTTTTGGTGCCACAGGGTGAAAGCATGTTGCGGTGTTAAATGAATGAGCTGAGTGAATGCAAAAGAGTGTTCATAGTTGAATGGTTTTGGTTATTAGCTTGGAGGTGGCAGGATGCAAATCCTGCATGTGGGAATTACATATGGGTTGGGAAAGAGAAAGGAAACCTAGTTAATGGACAAAATGTGATAATGGTTAAAAACAATGGTAAAATTATGTCTTTGTGCTCCTTTTGTGGTAAAAGGATTAGTCTATAACATAATTACATATATATGTTAATGCTATGTGAGAAATTTTAAGGAATATCCATCATGTAATATATGTTTCCAGAAGTCTCTCCACAGTTGTTCTGACATGAATATTTGTTTTTACTCACTAACTTACTGGCTCAGCATTTGTCATATAATGTAGAGCTATCTTCTCTATTTGTTGAGCACCAGTTTTGGTCTTGCATGCTTTATTAAACAGAATCTTTTCCTTCATGTTTGTATGATGCTTTATGCTGATCGGTTTGTGATTTCAACTGATGAGCAATTGTTGCTGGGTCTTGGTTTCACAGAATAACATTTTTAAAATGATTGTGGTTAACAGATATCAAAGTTTAAAGAGACCAGAGATTTTCTAGTCTGTTCTCCTGTGGTCATCTGCCCGGTAAATTTTGCATCTATCCTGTCACTTTTGGATAGGGGTAAAACTTTTAGACAGAAATACTTGAAATGAGGCATCCCAGGAGAAACATGTTCTCACAGATGGAGTTAGGTAAAAGGTCAGGCATAAACTCCCTACTTTCCAAAAAATGCATATTTGTATAAAATTAAAATGGAAGTCTGAGTAGAAAATTGCATTTCTCAAAGAAATCCACAAAACATCATTTTATTGAGAGAGTTGAAATATTTAATTTCATCTCAACAGTTCAGATACTTGCACACAAACATCTAAACCATTTAAATACTTTGGAGTGTCTGACACATCTACATAGCCCTGAGAGATGGAGCCCATGAGCCACTATAGAATTGTACCTTTTCAAAGTGATAGCTTGAAGATCGGTGGGGAGGTATTCTAAAAGGAGAGGAGACACCCAAGATACCCCACCTGGGGTATCTAATTTCTTGGTTTCAGAATGTCCTTTTGTTTGCTGTGGGGTGTTTGAGTTTTGGGGGTTTTTGGTGGGTGGTTTGTTGTTGCTTGTTTTCTGTATCAGGAAACAAATATAAAAACAAAAATACTGAAAGTAAACCAGCTTGCTGTCACCAAAAGATTCTGTTGTACCTAAATGTATTTTTGGGGTTCAGCAGATAAAACATCACTGTCTCTTCTTGCCTTTCAAAATGAAAAAAAACTTGAACCTTTTCATTACTGTCCTCCCCACAAATATTTCCAGTTTACCCAAACATGAATCACCCAGTTCCAAAACAGGTGTTAACAAAGAATACCATCTAAAGCTGCTCTTTTTTACATTGACATAAAGAGAGTCTAAATGAGAAAATGTGGTTAGATGCTTACCATTAAGCCAGCTAAATTGAGGAGAGATGAAAAACATCCTTACAGGTGGGGTTGCCTTCTATTTCTTGATTCTTTAAGGATTTTCTGAAGGCCATGTACAGGTCAGGGTCTGAGAAAGGTCTGAGACTGTTATTAATTCTGTGGTTGGAAGAAAATTTTCTAGGACCCTAAACACTGTTGAATGACCTTGTAATCAGAGTGACAAATTCACAACAGAAGAATCCAGTTATTTAGCTGATAGTAAGTTATGAAAATACTCCATGAGGATTTATATAGTTACAATATTTTTTTTAAGTTTATATCCCCTTGCTAATTGACTTTATTAGTGAAAATAAATGTGCCTATTTGCACTTAACTATTTCACCCTGTAATAAGGAAATGAACAATAACATGAAATACTACTAATAACTAATACTGCAGTTATTTTCTAAGATAAACAATATGTTGAAGCCTTTGCCAATAGAAGGAAATACAATTATCCAGAGTGCTTCTACACTTATATAGTGGTAATGAGATAGCATTCTAACTAGGGACGCTGAGAATAATAATAATATAGCCACATCATTAAGAGATCCCATATCATAAAAAGACAGGATCACAGGATGTTAGGGTTTGGAAGGGACCTCTGGAGATCTTTGAGTCCAACCCCCAAATGATGATGAATCAGAAGCAGAACTTTGTATTTCCTTTTGTCATCTTAGGCAAGTTAGTTGCTATCTCTGTACTTCACATTCACATTTGCAAATACAGATCATATTGTTTCCCTCTCAGTGCGTGGTAAAATAAATGCATACACAGAAATAAGAGAGACACTTTTGGCAGCAGGAACACATAATTGCAAAGGCAAGATGCATCAAAAGAAGTGCAGATCTTGCAGGTACACTCTAAAACAGCAGTAAAAACTAGAATCAGTGCCAAATACCTGAGCTTCTGGCACAGTGCATTGGATTAGCACCATATCAAAAGCATCCAATGTGCTTGACTCAAAACTACCTTGTCAGAAGCATGAAAGATGGGAATATATATTCCAGCTCTTTTTATTTTCCAAGTATTAGGCATTTTGCTCAAATTCCAGGGTGCAACTTAACACATCACAGTTACAGTCCCTAGTCTTTCCGGAACAAAAACAGACTGTCTTTCCGGAACAAAAACAGACTGAACCACCCCAGCTCACTCAAATGTTCCTTGTAAGTAATGTGTTCCAGGCCCTTCACGTTCCAGTTCCCTTCTTGCCCTTCTCTGGAGATGCTCTAGCACCTCAATGTCCTTCTTGTAATGAGGGGCCCAGAACTGAACACACAGTGTTACTCCTTTTTCTTGGGTTCAATTAATTAAATTTTAAGCCCTTTCTATAAGATTTAAATTATGGCAGAGTAGACAATTTATATTTAGAATAGAATAGAATAAACCAGGTTGGATGAGACCTTCAAGATCATCACGTCCAACCCATTATCCAACCCACCTAATCAACTAAACCATGCAACCAAGCCCCCTCTCAAGTCTCCTCTTGAACACCTCCAATGATGGTGACTCTGTTCAAGTGAATGTGTGTTTGAAAAGGAGAAAAGGGAAACATAGAAAAGCATTCCTTTGGCAACAATTCTGATATTCCCAGACTGTTATTTCAACTGATAGCATGGTTTTCCAAATATTGCTATCAGCAAGAAGCTGTATCTATAGCAAAATAAATAGCAATCCTGTCTTTACAAAAGATGCACTGAAGTAGCTGCAGTAATAGCCTTTAGATATCGTCCAGTTGTTCTCAGACAAGAGAAATGTGAGAATGTAGTCAGTGGGCTAAGTTTCTCTTACAAGGTTATAACAAGGCAGGACCTTATTTTAAATAAAGCTGTTACATATTAAGCCTAAAAGCTGTTACATATTAAGCCTAAAAGCTGTTAAATTGGATTCTTTGGATTATTTTCCTTTCCCCTTTGTTTGAAGCTTTTGAATCCTATAATGTGGGTGCATACATAGAATCATAAAGTGGTCAACCCCTCCTTCCGTGGGAAGAGACATCTTTAGCACAATAATTCAGAGAGATGACCATTAGAACCTTTGCCTTTCATTTTTCAGTTTTGCTTCAGCTCTTGCAACTTGCACACAAACACTATTCTTACCATATGTCTTTTAAGAAGGTGTAACTTTCCACACTCTGTCAGGATCTACTTTGATTTGGAGGACACACAATTTTGTGATTGTTTGGTTGCTTTGGTTTGGTTTTTACCTTCATGTAAAAAGGTCAAAGCCACAGCAGAACTGACTTAAGGAAAAATTACATACATAGAATACCTACATAGAATAAACCAGGTAGGAAGAGACCTTCAAAATCATCGCGTCCAACCCATCAACCAATCCAACCCACCTAAACAACTAACCCATGGCACCCAGCACCCCATCAAGTCTTCTCCTGAAAACCTCCAATGACAGCGACTCCACCACCTCCCCAGGCAGCCCATTCCAATGGGCAATCACTCTCTCTGTATAGAACTTTTTCCTAACATCCAACCTAAACCTCCCCTGGTGCAGCCTGAGACTGTGTCCTCTTGTTCTGGTACTGGCTGCCTGGGAGAAGAGACCAACATCTATCTGTCCACAACCTCCCTTCAGGTACTTGTAGAGAGTAGTAAGGTCACCCCTGAGTCTCCTCTTCTCCAGGGTAAGCAACCCCAGCTCCCTCAGCCTCTCCTCATAGGGCTTGTGTTCCAAACCCCTCACCAACTTCATTGCTCTTCTCTGGACTTGTTCCAGTAAGTCAACATACTTCCTAAAGTGAGGGGCCCAGAACTGGACACAGTACTAAGTATCACAGTATAAATAAGGTTGGAAGAGACCCCAAGGACCATCGAGTCCAACCTGTCTCGAAAGACCTCCTGACTAGACCATGGCACCAAGTGCCACATCCAATCCCCTCATGAACACCTCCAGGGACGGTGACTCCACCACCTCCCTGGGCAGCCCATTCCAATGACGAATGACTCGCTCAGTAAAGAACTTTCTCCTCACTTCAAGCCTAAACCTCCCCTAGTGCAGCTTGAGACTGTGTCTCCTTGTTCTGGTGCTGGTTGCCTGGGAGAAGAGACCAACCCCTTCCTATCTACAACCACCTTTCAGGTAGTTGTAGAGGGCAATGAGGTCACCCCTGAGCCTCCTCTTCTCCAGGCTAAACAATCCCAGCTCCCTCAGCCTCTCCTCATAGGGCTTATGCTCAAGGCCTCTCCCCAGCCTTGTTGCCCTTCTCTGGACACGTTCAAGTGTCTTGATGTCCTTCTTAATCTGAGGGGCCCAGAACTGGACACAGGACTCAAGGTGCAGCCTAACCAATGCAGAGTACAGGGGCACAATGACCTCTCTGCTCCTGCTGGCCACACTATTCCTAATGCAGGCCAGGATGCCATTGGCCCTCTTGGCCACCTGGGCACACTGCTGGCTCATGTTTAGGCAGCTGTCAATCAGCACCCCCACGTCCCTCTCTGTTTGGCAGCTCTCCAGCCACTCTGACCCCAGCCTGTAGCTCTGCATGGAGTTGCCGTGGCCAAAGTGCAGCACCTGGCACTTGGACTTGTTAAATGCCATGCCATTAGACTCTGCCCATCTATCCAGTCAGTCGAGGTCCCTCTGCAGAGCCTTTCCACCCTCTAACTGACCAACATCTGTTCCCAACTTGGTGTCATCTGCAAACTTGTTGATGACTGACTCAACCCCCTCATCCAGATCATCAATGAAGATGTTAAAGAGGATGGGGCCCAGCACTGATCCCTGGGGCACACCACTGGTGCCTGGCTGCCAGCTGGCTGTGGCACCATTCACCACCACTCTCTGGGCTTGGCCCTCCAGCCACTTCCTAATCCAGAACAGAGTGTTGCTGTCCAATCCACGAGCTGACAGCTTAGCCAGCAGTTTACTGTGGGGGATGGTGTCAAAGGCCTTGCTGAAGTCCAGGTAGACCACATCCACAGGGCTCCCCACATCCACCAGATGGGTCACCTGATCATAGAAGGAGATCAGGTTGGAGAGGTAGGACCTGCCCTTCCTAAATCCATGTTGGCTGGACCCGAGCCCTTGGCCATCCTTCAGGTGCGCAGTTATTGCCGCCAGGATAATCTGCTCCATCACTTTCCCTGGCACTGAGGTCAGGCTGACTGGCCTGGAGTTTCCAGGTTCCTCCATCCCTCTCTTCTTGTGGATGGGGACCACACTGGCCAGTTTCCAGTCATCTGGGACCTCTCCAGTGAGCCAGGACTGGAGGAAAATGATGGAGAGCGGCTTGGCCAGCTCATCTGCCAGATCTCTCAGCACCCTAGGATGGATCCCATCCTGTCCCATGGACTTGTGAGTGTCCAAGAGGCTCAGCAGATCCCCAACTAATTCCTCATGGATTTCCAGGGCATCACACAGCTCCCCGACCCTATTACCCAGCTCAGGAGGCCACTCATCCTGGACTCCTTCCTTGCTGTTAAACATTGAGGCAAATAAGGTGCTCAGGACCTCAGCCTTTTCCTCATCTTCGGTCACCATGTTCCCCTCCAGGTCCAGTAAGGAGTGGAGGTTCTTCTTGCCCTTCTTTTTAGTGTTGATATATTTGTAAAATGCTTTTTATTATCTTTCACAGAGGTGTTCAGCTTCAGTTCCAACTGGGCCTTTGCCTGTCTAATTTTATCCCTACATAATCTAACCACTTCCTTGAACATACCTCGAGAAGCCTTCCCCTCCTTCCAAAGGTGATACAGCCTCTTGTTTCCCCTTAAATCCTCCAGGAGCTTCTTGCCCATCCAGGCCGGTCGCTTTCCCTGCCAGCTCATCTTTCGGCGCATGGGAACTGCCAGTTCCTGTGCCTTCAAGAGCTCCTGTTTGAAGTAGGTCCAACCCTCCTGGACCCCTCGGTTCTTGAGGGTTGGTACCCAGGGAACTTTGCAAATAAGTTTCTTAAAGAGGCTGAAGTTTGCCCTCCTGCAGTCCAAGGTGAAGGTTCTGTTGGTGCTCCTCCCTATCTCCCTGCATATTGAAAACTTCACTATCTCGTGGTCACTGCACCCTAGGCAGCCTCCCACGGTCACATCTCCCACCAGCCCTTCCCTATTGGAGAACAGCAGGTCAAGCAGAGCCTGTCCCCTGGTAGGCTCACTTAACAGCTGCGTCAGGAAGCAGTCCTCCATGCACTCCAGGAATCTTCTGGACTGCCTCCTCTCTGGTGAATTAATTTCCAGCAGATATCTGGCAGGTTGAAGTCACCCACAAGGACAAGATCTGATGATCTTGAGACAGCCTTCAGTTGTTTGTAGAATAATTCATCAACCTCCTCATCCTGGTTGGGTGGTCTATAACATACTCCAACCAGGATGTCAGATTTTTTCGGCTGCCCTCTGATTTTAACCCACAGGCTCTCAATTCCCTCATCTTCCACCTCAATTTCTGTGGCAGAAAATGTCTCCCTAATATACAAAGCCACCCCTCCTCCTCTTCTCCCTTGCCTATGCCTCCTAAAGAGCCTGTAACCCCCCAGTGTAGCACTCCAATTGTGCGTGTTGTCCCACCAAGTTTCTGAGATGGTGACTACATCATAGTCGCCTTGCTGGATCAGGACCTCCAGCTCCTCTTGGTTATTGCCCAGCTGCGTGCATTGGTGTACCTGCACTGCAGCTGGGCTCCTGACCTCTCAATTGACCCTACCTTGTGCCCTATTCTTTCCTCTGCAGAGGGACCGATATCCTCACCCACCCCCTTCAGACCTAGTTTAAAGCCCTCCTAATGAGCCCTGCCAACTCTAGTGCTAGGACTCTCTTGCCCCTTCTAGATAAATGCACCCCATCAGGACCCAGTACTCAAGGTGCGGCCTAACCAGTGTAGTGTACAGGGGCACAATGACCTCCCTGCTCCTGCTGGCCACACTGTTCCTGATGCAGGCCAGGATGCCATTGGGCCTCTTAGCTGCCTGGGCACACTGCAGGCTCATGTTCAGCCTACCATCGACCAGCACCCCCAGGTCCCTCTCTACCTGGCTGCTCTCCAGCCACTCTGACCCCAGCCTGTAGCTCTGCATGGGGCTGCTGTGGCCAATGTGCAGAACCTGGCACTTGGATGTGTTCGATCTCATGCCGTTGGATTCTGCCCATCTGTCCAGCCTGGCAATGTCCCTCTGCAGAGCCTCTCTATCCTCCAGCAGATCAACTCCTGCCCCCAGCTTGGTGTCATCTGCAAATTTACTGATGATGGACTCAATGCCCTCATCCAGATCATCAATAAAGATGTTAAAGAGCATGGGGCCCAGCACTGATCCCTGGGGCACACCACTAGTGCCTGTCCACCAGCTGGATGTGGCACCATTCACCATCACTCTCTGGGCTCGGCCCTCCAGCCAGTTCCTAACCCAATGCAGTGTGCTCCCATCCAAGCCATGGGCTGACAGCTTGGCCAGGAGTTTGCTATGGGGAATGGTGTCAAAGGCCTTGCTGAGGTCCAGGTAGACTACATCCACAGCCTGCCCACATCCACCAGGTGGGTCACCTGATCATAGAAGGAGATCAGGCTGGTCAGGCAGGACCTGCCCTTCCTAAATCTATGCTGGCTGGGCCTGATCCCTTGGCCATCCTCTAAGTGCTGTGTGATTGCACTCAAGATGACCTGTTCCATAATCTGCCTGGCACAGATGTCAGGCTGACAGGCCTGGAATTCCCTGGTTCATCCAACCAGCCCTTCTTGTGGATGGGTACCACACTGGCCAGCTTCCAGTCTTCTGGGACCTCTCCAGTGAGCCAGAACTGCTGAAAAATGATGGAGAGAGCCTTGGCACCTCATCTGCCAGCTCTCTCAGCACCCTAGGATGTATCCCGTCTGGTCCCATGGACCAGTGGGGATCAAAGCGGCTGAGGAGAGCTCCGATCTCCTGCTCATGGAACATACGGAAACTATGCATCTCCCTGGCTCCTTCTGCCGGGCAGCTCTGCAGGCCAGCTGTCTGGAAGACGTTCTGTCCTGCTAGTTAAAAATGCTTCCATCTTAATCTCATTTGTGACATAACAGATAGAATACTTTTCTATTATGAACTGTGAAGGGACGGAACAATTTCCTGGTTCTTTGTTGAAGCTTTGTCATTTAGTACAAATTTTTTTCAAGATTCTTCAGCTGTATGGAGGGAAAAGAGACTAAATTCCTGCAGGGAGGGTTTTGGAATAGCTCTTCCAGTCCTGAAGTGTTGCTCTAACCACAGAGTTACTGTTACAAAGACAGATTCTACCATTATTATTCTCTGGAGGGAAGCTAGATGAAAGAGTTAGAGAATGTTACTTGAATTCACAGTATGGGCTCCTATGAAATGCAGCCATGTAAGCCAAGGACAGTATTTTGTTCTTATTTTGTTCTGGGCTGTATTTCCATGCACAGATTAAATAGCTTTTATAATGTTTTTCTCAGGATGATGCAATAAGAATTAATCACAATTACTGTATGACCTTTGATATAAATTCTACTGAATATGGGAGACCTTTCATTCATGTTAACTGTTTGACCATTTTCAGGCATTTCATTGAATAAACTGGAAGTTGGATCCCATGGGAGTTTGGCTTTTAATGGTCAGAAAAAAATATCTAACTAGGCACCATATTTTTATATGCTTTCTAGTCTTAAAATTGATTGTGAATTTATGCACAGAATTGCTCAAGTTTGCTTACAAGCTAAAGAAAAGCCTTACAATAAAGATTATAATGAAACCCTGCAATTTTTATTGATTCTTCCGTGTTTCTCCTTTTTCACTCCATCTTTATTTAACAAATAAATTTGAAATATGATTGCACTTTTTGCCTTGCTCTCATTATGTATGAGTAAATTAATGCAGTGAAAGGAATTAATTTATTCTGACTGTTACATGCTGTCAAAGGGCTAGTTATGTCTTTGTGTCCTCTGATTTTGTGTTCGAAGTTTTGACCTTCATGATGACTCGCCCTGGTGGAGGGTTTTCCCAAAGGATCTTTGTCTGGTAGGTAAGTGATATTATTTCAGTGATAGGTAATTATTATAGGTAATTATTTCAGGTAGGTAAGTGATATTATTTCACCTTATTGCCTGTTTGCTCTGTGATGAAGAGGTATATTGATACCTGTGTTCAAAAGTCTTTCCAGTATTCTTTCCATAATCTGGATTACCAAAATAGGCTGACATGAAATGTAATATTAATTACACCTAATTTTGAGCATTTAACTTGTAGATGTTTCCATCTCAGTTGTTATTATATGTTCTTTTTTTAAGGACTATAGAAAGAAACAGGCAGGTCTAAAGTGAAATTGATCTCAAATTTAAAATTTTGAAGTAAAGCAGTCCTGCTTTAAAACGCCCATTTCTTCTCACAGACCATAAAGAAAGCCAGTGATGCATGTCTCAGATGGTCACCTGTGTATTGTAATTGCCTAAAGCTGAGAAAGATTAACACCATTCAGAAATGAGAAGTAATGCTAGAATATATAAGACCGTAAGAATACATTCCCTCACCCTGCTCTTTCAGTTGGAGCAGAATACAGTAGAGCTGGCCACACAACACAAACAAGATAAAATGAGCACCCAAAGTGAATAGATATCAAAAAAACATAGGTAGAACTGCTCAAAACTGCTGACAAATAATTTTGAACTTCTAACAAATTGCTAAAAATCAAAGCATATTCAAAAAAGCATCTCAAGAATGGGGTTGGAGAGATAGAGGAGACCAGAGTAGAGGAAGACAAGTGACATTAATTTAGTAAGTATTTTTCAGTGGGAGGTCTAGTATAATCTCAGGTCTATAGCCTTGAAGTCATTAAGGGTTCTCCCATACTCACCAGAATGGGAAAGGTTTACATCACACTTCCCAATAAAGCAATATTTGGCCTTCTCTCCATTTTATTTAATATCCTCATTTATATTCTACCTTTCTGACTTCTATTAAAATAAGTTTCTGTTTCACAGTCCTGCTAAACACAACCATTCTACTGTCCATCACTAATTTACAGGCTTCTCTTCCTACTTTTCTTTTTTTTTTTTTTTTTCTGTTCCACCCATATCTGCCAGAAGTATTTGCACTTCTGTACAAATACACTTATATGCTTTCTTTTGTTTGCTCCAGCATGACACAAACTATTTAACTGTAAATCATTAAAGTCATCTGTACTTTACTGAAATGATTTACAGTAGAATGACAGGAAATTATTCCTACCGGAACGACAGGATATGCTATGATGAAATCATGATTCACACGTAAATTTTGAGTCTGACGATAGAGATCTGAAGTCCACTGGGAAGATGATTGTTATAAAATAGTCCAGGTAAATGAGCCACCCAGATGCTAATGAAAAATTTTAATCATTTTTTTATGTACAAAGTATGCCACAAATTAGTTACTGTCGATATTTAAGGCACCAGTATTCATCTGGAAGAACTATCTCTACAGAACGTATGTGTGTGTGCATGTGTGTATATATACCTATGAATTAAGATAATTTAGATCTTTAGAAAAGAAACTTAATTAAAAAAGGAAGGGGAGGAGGGACTTGCCGATGACCAGCGAACCTACGAAACAGAACAGTTTCCCTTAACCACAAACTATCCAAAATCTTCAAATTTGTATGTAAAACTGTCAGTAGTTGATCTGTGTTCTTAAAGAGAAAAATCCAAACCCACAGTTAAACTGACCCACATAGATATATTTTTTTCCTTTTAATAACAGATACTTTTAGATACCTCCTAAGGTCTACTCCTCCTGTCATTTTTAAAGGGTTTATTGTTTCCAGAAAAGCTTTTGCTACTCCCTCTGGAGACTGAGATGATCTAAGGTAATATTAATTCTGTGCCTCTCTCTTGTCGGAACTCAACTTCAAACGAAATAAATGAGATGAGAGCTGAAAGAGAGGTTATGCAAGCTGTCATCCTCCATTGTGTTGGAGGCATCAATGACTCTCAGAACAAATTAAGTGTCACTCTACTAAATCGCAGTCAGAAAGGCAAATCAGTTTATAGAAGACTTATTTGCTCTCCCAGAAAGCTCTTGCATTCAGAACACAGTTAATCTTCCTTTTCTTTTGGTAATTTAAAAAATCCTCATTTTTTATTTCTTTTTAAACAAAGGTGAAGAAGAATTTCCTCCTGATTGACTCATAATGTTCCCCATACAATTCATGCAGATTATTTCAGTCTAATTTCTCTCTAAAAAAAACCCAAAAAAGTCCCACAGAGATTTATTTCATTCCTAAAACAGAAAGAAGAAATTACTACATATATTTTCTTAGACATCTTAATTTTAGGATAGCTTGGGAAAGAGGTTTGTGATAAAAAGAATATCTGCAGAAAGAAGAATATTTATGAAGCTTGTAAGATATGAATTTTGACAATTCTGCAAATCTTACTGATTCTATTAATTGTTTATAAAGTGGCTCTTAGTCTACAGAAAATGAGTTAGCATTACAGAATCAGAGAATCCATCCAGCCCAACCTTTGATCCAGTTTAGCACCATTCCTAAACTGTATCCCTAAGCACCAGGTTCACATGTGGCTTAAACAGCTCCAGGGACGATGAATCTAGCACTGACCTGGGCAGATCATTTCAATGTTTGACAACCCTCTTTGTCAGGAAGTGCTTCCTAGCATCCAGCCTGAACTTCCCCGGCACAGCTTGAAACCATTTACTCTAGTCCTGTCACTTGACACCAAGGGGGAGACACTGGCCCCCTCCTTCCACCAGCCTCTCTTCAGGTACTTGAAGAGAGCAATGATGTCTCTCTTCAGCTTCCTCTTCTCCAGACTGAACAACCCTAGCTCCCTCAGACACTTGTTGCTGGCCATGTGCACCAGGCCCTTCACCAGCCTTTGCTGGACACGCTCCAGAACCTCATTGTCCTTGTTGTGAGCAGCTCAGCACTGAACACAGTACTCGAGTACACAGCCTCACCAGTGATGAGTATATGGGGATGATCACCTCCCTGTTCCTGCTGGCCACAGTGTTTCTAATATAAGCTGAGATTGCCCTTGGCTTTCTTGGCCACCTGGGCACACACTGCTGACTCATTTTAATTGGCTGTCAGGTCGATGGACCCCCAGATACAGCTCCAAGTTGCAGCTTTCCAACTATACATCCCCAAGTCTGTAGCTTATCATGGGGTTGTTGCAACCCAGGTGGAGGACCTGGCACTTGGCCTTGTTAAATTTCAGACAGTCTTGGCCCATCAGTCTAACCTTTCCAGATTGATCTGCAAAGCCTCCCTACCCTCTAGCAGCCACCCAGCTTGGTGTCATTAGCAAATTTACTGAGGGTGCACTCAATCTGCTCATCCAGATCATTGATAAAGATACGAAAGAGAACAGCCCCAGTACTAAACCCTGGGGGTACACCACTAGTAACTGGGTGCTAGCTGGACTTAATTCACCCCACTCTTTGGACCCAGCCAGCCAGTTTTAAGTCCAATGCAGAGTGCAGCTATCCAAGCCTTGAGCCCTGAGTTTATGAAGGAGAATGATGTGGGAGACAGTGTCAAATGTTTTATTACTTATCTGGTTAATAGTTCACCTATAGCACTTAATATTTTTTTTCCCCACATGGTAAAAAGGCTAAATGGATTTTTACATTTTGGCTGCACAAAGAACTTTATTATTCTTTTACAATCAAGTGATGTGCAATGAGGTTTTCACTAAGACAGGCTTATCTACTTGAAGATGAAAAATGCCACACCTTAAGAAAGATCAGGACAAAGAATACATCTCACATGAATGTGTCCAGAGAAGGGCAACAGAGATGGGGAGGGCTTTGGAGCACAAGCCCTATGAGGAGAGGCTGAGGGAGCTGGGGTTGCTTAGCCTGGAGGAGGCTCAGAGGAGACCTCATTTCTCTCTACAACTACCTGAAGGGAGGTTGTAGCGAGGTGGGGGTTGATCTCTTCTCCCAGGCAACCAGCACTAGAACAAGAGCACACTGTCTCAAGCTGCACCAGGGGAGGTTTAGGCTGGAGGTTAGGAAGAAGTTCTTCACAGAAAGAGATTGGCCATTGGAATCTGCTGCCCAGGGAGGTGGTGGAGTCACCATCACTGGAGGTGTTTAGGAGGAGACTGGATGGTGCCATGGTTTAGTTGATTAGATGGCATTGGGTGATAGGTTGGACTCGATGATCTTGAAGGTCTTTTCCAACCTGGTTAATTCTAGTCTAGTCTAGTCTAGTCTAGTCTAAACTGAGGTGCATATTCTAATTTAAGATTATGTCTATACAAACAAAGAATATCATACATCAGGTGTAGATCTGCAGAGTAAAACAGTTGCTGTTGAGGGCCATTTTAAATTTAAAAGGGATTTTCTTCAGATTGTCTACACTTATGAAGAACTCAATAGGTGCTGCAGAGCTGTCACGGTCCAAAAGGATGCCTCATTGGTCCTTTACTATGCCTACACTCTCGGGAACAGAATTAAGACTGAAACAGAGTCAAGGGTTTATCCAATTTGTTTGGCAGACTGCAAATCTAAATACCACGGTGGTTGAGCAGGGATGACGCAAATGGAGGGCGGGAGCGGGGCCAGGCGGGTCGGCGGCTCTTCTCTCCTTGCCGCAGCTTCCCTCTCTTTCCATCAGGCAGGGCAGAACACGGCAGGGCAGCGAGGCAGGTCTCGCTCTCTCTCCGTCCAGAGCACGCCAGGGCAAGGAGGCAGGCGGGTCCAGAAGTCAGGCGGGTCCAGCAGCGGCTCCTCATGGCCGGCAGCGACACTGCACCACCCCACCCCGCGGACAGTTGCCAAACAGTCCCCTAAGCAGTCTCCTAAGCAGTTTTCCACGCAGTTCTCCCAGCAGTCTTTATAGTTCCACACCTTGCCGCCAAGCCGCAGTTACCTGCCCTCGCTGGTCAGTGGAGCGCGTGCCGAAGGCAGCCTCCAGGTTTCCAAAACCTTTCCTGTCTTTAGGGTTCTCTGCCGACTTTGCCGCCAGGGAGTCCCCAGGGTCCTAAAGTCCCACTAGGGGGTCTCCCGAATTCAGAGTCTCTTATTTGACCCCAGGGGTGCAAGTTCCAAGCTCCGGTATACCAAATGATTTTTCTAAATGATTATACTAACCATGCTGAGCCAGATGTACATTTCTGGTCCCTTACAAGCGCATCAAGAGTACTTTTGAAGAGCATCTCTTACTTTTGCTTCATTTGAAAGGTTTTGAGACTCCTCTATGATGAGACCAACATGTTGTAACGGGGATCAGTCAAGAGATTTCTTTCAAAAGCACAATCTTAACCTAAACTGAATGGAGATATACTATTAGTTTCTATTAAAACCAAACCAGTAAACAGACATGCCTAAAACTGAAGTGGGTCTCAGAAGTCATATTATTTTACAACTGAATCTGTGATATGAAAACCCAGTGCAAAGTGTCCAAATTTGAATTGTATTTAATTTCTTGAATTTCAGGTAAATCTTTGTACTCCACCAGAGCTGAAGTGCTTAGGTTCCTCACAGAAAACATAGAGAGGGTTAAATGACTAAAGTTCAGTTTAGGGAAGTCACCAGGAGAACCCTAAAATCTTCAGTGAGAAATACCAAGGAAGAATCAGAAATCAAACCCCATTATCAATACTTCTCTGAATAGTATCTTCTGCTGAATAGCACCTTCTGCTTCAACTGAACACCTAAAAGAAGCCACTCTAAGTAGAAAGGAAGTAGAGATACTCCTTCCCCCATTGTAAATGACCGAAAACTTGTCCATGCATTTAGACAAGCAAGATATATTTCTGAAAGCTCACTCTGCCTACTTTGAAACAGGGATTTTTAATCAATTCTCCTTTTCTTTTAGCAGAGTCACAGCACCACAGTGATATTGGGTATTTCAAAAGCAGACTGTATGAATCACTGCTCTTGATATTTTTCTGCTTCCAAAGATAAACAGTGTACTTTTGAAACTTCTCAGGCACAGGGGAAAGCTGAACTCAGATTTCCCAATTGCTGAAAAGTAGACCTAAGGCCTGATTAGTCAAAGAAACAGTCAGCAGTCCTGGCTCACTGGAGACGTTCCAGAGGACAGGAAGCTGGCCAGTGTGGTGCCCATCTACAAGAAGGGCCGGTTGGATGAGCCAGGGAATTATAGGCCTGTCAGCCTGACCTCAGTACCAGGCAAGATTATGGAACAGGTCATGTTAAGTGCAATCACACAGCACTTAGAGGATGGCCAAGAGATCAGGCCCAGCCAGCATAGATTTAGGAAGGGCAGGTCCTGCCTAACCAACCTGATCTCCTTCTATGATCAGGTGACCCACCTGGTGGATGTGGGGCAGGCTGTGGATGTAGTCTACCTGGACCTCAGCAGGGCTTTTGACACCGTTCCCCACAGCAAACTCCTGGCCAAGCTGTCAGCCCATGGCTTGGATGGGAGCACACTGCATTGGGTTAGGAACTGGCTGGAGGGCCGAGCCCAGAGAGTGGTGGTGAATGGTGCCACATCCAGCTGGCAGCCAGGCACTAGTGGTGTACCCCAGGGATCAGTGCTGGGCCCCATGCTCTTTAACATCTTTATTGATGATCTGGATGAGGGCATTGAGTCCATCATCAGTAAATTTGCAGATGACACCAAGCTGGGGGCAGAAGTTGATCTGCTGGAGGGTAGAGAGGCTCTGCAGAGGGACCTCCACAGGTTGGACAGATGGGCAGAGTCCATGGGCATGAGATTGAACACATCCAAGTGCCAGCATCCTGGTCTGCATCAGGAACAGTGTGGCCAGTAGGAGCAGGGAGGTCTTTCTGCCCCTGTACACTGCACTGGTTAGGCTGCACCTCGAGTACTGTGTCCAGTTCTGGGCCCCTCAGTTTAGGAAGGAGGTTGACTTGCTGGAACAAGTCCAGAGAAGGGCAACAAAGTTGATGAGGGGTTTGGAACACAAGCCCTATGAGGAAAGACTGAGGGAGCTGGGATTGCTTAGTGTGGAGAAGAGGAGACTCAGGGGTGACCTTATCACTCTCTACAACTACCTGAAAGAAGGTTGTAGACAGATGGATGTTGGTCTCTTCTCCCAGGCAGCCAGTACCAGAACAAGAGGACAAAGTCTCAGGCTGTACCAGGGGAGGTTTAGGTTGGATGTTAGGAAAAAGTTCTTCTTAGAGAGAGTGATTGCCCATTGGAATGGGCTGCCTGGGGAGGTGGCAGAGTCGCCGTCATTGGAGGTTTTCAGGAGGAGACTTGATGGGGTGCTTGGTGCCATGGGTTAGTTGTTTAGGTGGTGTTGGATTGGTTGATGGGTTGGACGTGAAGATCTTGAAGGTCTCTTCCAACCTGGTTTATTCTATTGTATTCTATTCTATTCTGCCCCTGTACACTGCACTGGTTAAGCCGTAGCTTGAGTACTGTGTCCAGTTCTGGGCTCCTCAGTTTAGGAAGGATTTTGACTTGCTGGAGCGTGCCCAGAGAAGGGCAACAAAGTTGGTGAGGGGCTTGGAACACAAGCCCTATCAGGAGAGATTGAGGGAGCTGGGGTTGCTTAGCCTGGAGAAGAGGAGACTCAGGGGTGACCTTATTGCTGTCTACAACTACCTGAAGGGAGGTTGTAGTCAGGCAGAGGTTGGTCTCTTCTCCCAGGCAACCAGTACCAGAACAAGAGGACACAGTCTCAGGCTGCACCAGGGGAGGTTTAGGCTGGAGGTTAGGAGGAAGTTTTACACAGAGAGAGTGATTGCCCATTGGAATGGGCTGCCTGAGGAGGTGGTGGGGTCGCTGTCACTGAAGGTGTTCAGGACGAGGCTTGACAGGATGCTTGGTTTCATGGTTTAGTTGATTAGGTGGTGTTGGATGATAGGTTGGACACGATGATCTTGAAGGTCTCTTCCAACCTGGTTTACTCTATTCTATTCTAACACTTAATTCCTTTCATTCCATCTTAGGAAAAAAAAAAAAAAAAAAGTCTGGCTGTGGTCTGGGCTTGCTAGTTTGTTTTCATAAAGAAGAGACAGAGGCAGTATGACTCAATCTCCCAATTCCTCTTCACGAGCTAAGATGGTAACATTCTTAAACAATAAACAACAGTGATGTGGAATATCTGCAGTATGTGAGACTTGCTTTTATGAGCTTGACTTGTACTGTAAGTTGGTAGAAGGAGATTTCAGACAGTGCAACAGTACAGAGATAAACAACCATAAGATAACGATAGGACTTAAGTAGTGGGACATAGGCCTCATCTCAGTTTTTTACGTCAGGTTCCACAATTCAGTTGCTCTGTGTCACCAAAGTCAGGACATTCCCTTTGACTGCTGAGCTTGCAAGGAGCAAGCACAGAAAGTCCTCTTGCTAAGCAGGTGCATGATGTGAAACCTCAGATTTTCATATAAAGGTTTCTCCTTTATAGTGGTCATCACATTAGTATCAGCACTCGTAGCATGAACATTCAGCAGTGACTGTGCTACACATAAGGGCAGAGCACCCTTTCTTGCTGAAAGTAATTTGGAAAACCACAAAGTTTTTCCATATCCTTCTTCTAGAACAAGGTACAAAATCAAAGTTACTTTTTTGGAAACATGAGGTGTTTTCTCATGTGCTGCTCTCATTTCTGGAGAGAGTAGTTGTCTTAAAAAGAGAAATAGAGTAAAATGTTTATGGCTAGTCCCTTCACCGTCCTTCCACAAGCAGAAATATGAAAATTTCTGACATGCTGAACTAGAACTGTAAACTTAATTATTTTCTAGACATTTCCAAAGTCTGACCCACCAACAGGATTCTGAAGCTCTTGAAAAATAATAAATACAAAAGGGGATATCTTGGAGAAAGAGATGGAAAAACACTGTATTTGCCACACAAATTGTATTCAAAGCAGTGAGAAAAACTGAGCACACTGGTGCCTAACCACACTTATGGTTTCATTTATTTGATGTTTTTATGGAGCACATCAAACAAGGGCTGAAAATCTGAGAAAGACAGAAAACAAAGGGAAGGAATAAACAGTCAGTGGCACAAGCTGAACAGTGGGATGCCTCCCCTCATTGTTCTGCATTAGATCTCGTGTTTGAAATCTGTATTAATGATCTTAAAAGAGGATAACACTGAGGCTAGCAAAACTTGCAGATGACATGAAGTTGTTTAGCTAGCATGGAGTAGAGATATCTGTGAGGAACTTCAAAGACAGCTAAACCATGTGAGGACTAAAGAGGGGGCAAATGAAGTTCAATGCCAATAAATGCAAAGTAAGGCAAACTGAAGGGAAAAAATAAATTAAACTACTTGTACATCTGACAGAGTTCTACGTTTGCTATCTCAATCCAGGAAAGGGATCTGGATATCAGTGAAGACAGATTTCTACACCATATGCAGCTGTAGTTTTAAGAAAAAAAATAATCAAACAAGATGTGAGAGTTCATAAGGACTGAGATGGGGGATGATGCAGGAAATACTACAGTCAATCTATAAATCAAAATCTGGCTTCATCTGGAAAACTTTGTGAAGTGTTAACTGTACCAACTGCACCACCAGAAAAACAAAATAACAAAAATATAAGAAAAATCTATGAAAATTAGAAAGGGCTACCCTGTGATAAATGGAAGTGCTTTAATTAAAAAAAAAAAATCTGTAATGTAGAGTGATTGAAAAGAATGAGAAGAGTTACCTTAGAAAGGAGAAACACACAAGAGCATAGTGAAAGAATAAAAATAAATTACTTAGAAAAGAGAGATTAGGTGTTTCTCTTCTCAGCTTGTGATGGGACAGGAGAAAGTGCAATAAAATTAGGGAGGGTGGCAAGTTCAACATAGATTAAAAGCAGAAATGCTTTTTTTTTCTACAGTGAGTGATTAAGCTGGGGTACCTCCTGACACACTGAAAGTGAAAACTAAAGGACATTTCAAATAAACTTTTACACAGATAATAAGAATTGCTGAAGTTGGAATAAAAAGCCAGAAGTATTTGAAAGCTCATTTTTTAAACAACAGATTTCTTGAACTTTCCTTTGCAGAGCTCTCTTAGACCTGTGCCCAAGTCCCACAGCCTTGGAGAAAAAAAACTCTGAGAACCTAGCTACTCATGTTTTGGTTAGTTCATGTAATGTGGTATTTGTACTAGCCTTCCTCATGCTGAGCACCACTCTTCATGTTCTGCACATAAAAAATAAAAAAGTAATAATAATAATAATAATAATAATAATAATAAATAATAATAATAATAAACCAGGTTGGAAGAAACCTTCAAGATCATCATATCCAACCCCTCAACCAATCCAACCCACCTAAACAACTAACCCATGCCACCAAGCACCCCATCAAGTGTTCTCCTGAACACCTCCAATATGGTGACTCCACCACCTCCCCCGCCAGCCCATTCCAACGGGCAATCACTCTCTCTGTATAGAACTTTTTCCTAACATCCAACCTAAACCCCCCCTGGCACAGCCTGAGACTGTGTCCTCTTGTTCTGATACTGGTTGCCTGGGAAAAGAGACCATCATCCGTCTGTCTACAAATTCCCTTCTGGTAGTTGTAGAGAGCAATAAGGTCCCCCCTGAGTCTCCTCTTCTCCAGGCTAAGCAACCCCAGCTCCCTCAGTCTCTCCTCACAGGGCTGTGTTCCAAATCCCTCACCAACTTCGTTGCCCTTCTCTGGACTCGTTCCAGCAAGTCAACCTCCTTCCTAAACTGAGGGGCCCAGAACTGGACACAGGACTTGAGGTGTGGCCTAACCAGTGCAGTGTACAGGGGCAGAATGACCTCCCTGCTCCTGCTGGCCACACTGTTCTTGATGCAGACCAGGATGCCATTGGTCCTCTTGGCTGCCTGGGCACACTGCAGGCTCATGTTCAGCCTACCATCGACCAGCACCCCCAGGTCCCTCTCTACCTGGCCGCTCTCCAGCCACTCTGACCCCAGCCTGTAGCTCTGCATGGGGCTGCTGTGGCCAATGTGCAGAACCCGGCACTTGGATGTGTTCGATCTCATGCCGTTGGATTCTGCCCATCTGTCCAGCCTGGCAAGGTCCCTCTGCATAGCCTCTCTATCCTCCAGCAGATCAACTCCTGCCCCCAGCTTGGTGTCATCTGCAAATTTACTGATGATGGACTCAATGCCCTCATCCAGATTTACTTCATCTATGCACAAATATTTGCTTTCAGACAATCAGCAGCCTGGGATACTAGGTACCTGAAGAGTTGTGTATGAACATGTAAGTGTGCTCATGAGATACAGTTCAGACACTGATTCTTCAATGAACTGTATGGAGTTTCTTGGCATAGGCATATTTAGTAGAGAGACTAAGGATCTTTGTGATGTCCTGTAATTACTGTACAAATTCTTAAAGACATGGTGCTGGCAAGTCATGGAGACAACACACTAGGCTAGATTGTTTAGAGATCTGCTCCAGCATGGCAACATGAATATTCTTCTAATCTACATACAAATCCAGGCTGCCTATTGACACAGTCTGTTATTATTTGTCCTCCTCCTCTCTTGGACTTCTTGCTTCACCAAACCATCAATATTTATCTTTCAGACTGCAAGGTTTATGGAGTAGAGGTATAATGAATGCTTTTGGTTTGTAGGCTATAAAACACATCACAGTTTCCACCTCATTGAAGCCTTAGGTTGTGGTAGTCAGAAAATTATGAAACATCAAAAACTTGGATCAGTCTTAGCCCAAGGAGCAAAGGAGATGTATTACTTCCTTCAAATCATGAATGCCAATCCAGAGTACTACAACATCTGACACTGTGAGTGGTCACTCAAACCTCTGCTGTCTGGCTGTTCTCTGAGTCTCCTCTTTACAGTCATTAAAATGGAAATGGTGTCTGAATGTCATTTCACTTCTGGTTTCCTCAATTATCTCCACCTTTGACTGCCCTCCTGCTCTCTGTGTGGTGAGAGAAATATGTTTTCAGATCTGTCATGTTAAGGAATAAATACTTGAACCATCAATAACTGTGTGCACTTTGCCCCAACTGAATGAAAACCTTCTTTGTGAGCACAGAAACAAACAATACAGAGTTAAATAGAAAGAAGATACCTGAATGTGCTTATTTCAGCTACTTTTGCATTATGATAGCCTGTTTCCAGTAGATCAGAGAAACCTGACAGTGTTGTTTTTTTCACACTGTGAGAAGCACAAACATCATTTAAATGCCCCCTCAAAATATTCATGCATCAAAAATCTGTTGAAAGCTCAGTCTATTCTGAAGCTGGCTTTCAGCCAACATTGTTGCTGCATCATGATGGAAATAGCAGACACTGAAAAACAAGGAATGGCAAAGAGAGCAAGCATTTGGAAACAAATCTAAGCAGCACCCAGCCACATACACTTTAATACTATTTTAAAAATTTCAATAATAATAAAACTCATTAATAATTATTCATTTATTAATTTAGTTCTACAAAATAACATTTTAAATATCAGCTTCTAGGATCATGTTTGAGGAGTTTTCTAGTCTTCACCCTTATGGTTGTTATTATGTTCTTTAAAGATAGGGATGGATTTTTCAGTTGATGAAAGCAGTGTAGCTTCACTGAAGCTGACCATTAGCTCTTCCATAGTTAAGGTCAGGTACGTGAGCACATAGCATAGCTAAAATGCTAACACTGCCTTTGGTCTTCTTGATGTCTGATCTCAGATGGCTGTGATCCAGTCTATCTACCTAATATGATTGCCTCTACCTCCTCCACAGTCAATATGAAGACTGATATGTATGAATATAAGCAAAGTGCAAACCCATACATCTTTTCCATTCCATGCACAGACATAGAATCCCTCAAAAACAGTCATGTCATCATATCAGGAAGAAGCCAATACAACTTCTAGGCTCCAATGAGCTTATGTTGCCTCAATAAAGATCCCTGCCCACCATACTGGTTCTGAGCCACTGTGGATCCAGAAATTCACAGTATTGAGACCCTCATAAGGACAGCAAAGAAAAGGCCTTATTGCAAGATATAGCATTCATCTGGGAAGAGCTTTATTTGTGGTTTAGATTTAACTCTATGTAAGTAATGCCTGTATTTGATTTTGTAGCTCTGTCTCTACAGTGTATGTATTTACATGAGAATAAACAAAACTGGAGAAAGTAATAGCATTCAGGATTCATTCAAAGACCAACCATCAATCTAGGATCAAGCTCAAAATTAATTGCAGAATCACAGAACATTAGAGGTTGGAAATGACCTCAAGAGATCATTGAGTCCAATCCTGCCAAAGCAGGATCACTTAGGGTAATCTGCACCAGGCAGGTTTCGAATGTCTCCAGAGAAGGAGACTCCACAACCTCTGGGCAGCCTGTTCCAGTGCTTCCTCGCCTTCACTGTAAAGAACTTTCTCCTCATGCTGAGGTGAAATCTTCTATGTCCAAGCTAGAACCCATTGTTGCTTGTCTTATTATTGCACACCACCAAAAAAGACATTGCCCCCCTCCACTTGACACCCACCCCTTAGATATTTATAGACATTGATCAGATCTCCTCTCAGTCTTCTCTTCTCAAGACTAAACAAACAGTCCCAGGGACCTCAGTCTCTCTTCATAGGGGAGGTGTTCATGCCTGTCTGTTGGATGCTCTCCAGCAGGTCCCTCTCTCACTTGAGCTGGGGATCTCAAAACTGAATGCAGTATTCCAGGTATGGTCTCACCAGGGCAGAGTAAAGCAGTAGAAGAACTTTCCTGGACTTGCTGGACACACTTTTCTTCATGCATCCCAGGATACTATTGGCTCTCTTGGCCACAAGGGCACATTGCTGTTTCATGGAGAACTTGCTGTCTACCAGCACTCCAAGGTCTTTCTCCATGGAGCTGCTTTCCGGCAGGGCAGCCCCTAACCTGTACTGGGGCCTGCTGTTATTCCTTGCCAGTGGTAGGACCCTGCACTTGTCCTTGTTGAACGTCATGAGGCTTGCCTGCACCCAGCTCTGCAGCCTGTCCAGATCTCATTGAATGGTTGCATAGCCTGACAGGTGTCAGCCAACCCCCCCCCCCCGCTCCCTAGTTTTATATCATCAGTGAACTTGCTGAGGGTGCTCTTAATCCCCTCATCCAGGTTGTTGATAAAGATATCGAACAAAACTGGAGCCAGTACTGATCCCTGACTTTGTGCCACTGATGACAATGCTCTGAAATCTGTTGTTGGCCCAGTTTGCAATCCGCTTCACAGACCAACCCTCTGTGCGACATTTCATGAGCTTTTCTATGAGGATGTTAAGGGAGACTGTCTCAATCAATCAGGAAAGAGAGTTATTTTAGACATTCCTCAAATTGAACCAAAATCAGAACTCAGTATCTGGATGAGAAAACTGCTTTAATTATACATTTGTGAGTGAAAGGGTTAGGAGTATAGGAAAGACAGGATGGAGGAACCCAGAAACTCCAGGCAGTCAGCCTGACCTCAGTGCCAGGGAAAGTGATGGAGCAGATTATCCTGGCGGCAATAACTGCGCACCTGAAGGATGGCCAAGGGCTCAGGTCCAGCCAACATGGATTTAGGAAGGGCAGGTCCTGCCTCTCCAACCTGATCTCCTTCTATGATCAGGTGACCCGTCTGGTGGATGTGGGGAGCCCTGTGGATGTGGTCTACCTGGACTTCAGCAAGGCCTTTGACACCGTCCCCCACAGTAAACTGCTGTCTAAGCTGTCAGCTCATGGCTTGGACGGCAACACTCTGTGCTGGGTTAGGAACTGGCTGGAGGGCCAAGCCCAGAGAGTGGTGGTGAATGGTGCCACATCCAGCTGGAGGCCAGTCACTAGTGGCATCCCCCAGGGATCAGTGCTGGGCCCCATGCTCTTTAACATCTTTATTAATGATCTGGATGAGGGCATTGAGTCCATCATCAGTAAATTTGCTGATGACACGAAGCTGGGGGCAGGAGTTGATCTGCTGGATGGTAGAGAGGCTTTGCAGAGGGACCTCAGTAGGCTGGACAGATGGGCAGAGTCCACAGGCATGAGATTGAACACATCCAAGTGCCGGGTTCTGCACATTGGCCACAACAACCCCATGCAGAGCTACAGGCTGGGGTCAGAGTGGCTGGAGAGTGGCCAGGCAGAGAGGGACCTGGGGGTGCTGGTCGATGGTAGGCTGAACATGAGCCTGCAGTGTGCCCAGGCAGCCAAGAGGGCCAATGGCATCCTGGCCTGGATCAGGAATAGTGTGGCCAGCAGGAGCAGAGAGGTCATTGTGCCCCTGTACACTGCACTGGTTAGGCCGCACCTCGAGTACTGTGTCCAGTTCTGGGCCCCTCAGTTTAGGAAGGATGTTGACTTGCTGGAACGAGTCCAGAGAAGAGCAACAAAGTTGGTGAGGGGTTTGGAACACAAGCCTTATGAGGAGAGGCTGAGGGAGCTGGGGTTGCTTAGCCTGGAGAAGAGGAGACTCAGGGGGGACCTTATCACTCTCTACAACTACCTGAAGGGAGGTTGTAGACAGACGGATGTTGGTCTCTTCTCCCAGGCAGCCAGTACCAGAACAAGAGGACACAGTCTCAGGCTGCACCAGGGGAGGTTTAGGTTGGATGTTAGGAAAAAGTTCTATACAGAGAAAGTGATTGCCCATTGGAATGGGCTGCCGGGGGAAGTGGTGGAGTCGCCATCATTGGAGGTTTTCAGAAGACTTGATGGGGTGCTTGGTGCCATGGGTTAGTTGTTTAGGTGGGTTGGATTGGTTGATGGGTTGGATGTGATGATCTTGAAGGTCTCTTCCAACCTGGTTTATTCTATGTGTGTATTGAGACACCTGAACATGTCCAGAGAAGGGCAACAAGGCTGGGGAGAGGCCTTGAGCGCAAGCCCTATGAGGAGAGGCTGAGGGAGCTGGGATTGTTTAGCCTGGAGAAGAGGAGGCTCAGGGGTGATCTTATTGCTCTCTACAACTACCGGAAAGGTGGTTGTAGCCAGGAAGGGGTTGGTCTCTTCTCCCAGGCAACCAGCACCAGAACAAGGGGACACAGTCTCAAGCTGTACCAGGGGAGGTTTATGCAGGAGGTGAGGAGAAAGTTCTTCACGGAGCGAGTCATTCATCATTGGAATGGGCTGCCCAGGGATATGGTGGAGTCACCATCCCTGCAGGTTTTCAAGAGAGGATTGGACATGGCACGTGGTGCCATGGTCTAGTCATGAGGTCTGGTGACAGGTTGGACTCGATGATTTTTAAGGTCTCTTCCAACCTTAGTGATACTGTGATACTGTGATACAGAGAGAAGAAGAAGGGGTGGGGAGAGAGATGTATATCTACCACCATGCCATTGGCTTGGCATTGACTTCCCAGAGTCCATGGCATTGCTCAGGTTGGTGGGGAATTCCAAACATGGTAAGGGTCCATGTCCTATCTCATTGAATATTTGTGTCTTTTCCGAGAACCACTTGGCATATTCATTTGCTCACTCACACCCACCACCCACTGGTGGTGCCCAGGTTCAACACCATCTTGGTAAATCCATGTTGGCTACTCTTTTCTTCTATGTGATTAGAGATGACCTTCAGAATGAGCTGCTCCATCATCTTTCCAGGGATAGAAGTGAGGCTGACTGGTCTGTAGTGGCCTGCATCCTCCTTCTGGCCTTTTTGGAAGACTGGCATGACATTCATTATTTTTCCAGTTGTGAGGCACCTCTTCTGTTCTCTGTGACTTTCCAAAATGATGGAGAGAGGCTCAGCAACAGTGTCAGCCATCTCTCTTAGCACTTGTGGATGCAACCCATTGGGGTTCATGGATTTCTGTGTCTTCAGCTGATATAAGCGATCTCTAGACAACTTCTGACTGACCAGTGGAGTGTCCTCTTCTCTCCAGTCCTGCTCCCTTGCTTCCAGAGAGGGCTCATCTTAGGAGTAAAGACTGAGACAAAAAAGGCAATCAGCAACTCTGCCATCTCTGCATCATCAGTTACTATATCTCCCATATCATTTAGAAGTGGTTCCACCTTTTCCCTGCTCTTCCTTTTGTCACTGATGTATTTTTAAAAAGCTCTTGTCTTTTTTTTTTATTTCACCTACTTGGCAAGGCTCAGTTCCAAGAGGGCTTTGGCCTTTGTTGCTGCATCTTTACATTCTCTGGCAATGTTTCTACAATCCTCCCAATTGACCAGACCATTTTTCCACATATTGTACACCTCCTTTTTCTTTTTCATTTTTTCTAAGAGTTTGAGTCCTGTGTCCAGCTCTGGGCCCCTCAGTTTAGGAAAGATGTTGACTTGCTGGAAGGTGTCCAGAGAAGGGCAACAAAGCTGAGTAGGGGTTTGAAGCACAAGCCCTATGAGGAGAGGCTGAGGGAGCTGGGGTTGCTTAGCCTGGAGAAGAGGAGGCTCAGGGGAGACTTCTTGCTCTCTACAACTATCTGAAGAGAGGTTGTAGCCAGGAGGGGGTTGGTCTCTTCTCCCAGGCAACCATCAACAGAACAAGAGGATGCAGTCTCAAGCTGTGCCAGGGGAGGTTTAGGCTGGAGGTTCGGAAGGAGTTCTTCATAGAAAGAGAGATTGGCCATTAGAATGTGCTGCCCAGGGAGGTGGTGGAGTCACCATCACTGGAAGTGTTTAAGAGGAGACTTGATGGAGCACTTGGTGCCATAGTTTATTTGATTAGATGGCATTGGGTGATAAGTTGGACTGGATGATCTCAAAGGTCTTTTCCAACCTGGTTAATTCTATTCTATTCTATTCTATTCTAGTCTAGTCTAGTCTAGTCTAGTCTATTCTCTGCTTATCCATGTAGGTCTTCTTCCTCCCTTACTTGACTTTTTTTTCCAAGGGAATACATTTCTCGTGAGCTTGGAGGAGGTAATGTTTGAATATTAACCATCTCTCTTGGGCCCCCCTTCTTTGTAGAGGCCTAGCCCATTGGACACTTCCAAGTAGAGTCTTGAAGAGGGCAAGGTTTGCCCTTTTAAAGTCCAGGGTTGAAATTTTACTTATCACCCTGCTTCTTGGTTGATATTAACTCTAATATGTCATGGTTACTGCAGATGATGTTACCTCCAGCCTTAATATCTACAACCAGTCCTTTGTTAATACCAGCTTCAGCATTGCACTCCTCCTTGTTGGTTCTTCAACTACTTGCAGGAGCAAGTTTTCATCAATGCACTGCAGGAGCCTCTTTTTGTGTTTATGCTTGGTTGTGTGATCTTTCCAACTAATATATGAGTGATTGAAGTCACCCATGAACACCAGGGCACTTGATCTCAGGGATACTTCCCCTCATACTGTGAGAGAACTGCTGGTGGGCACTTATGATAGTATATATGCAAATGTAGTTTTAAGATGAGTACGAAAATGCCTGAGTTTATGGGTGTGGTATAGGTTGCATTAGGTCCAGAATTATGCCCTAAATATTGCCAAAATGTGTCCCTATGTGTTTTGCTCAAACCACTCTTCCCCTTTCCTTCTGGTGTTGGGGGAATTTTAGTGCCAAACTGACAAAGGAACAAAGTGTCATGAGTCCACATACACAACCTGCCTGGGCATGTTTTTCACCTTTGTGGTAAACAAGGTTCACATCATTTACTCATGCTTGCCTTGTGCACTGCCTATGCATACACTATAGTTGGCAAAATGCCACGTCACTGGTTAATTATTCTGTGTACAAGTTTTGCTGTCAGTCTAGTATCATTTTGGCACATGTTAACTTGGGGTTGTTGTGGTAAACAAGCGCTCATGCATGTTGCCAGAAGGTCTGCTTTACACCATGATCTGAAGATCATTCATCCCAAGATTTGAACCAGGGTCCTGAGCATGTTGCTTTGGTAGTGCTATGTTTATGGTTGAACTTCATGATCTTAAAGGTCTCTTCCAATCAAAACAGAATTCTGATTTTATATTCTATTTGTGCTCTGTGTTTTATATTTCAGGAGTGCAGCCCATGGAACTGTGTGAACAAAAGACATTTGGTGAAAGCATTTTCATGATCAGATCTTTGGTTCCCTCATGAATTCCTGTGGAATTCATCACTGACAGTCAGTCTCCTGGTCTTGAGGTCATTCAGAAAAGGCTGGGCTGTCATTTTAGGCCTATTGAGCCACAAGATGGTAGAGGTTAAAATTCTCAATGAAGTTTGGAGGAGAGTCAAGAGAACTACATCCTTGGACTTCCAGAGGGCAAACTTTGACTTCTTTAAGAAACTGGTTGATGGCATCCCCTGGGAGGTAGTCCTGAAGGACAAGGGAGTCCAGGAAGGCTGAATATTCCTCAAGAGGGAAATCTTCAAGGAATGGGAAGAAACTGTCTTCATGCATCAGAAAATGAGCCACAGTGTCTTAGCCACCCTGGCTAAGCAGAGCTTTTGGTAGAGTTCAGGGAGGAAAGTAAAGTGACTATGGAAGAACAGGCAGACAACTTGGGAAGAGTAAAAGAGTCTTTCAAGGATATGTAGGGAAAAGGATTGGAAAGGCCAAAGTTGACTCACTGTTAACATTTTGGCCTTGTTTGTGCCTCTAAATTCATAACAGGGGAATATGCAAAAGAACCAAGTCTGTTTTCCCCTCTGGACTGAGACAACTTCTTCACTGCAAGGGTTATCAAACATTATAATAGTGTGCCCAGGGCAGTGCTGGAGTCACCATCCCTGGGGGTGTTCAAGTTGTGTATGGACAAGGCACTTAAGAACATGGTTTAGTGTTGACTATACAGTGCAGCATTGAGGGTTGGACTAGATGATCTTTGAGGTCTCTTCTGATCAGATACATTCCTTGGTTCTGTGGTTTATTGGTTGATACATGATTCCACATCTTCAACTCAAAATCTTACAGAGGTCAACTGTAGCATCTATGCCATGCAACTACATGGCCACTGAAGAATTTTAAACATTATCTCGGTAAATCTAACAATGCATTTCTATCCATGAGAAATCTTGCAGTTATTTTTCCTAGATAATAAGAATTACAGCCATTTATACTGTGATGAAAGATGTTTTTCAGCAGCTAAGACAGCAAAGCAAAGATTATTTTCTTCTAATACTACACCTGTACCTGATGCATTTTGAGCTAGGACTATAATCCCTCTTTTCCACTTTTTCAGCTCCTAAAGCATCCTTTCCCTCTTTAGGATGTGTGAGAGACAACTTTATACAATTATTCAGACCTTGCATTGTACAAGTCATCCACTGGAGTTACTTTTTTGTATCCACTGGTAAGGAAGCTTACAGTACAACTGGCATCCTAATTTGGGGCATCTCATTTAAACCCCTACAGAACAGCTAAAATTACAGAGATGAAGAGGTCATTTTTTCTTCTTATTAGACCTCAGATATAGCATGAATCAAAGTAGAAGGTGTCAGAATGCCAGTGTGCTAACATCTGATATACTGGCTTTCAGCAACCTCATATTCAAGATGGTTGCTTAGCAACTGGGATACAGGCTAAGGATGCAGAGTCTGTGATCTTTTCTCTGCCCAATGTGATTAGCATGACTTGGATAAATTACTTCACCTTTGTGTATTCTTCTTTCCCTTTATTTATACTGTCTCTTAGCAAGTATTTCAGCAACTTCTTTGAAGACATCACAGCCTTCAAGTAATGAAATTATTCTTCTCTTGCAAACTTGTGGATCCTGACAAGGGACTCAGGTGTCACATTTCTCTACCTGTCTCTCATAGATAACCAGTTTCTCTTAACTACATTCATAACCAACACAAATCTGCTCCCATATTCACTGTCTAGGACAGAGGCATTTCAGTGGGGAAGTGTTTTTCCTCCTTGTGTGTAAATTTCCAAACACAAACTGTTTTCAAAATAAGCTGACATTTGGCAGAATGTCAGTAGACTTTATACAATAACACGAACTAGACATCTTAGAACAGAATCTGCAAGGCAGCATAATTTTGGCACTTTTACATATCTGTGCTACTACTACTACCACAGCCATCAAATAAAGACAGGTGGAAGGATAGTGGGGCTAACATAAGACCTTCATGAGGGCATTCTTCTCTTGACTAATGGTTCATAACCATTCAGCACAGACACTGAGCTGTGAGGTTTTGTGATTCAAATTAGGATCTCTGGCTGATCAGCAGATGAATGAAGAGTTAGTTCCAAAGTCTGTAACTCTCTGATTTGGTGGTTGTTTTCTACATCCTGATCTCGCTGCAGCTGCCACCTAAAAGAGCACGGTGAGAGTAATTGTATTGGCTTGCTTCCAAAGCCTGGAGGAGTAGTCACTTGCTACTATAGCAGATTATCTGCCAGGCAAACAGAAAGGATAATGATGTAGAGCTTGATTACTCTTGTAGAAAGAAAGCAGTCAGCTTGATCCAAAAATCTTCATTGTATGTGTAAGGGACACACATCAAAAGGGCTCAGAACCGAAATATCTTGTCTTTTCTATTCTCTCTTTGAACATGGGAATATTTGCCTTCTGGCAGGTATGGTCTTCTAAATAATAGCTTTTTTGCTGAACATGCATCTTTGGGCCTGAAGTTTGTCTTTCAATTATAAGACATTTATGGTAGTTTTGTTGATGAGAAAGTCACTTTTATTTAAGATGCACCAGCAGAAGAAACATTTGAACACATTTGTCACTGGAATAGGTTGAATCATATTTCTTGCCACAGTATTTCATGGACTTCTAAGTTCAGAAACATTTTCTTGCATTTTTTCTTATGAGTTTGATTTCTTGGCTGACCCATATCTCTCATGATACTTGAAAGTTGAAGAATCTCTTTGTCCCCCATATTTCTTCACTAAACAGTGGCTTCCAAAATAACTTAAACTTTCTATAGGACAGAAAATACTCTGATTGTCTCTACATTTTACCTATTTCTCCTGCTGCTTCCTGTTTACTTTGAGTCTAGCACTTGTTGTGCTTTGATGATGGCTCAAAATGACTTTATCTAGGAAATTTTCTCTTTTCCTTTTTACATTGTTTTATATACAAATGAAAATTTAATACGGTTAATTTCAAATTCTGAACTTCAAAAACAGAAGTTGTGGTGCATATTTATTTTTGTTGCTTGAATTATGGCTGGATTTTTGTGGTTCTCACTTGTATTTAACTCATTGCTATTAACTAAATTCTTATTAAGTAACAATGTTTATTCATTTTTTCCTGCACTTATACTTCTATTTTTCATGTAGTTTTAGCTCAGGCCAAAGATATCTGTATTTTGTTCATCAACTCACCTGCATATCTAAAACCTAAGAAACATCTGTGGCCATGTGTTGTCTCTTTGTCTCCTTTAATCTGAAGATACAAGATGATAAACATCTACATGGCTGTTTCAAGTCATGGGAAGAAAGGAAACCCTATTTAAAAAAAAAAGTAAGAAATATATAGGTCAAATCAATTATATTTTCCTTAAAGTGAAAAGAGTATGTCATTGTTCACAGCAACTGAGAAAGGAGAAAGATTTTTATAAGGCAAAGGTCTAAAGACCAATATAAAAGGAGATCTATTCATAAGCAAGTGAGACACAAGTGGCAGAGGAGTGAGTGATGAAAGAATTCAGGACAAATATCTCAAAGCAGCTGTGGAAAAAGTTCTTATAAAACATAGAAAATATTCTGAAAAACTGAAGGGAAATGAAAGATGCCACAAAAGTTGACTAGAAGTCAAGAGCTGCCAAGCCAAGGCAGGCTTTAAAAAACTAGAGTCAGGAAATGTCATTCTTCCTAACCATCTACTGAGGCCCAGGGGCACAACAAAGGAAATCCACCACAGCTACATAGCAATGGTAAATACTTATTCTCATGCTATGTGCCAAATTCCTTTCCCTTTGCTTCTCTAATTCATGTGCCATGCATGGAGTTAATCCAGACACTGAAGAGACTTTTGTGCTAAAATTTCAGTTAGGAGACAACCCTCAGCTCTTAATAGGAAGATGGTTATACACAAGAAGCTCAACCACAGAGTAAGAGAAGACAGGAGAAGGTAGAAGATGAGGGGTGAAAAAAAATGAGGTCAGCTGTCCAAAACACATGAGTTCAATAATTATCCCTAGAGCAACAGCTTGAAAGTGGATAACAAAGACAAATATCATGCCATCTGAAATCAATGTAATCCTATCATTCTGAAACATTAATGACTGCAATTTTTGAAACATAAATTGTGAAATCTAGTGTGTGTTTAGGGAGAAAAGCAGAGGGTGTGTGTTCAAGAAAAACTTAATTTTTTATTTAACTGCCAATTAATACAGTTCTGCTTAATTTCCAGAAACCACAGAAGACCATGTATGGGCTTTCTGAACTGGCTTATAGACCACTGAGAAAATACAGAGGAAAGCAAAACGCATGTCTCTTTGATAAGCAGTGACATCAAAACCTCAGTATTTTAAATTATCTGCATATCCTTCTGCATGTTCCAGCCATCACAGCTCTGGAATAAGGTATAGAAATTTTAAAGACATTGTGGCTTACTATTTGCATCTGAAAACAAATCTTACAGTCCAGGCATGCCAGGATTTAAGACCGCTCACTCTTCTGGCAGGTGCTATGCTATGGACAGAAGAGTTGGCAACAGCTGGTGCAGAAACTGTTGTGCATGCATGATGCTACTCAGGGACCCTTCTCTGCATTAAGATTCCTCCAGGGGGCTGAATTCAGCAGTTTTACGGGTGTTTTGTTCCTCTTAAGCATCTTCAGCTTTCATGTAAGGCATATCTGTCTCCAGGGTGTAAGTCTTCCACACAGAGGGAGAGGAATTTGGTATTTTTATTCATTCACTATCTTTGTTTTACCTCTGCTAATTATCCTTCTGGAACTAAACTGAAGAAAAAAATTAAACCACTTGTCCTTACAGGCGAAAGAATTCGAGTGAATTAACATGCCAGAAATATATCCTCAAGGTACATTCCCTTACGGGGAACATCTTCTCTGCTCCTTTGAATGAATGCAGATACAGAAGATCACCGAAGTGAGAGCTGTATACATTTCAGTCTCCATTTGTAACATTTGAAGAGGCTGTAGCAGGTTAATTTAGGTCTTAAATTCAAATGTTCAAAGAATAACCTTTTCAAAGTTTGAAATTCTTACAGGTATTTTTCTCATTTTCATTCCCTCATCATTTAAGGTGACAAATCTGATGCAGTGTTTATTATTTTAAATTGTAATATGGCATGCTTTACAATTACAGAATCACAGAATCACCAAGGTTGGAAGAGACCTCAAAGATCATTGAGTCCAACCTCTCACCACAGACCGCATGACTAAACCATGGCACCAAGTGCCACATCCAATCCCCTCTTGAACACCTCCAGGGATGGTTACTCCACCATCTCCCTGGGCAATAATGTATGAAAACATGAAAAATAAATTAAAGTATATTTATTTTAGTGTACAGAGTGGATGTTGGTTAGAAAACTTCAGGATTACTCTTCCATTGTTTCTTCTTTTATTTGTCTTCTTTTATTTGTCTTTCCTTCATAAGCTTACAGACTGTCACTAAGTACATATTTTAGTGTGGTCACATCTTCCAGGTATTGCCTAATAATCCCAGAATAAATACACTGCATGACTGATACAAAGCAAGAGAGATAGCCTGCCTTCATTTAAAGTGGTATAAAAGGCTCATGTAGTTCTAAAATGATACATCATTTCAGTCTGGATATTAACAGTTCTTTCAGTTATAGTAATGTGAGTAGTAGCAAGTGTGCAGTGGATATATTAAAATATCTAATAACAAAATGTTCATGTGATTAGTATCATCTTATAAGAACAACATAAAGATAAAAATAGTAATTGATTTAAAGGCCTCTAAAGTAACCCTTTTAGCAATAGTTCTATTTCCTACAAAAGAAGTGAAAATCATTACAGCTGGCTTGCAAGCTAGAAGCCTGAGCAGGTTAGTTTCACTAGATTACCCAACCAGCTCCACTGTTTGAAACAAAGGACATTATAAAAATGAACAGCAATTACCCAATTACCCTTCCCCTCTGCCAGATTGTAACATCTTTTCCCTTGCTTAGGATGCCAGCAGGTTAACATGAATGCTCTTCTTTGTTTAGGCCATTGTTTTATGTTCACTGATAAAAAAACCCAAACAAAACCCCCTCATCTCATTTCCAGTTTTTCTGCTTAGGACGAAGTAACAACCCAAATGTCAGAGATAATACCCAATGTCTACAATGCATCTCAGAAGAACAGGGTGCCTAAGTTACAAGACTTCTCCCATTACATAGCAGGAGTGAGCTAGAGTACTACTAACAAGAAAAATGAAAAAGAGTAGTTTTTTTGCCTGAATCAAGGATCAGAGTAGGCAGGGAGATACCCATGCTGAATCAAGTCAGACATCTATCCAGGAAACCTTTTCACTGTATTATTGTATTGCAGAGAAGCAACTAGACCTCCAATGGCACTGTGATTTATTATTTTTTTTCCTAATCTGAAGCTAGGTAGTTGTGATGAACAGGGTAATAAATCACTAATATTTTCATTTAAATATGCAGCTATTTACTGAAAAAAAAGAAAGACTGTTATCTGCTAGTCAAAAAAGGAATCTATAATTCCAACCAACATACTATAACTTGAAGAGCAGAATGAGTGTATATGAGTGAGTGAGTGAGTGAGTGAGTGAGTGAGTGAGTGAGTGAGTGAGTGAGTGAAAAAGGCTATTGTTCATATTTTTAGGTTACTAGTTTGAGTGGCATACATAGAATACATACAATAAACCAGGTTGGAAGAGACCTTCAAGATCATCACGTCCAACCCATCAACCAATCCAACACCACATAAACAACTAAATCATGGCACCAAGCACCCCATCAAGCCTCCTCTTGAACACCTCCAATGATGGTGATTCCACCACCTCCCAGGGGAGCCAATTCCAATGGGCAATCACTCTCTCTGTATAGAACTTTTTCCTAACATCCAACCTAAACCTCCCCTGGTGCAGCCTGAGACTGTGTCCTCTTGTTCTGGTACTGGCTGCCTGGGAGAAGAGACCAACATCTGCCTGTCTACAACTTCCCTTCAGAAAGTTGTAGACAGCAATAAGGTCTCCCCTGAGCCTTCTCTTCTCCAGGCTAAGCAGCCCCAGATCCCTCAGTCTCTCCTCATAGGGCTTGTGCTCCAAACCCCTCACCAACTTTGTTGCCTTTCTCTGGGCACGTTCCAGCAAGTCAGCATCCTTCCTAAATTGACGGGCCCAGAACTGGACACAGGACTCAAGGTGTGGCCTAACCAGTGCAGTGTACAGGGGCAGAATGACCTCCCTGCTCCTGCGGGCCACACTGTTCCTGATCCAGGCCAGGATGCCATTGGCCCTCTTAGCCGCCTGGGCACACTGCAGGCTCATGCTCAGCCTACCATTGACCAGTACCCCCAGGTCCCTCTCCACCTGGCTGCTCTCCAGCCACTGACCCCAGCCTGTAGCTCTGCATAGGGTTGTTGTAGCCAATGTGCAGAACCCGGCACTTGGATGTGTTCAATCTCATGCCGTTGGACTCTGCCCATCTGCCCAGCCTGTCGAGGTCCCTCTGCAGAGCCTCTACCCTCCAGCAGATCAACTCCTGCCCCCAGCTTGGTGTCATCTGCAAATTTACTGATGATGGACTCAATGCCCTCGTCCAGATCATCAATAAAGATATTAAAGAGCATGGGGCCCAGCACTGATCCTTGGGGCTCACCACTAGTGCCTGGCTGCCAGCTGGATATGGCACCATTCACCACCACTCTCTGGGCTCATCCCTCCAGCCAGTTCCTAACCCAAGCAGTGTGCTCCCATCCAAGCCATGGGCTGACAGCTTGACCAGGAGTTTGCTGTGGGAAACGGTGTCAAAGGCCTTGCTGAGGTCCAGGTAGACTACATCCACAGGCTTCCCCACATCCACCAGGTGGATCACCTGATCATAGAAGGAGATCAGATTGGTCAGACAGGACCTGCCCTTCCTAAATCCATGCTGGCTGGGCCTGATCCCTTGGCCATCCTCTAAGTGCTGTGTAATTGCACTCAAGAAGGCCTCTTCCATAACCTTGCCTGGCACTGAGGTCAGGCTGACAGGTCTATAATTCCCTGGCTCATCCAACCAGCCCTTCTTGTGGATGGGCACCACGTTGGCCAGCTTCCAGTCATCTGGGACCTCTCCAGTGAGCCAGGACTGATGAAAAATGATGGAGAGTGGCTTGGCCAGCTCATCTGCCAGCTCTCTCAGCACCCTAGGATGGAACCCATCTGGTCCCATGGACTTGTGGGGATCCTAGTGGCTAAGCAGATCACCAACTACCCCATTCTGGAGCAGAGGAAAACTATGCTGCTCCCTGGCTCCTTCTGCCAGCTCTGCAGGCCAGCTATCTGAAAGACATTCTGTCCTGCTAGAAAAAATTGAGGCAAAGAAGGTTTTAAGTAACTCTCCCTTTTCCTCATCCTTTGTTACTCCATGTCCATCAAGGAGTGGAGGTTGTCCTTGCCCTTCCTTTTGCTATTAATGTATTTATAGAAGGACTTTTTGTTGCCCTTCACAGCAGAGGCCAGTCTAAGCTCCAAATGTGCTTTTGCCACCACTGACCTGGTGCAGTAGAAAGTTCTCCAAGATCAAAACCCCCAAAATTCTTTTAACTGCACCAGCCTCTAAGCCTCTTGTTAACTATAGCTGCTGACCTGTTCCTTATGGTATTCCCTCCGGCAACTAAGAGTATTGATGAAAAAATTATTTGAGCATCTGACCCCTCAACCAGATCTCCCAGGGCCCTGAAGTCATTTTTGATAGCCCTGGGAGTTCTGGTTGCAACATCATCTTTCTCTAACTGCATAACTAGTAAGGGATAGTAGTCAGAGGGCTGCACCAGGCTAGGCATCCTTCTGGTAGCATCATTACTTTGGGCTCCTGGCAGACAACAGAGTTCCCTATGAGAAGGGTCTGGCCGACATATGGGGCCCTCTGTTCCCCTCAGAAGGGAATCACCAATAACAATTACCCTCCTCTTTTTTTTGAGGGAGCAGGTCCTGATGCCAGGGGAAGGCTGTTTAATCTTTGGCTGTTTAGCCTCAGGGAGAACCCCAGATGGTGTGTCCTCCGGCATCAGGATCACCTCACCCTCGATCTCCAGTGCCCCATACCTGTTTTCCAAGAGCAGCAGGGAAGGTGAGGGGAGGCAAGGAGGTTTTGCTTTGTGTCTTTTGAGAGGAACCTGCGTCCATTCCCCTCTGCTTTTTGGATAACCAGCCTCTGCTGAGGGAGCCTGCAGAGCCTGCTTACTCTGGTTCATCTCTTTCCTCCTCTGGTTCATCTCTTTCCCCCTCTGGTTCATCTCTTTCCTACATTCCCTTACATCTCTAAGACTAGCAACCTCGTCCTTTAGTCTGGCCACCACATTAAGCAGTTATCTGCTTAAGCAGTCAATCTGCTCACACCTCATGCAAGAGTTGCCCCCTCTAGCCTGCATCTCAAGAGCCAGGCTCCAGCAGTCTCTACAGTCAGATACCTGGACAGCTACCTGCTTGTGTTCTACCTCAGTCTGGGTCGATACTGATTGTGTCATTCATTTATAATCCTATAAACACTTGAAGTCAACCATATGAACATCCATGAATATCTTCCCAAGGTTTCTAGCTCAACCATTCTGGTATTGTTGGGGAATTTTCATGTTTTGGTTTGGCTTTTTTAATCTGGGGATTCTCTATTTTGTGCTCATTAAGATCAATACTTCCAGTTTTCATCTCTCTTAAGGAAACTGGAAATTTCTTTGAAAACACTTTACTGCAATGACCAAACCCAATCTCAAATCAAACCAACCAAACAAAACAATTTAAAAGTGCTAGGCTTTAGCAAATAGATGGTTTTGTAAAATAGCCCTTTGATTTTGCAAAACGCTGGCTGGCCATGGTGCTTATATACATATAAAGGAACCCAAATACTTCCACAATAAGACAATATTCCTTTTCATATTCTGCATAATAAGATTAGTCAGGCAACTGCATCACTACAAAGCATTTCAAGTTTTGAACTTATTAATTCAACTGGGGTGTTATTTGGGAGTAATTTTTTTGATGAGGTGTGCAACTTGGAATGATGAAATTGATATATACCAAGTTTAGTCTGTCTAGCACATGTTTGTCTCTGAGAACATGTGAGTCATCGTTATGGCTTCAAGTTTTAAGTAACACATGTGGTGGTTTGAGCCATAACTGAGGCTTAAAAGCTCAGATGGGGGCAAGGCTGAGAATCCTTCCACGTTTCCCTCCTCCTCTTCCCCCATAGAGAGAGAAAAAAAGGGAGGGGAGCAAATCCATCAAGAAATAATTTGGGTCTGGCTTGGAAGTAGAGAGGCAAAGAATTATCCTTTAAAAATTCTATGTTTATGTATATATTTATGTAACAATGACAGGCAGGGTTCACAAGGGTAAGAAACAAGGATGGGTGGGAGAAGGAAAAGGGAAAAAAAATGAGATACACAATCAGTCCTTTGCAAAGTGTGGAAGTAGCAGGAAGAGAGAGCAATGGTTGCAATGTCCTTCCTCTTATAGCCCTGCTGGACAAGGAGCAGGGCGGGAAGTGGAACAGACCAAGTCAGTTTTCAAGGGGAGAAAATGCTCTCCAGGGAGGGAAAAACACACACACAAGCCCTCCCCCACCCTGTTTTTTTCCAGGATGGGCATAGCCCACCACAACACCAAAGATGAAAACATGATTAAACCATGAAAGAAAGGTATCCTTATAATGGTTCATTTACCGTGGAGACAAATAAGTAACTAGATAAACATCTCTTTTAATAGAAAGAGGGATTATCATGGACAATTGTCGTAGTTTGGGCTGGGTGCCCTCTGCTACAGGGGTGTTCCCTGTGTCCAGAAGTCCAGCCCAGTGGGTGGACGCAGGAAATTAGGTATTTCTACCATAATCCCTTGCACCACTATAAATTTTGCGGTGGGGTCTGGCATTTCCTCTTTCCTTCCCTCTCCAAGACTTGGTAACTGGGGGAGAGATCTCCTGGCCATGGGCCTGATTGGGCCCAAGGCCATGGGGGGATGGGCAGTCTCAGATCTGGCCAGCTGAAACCAGCCTGATAGTAGCAGGGGGAAGGAGGAGCCCTGGGGGTTTTGTGTGCACCCTCAGGTGGGGTTGAGGGTCTTTCTGGGTTTACAGTATCACAGTATAAATAAGGTTGGAAGAGACCCCAAGGATCATCAAGTCCAACCTGTCTCGACAGACCTCACGACTAGACCATGGCACCAAGTGCCACGGCAAATCTCCTCTTGAATACCTCCAGGGATGGTGACTCCACCACCTCCCTGGGCAGCCCATTCCAATGACGAATGACTCGCTCAGTGAAGAACTTTCTCCTCACCTCGAGTCTAAACCTCCCCTGGCGCAGCTTGAGACTGTGTCCCCTTGTTCTGGTGCTGGTTGCCTGGGAGAAGAGACCAACCCCCTCCTGTTTACAATTACCTTTCAGGTAGTTGTAGAGGGCAATGAGATCACCCCTGAGCCTTCTCTTCTCCAGGCTAAATAATCCCAGCTCCCTCAGCCTCTCCTCATAGGGCTTATGCTCAAAGACTCTCACCAGCCTTGTTGCCCTTCTCTGGACACACTCAAGTGTCTCAATGTCCTTCATAAACTGAGGGGCCCAGAACTGGACACAGTACTCAAGGTGTGGCCTAACCAATGCAGAGTACAGGGGCACAATGACCTCCCTGCTCCTGCTGGCCACACTATTCCTAATACAGGCCAGGATGCCATTGGCCCTCTTGGCCACCTGGGCACGCTGCTGGCTCATGTTTAGGCAGCTGTCAATCAGCACCCCCACATCCCTCTCTGTTTGGCAGCTCTCCAGCCACTCTGACCCCAGCCTGTAGCTCTCTATGGGGTTGCCGTGGCGAAAGTGCAGCACCCGGCACTTGTTCTTGTTAAATGCCATGCCATTAGACTCTGCCCACCTATCCAGTTGGTCGAGGTCCCTCTGTAGAGCCTTTCCACCCTCTAAATGACCAACATCTGTTCCTTACTTGGTGTCATCTGCAAACTTGCTCATGACTGACTCAATCCCCTCCTCCAGATCATCAATGAAGATGTTAAAGAGGATGGGGCCCAGCACTGATCCCTGGGGGACACCACTGGTGACCAGCCGCCAGCTGGCTGTGGCACCATTCACCACCACTCTCTGGGCTCAGCCCTCCAGCCAGTTCCTAACCCAGCACAGAGTGTTGCTGTCCAATCCACGAGCTGACAGCTTAGCCAGCAGTTTACTGTGGGGGATGGTGTCAAAGGCCTTGCTGAAGTCCAGGTAGACCACATTCACAGCCTGCCCCACGTCCACCAGGTGGGTCACCTGATCATAGAAGGAGATCAGGTTGGAGAGGCAGGACCTGCCCTCCCTAAATCCATGTTGGCTGGACCTGATCCCTTGGCCATCCTTCAGGTGCGCAGTTATTGCCACCAGGATAATCTGCTCCATCACTTTCCCTGGCACTGAGGTCAGGCTGACTGGCCTGTAGTTTCCAGGTTCCTCCATCCGTCCCTTCTTGTGAATGGGGACCACAATGGCCAGTTTCCAGTCATCTGGGACCTCTCCAGTGAGCCAGGACTGGAGGAAAATGATGGAGAGCAGCTTGGCCAGCTCATCATTTATTTTGGTTTCTTTCTTGTCACTATGTTTCCTTTTGTGCACACTCACTGTTCTCTATTTAAACTCTCCACTACTTTTGCAATCAGTTTGTCTGAGTCGTTATTCCTGCGTGTGGTGGGGAGGGGGTTTGCCCCAACCAATTACAACAATCCATTGCATCTAGCAGATAATTGCAAGCTATCTCCTGGAGGACTATTAGGCCGACGTCATTTTGAACTGCGTATACGTATTATTCTTTTATTTAAAGTCATGATACAATTCACTTTCTGAATATTCAAGGCATGGAGGTCTGAAGCAAAAACACTGCCATTTTGCTCTAGACAGGTAAAGGGACAGAAGTAGAGGAAGGAGAATAACAAGAGACAATATAAATTAAGTCACATACTTCATGATAAACAGCATAATAACACTTGAGCATTGTTTTATGAATAAATGATTCCTTATCAATAATTGAACCTTCAAGATCTGAGTGCTTTTTATAATATAAGTAATACCTTTGAGTCTCCTGTCAACCCCTTGAGAGGGATTGCATTTACCTAGACAGATGGGCAGAATCCAAGGGCGTGAGATTTAACAAATCCAAGTGCTGGATCTACACACTGGCCACAGCAACCCCATGCAGTGCTACAGGCTGGGGTCAGAGTGGCTGGAGAGCAGCCAGGAGGAGAGGGACCTGGGGGTACTGGTCGATGGTAGGCTGAGCATGAGCCTGCAGTGTGCCCAGGCAGCCAAGAGGGCCAATGGCATCCTGGCCTGGATCAGGAACAGTGTGGCCAGCAGGAGCAGGGAGGTCATTCTGCCCCTGTACACTGCACTGGTTAGGCCACACCTTGAGTCCTGCGTCAAATTCTGGGCCCCTCAGTTTAGGAAGGATGCTGACTTGCTGGAACATATCCAGATAAGGGCAACAAAGTTGGTGAGGGGTTTGGAACACAAGCCCTATGAGGAGAGACTGAGGGATCTGTGGCTGCTTAGCCTGGAGAAGAGAAGACTCAGGGGAGACCTTATCGCTCTCTACAACTACCTGAAGGGAGGTTGTAGACAGGCGGAGGTTGGTCTCTTCTCCCAGGCAGCCAGCACCAGAACAAGAGGACACAGTCTCAGGCTGTGGCAGGGGAGGTTTAGGCTGGAGGTTAGGAAGAAGTTGTATACAGAGGGAGTGATTGCTCATTGGAATGGGCTGCCTGAGGGGATGGTGGAGTCATCATCATTGGAGGTTTTCAGGAGGAGACTTGATGGGGTGCTTGGTGCCATGGGTTAGTTGGTTAGGTGGGTTGGATTGATTGATAGGTTGGACACGACGATCTTGAAGGTCTCTTCCAACCTGATCTATTCTATTCTATTCTATTCTATTCTATTCTATTCTATTCTATTCTATTCTATTCTAATACTCCAGTTGAATTATCTATTACATGTAGGAATTCTCCACTAAAATCACTTTGTGTCCATGGCTTTTTGAAAGTTAAGCACTTTATCTAATTGCTTAAATACAGGTTTCACTTGCTAACTTTTGCTGCTCCTTTCCTCCTAAGATAAGATAGCTCTTTATTTACACTACTTCCTTCTACACAACAAGCTTCTAGTACTGTGATCAGTGACAGTGCTGCAAACTAGATCTAACTTCCTCAGGAAGGGTCTGTAGTTCTCAGTAGGCAATCAGGCATCATCATCTCTGCCTTTTCCATGTGCTATTCTGGAGGAAAATTGAGTGCCATAAGTATGTTTTTGGAAGAGGACTTTTTTTTTAAAAGCAATGCCCTACCAATGTGTATGTTTTCCCTTGTCCTACTAATGCAAGCTGGAAGTTGTAGCACTAATATCAAATATTTAAATATTACAAGTTTTAAATTTATTTTGCTTACAGAAGGAGTGACTGAGTTGTGAGTCAATGTGGTGGTTTAAGCCTTAACTGGGAGTTAAGAGCTCAGATGGGGGCAAGGCTGAGAATCTCTCCCCTGCTCCCCCCTCCTCCCTCCCAACAGAGAGGGGGTAAAAAAAAGGGAAAGGAGCAAATCCACCAAACAATAATTTGAAGTTGGCTTGGAAGTAGAGAGGTAAAGAATTTTCTTTAAACTATATATATATATATATAAATAATAGGTAAGGGTCACAAGGACAAGGAACAGGCATGGGTGGGAGGGGGACAAAGAAGAATACAAAACCAATCTCTCTCTGAAGAGGTGTAGCAGCAGCAGGGAGAAGGATCAGGCCCAGCCATGTTGCAGAGGGGCAGGAAGGCAGCCACAGTAGCTCTCATCTGGGAGAGGCAGGAGCCAAAAGGAGGCCTAATGATTGCAATGTCCTGCTTTTGATACCCTAGCTGGGCAGGGAGGGGGGAGTGGAACAGACTCAGTTTCCCAGGGGGGGAAATGCCCTGCAGGGAGGGCAAAGCACCCACAAGCCCTCCACCCTGTTTTGTTTCTTTTCAGAATGGGCGTTAACGCACCACATTCAAATAGAAACAAATAGTAAAGGATGATTTAGGTTGTAGCTATAGTACAAGTGTAAAATGAAATTGAATTGGGTTACATGTATGCTCATGAAAAGATAATTCTTGATGCTTAAAAGATTAATTTGAAATCTTTACCATTTCTTGGATGCAGTTTCCTCAGCTAGAGCTGTTCTTTGTAAAGTCTCTTACAACACTAAAGAGAAAAAGGAACTTGGACATGACACTTATTAGGCTTGGCTACAAATACTGATGTACGTCATGTTTTGATTAGGAATAAATTAATGAGGTGGCGATTATAAAAATATAATTATCTGTATTTTCCTGAAAACACCACCCCAAAATTATGTATAAACTGGTTACATTTTATTTACAAGATCTGTTCAGTTGGGAATTCTACAAGGATGCTTATGGGCTACTTTAGTACAATTTAGAGAATCCAGAAAATGGAAAAGGCTAAGCCACAAAATAGCTTTACCCCACTTATTAAATCAGAGGCAAGCCAGGATCCTTGGGAAAAGCCGAGAGTGCCGAATGGATCTCTACTTGGCAGCAGCCTCCAGAACTGCAAGCTTTATAATCATATTTGTGGAACATGCCGCATAAACCCAGAGAAAATGGACCCACCAAAGTTCAAGTGTCTCCAGACAGCTCCCTGGAGGCAAACCTCATGGAGCAGTGTTGCCTTAGCAGCACAAGAGCAGCTGTACTGTTGGAGTGTTTCCAGGGAGCAGCCACACGTTACGGCAGGAAGGGTCACTCCAGAACAAGGTACAGAGCAGGAACACAAGGTACAGAGAAGCCAGCTCTGGGTGCTGCAGGCAAAGCTCTCCAATTTCTCCAGGAATCTAGCAAATCCCAAAAAGAGTCCAAAATGAGTCCCAGAATGAGTCTGAGACCACTTTCTGGTCAATCTATTTAAGATTTCCCTAGACAATGTGTCCAGTGCCAATATATACTGGGTGTGAAGAACCCAGCAAAGCACAATTCCAGATCCCAGTGTGGGCTTCCCCAGAAGTGAATACATGTGAGGGACTTTAGCTCCTGGTGGTGCCTTTCTACCATTCCTCTCTCAAGCCTTCAGGGGGAGGGAAAGGAATTTTGTGCCTTTATCTTCCCCTGTTCAAACCTCTGCAGATGGGGGGTGGGGGAAAGGGGGCTTGGAGCACCCTACAACAGTATTTTAGTGAGTGAAGGGGACAAGTAAAAGACTTTAGGTCATATGTATATTTATACTTAAAAATACCATATGAAGAAATATTTGGTGTGCATTTACACACATTTCGTGTAATGAATATTTCAATTTTATGCATATAGAATTACACCCACAAATGTCTGTTTAATGACCTATAGCTAATGAAAATTGGAGCGATGAAGATGTCATCTCTGATTGTTTCAAGCTTACATCACACAAACATCTTCAAATCCTGTTTCACTTCTCTAGAGGAATCTGTTAGTGGTTTCTCTTAGTCCAAGTAAGAAGCAGTGATAAGCCTTTTTCTCATAGGTATGCTTTCTGTATCATCACTTTTACTGCACTGTTATTACCCATTCCAGCGGTAAGCTCCCTTGGGAACACACCATGGCCAAGAGCACTGGAAAAGCAGGAACTGCTTTTTTTTCCAGCCTGCAGGACTCACACGGTTTCTCGGCACACAACTAGGACTGGCACCAGCCTTTTCTCCACGTGCTCGGGATCGCTTGGGTTCCCTGCATTTTGCCGTGGCACTTTAAAAGCCGGCGGTACCGCGCGGGCAGTCCCATTCCAGCGGTAAGCCCGTCCTCTTGCTCTGACGCGCGCGCCGCCCCACTTTTTCTAAGACTTTGTCCAGCAGGTCCCGCGGGCAGGGCTGGCCATGGTGGTAACTCACCACAATAACTCCTTTAAAAAATCAGTCTCGACTCAGACTGAGGGGCAATATAAGCAGGTAGGTAAGTGTTATAAGCAAGAGGTAGGTGTCCAGGCATCTGGCTGCAGACAGTGCTGGAGCCTGGCGCTTGAGATGCAGGGTAGTGGGGACAACTCCTGCATAACATGTGAGCAGATCGGCTATCTCCTTAACCTGGTGGCCAGACTGAAGGACAAGATTGTAGAAGGGTGTAAGAGATTATAGAAGGGTGATGAACCTGAGTAAGCAGGCTCTGCAGGCCCCCCAGGCAGAGGCTGGTTACCCAAAAAGCAGAGGGGAATGGATGCAGGTTCCTCTCAAAAGACGCAAGGTTAAACGTCCTTGCCTCCCATCACCTTCACCACTGTCCTTGGAAAAGAAGTACAGGGCAGTGGAGGTCGAGGGTGCGGTGATTCTGATGCTGGAAGACACACCATCTGGGGTTTTCCCTGAGGCAAAACAGCCTATGGCAAATCAGCCTAAGGTTAAACAGCCTGAAACAAAGCAGCCTAAGGTTAAACAGTGTTCCCCTGGCATCAGGACCTGCTCCCTTAAAAAAAAAGAGGAGGGTAATTGTCATTGGTGATTCCCTCCTGAGTGGAACAGGAGGCCCCATATGTTGGCCAGACCCTACTCACAGGGAAATTTGTTGCCTCCCAGGAGCTAAGGTTAGAGATGTTACCAGAAGGCTGCCTAGATTGGTGCAGCCCTCTGACTAATACCCCTTAATAATTATGCAGTTAGGGAATGATGATGTTGCAACCAGAAGTCCCAGGGCTATCAAGAATGACTTTAAGGCCCTGGGGGATCTCATTGAGGGGTCAGGTGCACAAATAATTTTTTCATCAATACACTTAGTTGCAGGAGGGAATACCATAAGGAAGAGGTCAGCAGCCATAGTCAACAAGTGGCTCAGAGGCTGGTGTAGTCAAAAGAATTTCGGGTTTTTCTATCTTGAAAAACTTTCTACTGCACCAGGTCAGCTGGCAACAGATGGAGCACATCTGTCCCAGAGGAGGGGAAGGATCAGAGTGTATGAGTATGGCCCATCCCTCAAAGGGAAAAAGATTCTAGGAAGGGAATTGGCAGGTCTCATAGATAGGGCTTTAAACTAGATTCAAAGGGAGAAGGGGCTGAAACCAGTCCCCCCAGGCACGAGTCTGGGAGTGATAAGCCAGAGCCAGAGGTGAAACTGGCAGCCCAGCTGCAGTGCATGTACACTAATGCATGAAGTATGGGCAACAAACAAGAGGAGCTGGAAGCCTTGCTGCAGCAGGAAAGTTATGATGTAGTTGCCATCACAGAGACGTGGTGGGACGGCACACATGACTGGAGCACTGCAATTGATGGCTACAGGCTTTTCAGGAGAGACAGGCAAGGAAGAAGGGGTGGAGGGGTGGCCCTGTGCATCAGGGAGGCACTAGATACCATTGAGATGGAGATTGGGGACCATCAGGTTGAGTGCCTGTGGGTGAGAATTAGAGGGGAGACCAGCAGGGCTGAAATCCTGGTTGGAGTCTGTTATAGACCACCCAACCAGGAGGAAGATGTTGATGAAGCATTCTATAGGCAGCTTAAGTCTGTCTCAAGATCTCCTGACCTTGTTCTCATGGGTGACTTCAACCTGCCTGACATCTGCAGGGATCTCAACACAGCAGAGAGGAGGCAATCTAGGAGGTTCTCAGAGTGCATGGAGGACAGCTTCTTATCCCAGGTGCTGAGTGAGCCTACCAGGGGTAAGGCTCTGCTTGACCTCCTCTTCACCAACAGGGAAGGGCTGGTGGGTGATGTGGTGGTCGGAGGCTGTTTAGGGGCCAGCGACCACGAGATAATTGAATTTTCAGTATTCGGTCAAGCTAAGAGGGGCAGCAAGAAGACCTCCACTCTGGACTGCCAGAGGGCAGACTTCAGGCTACTCAAGGAACTAACTCAGAAGGTTCCTTGGGAAACAGCCCTTAAAAACAAAGGAGTCCAGGAGAGCTGGAACAACTTCAAGGAAGAACTCTTGAAGGCGCAGGGACAGGCTGTGCCAATGTGCCGGAAGAGGAGCCGCCGGGGCAGACAGCCAGCCGGGATGGGTAATGGACTTCTAAAAGAACTAAGGGAAAAAAAGAGGGTGTATCACCTTTGGAAGAAAGGTGAGGCAACCCATGAAAAGTTTAAGGATGTTGCTGGGTCTTGTAGGAAGAAAATTAGAGTGGCAAAAGCACATTTGGAGCTTAGACTGGCCTCTGCTGTGAAGGACAACAAAAAGTCCTTCTATAAATATATTAATAGTAAAAGGAAGGGCAAGGACAACCTCCACTCCCTGGTGGACACGGAGGGGAACGTTGTAACAAAGGATGAGGAAAAGGCAGAGGTACTTAACACCTTCTTTGCCTCATTTTTTACTAGCAGGACAGAATGTCTTCCAGACAGCTGGCCTGCAGAGCTGGCAGAAGGAGCCAGTGAGCAGCATAGTTTTCCTCTGTTCCATAATGGGGTAGTTGGTGATCTGCTTAGCCACTAGGATCCCCACAAGTCCATGGAACCAGATGGGATCCATCCTAGGGTGCTGAGAGAGCTGGCAGATGAGCTGGCCAAACTACTCTCCATCATTTTTCATCAGTCCTGGCTCACTGGAGAGGTCCCAGATGACTGGAAGCTGGCCAACGTGGTGCTCATCCACAAGAAGGGCTGGTTGGATGAGCCAGGGAATTATAGGCCTGTCAGCCTGACCTCAGTGCCAAGCAAGATTATGGAACAGGTCATCGTGAGTGCAGTCACACAGCACTTAGAGGATGGCCAAGGGATCAGGCCCAGCCAGCATGGGTTTAGGAAGGGCAGGTCCTGCCTGACCAACCTGATCTCCTTCTATGATCAGGTGACTCGCCTGGTGGATGTGGGGAGGCCTGTGGATGTAGTCTACCTGGACTTCAGCAAGGCCTTTGATACTTTCCCCCACAGCAAACTCCTGGTCAAGCTGTCAGCCCATGGCTTGGATGGGAGCACACTGCATTGGGTTAGGAACTGGCTGGAGGGCCGAGCCCAGAGAGTGGTGGTGAATGGTGCCGCATCCAGCTGGCAGCCAGTCACTAGTGGTGTGCCCCAAGGATCTGTGCTGGGCCCCATGCTCTTTAACATCTTTATTGATGATCTGGATGAGGGCATTGAGTCCATCATCAGTAAATTTGCAGATGACACCAAGCTGGGGGCAGGAGTTGATCTGCTGGAGGGTCGAGAGGCTCTGCAGAGGGACCTCAACAGGCTGGACAGATGGGCAGAATCCAACGGCATGAGACTGAACACATCCAAGTGCCGGGTTCTGCACATTGGCCACAACAACCCCATGCAGAGCTACAGGCTGGGGTCAGAGTGGCTGGAGAGCAGCCAGGTGGAGAGGGACCTGGGGGTACTGGTCGATGGTAGGCTGAACATGAGCCTGCAGTGTGCCCAGGCAGCCAAGAGGGCCAATGGCATCCTGGTCTGCATCAAGAACAGTGTGGCCAGCAGGAGCAGGGAGGTCATTGTGCTCCTGCACACTGCACTGGTTAGGCCGCACCTCAAGTTCTGTGTCCAGTTCTGGGCTCCTCAGTTTAGGAAGGATGCTGACTTGCTGGAAAGTGTCCAGAGAAGGGCAACAAAGTTGGTGAGGGGTGCTACTCAGGGGTGACCTTATTGCTGTCTACAGCTACCTGAAGGGGGTTTGTAGTCAGGCAGAAGTTGGTCTCTTCTCCCAGGTAACCAGTACCAGAACAAGAGGACACAGTCTCAGGCTGCACCAGGGGGGGTTTAGGCTGGAGGTTTGGAGGAAGTTTTACACAAAGAGAGTGATTGCCTGTTGGAATGGGCTGCCTGAGGAGGTGGTGGGGTCGCCGTCTCTGGGGCTGTTCAGCAGGAGACTTGACAGGATGCTTGGTTGCATGGTTTAGTTGATTAGGTGGTGTTGGATGATAGGTTGGACATGATGATCTTGGAGGTCTCTTCCAACCTGGTTTATTCTGTTCTATTCTATTCTATCATATACTGTCATGGATACTGAGGGTGTCCTCAGGAGGATGGTGTAAAATACTACACCAATGAACAGGCAGTACTTCACTTTGTTTTCATATGAGCACAGTCAAGAGTTAAGACAATGTACAACAGGAAGCACTTGGCCCAGTGATTTCTCAGAGCTTATGAAAGGAAACATTTGGGAATTCTGCAGGCATTCCTTAAAATACCTGTGAGGTGAGTGCTTCAGTCTTTAATGCATTTATCTCCAAGACACCCCTGAGAAAAAGTAAAGTGCTGTTATCCCTGGTTTTGCTTGAAGAACTAGAACTCTAAGTCCTAGTATCACAGTATCACAATATAACAGTATATTAAGGGTTGGAAGGGACCTCAAGAGATCATCAAGTCCAACCCCCCTGCCAAAGCAGGATCACTTAGGGTAGTCCGCACGGGAGTACATCCAGGTGGGTTTTGAATGTCTCCAGAGAAGGAGGATCCACTACCTCTCTGGGCAGCCTGTTCCAGTGCTCCCTCACCGTCACTGTAAAGAACTTTCTCCTCATGCTGAGGTGAAATCTTCTATGCCCAAGCTTGAACCTATTGTTTCTTGTCTTGTATTGCACACCACCAAAAAGAGCTTGGCCCCCTCCACTTAACATCCACCCCTCAGATATTTATAGACATTGATGAGATACCCTCTCAGTCTTATACAGACTAAATAGCTCCAGGGATCTCAGTCTCTCTTCACAGGGGAGATGCTCAGGTCCCCTCATCATTCTCATGACTCTCCAGCAGTTCTCTTTCTTGAACTGGGGAGCCAAGAACTGTACACAGTGTTCCAGGTATGGTCTCACCAGGGCAGAGTAAAGCAGTAGAAGAACTTTCCTGGACCTGCTGGACACACTTTTCTTCATGCATCCCAGGATACTATTGGCTCTCTTGGCCACAAGGGCACATTGCTGTTTCATGGAGAACTTGCTGTCTACCAGCACTCCAAGGTCTTTCTCCATGGAGCTGCTTTCCGGCAGGGCAGCCCCTAACCTGTACTGGGGCCTTGCCAGTGGTAGGACCCTGCACTTGTCCTAGTTGAACTTCACGAGGTTTGCCTGCACCCAGCTCTGCAGCCTGTCCAGATCTCATTGAATGGTTGCATAGCCTGACAGGTGTCAGCCACCCCCCCCAGCCCCCCCCCAGTTTTATATCATCAGTGAACTTGCTGAGGGTGCTCTTAATCCCCTCATCCAGGTTGTTGATAAAGATTTCGAACAAAACTGGAGCCAGTACTGATCCCTGGGGAACACCAATGGCTGCAGGCCTGCAAACTGACTTTGTGCCACTGATGACAATGCTCTGAAATCTGTTGTTGACCCAGTTTGCAATCCACCTCACAGACCAGCCATCTAGGCCACATTGCATGAGCTTTTCTATGAGGTTGTTATGGGAAGCAGTATCAAAAGCTTTACTGAAGTCAAGGTTTATGACATCCACTGCTCTTTCCTCACCTACCCATTTGGTCATGGAGGCTATCAGATTAGTCAGACAGGATCTCCCCTTGACTACTCCTGATAACTTTCTTGTCTCCCATAAACAGTCTAGAAACAAATTTTGTACCATCAGTCTAGAAACAAATTTGGTACCATCAGCTGGGGGAACATTAGTTTTTTCTGTGAAAACCTTATGTTTTCTTTTTGCCCATATAGGGGAAAAAATGTGTATAGGCACATATGTATTGATGAGGTGAATTAGCATTATCACTATTGTTTGAATAGACATAGGATGCAACTGCAGACCTAACTAAGGCTTTCACTGATGGACTATTTTCATTCTTTCTTTGGGCTTTCTTATCCTGAAATATGAATGCTATCATATTCTCAGGTCTCCTTTTATCTCTGAATTATTTTTCTACAGTGATCACATCTAACTATCAAAGGACAAATTTAATTTTGTGAATGTGTTCAAAGTGGTCCCTTAGTAGTTTAAATCAGTTGCTGGACATGTGGGGGCACTACTGCATTCTTTTTTTGCTAGGACTGTGGCCCTGCTCATTATATAGTCAGTCTCACTCTGTGCCTGGAAAGATCATGGAGCAGATCCTCCTGGAGGCACTACTGAATAGGGAAGAGGTGATTTGGAACAGTCAGCATGGCTTCACCAAGGGCAAATCCTGCCTGACAAACCTGATGGCCTTCTATGAACAGCTTACAACATTAATAGATGAGGGCAACTGAGCAACTGATGTCGTTTCCCTGGGCCTGAGCAAAGCCTTCAACACTGTCCTGCACCACATCCTGGTCTCCAAACCAAACATGGGTTTGATGGGTGACCACTAGATGAATAAAGAACTGGCTTGATGGCCACACCCAAAGAGTGGCTGTCATTGAGTCCATGTCCCAGTGGAGTCCAGGGACAAGCGCAGTCCCTCAGGGATCAGTCCTGGGACCAGGCTTGTTCAACATCTTTGTGGGTATCATGGACAGTGGCATTGAGTGCACCCTCAGCAAGTTTGCTATTGACACCAAGCTGTGTGGTGCAGCAGACATGCTGGAGGGAAGGGATCCATCCAGAGGGACCTGGACAGGCTGGAGAGGTGGGCACAAGCCAGCCTCAGGAGGTTCAACAAGACCAAGGGCAGGCTTCTGCATCAGGGTTGAGGCAATCCCAGGCACAAATCCAGGCTGGGCAGGGACTGGCTGGAAAACAGCCCTGAGCAGAGGGACTTGGGGGTGCTGGTGGAAGAGAAGCTCAACAGGAGCTCTCAATGTGCACTTGCAGGCCAGAAAGCCAATGACATCCTGGGCTGCAGCAAGAGAAGTGTGGCCAGCAGGTCGAGGGAGGTGATTCTCCCCCTCTGCTCAGCTCTGGTCAGACCCCACCTGGAGTACTGCCTCCAGTTCTGGAGCCGCTATTACAAGAGGGATCTGGAGGTGCTGGAAGGTGTCCAGAGAAGGGCCACAAGGATGAGCAGAGGGCTGGAGCTGCTCTCCTGTGAGGACAGACTGAAGGAGTTGGGGCTGTTCAGTCTGGAGAAGAGAAGTCTCTGAGGTGACCTTCCAGTATCTGAAGGGGGTTCACAAGAAGGCTGGGGAGGGACTTCTCAGGATCTCAGGTAGTGATAGGACTAGGGGGAATGGAATGAAGCTGGAGGTGGGGAGATTCAGGCTGGAGGTGAGGAGGAAGTTCTTCACCATGAGAGTGGTGAAGGCCTGGAATGGGTTGTCCAGGGAGATGGTTGAGGCCCCATCCCTGGAGGTGTTTAAGACCAGGCTGGATTAGGCTCTGGCCAGCCTGATGTAGTGTGGGGTGTCCCTGCCCTTGGTGGGGGGGTTGGAAGGGACCACAAGGATCATTTAGTTCCAACCTGACTGATACTATGATTATTTTGTAGAGAGGCCGATTTATGTGAGACATAACAGGAAGTCAGGAAACGTCAGAAATTAATAATAATTTTTAAAAATGACAGTGAAAAGATACTTTGCACAAGACCAAGGCTAAATGAGTACTGCTTTCTGATGTATGGTCACTACCTGTCTTTGCTGTGTACAGGCTCTGTGTTTCCAAATATCACAGAACTGGGTCTCAGCAGTGATCTGAGTCTGTACGTGCCTTCAAACATACGTAACATTGTGCTTTATCCATGTAGTCTAATTGTTATAATAAGATAGGAGATATCTCTAAGACCTTCTCCATAGATGAGACAGAATGTAAAGAAAATACTGTGTGTGCAAGAAATTTCTAATGAGTAAGCTTCTCATTTAGATTATTCAGCTGGAGGTCTATATAGTGGCAGGATAAATCCTTCTTTCAGAAAATTTGTCTGCTTCTTATTTATTTACCTTCTTTTTCACTATCTACTGTCATCATGAACACAAAAATTACTCTGCTTTGAATTTCACAGTAGTATTCCACAAACAGAGAGGATATTTGATTTTCTACATCATAATGTGTTCACTAAATAAATGAAATCTAACATAGATTTTTCGTGAGGAAAACGTTGCAATCACATGCACACCACTGGATTTATCTGAACCTTTTTTTTCATTTTAGTGGCTTAGTGTGAAAATTTTCCATATGTGCTAGTTTAGACTAAAACAATTAGCTCCCTTTGCTTGTAAATGCAGGCATGAAATAGAGTGGTGTTCTTCAGATCCTAGTGCCTAGGGATCAAATGGCTGAAGGCCAGGAAATGTCATTTAGGTGAAGATCCAGGGTGTGTTATACAATGGTAACAGAGATGTCACAAGTACACCAGCCTGACCTAGACACTTTCTTGACTCTGGATTTTGGAGTTCAGTGTAAAAAGTGTTGGATGAAGAAAACATCCTGAATTCTAGTGTTGTATGTTTACCTGATGCATCTTGTTAAGTTGCCTTGTTACTTTCTTAGGTTGTTGCCTGAAACTATCACATTGCCATAGGCAGATATATTTGGATAAAGGAAAACTCAAGGTAGAATTACCAGGCAAATCCCTACTGTGTTTACTTTTTCACATAAAAAATTAAATCTATCAAAATGCTTAAACTTTAATGAGTTAAGGTCTGTTCTAGCCAGGGGTGATTTGTTATCCAAAATCCTTGTGCCATCGTATTAATGACTGCTTGCACCAAGGGGCACTCAGGGTAATCCCCCATCTCTAGCAATGTTAGCTCTGCAGTGATTGCTAAGTAATTAATCAGAGACTTCTGCTGGAATAAGGACATTGTAATCTGATGCATAGTGAAACTTATTAATGGTGTCCTGCATAATTTATGGGACCTAATCATTCTAATGTAGGTATAAGTATTACATGTAAACAATTCTCTTTCATTAAGTCTGTGAACTAACATGCCATGAAAAATTAAGGTCTGAAATATTTCTTTTTTGCCAGCTACTGTTGGATTGGCCCATTTTAGCAGAGATATAAGAGTAATTGATTTCCTGTAAAACCCTACAAGCAGTTACCACTACAGGGAATATTTGCAAACATTCCATTGCGTGGTGTTGCGTTCCTGTTGTCCTTTGTCTGACTGAGGCTTGAAATCCCACTGGGACGAGCACTGTATAAGCATCAGCAAAGAATAACTTCTACCCCAAGTAGCTGTATCTGACAGTGTGTAGAAAGGGAGGTAAGAAAATGAGACATGATTTTCTTCCTCAGTCTTCTAAGCGACATTTTGTAGAAAGGACCTGATCACCAGAGAAATTAATAAGCTGATGAACAAAAGTATTTAAACTCACTATATATGTTAAACCTGCTTAGAGATACTAACATATTTAAGTATCTGACCAAAACAGAAGATATGTGGCTTGGAATACAGTAAACAGATGAAACATAATTAAAACAGATATCTTTTTAATACCAAAGTGATTTTATTAATAAAATAACCACTTCTTTTCTAAGTAGTTTTCAAAGGTTTTTAAAACATTGAAGTCAGCTATAAATATGTGCAGCCACAAACAATCCTGACCCATTTGTTAAAGGAAAATAGTGTTCCAAACCAAGATCATAGATGTCAAATTTCACCTTTATTTTCATTTTTGTGGTTGTCGCTATGAACACCTGAATATAGTGGTTTATAATGGCTCCTCTGACAGGCTGTTATAACTTCAATGGCTCTAACAATACTACTATAATTAGTGACTTTTGTATTGTGTTAACAAATGCCAGAGTGTAATACTAGTCTTTCAGATGACTTACCCAGGTATTAATTAGTGCCTATCTCCCTTTTCTTTCTGGAGACATACACTTACTAAAATGATTCAATGCTTTGCACCATGTACAGGTCAAAATATCCACCTGTCAAGTGGATTTAGAGCTTCATGGAAAGAGGAAGCTACTTGCAACACTTTATTAATGGAACAGATTGCATATTTCTCCAAATAGAAATGAGAGGAATTGTGTGACAGATGGATCAAAACCTTCCTGTTGTTGAAAACCAACAGGCGAGACAGACTTCTCTTATAACACTAGCTAGATAGCAAGATGCTGATTAACTAGACCTGAACAAACCTTCTGCCCCTTGGCTCTGAGCATCCATAAGAGATTTATGTATAAGATGAAATTTCTGTATAATATATCACATCTCCAGCAATATGGATGTGATGTGTGTGTTAATATATGTATGTGTTTATATATGTATATACATGCATGCACATTCACATAGGCATACACATTAATACCTCATTGTAAAATCTTTTGAGCTTTCATTTTAATTTCCACAACAAATTAGTTCATAATCTCTGTTTAAGTTGCCTTTAATGACTATTGGAGTAGGTAGGTGTTGGTACATCTGTATTCTCCAAATTATTATGAAGTGCTAGCTATTAAAGATTTAGAGCCTTCATTACAAGGCTATTGACTTAATCTTACTAAAAGAGAATTTACCAGCTCTTGAAACTCCTACCACAGCATGGATGGCATTGTTCAATATATAAATGCACTCACACAGAGTGAAACTAGAATAGTGGCACTCATTTAAACAAATTGTTAGCTACACATGAATCATTTCATTTTCAAGCCCACTAAGAGTTACATGATACCTCACCTAATGATTGTCTTCACAAAATCATAGGAATGTCACTTGTCGCTATACCCTGGAAATCCAAGAAACATTACCTGTTTGGAGACAACAGATTTCAAGGGCACTGTTGGTAGGGCCTAAAGTTAAAGAATACTTTCAGATTTTTATTTATTTTTTAAACTTTTTGCCTGTGAAATAGATATCCTATGAATTAAGAACTGTCATTTAGTTATGAAAGAGCACATCAAGAATTTTGCTGTAACTAGAAGGAGAGAAATTCAAAAAAAGCTCTTGATGTAATATTGTACATTCAAGAAGCAATGCCGTCATCAAGGTCTTGAGTGAAGGAGGGTAGCCACATAATACTCAAGCCTCCAGGTACTATGTGACAGATAAAGCTAAGTGTGAGGACTGATCCCTTGGTATGCGCCTAAGAAGAGCAATAGAAGTGATAAAAGCACTGAAGCAACTCACATTTTCTACACTGGAATATGAATTACATGTCTAATGCCTGTGTTTTAGCACAGTCAAGTTAAGAGCTTGACACTTTGTGAAAACTAGATGGCTTGTTACACAGAGCTCATAATAGTTCTTTCTGGTCTTAAAAACTCCACACCTGACTTTTATTCCAAAAGAACTGTTCTTGTGAAGGTGTGTGTTACTTTTTCTGTAACAGAGTGAAGGCAGCAAAAGAAAACGGTTCATTCCCAACTTGAGGTTTCACAGACTGATTTATGTAATACAAATCAGTATCACAAAACAGTTTGACTCTTCATCTGTTCATAGTAATGCTCCATTTATTAGGTCAATTATTTTTTAAAAAATTTATTTAAGAGCAGGAGGAAATGTGGAAATCATTCTTTGCTTTCGACTTTCCAGAAAATACATACATACTCAAAGAAGTATTAAGGACATGACATTGTTAAGACTCTAAGATATTCTTGTGGCTCATGAAATACTGCATTAACTTCAGTACTATTTAAGGCTTTGCATAATATTGCAAGACGTCCATTCATAGGCTCATGAATTATATCTCAAACTATCTTTGTGTTAAGTTATATTACAGTGATATAGTATTTGGTGGTAACCAGTTACGAGGCAATTCCTGTAAAAAAAAGGTAACTCCACAGAAAATTGCAGATACATTAACAGGCTCTAGTACAGCAATAACTTCTTACTGCACTCTAAACTGTATGAGGATTTTATCACCTCTAGGTTTTTTCCTCCCCTTTTAACTTCGTAATACTTTATAAAAAAATATACTCAAACTGTTACATTGGCTTAGAAAATAAGAAATTAATTACGAACACCCCATTTAATACTAGGAGAGTACAGTGTCCACAGCTTCTTCAAAGCATCAGTGAGATAATTTCACTCCTGCCAATTGAACATTTATAAGGAACACATCTAAATGTGCTCACACAGTGAATCCCCAGAGTGTTTCTGCTTCATTAACTGTTTACATGATGACCCCAGCAGAAAGGTTTTAGCCTGATAAATTGTCTGCTTAACATACTGCTGCAAACAACAGCAGACTAGGTCTCTGGTATTTTATGATACACTAAGAAATTAGAAGTATCATATGAGCTTGCCTTATTCTGCCACATTAGGCACCACATCACCTTTCATGGTCACCCTCTTAGCAGCTTCTATAGCACTGTAACAGACAACAACATGTTCCATCTTTGATATCCTCCATCTTCCATCAGCAGCAGTCAGAATTTATGTTTCGTGGTCATATGTCAAGTATCCTTAATCCAAGATTTTGCAATTGAATGTCTTAACTGTTTCACTCTGGTTTAATGGGGTCTTTATTTGCCCATGAATTACACTGTCAAGGAAGCCCATGGTATTTTAATTTCATGACAGTCTTCTAAAGTAACAACTTTCTAACTCAGCACAAAGTGAAGAGGAACAATTTGCCTTACTGCACTGTGTTTCAGAGAAATAACTCTCAGGAGAACACTGACTGTCCATATTATTACCTTGCATATCCCATCATGGACTTTTGCAGAGCAAACATTTATTAGTCTTCTGCTCACATACCACAATAGGGATAAATAAATGATGTAAGTTTAAATTTCATTATATGGATAATATTTTATAAATGCATTGTAGCAATCCTGTAACACACAGTAACTAAGCAGTTTTCCACAATACTGTGGTGGCTTTGTGCTGCCATCAAAAAGCTTCTATGTCTTGCTGTTGATCAGATAAAACACTGGAGCTTTCATTGTCACTGCACACAAAGAACAGCGTGCTAATTAAACACACATGATTGGCAAATGCTTTTTTCCCCTCCACTTGCATCAGGAATAGTGTGGCCAACAGGAGCAGGGAAGTCATTCTGCCCCTGTAATCAGCATTGGTTAGGCCATACATTGAGTCTTGTGTCGAGTTCTGGGCCCCTCAGTATAAGAAAGATGTTGAGTTGTTGGAAGGTGTCCAGAGAAGGGCAACAAAGCTGGGGAGGGGTTTGGAGCACAGCCCTGTGAGGAGAGGCTGAGGGAGCTGGGCTTGTTTAGCCTGGAGAAGAGAAGACTCAGGGGAGACCTTATTGGTCTACAACTACCCAAAGGGAGGTTGTAGCCAGGTGGGAGTTGGTCTCTTCTCCCAGTCAACCAGCACCAGAACACGAGGAGACAGTCTCAGGCTGTGCCAGGGTAAGTTTAGGCTTGATCATAAAAAGAAGTTCTTCAAAGAAAGGGAGATTGGCCATTGTAATGTGCTGCCTAGGGAGGTGGTGGGTCGACATTCCTGGAGGTATTTAAGATAAGACTGGATAAGGCACTTGGTGCCATGGTCTAGTCGATTCGTTAGGGCTGGGTGGTAGGTTGGTCTTGATGATCTTGGCGGTCCCTTCCAACCTGGTTGATTCTGTGATTCTGTGAATGGTGATGTTTTGGACCATGTTCTCACCAAAAAGGAGGGGCTGATGGCAAATATGAAACTCAAGGGAAGCCTTGGCTTGAGGGACCAGAAAATCATGGACTTAAGAGTTTTTAAAGCAACAAGGAGAGTGAGTAACAAACTCACTACCTAGACTTCAAAAGAGCAGACTTTGGCCTCTTCAGAGATCTGCTAGGTGGAGTAACACAGGATAAAGCTCTGGAGGTGAGAGCAGCCCAAGAAAGATGGTTAATACAACCTTCTCCAAGACCATGAGTGATGTGTACCTGTTGTAGTTTGAGTTGGGTGCCCCCCTGGTGCATTCACTTCCTGTGTCCAGAAGTCCAGCCCAGAGGGATGGACACAGGAAATTGTGTATTTCCTACCATAATTCTTTGCACCACTATAAGATCCAGTGCGGAGTCTGGCACTTCCTCTTTCCTTCCCTCTCCGAGACTTGGTAACTGGGGGAGAGATCTCCCGGCCATGGGCCTGATTGGGCCCAAGGCCACAGGGGGATGGGCAGTCTCAGGCCTGGCCAGCTGAGACTAGCCCAGCAGAGGGAGGGGGAAGAAGGAGCCCTGGGGGTTTTGCATGCACCCTCAGGTGGGGATGGGATCTTTCTTTGTCACTGCGCTTTGGGTTCTCTGTAACATTCACTGCTTTCTATTTAAACTTTCATCACTTTTGCAATCCGTTTGTCTGAGTTGTTATTTCTGCCTGTGGTGGGGAGGGGATCTGCCCTAACCCATTACAGTACCACCAAAGAGAAGGGCAGGGGGAAAAATGTGGGGTGACCTGCATGAATGAAAAAGGCACTGCTGGACACTCTCTGACAAAATGAGGCCTACAGAGGCCAGAAAAAAAGGACACATATCCTGGGAGGAGTACCCAGAATTTGTCTGAGTAACCAAAGACTACTCAGAAAGCAAATGCCCAGCATGTGGCCAGGCACATCAAGGGAAATAAAAAAACTGTATCTCTCTCTCTATCTCTATCTGCATTTTTCAAAGGAGACAGAGGACCTGGTAACCCTGGGTAAGGAGAAAGCTGAGGTACATTTTTGCCTTAGCCTTCACTGACAAGGGTTGTAACCACACCACTCAAGTTACAAAAAGAAAAATCAAGATCTGGGAAAATGAAAACCAACCAACTATAAGGGAAGATTAGGTTTGAGACCACCTGAAGAATCAGAAGACACATGAGTCAGTGGGACCCAATGGGGCTCATCCACAGGAAACTGGTGGAGGTAGTTGCCAAGCCACTTTCCATCACAGAAACATAGAATAATTGAATAGTCTAGGCTGGAAGGGACCTCCAAAGGTCATCTTGCCCAGCCTACCCAGAGTCGGCAGAGACATCCCCAACCAAACCAGGCCGCCCAGGGCCTTATCTAGTCTTACCTTGAATATCTATTCATATTTGAACTCCTGACAATCTAGTGGCCTGTAAAGGAGAAACATAACACCTGTTTTCAAAAAGGGAACATAGGAAGATCCAGGTAATTCCATGCCACTAAGGATAATCTCTGTGACAGCCAAGGCCATGGACCACGACCTCTTGGAAACTCTAATAAGGCACATTAGGGAAAAAAAAGAGCAGGTGATTGGTGGCCCAGAACTGGACACAGGACTCAAGGTGTGGCTCAACCAGTGCTCAGTATAGGGGCAGAATCACTTCCCTGCTCCTGCTGGCCACACTATTCCTGATCCAGGCCAGGATGCCATTGGCCTTCTTGGCCACCTGGGCCCACTACTGGGTCATGTTCAGCTTATTATCCGCCAGGACCCCCAGATCTCTTTCTGCCTGGCTGCACTCCAGCCACTCTGTCCCCAGCCTGTAGCACTGCATGGGGTTGTTGTGGCCAATGTGTAGAAACTGTCCCTTAGATGTGTTAAATCTCATGCCCATCTGTCCAGCCTGTCGAGGTCCCCCTGCAGAGCTCTTCCACCCTCTAACAGATCAACTCCTGCCCCCAGCTTGGTATCATCTGCAAATTTACTGATGATGGACTCAATGCCCTCATCCAGATCATCAGTAAAGATGTTAAAGAGCATGGGGCCCAGCACTGATCCTTGGGGCACACCACTAGTGACTGGCTACCAGCTGGATGTGGCACCATTCACCACCACTCCCTGGGCTCCGCCTCCAGCCAGTTCCTATCCCAGCTCAGGGGGCTGCTGTCGAAGCCAGGGACGGACAGCTTGCTGAAATTCAGGCAGACTACAACCACAGCCTGTGCCATGTTCAGCAGGTGGATCACCTGATGCCACATCCAGCTGGCAGCCAGTCACTAGTGGTGTGCCCCAAGGATCAGTGCTGGGCCCCATGCTCTTTAACATCTTTGTTGATGATCTGGATGAGGGCATTGAGTCCATCATCAGTAAATTTGCAGATGACACCAAGCTGGGGGCAGGAGTTGATCTGCTGGAGGGCAGAGAGGCTCTGAAAAGGGACCTCGACAGGCTGGACAGATGGGCAGAGTCCAATGGCATGAGATTGAACACATCCAAGTGCCAGGTTCTGCACATTGGCCACAACAACCCCATGCAGAGCTACAGGCTGGGGTAAGAGTGGCTGGAGAGCGGCCAGGTAGAGAGGGACCTGGGAGTGCTGGTCGATGGTAGGCTGAACATGAGCCTGCAGTGTGCCCAGGCAGCTAAGAGGGCCAATGGCATCCTGGCCTGCATCAAGAACAGTGTGGCCAGCAGGAGCAGGGAGGTCATTCTGCCCCTGTACTAAGCACTGGTTAGGCCACACCTCAAGTACTGTGTCCAGTTCTGGGCTCCTCAGTTTAGAAAGGAGGTTGACTTGCTGGAACGAGTCCAGAGAAAGGCAACGAAGTTGGTGAGGGGTTTGGAACACAAGCCCTGTGAGGAGAGACTGAGGGAGCTGGGGTTGTTTAGCCTGGAGATGAGGAGACTTAGGGCTGACCTCATTACTCTCTACAACTACCTGAAGGGAGGTTGTAGACAGGCAGATGTTGGTCTCTTCTCCCAGGCAGCCAGTACCAGAATAAGAGGACACAGTCTCAGACTGCACCAGGAGAGGTTTAGGTTGGATGTTAGGAAGAAGTTCTATACAGAGAGAGTGATTGCCCATTGGAATGGGCTGCTGGGTGAGGTGGTAGAGTTGCCATCATTGGAGGTTTTCAGGAGAAGACTTGATGGGGTTCTGGGTGCCATGGGTTAGTTGTTTGGGTGGTGTTGGATTGGTTGATGGGTTGGATGCGATGATCTTGAAGGTCTCTTCCAACCTGGTTTATTCTATGTATGCATGTATTCTATGAGTAACTTCTCCTTCCTTCCAAAGATGATAACTCCTCTTTTTTCCCCTTAATTTCTTCAGAAGTTCATTGCCCATCCAGGCTGTCTACCCCGTGGCTCATCTTCTGTCACATTGGCACAGCCCGTTCTGAACCTTCAAGAGTTCTTCCTTGAAGTAGGTGCAGCCCTCCTGAAACCCTTTGGTTTTAAGGGCTGTTTCCCAAGGTACCTTCTGAATTACTTCCTTGAGCAACCTGACGTCTTCCCTCTGGCAGTCCAGAGTGGAGGTTTGTTGCCGCCCCTCTTAGCTTGACTGCATATTGAACACTCACTTATCTCATGGTCACTGGACCCCAGACAGCCTCCAGCCACCAGAGTAGCTGATGTCATCACCTGGACTTATGCAAAGTGTTCCTTATGACATTCTTGTCTCTAAATTGGAAGGACATGGATTTGGTGGGTGGACCACTTGGTGGATAAGGAATTGACTTGATTATTACACTCTCAAAGTGTAGTGGTCAGTTGCTCAATGTTTAAGGACAGACCAGTGATTAGTGGTATTCTTCAGTGGTTGAACTGGGACCAGTGCTGTGTTACACCTTTGTCAGTGACATGGATAATGGGGTTGAGTGCATCCTCAGCCAGTTTTACAAACACCACCAAGCTATGTGGAATGGTTGACATGTTGGAGGGAAGGGATATCCTTCAGCTGAAGAGGGACCTTCACAAGCTTGAGAGGTGGTCTAATAATCCCATCATGAAGTTCAATAAAGCCAAGTGCAAGGTCCTTTACCTGTATTGGGGCAAACCCAGACACAAATAGAGACTAGGCAGAAAATGCATAGACAACAGACTACGTCAAAAGAAGGCTACATCAAAAGAAGAGTGGTCTGCAGTTCAAGGGAGGTGATTCTGCCCCTCCACTTTGATCTTGTGAAGCACTACCTTGAATAGTATGGACAGCTCTGAAGTACCCAACATAAGAAGGACGTGGAACTGTTTGAAAGGGTGTAGAAGAGGGCCACAGAGATGATCAGAGGGTTAAAGTACCTCTCACACGAAGATGGGCTGAGAGAGTTAGAGTTGTTCAGCCTGGAGAAGAGATGACTCAAGGAAGTCTTGACTCACAGCAGTCTTCCAATATTTGAAAGAGGCCTGCAGAATAGTTGGAGAGGTACCTTTACAACAGCATGCAATGACAGAATGAGGGGTGATGGATGCAAAGTAAAAGAATCTAGATTTAAATTAGCCATTAGGAAGAAATTATTTACTGTGACAATGGTGAGGCACCAAAACAGGTTGCACTGAGAAGCTGCGGATTTTGCAGTGCTGGAAGTGTTCAATGCCAGGTTGGACTGGGCCTTGAGCAACCTGTTTCAGCAGGAGGTGTCCCACAGCAGGGAGGATGAACTAGATGATCCCTAAAGTCCCCTCTGACACAACTTGTTCTTCTATTCTATCGTAATGGTGCAATTCCTGAAAAGTACTACTTTGGTATATCATCTGTTATTCTGTATGATCACCTGATGTGATAATATACATAAATACCATCTATTCAAAGCATAGAGATGTAGATTCTCAGCTACAAAGATTTAGTTTGGAAAAACAAAACAAAACAAAACAAAGTAATAAATTAAAACATCTTTAATATAATAAAATGAAAACAGGAAAATATGCTCAACTAAACAGAATACTAGTCAGAATATTGACTTCTGCCTGAAAAAAGGGTTTTCCTTTCCATTTGAATTTAAAAACTAAAAGCTATTTTCCAATCACATTAAACTGAAATGTATTTCAGCATGATTTTTTTTTTCAGGTTTTAATTTGTAGTTCTTATATCCATAAATTCACAATGTTCCTTACATTAATTGATTGTAAACACCAACAAGTGCCATTTCCTAAAAACAAAAAAATAAAAAAAGGGAAAAAAGGAGAAAAATCAGTTTGAAGGAATATGTTTCCAGCCTTCTGAGGCTGCATCATGTTGGTCACAGTTACTATAGCACAGATGGCAGTTTCCATCTATTCTCTGACAAAGTGCAAAAGAAGAATCTATTATTTAGCTCTTCCATGTAAATGAAAACTCAGAAATCAGATTTTTATTTTCCTTTAACTGTTAAAAGATATATCTAGGAGAGGAGAGGTTCAGAGAGGTTCGGAGAGGAGAGGAGAGGAGAGGAGAGGAGAGGAGAGGAGAGGAGAGGAGAGGAGAGGAGAGGAGAGGAGAGGAGAGGAGAGGAGAGGAGAGGAGAGGAGAGGAGAGGAGAGGAGAGGAGAGGAGAGGAGAGGAGAGGAGAGGAGAGGAGAGGAGAGGAGAGGAGAGGTTCAGAGAGGAGAGGAGAGGAGAGGTTCGGAGAGGAGAGGAGAGGTTCGGAGAGGAGAGGAGAGGTTCGGAGAGGAGAGGAGAGGTTCGGAGAGGAGAGGTTCGGAGAGGAGAGGTTCGGAGAGGAGAGGAGAGGAGAGGAGAGGAGAGGAGAGGTTCGGAGAGGAGAGGAGAGGTTCGGAGAGGAGAGGTTCGGAGAGGAGAGGAGAGGTTCGGAGAGGAGAGGTTCGGAGAGGAGAGGAGAGGAGAGGAGAGGAGAGGAGAGGAGAGGAGAGGAGAGGAGAGGAGAGGAGAGGAGAGGAGAGGAGAGGAGAGGAGAGGAGAGGAGAGGAGAGGAGAGGAGAGGAGAGGAGAGGAGAAGACAAATATCACTCTTTCCATGGTAGTAACGTCTTATCATCTCTGGGACTGTGTCATCCAGCAATAATAGATAACTTTGTGAAGTTACATGGCATCTGCTACAGAGCAGTATAAGAGTGGTTTTTCCTGTTGTGTGGAATCCTTCTACTTTCCAGACGGTGCAATGTGTTTTTGAAATATTATTTTCCATTGACATCTCTCTGTCTCTTGATATACCTATTTAAGGGACTCAGTTCTAGGTTAAAACTTGCATGACTTGTTAGCTCTGCATCTTAGGTACTTGCCACCCCAGTTCATCCCTCTGCAGAGGAACCTTGACAGGCTGGATAGATGGGCAGAGTCCAATGGAATGAGATGTAACACATCTAAGGGCCAGGTTCTACACATTGGTCACAGCAACCCCATGCAGTGCTACAGGCTGGGGTCAGAGTGGCTGGAGAGCAGCCAGAGAGGGACTTGGGGGTAGTGGTTGATGGTAGGCTGAACATGAGCCTGCAGTTTGTCCAGGCAGCCACGAGGGCCAATGGAATCCTGGCCTGCATCAGGAACAGTGTGGCCAGCAGGAGCAGGGAGGTCATTGTGCCCCTGTACACTGCACTGGTTAGGCCACACCTTGAGTCCTGTGTCCAGTTCTGGGCCCCTCAGTTTAGGAAAGATGTTGACTTGCTGTAACGTGTCCAGAGAAGGGCAATAAAGCTGGGGAGGGGTTTGGAGTACAGCCCTGTGAGGAGAGGCTGAGGGAGCTGGGGTTGCTTAGCCTGGAAAAGAGAAGGCTCAGGGGACACCTTCTTGCTCTCTACAGCTACCTGAAGGGACGTTGTTGCCAGGTGGGGGTTGGTCTCTTCTCCTAGGCAACTATCACCAGAACAAGAGGACACAGTCTCAAGCTGCACCAGAGGAGGTTTAGACTGGATGTTAGGAAGAAGTTCTTCATAGAAAGAGTGATTGGCCATTGTAATGGGAGGTGCCTTGGGAGGTGGTGGAGTCACCATCGCTGGAGGGGTTTAGGAAGTGACTGGATTGGGTGCTTGTTGCCATGATTTAGTTGATCAGATAGTGTTGGATGATAGGTTGAACTTGGTGATCTCAAAGGTCTCTTCCAACCTGGTTAGTTCTATTCTATCTCTTCAGGTGAGTTTGTCTGATGTGACAGCTACCCAAATTTTTTTTATTCCTCTTGATCCTTTAACCATCCCACCATAACAGATCAAAGTAACTTGAATAACATTCATTGTTATGGAAATTTTATCTGCCCTTTGCCGTTCTGCAGCATCTGTTATGTCTGGGGACTGAAGGAAAAGAAACCACAAGAAATTCGCTCATAGGAAGTATGGCCTGAATGGCATATGCACGCACTAAGAAGATACTTTTGAGTTTGCCCTGAAGTGAACACAGAAAACCACAAGGCAGCAGTTTTATCCCATCTTTTAGCCAGTAACTTAAGGGTTAGTACACTTTCATTAGCATAGGAAATCCATGTTCAAACCACTCTTGCTTCCCAAATTATATCAATATAATACCGGAGGACACATGTATCACCCATCCTCACTCCCTGTTATTGCAAGCAAATTACTTTTATTGTTCTCTTTATAAATATATGGATAGGTTTTATTTTAACTTAGAACCATTCAAAGCCCCATCCCACCTAATCTCATAGACACGACTTTTACATAATTCATGATCATAAAACCAAAAGTTTTTGACAGTGTAATTTTCTTCACTGTAGGGAACATGTAAGACTTATGATTACTCTGCTGGGTTCTTAAATATACTTAGTTGCTATTAATTAATTGTACTTCATTAAAGTCCTGGCAAGTATCAAAATGACATTTTCAAACTATCGTGATATATTAACATTGCAAATACAGTTAGGAGGAGGTGATAAGGAGAGTGGTAATAGGTTGAAATTGTAAATAGCAAAAAAGGTCAAACAAAGCAAAAATGGTGGTAAAAAGATGGTAGTACAGTAACTTTGTTTCCTGAAGAAGTAAAAATATAGACATCTAACTATTTAAAACTAAACTTTGAACAGATTTTATGATAGATATTTGATATTCTTGTGTTTATATTCATTGGGGATTTAACACTAATTCACCTGTATCTGTGGAACAGACACAACAAACAAACAAACAAACAAAAAGAGATACATAGAATACATAGAATAAACCAGGTTGGAAGAGACCTTCAAGATCATTGCATCCAACCCCTCAACCAATCCAACCCACCTAAACAACTAACCCATGGCACTAAGCACCCCATCAAGTCTCCTCCTGAATACCTCCAATAATGGTGACTCCACCACCTCCCCCGGCAGCCCATTCCAATGGTCAGTCACTCTCTCTGTATAGAACTTCTTCCCAATAGCCAGCCTAAACATCCCCTGGCACAGCCTGAGACTGTGTCCTCTTGTTCTGGTACTGGCTGCTTGGGAGAAGAGACCAACATCCGCCTGTCTAAAACCTCCCTTCAGGTAGTTGTAGAGAGCAATAAGGTCACCCCTGAGTCTTCTCTTCTCCAGGCTGAGCAACCCCAGCTCCCTCAGCCTCTCCTCATAGGGCTTGTGTTCCAAACCCTTACCAACTTTGTTGCTCTTCTCTGGACTTGTTCCAGCAAGTCAACATCCTTCCTAAATTGAGTGGCCCAGAACTGGACACAGTACTCGAGGTGTGGCCTAACCAGTGCAGTGTACAGGAGCACAATGACTCCCTGCTCCTGCTGGCCACACTGTTCTTGATGCAGGCCACGATGCCATTGGCCCTCTTGGCTGCCTGGGCACACTGCAGGCTCGTGTTCAGCCTACCATCGACCAGCACTCCCAGGTCCCTCTCTGCCTGGCTGCTCTCCAGCCACTCTGACCCCAGCCTGTAGCACTGCATGGTGTTTTTGTGGCCAATGTGCAGAACCCGGCACTTGGATGTGCTCAATCTCATGCCGTTGGACTCTGCCCATCTGTCCAGCCTGTTGAGGTCCTTCTGCAGAGCCTCTCTATCCTCCAGCAGATCAACTCCTGCCCCCAGCTTGGTGTCATCGGCAAATTTACTGATGATGGACTCAATGCCCTCATCCAGATCATCAATAAAGATGTTAAAGAGCATGGGGCCCAACACTGATCCCTGGGGCACACCACAATGCCTGGCTGCCAGCTGGATGTGGCACCATTCATCACCACTCTCTGGGCTCGGCCCTCCAGCCACTTCCTAATCCAATGCAGTGTGCTCCCATCCAAGCCATGGGCTGACAGCTTGGCCAGGAGTTTGCTGTGGGGGAAAGTATCAAAGGCCTTGCTGAAGTCCAGGTAGACTACATCCACAGGCCTCCCCACATCCACCAGGCGGGTCACCTGATCATAGAATAGAGATCATCAAATAATCAATACTTCATGTCTTTTTAAATTAATATTATTATTTTTTTTAGGTCACTGTATAATCAGGGATGTATTACTACATTTTCTATTGCAGTTTGTTCCTCCTGCTTGCATGTGCAAAATAATGTTAAAACTGCCTTCCTCTTTTTATCTTCTGTCTCTTTGCGACAACACCTGTCTCATTCTACATTTATGTAGTACCTAAAACACACCACCACTCCGAGGCTGCTTGATCACAGAATCACAGAATTACTCAGAGTGGAACAGAACTCTGAGATCATCAAGTCCAGCCTATGACCTACTGCCACCACAGTGACCAGACCGTGTCACTAAGTGCCACATCCAATCTTTGCTTGAACACCTCCGGGGACAGTGACTCCTCCACCTCACTGGGCATTCCATTCTAGTGTCTAATTACCCTTTCCATGAAGAAGTACTTCCTAACTTCAACCTAAACCTTCCCTGGCAAAGCTTCAGGCCATGCCCTCTCATCTTGTCACAGGTTGCCTGGGAGAAGAGCCTGAACCCCACCTGACTACAACTTCCCTTCAGGTATTTGTAGAGTGTTATAAGGTCCCCCATGAGCCCCCTCTTCTCCAAGCTAAACACCCTAGCTCCCTCAGCCCCTCTTCATAAAACTTTCCTGGCAGTCCCTTCATCAGTCTCATTGCTACTCCATATTGATATACCAGTGCAAACAGCTACTATAAAGAAATACCTGCTAATTTTTTTTTCACAAGGTAATGATATAATTCTCAACATTTCCTGACTAGTCAAATAGTAATTCTTTAGATTAATTTTGTAGGCCCTAAGTTTTTATGTACTACCCTGTCTATGGAACATGTTACGCAAAAAGAAAAGTTGTATGGATTTGTTTCAAGCAGTGGGTGGAAAAGAAGCAAATGTATATATCTTGCCCCTACCATTTCAATATTTATTCTTCACATAAGCAAACACAGATGTTAATGAAAAACCACAACCTTATGAGAACTGGGGGATATGAGTTGCCTTTGATTTGGTCCTAGTCCAGTTGCACTGAAATGTACCAATTGCGATGCAATCAGATGTGTCAGTGTGGTCGTTTGAGGCTGTGCCTTTAAGAACAAACACTGCTGGAACACACTGGCTAATGTTTTTGGTACTAGAACCAAAACATTCTGATATTCTAAACGAATTTCATTGGTTGATAAACAAAAATTCAGCTTTAGATTGTGAAGCGGTTGGAAAATTATTTTTTTTTTTTTTTTTTTCCTCAGTTCAGTTCAGTTTGGGAGTTGGGGGAGTTTGGTGTTTCAGCCTGTTCTCCCTGCCTGCTTCTTCTGCGAACTGCTGGACTTGGCCTTCAGATAAGCAAACACTAATCCTGCATGGGCTTTTGAAGCTTGCTAACAACTCTTTTCCTTAGTAACTTGCCTTTCTCTCTCTCTAACCCCTTTTTGGGGAAAAAGGGAGGTAAGTGGGGGAGAGAGGGGGTTCCAAAGAGGGGATCCCTCCCTGAGGGAGGGATTTTTGTTGTGTTATTTGTCTTTGCTGTGTATTTCTGTGTATATATTGTAAATACCTGTATATATTGTGTTATATATATAACCTGCTTTCCATATATGCTTGTAAATATATAGCTTTTGCTCTTCGACTGAGTTAGCTGTGGTTTCTTACTCTGTGGAGGAGGGAGAGCTAAGCCCTCTCTCAACCTACCACATTTATTGGCTGCCCAACTCGGGGCTTGCTGACAAATTAGTTTGATTTATTGCTTGCTTAAGTCGAACGAGCAAACATGAAGGTGTTTTGGCTTTTTGAGCGTCTGTTCTTCTCGGTCTTTGGTGTATTGATCTACAAGTATTGCCTGGGTATGATTATCGATAAGATAGGTAAATATATAATGCAAAAATTATATTTGTGGTTTAAGTACAAGATTCGGCTTCTGTATGATCAGTGCCTGGAATTCTTTTATGTTAAAAAGTACAGGAATGTTACATCTAGCACACTCCCTATTGAGATAAAAGAGTTTAAGATTCCACTCGGTGAAAGGGTAATTTTAAGTGATGGCTGGGATCCAAAGCTGATTTTCTTGATGTGTGTAGTCCTGCTGCTGGTGATAAGTAATGTGTATTTGCTAGTGACACTGTACCGGGAGAGAAAAGTTTATAAGGCATGTTTTGTTATTAGACGGAGGACAAAGAGACGAAAACGCCACCCTAGCTCTGTTTCAGGAACATCCAGTGAGGATGATAATGGAGAATCTGTGTCAGTTAAAGATAAAGCTAAAAAGTCAATCGGCAAGGCAGCTCTGAATAGCAATGGTGATGATTCTGGCAAGCAGCCAGGGGCTACAGTAGCCCCAAACATGGCGGCTCCCGTGTCCCCAGCAGCCACCATTAACGAGGCAAAGTCATTTCCTCCTTCTTCCATGGCAGGAGCGGAAGCGTCCTCCAAAGCAACTAATCTGTCTCAAAGCTTATCAGCTTCTGATAATAAGGCAGCTGGAAACCCAAACACAGCTCCAGTAAAGCAAGTAGCAGTTTTAACAACAAGGAAGGGTAAGACTAAAGCTGATTCAGGAGCTGACGGGGATGCACAGCAAGGTTCTTCTGCTGGGGAGGAAGAGAAAATCTGTCTTAAAAATATAGCTGAGTTATTGAGATCATCAGAGGATCGAGATGCATCTCTTGGTAGGACAGCAGCTAGTGGTGGTGCCTCTCAGCTTAAAGGGATCCTTGAGAGAGTGACAGAAAGGTTGTTGGGACCACAAGTTGAGGAACAGGAGGCAGAAGAGCAACAAGATGACATAACCGACTGCTCTTCACCCCGGGAGGAGCTTAGAAATGTAAGAAAAGACTATCTCAGAGCAGATAAGGAGCCAGTTCTCGCTTGGCTTGGTAGATGCTATGATACAGGTGCTCCAGCTCTAATGGTTGGAGACAAGTCAGCAGCCCAGCTAGGAACTCTCTCGAAGGATAATGGAATAGATAGACATCTAGGCAAGGCTCTCGGTAAGGTTAATCTGTGGATACGCCTTCTAATGGCGGTTCTCATGAGATACCCTTCCCGAGATGATCTTCCATGGAATCCTAAGCCCTGGACTACCATAGATAAGGGAATTAAGCGTCTGAGAGAATTTGCTGTTAGAGAGGTACTCTATGGTGAACATGAATCTCTGAATCCTGATGATGTTCCTGTAGGAAATGGTCTTACTAAAAAGCTCATCAAGCTTGCTCCTTCTAATTATGCAAACATTCTGGCAAGCAGAATTGTAGCAAGAAATTATGGTGGAGCTCCTCTTACGGTTGGCCAATTCACTGATCAATTGAGACAATTGGATGATAGCATGACACGTGTTTCTTTGGTTTCAGCCATTGAAACTCTGTCTGGAAAACTGGAGAATTGCATGAAAGAGCTGAAGGATGAATTTAAAAACACCATCTCCCAATTGGCACAAAGAGATGATTCCAATTCTTCCTCCAGGTGGGTACAGGTTTCATCTGTGAGGAATAGACATCCTCCAAGGAGGTCATTCCAAAACAGATCAAACCAAAACAGACCACCAAGGCAGTCACGTAGGACTATTTGGATTACCCTGCGTGATCAGTTTGGTGAGAACATGAACAGGTGGGATGGTCAACCAACTTCTAATCTTTTCAGGAGACTGAGAGAACTGCAAAGTGGCAGAACCCGAGGTAGCAATACCAGAAGGGTAGCTGTTACTTCTACAGTTCCCCAGGACAACTCTAGTAGCTCCAACAGTGGCTCCAGTTCTAACACTGCACAGTGTGCTCGTTGCACCTGTGGACATGTTCCCCATAACTAGGGGTGCCCTGCCTCCCGCCAGGGGGAGGAGAGGGGTAATACAGATAACAGAATCTATTGGGATGTGTACATCCAGTGGCCTGGCACTTCACACTTTCAGAAGTACAGGGCCTTGGTTGACACAGGAGCTCAGTGCACCATATTGCCATCAAATTATCAGGGATCAGAGTCCATAACTATTCTGGGAGTCACTGGTGGATCTCAAGAGTTAAGTAAAGTGGAGGTTAATATAAGCTTAACTGGTAAACAATGGAAAAAGCATACAGTTGTGACCGGACCTGATGCACCTTGTATTTTGGGAATTGATTTTCTGAGAGAAGGGCGTTTCAAAGACCCTAAAGGTTACAAATGGGCTTTTGGAGTAGCTTCTGTAGAAATTGATGGACAAAAACTGAAGCTGTCTGCTAGACCTGAGCTTTCTGATGAATCTGCAGTTGTGGGACAACACAAGATTCAGGACATTAAGTTGCCGGTTGCTTCTCGGACTGTGCATCACAGACAATACAGAACCAACCGTGACTCTTTGTTGCCCATTCAGAATCTGATTCGTCAGTTGGAGAGTCAGAAAGTCATCAGCAAAACTCATTCACCTTTCAACAGTCCAGTGTGGCCTGTGCGAAAGCCGAATGGAGACTGGCGTCTGACAGTGGACTACCGAGCCCTGAATGAAGTAACTCCGCCTATGAGTGCAGCAGTACCAGACATGATGGAACTCCAGTATGAGCTGGAATCCAAAGAGGCCAAATGGTATGCTACCATAGACATTGCTAATGCCTTCTTCTCTATTCCCATAGCAGAGGAATGCAGGCCTCAGTTTGCTTTCACCTGGAGAGGAATCCAGTACACTTTCAACAGACTGCCAATGGGCTGGATCCACAGCTCCAGCATCTGTCATGCAGTAATCCATGATGCTCTGGAGGAAGGTGGTGCTCCAGAACACATCCAGTTCATCGATGATATCATCGTCTGGGGTAAAACTGCTGAGGAAGTCTTCGAGAAAGGTAACAAAATCATGGACATTCTCCTGAATGCAGGTTTTGCCATCAAGAGAGACAAAGTGAAAGGTCCTACCACAGAGATCCAGTTTCTGGGAGTGCAGTGGCAGGATGGACGCCGACACATTCCAGTGGATGTGGTAAATAGAGTCTCTACCATGGCAAATCCCACGAACAAGCAAGAAACTCTACGTTTCTTGGGGATAGTGGGATTTTGGAGACTACACATTCCTGGATACAGTCAGATTGTGAAACCTCTGTATGATGTGACTCGAAAGAGGAACAGTTTCCACTGGGGACCTGAACAACAAGCAGCCTTTGACCAGATAAAGCAAGAAGTAGTCCAAGCAGTGGGTCTGGGACCTGTCCGAGATGGTCCAGACATTAAGAACATTTTGTACACGGCTGCAGGTGACAATGGTCCAACCTGGTGCTTGTGGCAAAAAGCTCCAGGTGAGACACGTGGATGACCTCTTGGTTTCTGGAGTCGAGGTTACAGAGGTTCAGAGGCTAATTACACTCCAACAGAGAAAGAGATTCTAGCTGCCTATGAAGGAGTGAAAGCAGCTTCTGAAGTAATTGGAACTGAGTCACAACTTCTCTTAGCTCCCAGATTGCCAGTTTTGAATTGGATGTTCAAAGGCAAAGGTTCCACACCACATCATGCCACAGATTCCACCTGGTCTAAGTGGATGGCCCTGATAACACAGAGAGCTCGAATGGGAAATCTTGAAAGACCTGGTCTGGTGGAGGTGATCTCAAGTTGGCCTGAAGATACCAACTGTGCTAAACCTCCAGAGGAGAGAGTAACTCGTGCTGAGGAAGCTCCTCCTTACAATGACCTTTCTGATGATGAAAAGAAATATGCTTTGTTCACAGACGGTTCCTGTTGTCTCGTCGGGAACAAGCGAAGGTGGAAGTCTGCCGTGTGGAGTCCAACACGCCGAGTTGCAGAGGCGAAGGATGGAGAAGGAGAATCCAGTCAGTTTGCAGAGGTAAAAGCTGTCCAGCTAGCTCTCGACGTGGCTGAACGTGAGAGATGGCCAAAGCTTTATCTCTACACCGACTCATGGATGGTAGCCAATGCTCTATGGGGTTGGCTAAAGAACTGGAAAAAGAATGGCTGGCAGAGGAAAGGAAAACCCATCTGGGCAGCTGAACTGTGGCAAGACATTGCTGATCGAATCGAGAGAATTCCAGTGAAAGTGAGACACATTGATGCTCACATTCCCAAGAGCAAAGCTACTGAGGAACAGCAGCACAACCATCAGGCAGATCTAGCTGCAAGAGTTTCTCAAGTAGACAAGGACTCTGAACTTGATCTCGACTGGAAACACCGAGGTGAGATATTCTTAGCTCGGTGGGCTCACGATTCGTCAGGACATCAAGGCAGAGATGCAACATACCAATGGGCTCGTGACAGATCCATAGACATTTCCATGGATGCCATCACACAAGTCATCCATGACTGTGACATTTGTGCTGCTATTAAGCAGGCAAAGAGAATTAAGCCCTTGTGGTATGGTGACAGATGGTCCAAATACAGGTATGGTGAAGCTTGGCAGATTGACTACATCACTCTACCACGTTCTCGTTCTGGTAAGCAGTACGTGCTTACTATGGTAGAGGCAAACACTGGATGGCTGGAAACTTACGCAGTCCCACATGCAACTGCACGCAACACCATTCTCGGTCTGGAGAGACAGATCCTGTGGAGACACGGAACTCCAGAGAGGATTGAGTCAGACAACGGAACTCACTTCAAGAACAACCTTGTAAAGAGCTGGGCAAAAGAGCACGGTATTGAGTGGATTTTCCATATTCCTTACTATGCACCAGCTGCAGGGAAGATTGAACGCTACAACGGTTTGTTGAAGACCACTCTCAAAGCCATGGGAGGTGGATCTTTGAAAAACTGGGAGAAACATTTAGCACAAGCAACCTGGCTGGTGAACAGTAGAGGTTCAGTGAACCGAGCTGGACCTGCACATTCTGATCTGCTACAGAAAGTAGAAGGTGATAGAGTTCCTGTTGTTAGGGAAAAGAATCTGTTAGGTAAACTGTTTGGGTATTTTCGCCCTCAGGAGAGGCTAAACCTGTCCGAGGGGTGGTTTCAGCAGAAGGTCCGGGTCACACTTATTGGGTAATGCAAGAGAATGGTGAAATTCAGTGTATTCCACAAAGAGATTTAACTTTAGCTGAGAGAGTTTAATTTCAGAATGTTGTACAGCTACAGCGCGTCCAAAGGAAAGAGTCCCTGAGGAATCTACGGTGCACGAACCCTGAGAACCCTGAGAGCCCTGAGTCAACTGAGAGTCCCTGAGTCCCTGTTTCCCTTTTTCTTCGCTTCGTCTGCGGAGAGACAAACTGTTTTCCATTTTCTTGATTTTGGATTTTCTTGGACTTCTGAATCATCTACATCTGAGTATAGCCGGAATGGACGATGAACTTAACTTACGAACTGTAAATATTGTTCTGGATTGGATGGACAGTACGAACAGCCAATGAAATTGTTTAGAAAGGGGTGGACTGTGGTCGTTTGAGGCTGTGCCTTTAAGAACAAACACTGCTGGAACACACTGGCTAATGTTTTTGGTACTAGAACCAAAACATTCTGATATTCTAAACGAATTTCATTGGTTGATAAACAAAAATTCAGCTTTAGATTGTGAAGCGGTTGGAAAATTATTTTTTTTTTTTTTTTTCCTCAGTTCAGTTCGGTTTGGGAGTTGGGGGAGTTTGGTGTTTCAGCCTGTTCTCCCTGCCTGCTTCTTCTGCGAACTGCTGGACTTGGCCTTCAGATAAGCAAACACTAATCCTGCATGGGCTTTTGAAGCTTGCTAACAACTCTTTTCCTTAGTAACTTGCCTTTCTCTCTCTCTAACCCCTTTTTGGGGAAAAAGGGAGGTAAGGGGGGGAGAGAGGGGGTTCCAAAGAGGGGATCCCTCCCTGAGGGAGGGATTTTTGTTGTGTTATTTGTCTTTGCTGTGTATTTCTGTGTATATATTGTAAATACCTGTATATATTGTGTTATATATATAACCTGCTTTCCATATATGCTTGTAAATATATAGCTTTTGCTCTTCGACTGAGTTAGCTGTGGTTTCTTACTCTGTGGAGGAGGGAGAGCTAAGCCCTCTCTCAGCCTACCACAGTCAGTAGCATTTGCACCATTAATTTGTCTTCTACAAGCAATATGATTTTATGGGTCTCTGCAGTGATTATCTTTGGACTGATATTCAAGCAGGAGCTTTTTGTATCCAGATACTGAAACTATTAATAGCCTTGAAGCCATCAAAATCATAGTGTAGCCCAGCAGAAATGCCTAGCTATAATGTCCCAGTACTCCCCAGATACCTGGAAGTTTATTTTAAGTATGGATTGATGTATCATATTTTCAGAGGTCAGTGAAGATATGAGTACCAAGGAAAAAAAAAAAGATTTAAAATTGTAATCAAGGCTGAGAAGGGTGCATACAGAAGTACAACAAATAACAAGTATGACACTAACAATTTTATAATGGTATTAATTGTTCTTAAGTTTTTCCTACTTTTTTTTCTCCCAAAGAAATGTTTTGAAAACAGCACAGCTGCAACAGAGTGCCTAAAAGAGCAATGATACACCTCCTGTTTCTATGAATGGAGACAAAAATGCAGAAGGGCAAAAGTGGAAGTTCTCCATCTTCTCTTCAGAAGACAAAAACATGCCTGTAGCCTCTTGCTTCTAATTACTCTCACCCAAACAGGTGCAGAGATACATTCCAACATCCTGAGGATGACACTTATGAGCAGCTCTTTCCCTCTGTTCACAAAGCTTATGCCTTGGATGGTTTCACAGAACTCAATTCCTCTCTGTTACTCATTTGCTGTATGAAGTTCATAAAAGTGTTTATTAAAACTCAGTCCAAAGTGTCCATAACAATTTCAGAGGAAGAAAATGGACTAAAGTTTACCACCCCACCCCCCCAAAAAAACAACCCAAATGACATTGACTCTATCATTTTCATAGTTAATCTATAACAGTTGTGACCAGACAAATCTAGACTAATCTAGACCAATCTAGACTAATCTAGACAAATCTAGAAAATCATTGCTTGACTGCATTCTTGCAGTCTGAAACAAGATTGTACCTCCCAGATTTTCTAGACCACAATCCAACACTTCTGTAGGCAGAACAGAAACAACCTCACCCAATAAAAAATGTACAAGTAATCCTGTTTCCATCCCTTCATACCTGAAACTGTGATCTTCAAACTGCAGAGCACAAGCATAGGAATAGTACAGAATGAATCAAGTTAGAAGAGACCTTCAAAATCATTGAGTCCAATCTATCATCCAACACTACCTAATCAACTATAGCATGGAACCAAGCACCCTATCAAGTCTACTCCTGAACACCTCCAATGATGGTGACTCCACCACCTCCCCCAGCAGCCCATTCCAATGGGCAACCACTCTCTCTGTGTAGAACTTCTTCCTAACATCAAGCCTAAACTTCCCCCTGGCGCAGCTTGACACTGTCTCTCTTGTTCTGGTGCCGGCTGCCTGGGAGAGGAGACCAACCTCTGCCTGTCTACAACCTCCCTTCAGGTAGTTGTAGAGAGCAATAAGGTCACCCCTGAGTCTCCTCTTCTCCAGGCTAAGCAACCCCAGCTCCCTCAGTCTCTCCTCATAGGGCTTGTGTTCCAAACCCTTACCAACTTCATTGCCCCTCTCTGGACATGTTCCAGCAAGTCAACATCTTTCCTAAACTGAGGGGCCCAGAACTGGACACAGGACTCAAGGTGTGGCCTAACCAGTGCAGTGTACAGGGGCAGAATGACCTCCCTGCTCCTGCTGGCCACACTGTTCTTGATGCAGGCCACGATGCCATTGGCCCTCGTGGCTGCCTCGACAAACTGCAGGCTCATGTTCAGCCTACCATCAACCAGCACCCCCAAGTCCCTCTCTGGCTGCTCTCCAGCCACTCTGACCCCAGCCTGTAGCTCTGCATGGGGTTGCTGTGACAAATGTGCAGAAAATGGCACTTGGATGTGTTCAATCTCATGACCTTGGACACTGCCCATCTGTTCAGCCTGTCGAGGTCTCTCTGCAAAGCCTCTCTACCCTCCAGCAGATCAAATCCTGCCCCCAGCTTGGTGTCATCTGCAAATTTACTGATGATGGACTCAATGCCCTCATCCAGATCATCAACAAAGAAGTTAAAGAGCATGGGGCCCAGCACTGATCCTTGGGGCACATCACTAGTGACTGGCTGCCAGCTGGATGTGGCACCATTCACCACCACTCTCTGGGCTCGGCCCTCCAGCCACTTCCTAATCCAATGCAGTGTGCTCCCATCCAAGCCATGGGCTGACAGCTTGGCCAGGAGTTTGCTGTGGGGGACGGTGTCAAAGGCCTTGCTGAGGTCCAGGTAGACTACATCCACAGGCTTTCCCACATCCACCAGGCGGGTCACCTGATCATAGAAGGAGATCAGGTTGGTGAGGCAGGACCTGCCCGTCCTAAATCCATGCTGGCTGGGCCTGATCCCTTGGCCATCCTCGAAGTGCTGTGTGACTGCACTCAAGATGACCTGTTCCATAATCTTGCCTGGCACTGAGGTCAGGCTGACAGGCCTGGAATTCCCTGGCTAATCCAACCAGCCCTTCTTGTGGATGGGCACCACGCTGGCCAGCTTCCAGTCATCTGGGACCTCTCCAGTGAGCCAGGACTGATGAAAAGTTATGAAAATTTGCCCAGCCAGCTCATCTGCCAGCTCTCTCAGCACCCTAGGATGGATTCCGTCTGAACCCCATGGACTTTTGGGGATCCAAGCAGCTGAGCAGATCTCCAATCTCCTGCTCATGTAACATAGGGAAGCTATGCAGCTCTCTGCAGAACCCGGCACTTGGATGTGTTAAATCTCATGCCGTTGGATTCTGCCCATCTGTCCGGCCTGTCGAGGTCCCTCTGCAGAGCCTCAGTAGATACATTAGAAGTGGCGGCAACTGTCCCTTCCAGGATCCCTTTCAACCAGTAAATAATGCTAATTTTTAGCACGGGCTGTGGAAGCCATATTTGCTTTCATAGGAAAGCTGATTCTTTGCAGACTTGTATGAATGTGATGAATCCTAACCAACCTGTGGTCTGATTCAGCATCTGTATTAGGGTTGAGCAGCAACTCAGAGATGACAACTGAGTTGTGGAAAGCTAGGAAACAGAATTGTTTCAACCCAACAGAGTCCAAGAGTTTTCTAGAGAGGATTCAAAAGCTCCTCCTCTGCTATTTTTTGGAACCTCTCTTAATTATTTTTTAAATTTTTTGAATGACATCACATGTTAGGAGAGACAACCTTGGTTGTTCAAATTTTGGGTAGAACAAAGAGAATGTTTCTCATTTTAATTACTAATTAGATTTCAAGTCATGCAGAATGAGAAGTTACTTTGTTGTCCTATGTTTGCATAATGCTTTTCACATCTCTTTTCTGGATTTCCACAGTGATGTAAGGAAAAAGATAACAAGGGGAAATAAATTTTCTTCTCATATTTTAATACATGATCTACCTGTTCACACATAGACCTGGCCCTGCATGTCTAACCTATGCCTTGGACAGGCAAGCAGAACTAGGGACCTGAATTAATTTCCCTTGCCTCAACTTGAAAACTGTGCAGCAATCTGCACATTTAACTCTATCCTTTGCATATTATTTTATGAACAAGGACACAATTGGCTACAGACTTGACATCTTTGTCACAGTGATTCTGTGGCAGCACTGAAAAGAAAGGAGGAAGGAGAAGGGTCATAGAGAGGACAAAAGGAAAAAAATAGCTGTCTAAATCATATATCATTAAAGTGATGCTCATTGAATTACCTCTCTCAGGGCCTGTCAAAACATGTGGTGCCCTTGCAATATGATGTGAATTAAATGCCTTCTGGCCCATGAAATATTGTTTTCAAGGCCAAATGTGTGCTTTCACAGTCTCCCTCTAGTAACTATTAAGAGACATTTGAAGCATGCTGATTGACTCCTACAATTAGCAAAATCAACTCAGGAATACAGCAGTGTGTGGTAACTGGCTTTCAAGGAGAAGATAGGACACATGTCTTCTTGCAGACCTTTGATGATGGTCACTGATAGCTCTATATACTAAAAATTTTGATACACAGCTTAAAAATGCCCTTGGGAAATAAAATGTAAGCTCACTGAAGCTAAGCCCTCTGAATCTTTTCAGTAAATATAGTCTTATTTCATTGTCTGTGAGATGGGCTGAACTGCAAGCTGGTTAGTAGACCCCCATATAAATATCAGGTGTCCCAGAAAGTTGACTCCACCTGCATAAGGTTCTGAGGCTGTTTGAGATCTGCAGCTACCACTTTGCTTGACAGCCTATCACAACTCCTCCATAGTATCATAGTGTCATAGTATCAGTCAGGGTTGGAAGGGACCACAAGGATCATCTAGTTCCAACCCCCTGCCATGGGCAGGGACACCCCACACTAGATCAGGCTGGCCAGAGCTTTATCCAGCCTGGTCTTAAATACCTCCAGGGATGGCGCCCCAACCATCTCCCTGGACACCCCATTCCAGGGCTTCACCACTTTCATGGTGAAGAACTTCCTCCTCACGTCCAGCCTGAATCTCCCCACCTCCAGCTTCATTCCATTCCCCCTAGTCCTATCACTACCTGCTATCCTAAGAAGTCCCTCTCCAACCTTCTTGTAGGCGCCCTTCAGATACTGGGGACATCTGTCTCCTCCACCAGCTGAGATCATTGGGGCACCAGAACAGTAGGATTCTTCTCTTCTATTCCAGTGAAATTTTGGTTAATTCTTTACCAATGAGGAGTTTTACCTGTGTTTACTGTTGCTATTACGTGGTGCTGTTGTTTGGCCACTGGCCAAAGCGTGCAAGATCTACTGTACATAAGTAGAAAACATTGATGCCTACCTGAAAATATGGCATAACTTCAAAATTTGTCAGCCCTGTGTCCATCAAGAGTCAGAATGACTTCACAACTTCTGTGGGACTCCAGGATTTGTCCAGAATTTTGAGTCTGTGGGACAAGGACAAGTATAGGTAATACGTGAAGAGGTAAAATCCTGCATATGATGATATTGTCAAAAGATACCACTTTATGGAGAAAAATCTTACTGTTACTCATCATAGACATGTGAACATTAATGAGGTGAACATAATGCCACCAAAATTCTAATAATGTCTCTTCAAAGTTGTCAGATTGAACACATTTAAGGCAATAAGAATTGAGTTATTTATCTTGTTTTCTTTCTTTTCTCCTTCTTGTTAGTTCTTTTTTAGCCTGCAAGCTTTTACCTGAGATTACATAAACTAGACTTTGTCTGCTCCTCTCACTGCTTTTTAGTAAAAGATGTTGTGAACAGATAATTTTTTATTTTCATTCTTGAAAAGACAGTTTTAATGAAAGAAAAACATGATGTCTTCATTAGAAATGCTAAAATCAACATCACGTTTCTCCATATGAAAATGGCCTATCCTCAAAGGGAAAAAGATTCTAGGAAGGGAATTGGCAGGTCTCATAGATAGGGCTTTAAACTAGATTCAAAGGGGGAAGGGGGTGAAACCAGTCCCCCCAGGCAGGAGCCTGGGGGTGATAAGCTAGAGCCAGAGGTGAAACCGGCAGCCGGCTGAAGTGCATGTACACTAATGCATGAAGCATGGGTAACAAACAAGAGGAGCTGGAAGCCTTGTTGTAGCAGGAAAGTTATGATGTAGTTGCCATCACAGAGACGTGGTGGGATGGCTCACATGAGTGGAGAGCTGCAATTGATGGCTACAGGCTCTTCAGGAGAGACAGGCAAGGAAGAAGGGGTGGAGGGGTGGCCCTGTACATCAGGGAGGCACTAGATGCCATTGAGATGGAGATCAGGGATGATTGGGTTGAGCGATTGTGGGAGAAAATTAGAGGGAAGACCAGCAGGGCAGATATCCTGGTTGGAGTCTGTTATAGACCACCCAACCAGGATAAAGATGTTGATGAATCACTCTATAGGCAGCTTAAGGCTGTCTCAAGATCGCCTGACCTTGTTCTCATAGGCGACTTCAACCTGCCTGACATCTGCAGGGACCTCAACACAGCAGAGAGGAGGCAGTCTAGGAGGTTCTTAGAGTGCATGGAGGACAGCTTCTTATTCCAGGTACTCCAAGAGCCTACAGGGGTAAGGCTCTGCTTGACCTCCTCTTCACCAACAGGGAAGGGCTGGTGGGTGATGTGGTGGTTGGAGGCTGTTTAGGGGCCAGCGACCACGAGATAATTGAATTTTCAGTATTCAGTCAAGCTAAGAGGGGCAGCAAGAAGACCTCCACTCTGGACTGCCAGAGGGCAGACTTCAGGCTACTCAAGGAACTAACTCAGAAGGTTCCTTGGGAAACAGCCCTTAAAAACAAAGGGGTCCAGGAGAGCTGGGCCTGCTTCAAGGAAGAACTCTTGAAGGCGCAGGAACAGGCTGTGCCAATGTGCCAGAAGACGAGCCACCGGGGCAGAGGGCCAGCCTGGATGGGTAATGAGCTTCCAATAGAACTAAGAGAAAAAAAGAGGGTGTATCGTCTTTGGAAGAAAGGTGAGGCAACTCATAGAATGTTTCAGGATGTTGCTAGGTCATGTAGGAAGAAAATTAGGGAGGCAAAAGCACATTTAGAGCTTAGACTGGCCTCTGCTGTGAAGGACAACAAAAAATCCCTCTATAAATACATTAATAGCAAGAGGAAGGGCAAGGACAACCTCCATTCCTTGGTGCACACGGAGGGGAATGTAGTGACAAAAGATGAGGAAAAGGCAGAGGTACTTAACACCTTCTTTGCCTCAATTTTTACTAGCAGGACAGAATGTCTTCCAGACAGCTGGCCTGCAGAGCTGGCAGAAGGAGCCAGTGAGCAGCATAGTTTTCCTCTGTTCCAGAATGGAGTAATTGGTGATCTGCTCAGCCGCTTGGATCCCCACAAGTCCATGGGACCAGATGGGATCCATCCTAGGGTGCCGAGAGAGCTGGCAGATGAGCTGGCTGGGCAAATTTTCATAACTTTTCATCAGTCCTGGCTCACTGGAGAGGTCCCACAAGACTGGAAGCTGGCCAACGTGGTACCCATCCACAAGAAGGGCTGGTTGGAAGAGCCAGGGAATTCCAGGCCTGTCAGCCTGACCTCAGTGCCAGGCAAGATTATGGAACAGGTCATCTTGAGTGCAGTCACACAGCACTTCGAGGATGGCCAAGGGATCAGGCCCAGCCAGCATGGATTTAGGACGGGCAGGTCCTGCCTCACTAACCTGATCTCCTTCTATGATCAGGTGACCCGCCTGGTGGATGTGGGGAGGTCTGTGGATGTAGTCTACCTGGACCTCAGCAAGGCCTTTGGCACTGTCCCCATAGCAAACTCCTGGCCAAGCTGTCAGCCCATGGCTTGGATGGAAGCACACTGTGATGGGTTAGGAAGTGGCTGGAGGGCCGAGCCCAGAGAGTGGTGGTGAATGGTGCCACATCCAGCTGGTGGCCAGTCACTAGTGGTGTGCCCCAGGGATCAGTACTGGGCCCCATGCTCTTTAACATCTTTATTGATGATCTGGATGAGAGCATTGAGTCCATCATCAGTAAATTTGCAGATGACACCAAGCTGGGGGCAGGAGTTGATCTGCTGGAGGGTAGAGAGGCTCTGCAGAGGGACCTCGACAGGCTGGACAGATGGGCAGAATCCAACAGCATGAGATTTAACACATCCTAGTGCCGGGTTCCCGGCCGGGCTGTGCGTGTGGCGCCATTTTGGCTCGATAGCCGGTAAGCACCGCTTGGTTTGTGAGTTTCTGCTCAGCTTTTCACATTGCTTTCGGGGTTTTGCGGGTCGGGAGGACTCCTGGGGCGCAGTGGTTGAGGCGGGATCGTGCCTTTTGGCTGCTTGGGAAAAAAAATATTTTTTATGTTTGTTTTGTTTTGGTTTTGGTTTTGTTTACACTCATACGTTGTACCATGGTCATTACTTGGATAAACGGTAGCAAAACAGCATCTACCCAGACAGAGCTGTTTCATCAGCATGCTGGAGTCCAGGCTGCCAGCTGCAGAGAGTGCTTCAGCCTGGCACTTGGAATAGAGGGAGAGGGAGAGGACACCTGTGTCAGGTGTGAGCAGGTGAACTTTCTCCTCAGCCTGGTGGCTGAGGTGAAGGATGAAGTGGCCGAGCTGAAGGAGGAGGTGTCTAGGCTCAGGTTAATAAGGGAAAGCGAAAGGGAGTTAGATTTTTGGAAGAAGGCTCTGCAGATCTCCCCTGCTGAGGGAAGGGCCCCTGGAAATGGAGAGGGATGGATACAGGTCCCTGCCAAGGGTGGCAAGAGAAATCCACCCCAGCCCCCTCCTCCTCCTCCGCTACCCTTGTATAATAAGTATGAGGCCCTGCAGGCCAAGGGCAGTGGGGATGAGAAGGCTGAGAAGCAGCCATCCAGAGGGGAGACCAAGGCCAAGTGGTCCCCACCAGCTGTAATGACCAGCTCCAGAGTGGAGCCTAAGGCCAAGCCTAAGGCCAAGCGGTCCCCACCAGCTATAACGACCGGCTCCACAAAGAAAAGGAGAAGGGTTATAGTTGTTGGGGACTCTCTCGTGGGGGGTACTGAGGGACCCATATGTCATCCCGACCCATCCCACAGGGAGGTCTGCTCCCTACCCAGGGTGTGGGTAAGGGACATTGCAAGGGGAATCCCCAAGCTGATCCATCCCTCTAATTATTACCCTCTGCTGGTCATACAGGCTGGGAGTGATGAGATCGACAAGAAGGGCACCAGGGTGATTAAGAAGGAGTTCAGGGCCCTTGGACAATTGATTGATGGGGCAGGAGCTCAAGTGGTGTTCTGCTCAGTTCCCTCAGTGGCAGAGGAGTACAATGAGAGGAATGGGAGAACCCGTACCATCAACAATTGGCTCAGGGGATGGTGCCAGCAGCGGAATTTTGGCTTCTTTGATCATGGGACAACTTTTACTGCACCTGACCTGCTGGGTCCTTGTTGTAGTTTGAGCTGGGTGCCCCCCTGGTGCATTCACTTCCTGTGTCCAGAAGTCCAGCCCAGAGGGACGGACACAGGAAATTGTGTATTCCCTACCATAATTCTTTGCACCACTATAAGATCCAGTGCGGAGTCTGGCACTTCCTCTTTCCTTCCCTCTCCGAGACTTGGTAACTGGGGGAGAGATCTCCCGGCCATGGGCCTGATTGGGCCCAAGGCCACAGGGGGATGGGCAGTCTCAGGCCTGGCAAGCTGAGACTAGCCCAGCAGAGGGAGGGGGAAGAAGGAGCCCTGGGGGTTTTGCATGCACCCTCAGGTGGGGATGGGATCTTTCTTTGTCACTGCGCTTTGGGTTTTCTGTAACATTCACTGCTTTCTATTTAAACTTTCATCACTTTTGCAATCCGTTTGTCTGAGTCGTTATTTCTGCCTGTGGTGGGGAGGGGACCTGCCCCAACCCATTACAGTCCTGATGGGGTGCATTTATCTAGAAGGGGCAAGAGAGTCCTAACACTAGAGTTGGCAGGGCTCATTAGGAGGGCTTTAAACCAGGTCTGAAGGGGGTGGGTGAGGATATCGGTCCCTCTGCAGAGGAAAGAGTAGGGCACAAGGTAGGGTCAATTGAGAGGTTGGGAGCCCAGCTGCAGTGCATGTACACCAATGCACGCAGCCTGGGCAATAAGCAAGAGGAGCTGGAGGTCCTGGTCCACCAGGGCGACTACGATATAGTTGCCATCTCAGAAACTTGGTGGGACAGCACACACGATTGGAGTGCTGCACTGGGGGGTTACAGGCTCTTTAGGAGGGATAGGCGAGGGAGAAAAGGAGGAAGGGTGGCCTTGCATATTAGGGAGTCACTTTCTGCCACAGAACTTGAGGTGGAAGATGAGAGAATTGAGAGCCTGTGGGTTTAAATCAGAGGGCAGCCTAACAAATCTGACATCCTGGTTGGAGTCTGTTACAGACCACTCAACCAGGATGAGGAGGCTGATGAATTGTTCTACAAACAACTGGAGGCTGTCTCAAGATCATCAGATCTTGTCCTTGTGGGTGACTTCAACCTGCCAGATATCTGCTGGGAACTTAATTCAGCAGAGAAGAGGCAGTCCAGAAGATTCCTGGAGCAAATGGAGGACTGCTTCCTGACGCAGCTGTTTAGTGAGCCTACCAGGGGACAGGCTCTGCTTGACCTGCTGTTTTCCAATAGGGAAGGGCTGGTGGGAGATGTGATAGTGGGAGGCTGCCTAGGGTGCAGTGACCACGAGATAGTGAAGTTTTCAATATGCAGGGAGATAGGGAGGAGCACCAACAGAACCTTCACCTTGGACTGCAGGAGGGCAAACTTCAGCCTCTTTAAGAAACTTATTTGTAAATTTCCCTGGGTACCAACCCTCAAGAACCGAGGGGTCCAGGAGGTTGGACCTACTTCAAACAGGAGCTCTTGAAGGCACAGGAACTGGCAGTTCCCATGTGCCGAAAGATGAGCCGGCGGGGAAGGCGACCGGCCTGGATGAGCAAGCAGCTCCTGAAGGATTTAAGGGAAAAAAAGAGGCTGTATCACCTTTGGAAGGAGGGGAAGGCTTCTCGAGGTATGTTCAAGGAAGTGGTTAGATTATGTAGGAATAAAATTAGAGAGGCAAAGGCCCAGCTGGAACTGAAGCTGGCCACCTCTGTGAAAGACAATAAAAAGCATTTTTACAAATATATTAACACTAAAAAGAAGGGCAAGAAGAACCTCCACTCCTTACTGGACCTGGAGGGGAACACGGTGACCGAAGATGAGGAAAAGGCTGAGGTCCTGAACACCTTCTTTGCCTCGATGTTTAACAGCAAGGAAGGAGTCCAGGATGAGTGGCCTCCTGAGCTGGGTAATAGGGTCGGGGAGCAGTGTGATGCCCTGGAAATCCATGAGGAATTAGTTGGGGACCTGCTGAGCCACTTGGACACTCACAAATCCATGGGACGAGATGGGATCCATCCCAGGGTGCTAAGAGAGCTGGCGGATGAACTGGCCAAGCCTCTCTCCATCATTTTCCTCCAGTCCTGGCTCACTGGAGAGGTCCCAGATGACTGGAAACTGGCCAATGTGGTCCCCATCCACAAGAAGGGTTGGATGGAGGAACCTGGAAACTACAGGCCAGTCAGCCTGACCTCAGTGCCAGGGAGCAGATTATCCTGGCGGCAATAACTGCGGACCTGAAGGATGGCCAAGGGCTCAAGTCCAGCCAACATGGATTTAGGAAGGGCAGGTCCTGCCTCTCCAACCTGATTTCCTTCTATGATCAGGTGACCCACCTGGTGGACGTGGGGAGGCCTGTGGATGTGGTCTACATGGACTTCAGCAAGGCCTTTGACACCGTCCCCCACAGTATACTGCTGGCTAAGCTGTCAGCTCGCGGTTTGGACAGCAACACTCTGTGCTGGATTAGGAACTGGCTGGAGGGCCAAGCCCAGACAGTGGTGGTGAATGGTGCCACATCCAGCTGGCGGCCAGTCATCAGTGGCGTCCCCCAGGGATCAGTGCTGGGCCCCATCCTCTTTAACATCTTCATTGATGATATGGATGAGGGGATTGAGTCAGTCATGAGCAAGTTTGCAGATGACACCAAGTTAGGAGCAGATGTTGGTCAGTTAGAGAGTGGAAAGGCTCTACAAAGGGACCTGGACCGACTGGACAGATGGGCAGAGTCCAATGGCATGGCATTTAACAAATCCAAGTGCCGGGTGCTGAACTTTAGCCACAGCAACCTCATGCAGAGCTACAGGCTGGGGTCAGAGTGGCTGGAGAGGGGGGGGCTGATTGACACCCACCTGAACATGAGCCAGCAGCGTGCCCAGGTGGCCAAGAGGGCCAATGGCATCCTGGCCTGCATTAGGAATAGTGTGGCCAGCAGGAGCAGGGAGGTCATTGTGCCCCTGTACACTGCACTGGTTAGGACACACCTTGAGTCCTGTGTCCAGTTCTGGGCCCCTCAGTTTAAGAAGGACATTAAGACACTTGAACGTGTCCAGAGAAGAGCAACAAGGCTGGTGAGAGGCCTTGAGCACAAGCCCTATGAGGAGAGGCTGAGGGAGCTGGGATTGCTTAGCCTGGAGAAGAGAAGGCTCAGGTGTGACCTCCTTGCCCTCTACAACTACCTGAAAGGTGGTTGTAGACAGGAAGGGGTTGGTCTCTTCTCCCAGGCAACCAGCACCAGAACAAGGGGACACAGTCTCAAGCTCTGCCAGGAGAGGTTTAGACTCGAAGTGAGGAGAAAGTTCTTCACTGAGTGAGTCATTCGTCATTGGAATGGGCTGCCCAGGGAGGTGGTGGAGTCACTGTCCCTGGAGGTGTTCAATAGGAGATTGGACGTGGCACTTGGTGCCATGGTCCAGTCGTGAGGTCTACTGAGACAGGTTGGACTTGAGGATCCTTGGGGTCTCTTCCAACCTTAGTTATACTGTGACACTGTGATACTGTTCTGCACATTGACCACAGCAATCCCATGCAGTGCTACAGGCTGGGGTCAGTGTGGCTGGAGAGCAGCCAGGTGGAGAGGGACCTGGGGGTGCTGGTTGATGGTAGGCTGAACATGAGCCTGCAGTGTGCCCAGGCAGCTAAGAGGGCCAATGGCATCCTGGCCTGCATCAGGAACAGTGTGGCCAGCAGGAGCAAGGAGGTCATTGTGCCCCTGTACACTGCACTGGTTAGGCCACACCTCGAGTACTGTGTCCAGTTCTGGGCTCCTCAGTTTAGGAAGGATGTTGACTTGCTGGAGCATGTCCAGCGAAGGGCAGCAAAGTTGGTGAGGGGTTTGGAACACAAGCCCTACGAGGAGAGGCTGAGGGAGCTGGGATTGCTTAGCCTGGAGAAGAGGAGACTCAGGGGTGACCTTATTACTCTCTACAACTACCTGAAGGGGGGTTGTAGACAGGCAGAGGTTGGTCTCTTCTCCCAGGCAACCAGTACCAGAACAAGAGGACACAGTCTCAGGCTGCACCAGGGGAGGTTTAGGTTGGATGTTAGGAGGAAGTTTTATACAGAGAGAGTGATTGCCCATTGGAATGGGCTGCCTGGGGAGGTGGTGGGGTCGCCGTCACTGAGGGTGTTCAGTGCGAGGCTTGACACGATTCTTGATTGGGTGGTGTTGGATGATAGGTTGCACGTGATGATCTTGAAGGTCTCTTCCAACCTGGTTTATTCTATGTATTCTATGTATTCCAACCTGGTTTATTCTATTCTATTCTATTCTATTCTATTCTATTCTATTCTATTCTATTCTTCTATTCTATAATATAATTCATCAACCTCTTCATTCTGTTTTGGCGGTCTATAACAGACTCAAAACATGTTAGGAAGATGTTCTTCATAGAAAGAGAAATTGGCCATTGGAATGTGCTGCCCAGGGAGGTGGTGGAGTCACCATCACTAAAGGTGTTTAGGAAGCGACTGGATGGGGTATTTTGTGCCATGGTTTAGTTGATTAGATGATGTTGGATGATGGGTTGGACACGATGATCCTGAAGGTCGCTTCCAACCTGGATAAATTCTATTCTATTCTATTCTATTCTATTCTATTCTATTCTATTCTATTCTATTCTATTCTATTCTATTGTTTTAGATTGGATTAGATTAGAATTAGAATTAGAATGATATTGAACACATCCAAGTGCCAGGTTCTACATACTGGCCAAAACAACCCTGTGCTACAGGCTGGGGTCAGAGTGGCTGGAGAGCGTCCAGGCAGAAAGGGACCTGCAGGTACCAGTGAATACTAGCCTGAACATGAGCCAGCAGTGTGCCCAGGTGGCCAAGAAGGCCAATGGCATCCTGGCCTGCATCAGAAATACTGTGGCCAGCAGGAGCGGGGAGGTCATTCTGCCCCTGTACTCAGCACTGGTTAGGCCACACCTCGAGTACTGTGTCAAGTTCTGGGCTCCTCAATTTAGGAAGAACATTGACACACTTGAATGTTTCCAGAGAAGAGCAGCAAAGCTGGGAGTGGTTTGGAGCACAGCCCTATGAGGAGAGGCTGAGGGAGCTGGAGTTGCTCAGCCTGGAGAAGAGGAGGCTCAGGGGAGACCTCATTGCTCTCTACAACTACCTGAAGGTACGTTGTAGCCAGGTGCGGGTTGGTCTCTTCTCCCAGGCAACCAGCACCAGAACAAGAGGACACAGTCTCAAGCTGTGCCAAGGGAGGTTTAGGGTGGATGTTAGGAAGAAATTCTTCATAGAAAGAGAGACTGACTATTGGAATGGGCTGCCTAGGGAGGTGGTACAGTCACTGGGGGTGTTTTAGAAGAGGCTTGGTGAGACACTTGGTGCCAAGGTTTAGTTGATAAATTAGTGCTGGATGATAATCATAATCTCAAAGGCCTTTTTCATCCTATTCTATTCTATTCTATTCTATTCTATTCTATTCTATTCTATTCTATTCTATTCTATTCTATATCTACCACAGGATTTGCTGTACCTAAACAATTCTTTTCTTGCTTCTTTGCTCTGCAGAGATACTATTTTCTTTCTGCTTGACCTTGGCTGCATTGTTTTGGTTAAGCCTAACAGCCAATTTCTCTGCTCCTTTCTCCCTTCTTTTGTGCAGGAGGTTGGGAAGGGGCAGAAATGGAGAAGCTAGTAGCTTCCCTTGGTCTTTGACCAGGGGGGATATTGTGCTGTTTATTAATTCTTAATAGCTGTATAAACTGTAAATGCTGTATGTTTTGCATATATTGATTACATTCTGTTGTAGTTTGTAGTCTTGTCTGTAAATACAGATTTCATTTGCTTCCACCTGAGCTGGTCTGGGAAAGTTCATGTTGGGGGTGGAATTTCAACCCACCACACACCATCACAGTAAAGGATTTATTTCTTATATGTAATTTAAATCTCAGCCTCTTTCAGTTTAAAAGTGTTACCACTTGTACTATTGTAGCAGTTTGGGCTGGGTGCCCTGTGCTGTGTTCATATGAGGGACACTTCCTGTGTCCCAAAGGAGTTTAGCCCAGTGGGTGGACACTGGAAGCCAGGTATTTCATCCCATAATACCCTGCTCCCCTATAAGATCTCAGCAGGGGTTCTGGCACTTCCTCTTTTCTTCCCTTTCCACCACCCGGTAACCGGGGGAGATGTTTCCTGGCCTTTTGGGCCTAGCTAGGCCCAAGGCCAGGGGGATGGGCAGTTTCATATCTGGCCAGCTGAGACTAGCCTAGCAGTGGAGTGGGGCAGGGAAGAACTAGCCCTGAGGGTCTTGGGTGTACCCTCAGGTGGGGATGGGATATTTCCGGGTCTGCTTTGGGATTTCTTTTGTCACTGTGCTTCTGGCTCTCTGTAAACATTCACCACTTTCCATTTAAACTTTCCACCACTTTTGCAATCTGTTTGCCTGAGTCTCATTTTTGCCCATGGTGGGGAGAGGGTCTGCCTCAACCCATTCCAACTATTCCTATCTCTAATCAAGAGTAGCACCCCCTGTTTCCTGTTTGAGGAAAATCTATAAGGTCACAATGAGGCCTCCCTGGAGCCTTCTCTATTCAGGCTGAACAAACCCAAATGTCTTGTAGGAGAGGAGAGTTCTTCATTCTATTGATCAACTTTATGACCTTTTCTGCTCCAGCATGAGCAGGCTCATATCTTTCTTATCCTTGGGACCCAAGACCTGAACACAGTACTGCAGGTGGGCTCTGAACAGAGTGGAGAACAGGGGCAGAATCATCACCATTGAGCTACTAGCCATGCTGTTATTAATGCAGACTAGGATGTGATTTGCTTTCTGGGTTGTAATTGCACCTTACTGGGTCATGTTGGGCTTCTCATTAATCAACACCCCCAAGTCCTTCTCTGTGGGGCTGCTCTCAATCCACTCATTGTTCAGACTGTATTTGTGCTTGGTATTGCCCTGACCCATGTGCAGGACCTTTCAAATGACCTTGTTGAATTTCATGAGGTTCACACAAGTCCACCTCTTCAGCCTGTCAAGGTCTCTCTGGCATCATGTCCCTCCAGCATGTCAGCCGCATCTTTAGAGATGAGGCGTTGTATTTTTGATGCTGGCGAATTTACAGAGATCGCAGTTAATTCCACTGTCCATGTCACAGCCACTCATCACTGGTGTCCACTTGAACACCAAGCTATTGATGTTGAGGTCTTAGGAAATGCATCTCCCAATACAAGACTTTCATAAAACTGTGATTGTCAAAATAGGAATATATAGAGATTATATTAGAATTGCACACTGGTCCATAAAAATAAATACAACCGTTCATGAAGGAGTTTTATTACAGGTGCTGCTCTTAAACACTGAATACAACCCATCGACCAATCCAACACCATCCAAACATCTAACCCACGGCACCAAGCACCCCATCAAGTCTTCTCCTGAAAACCTCCAATGATGGCGACTCCACCACGTCCCCAGGCAGCCTATTCCAATGGGCAATCACTCTTTCTATATAGAACTTTTTCCTAACATCTAGCCTGAACCTCCCCAGGCACAGCCTGAGACTGTGTCCTCTTGTTCTGGTACTGGCTGCCTGGGAGAAGAGACCAACATCTGTCTACAACCTCCCTTCAGGTAGTTGTAGAGAGTAATAAGGTCACCCCTGAGTCTCCTACAGGCTAAGCAACCCCAGCTTCCTCAGCCTCTCCTCATAGGGCTTATGCTCCAAACCCCTCACCAAGTTTGTTGCTCTTCTCTGGACTCGTTCCAGCAAGTCAACCTCCTTCCTAAACTGAGGGGCCCAGAACTGGACACAGTACTCGAGGTGCAGCCTAACCAGTGCAGTGTACAGGGGCAGAATGACCTCCCTGCTCCTGCTGGCCACACTGTTCCTGATGCAGGCCAGGATGCCATTGGCCCTCTTGGCTGCCTGGGCACACTGCAGGCTTATGTTCAATCTACTGTCAACCAGCACCCCCAGGTCCCTCTCTGCCTGACTGCTCTCCAGCCACTCTGACCCCAGCTTGTAGCTCTGCATGGGGTTGTTGTGGCCAATGTGCAGAACCCGGCACTAGGATGTGTTAAATCTCATGCTGTTGGACTCTGCCCATCTGTCCAACCTGTCGAGGTCCCTTTTCAGAGCCTCTCTGCCCTCCAGCAGATCAACTCCTGCCCCCAGTTTGGTTTCGTCAGCAAATTTACTGATGATGGACTCGATGTCCTCGTCCAGATCATCAATAAAGATGTTAAAGAGCATGGGGCCCAGTGCTGATCCCTGGGGCACACCACTAGTGACTGGCCACCAGCTGGATGTGACACCATTCACCACCACTCTCTGGGCTCAGCCCTCCAGCCACTTCCTAACCCATCGCAGTGTGCTCCCATCCAAGCCATGGGCTGAAAGCTTGGCCAGGAGTTTGCTATGGGGAATGGTTTCAAAGGCCTTGCTGAGGTCCAGGTAGACTACATCCACAGGCCTCCCCACATCCACCAGGCGGGTCACCTGATCATAGAAGGAGATCAGGTTGGTCAGGCAGGACCTGCCTTTCCTAAACCCATGCTGGCTGGGCCTGATCCCTTGGCCATCCTCTACGTGCTGTGTGATTGCCCTCAGGATGACCTGTTCCATAATCTTTCCTGGCACAGATGTCAGGCTGACAGGCCTGTAATTCCCTGGAAGAGACCTTCAGGATCATCGTGTCCAACCTATCATCCAACACCACCCAACCAAATAAACCATGCAACCAAGCACCCTATCAAGTCTCCTCCTGAACACCTCCAATGATGGTGACTCCACCACCTCCCCAGGAAGCCCATTCCAATGGGCAGTCACTCTCTCTGTATAAAACTTCCTCCTAACCTCCAACCTAAACCTCCCCTGGTGCAGCCTGAGACAGTGTCCTCTTGTTCTGGTACTGGTTGCCTGGGAGAAGAGACCAACCTCTGCCTGTCTGCAACCTCCCTTCAGGTAGTTGTAGAGAGCAATAAGGTCACCCCTGAGTCTCCTCTTCTCCAGGCTAAGCAATCCCAGCTCCCTCAGCCTCTCCTCAAAGGGCTTGTGTTCCTAGCCCCTCACCGACCTTGTTGCCCTTCTCTGGACATGCGCCAGCAAGTCAACCTCCTTCCTAAACTGAGGGGCCCAGAACTGGACACAGTACTCGAGGTGCGGCCTAACCAGTGCAGTGTACAGGGGCACAATGACCTCCCTGCTCCTGCTGGCCACACTGTTCCTGATGCACGGCAGGATGCCATTGGCTGTCCTGGCTAATATAGGTAGCTAACCCTCAAGATCACCAGACCTTCTTCTTATGTGTGATATTAACCTGCCTGATATCTGCTGGGAACTCAACAGAGAATAGAGGGGGCAGTGTAGAAGGTTCTTAGAGTATGTGGAGAACAGCTTCATATCCCAGGTGCTGTGTGAGCCTACCAGGGGTAAGGCTTTGCTTGACTTTCTATTTACAAGCAGACAAGGGCTGGTGGGATATGTCATGGCTGGAGGCTGTCTGGGCTCCAGTGACCATGAGATAATTGAGTATTCAATATGCAGTCAAGCTAAGAGGGGCAGCAACAAAACCTCCACTCTGGACTTCCAGAGGGCAGACTTCAGGTTCTTTAAGTAACTAACTCAGAAGGTACCTTGGGAAACAGCCCTTAAAAACAAAGGGTTCCAGGAGGGCTGCACCTACATCAAGAAAGAACTCTTAAAGGCACAGCAACAGGCTGTGCCCATGTTCCAGAAGATGAGCTGCCAGGGTTGATAGCCAGGCTGGTTGGGCAATGAACTTCTGAGTGAATCAATGGAAAAAAACAGGGTGTATCATCTTTGGAAGGAAGGTGAGGTATCCCATGGAATGTTTAGGGATGTTGCTAGTTCATGTAGTAAAAAAAAAATTAGAGAGGCAGAAGCCCATTTAGAGCTTAGACTAGCCACTGCTATGAAGGACAAAAGAAAATCCTTCTACAAATATATTAATAGCAAAAGGAGGGCAAGGACAACCTCCACTCATTGGTGGACATGGAGGGGAGCAAAGGCAGAGGTACTTAACACCTTCTTTGCCTCAAATTTTAATAGCAGGATAGGTTGTCTTCCAGACAAATGGCCTCCTGAGCTGGCAGAGGGAGGCAGGGAGCAGTATAGTTCCACCGTGATTCAGGAGGAAGCAGTTAGAGACCTCCCTCCTTAGCCATTTGGATCCCCACAAGTCCATGGGACCAGATGGGATCCATCCTAGGGTGCTGAGAGAGATGGCAGATGAGCTGGCCAGGACACTCTCCTTCATTTTTCAGCAGTTCTGGCTCACTGGACAGGTCCCAGATGACTGGAAGCTGCACAACGTGATGCCAGTTGGACAAGCCAGGGAATTCCAGACCTGTCAGCCTGACTTCAGTGCCAGGCAAGATTATGCAACAGGTCATCTTGAGTGCAATCACACAGCACTTACAAGATGAACAAGGGATTAGGCCCAGCCAGAATGGATTTAGGAAGGGCAGGTCCTGCCTCACCAACCTGATCTCCTTCTATGAACAAGTGACTGCCTGGTGGATGTGGGGCAAGCTGTGGACGTAGTCTACCTGGACTTCAGCAAGTCCTTTGACAGTGTGCCCCACAGCAAACTCCTGGCCAAGCTGTCAGTCCCTGTCTTGGACAGCAGCTCTCTGAGCTGGGTTAGGAACTGGCTGGAGGGCCAAGCCCAGAGAGTGATGGTGAATGGTGCCACATCCAGCTGGCGGCCAGCCACTAGTGGTGTCCCCCAAGGATGAGTGCTGGGCCCCATGCTCTTTAATATCTTTATTGATGATCTGGATGAGGGGGTTGAGTCCATCATCAGCAAATTTGTAGACGACACCAAGCTGGGGGCAGGAGTTGATCTGTTAGAGGGTAGGAGAGCTCTGCAGAGGGACCTTTCAAGGCTGGACAGATGGGCAGAGTCCAACAGCATGAGTTCTAACACATCCCAGTGGCTGGTTGTACACATTGGCCACAACAACCCCATGCAGTGCTACAGGCTGGGGTCAGAGTGGCTGGAGAGTGGCCAGGTAGAAAGGGACCTGCAGTTGATAGTGAATACTGGCCTGAACATGAGCCAGCAGTGTACCCAGGTGGCCAGGAAGGCCAATGGCATCCTGGCTTGGATCAGGAACAGTGTGGCCAGCAGGAGCAGGGAAGTCATTCTGCCCCTGTCCTCAGCACTGGTTAGGCCACACCTTGACTCCTGTGTCCAGCTCTGGGCCTCTCAGTTTAGGAAAGATGTTGACTTGCTGGAAGGTCTCCAGACAAGGGCAACAAAGCTGGGAAGGGGTTTGGAACACAAGCCTATGAGGAGAGGCTGAGGGAGCTGGGGTTGCTTAGCCTGGAGAAGAGGGGGCTCAGGGGAGACCTTACTGTTCTCTACAACTCCCTGAAGGGAGGTTGTAGCCAGGTGGAGGCTGTTCTCTTCTTCTAGGCAACCAGCACCAGAACAAGCAAATTCAGTCTGAAGCTGTACCAGGGAGGTTTAGGCTGGAGGTTAGGAAGAAGTTCTTCACAGAAAGAGTGACCATCAGAATGTACTGTCCAGGGAGGTAGTGGAGTCACCATCACTGGAGGTGTTTAGGAAGAGACTAGATGAGGCACTTTGTGCCATGGTTTAGTTGATCAGATGTTGGATTCATTTTGGATCATAGATTGTACTAATTATCTTGAAGGTGTCTTCCAACCAGGTTAGTTCTATTCTATTTTATTCTGCCATTGACCCTATACTTCCCCTCGCACAGCTTGAACTATGTCCCCTTTTGCTGTCACAGTTTGCCTGGGAGAAGAGACCAACCCCCATCTGGCTTGTCCTTTTTACCAGGTAGTTCTAGACAGAAATAAGGTCTGTCCTGAGCCTCCTCTTCTCCAGGTTATGCAACCCCAGATTCCTTAGCCTCTCCTCATAGGTCTTGTGCTCCAAACTCCTCACCAGCTTTTTCACCCTTCTGTGGACACGTTCCAGCAACTCAACATCTTTGCTAAACTGAGGGGGAAATTGTGACAAGCCTTTAGATACCATGGAGATGGAGATTATTTCAGGGTGACCTGTAGTGTCTTTAGATTCTATTTCCCATTGACCCTGAAAGCTGTGCAAATCCCAACGGGTCCTGCCTAAGTATTAGCAGAGAGATTTGGTTTTAGGACTTAGATGCTGGTAAAAACAGTGTTTCCATGTTGTAGGATGTACAAAAGCAAAGCACCATCCCAGTCCAGCTCAGAATATCTACAATAATGAGTAAATAAAGTTTGTAGTCCACTACAGCTATCTCAGATGTAGGCAGTTCAAAAGTTCAAAAAACAGAAAATAAGAAAACAGACACTGGAACAGGTTGTCCAAAGTAGTTGTGGATGCCCCCTCCCACCCCCCTCATCCCTGGAAGTGTCCAAGGCCAGGATGGATAGGGCTTTGAGTAACCTGGTCTAGTGAAAATGTCCCTATCCATAACAAGAGGATAGGAAATAGATCTTTAAGGTCTCTTCCAATCCAAATATTTCTATGATTCCACAAAAAACATGATCGTGAGTAGAATTACCAGCTTCTACTAGAGACCCGCAGGCTGTGTTTCCACAGTTTTATAGGAGTAGTTCCTGGAATCCCACTTTCTGCCTTCATATTAGCCCATACAGTTGTCTTGGTAAGACCAAGGTGGAAAAAGTACTGGTATTCAGACCACCAGCATAGCTAGGCCATGATTCCTGCACTCTTGCATGTATGGCAGCCAATCCTAGGTCCTTCCTTTAAGTCACAAAGTTAGTAGCAAATCAAGAAAGGAAGAATTCAGCTGTTTTGGCATTGATCCTCACTGCTGCACCTCACTGCCTCCAAAGCAAAAAGTGTTGGAAAGTAGGTAGGTGATTTGCATTCCTTGGTGGGAAACAGATTTTGGGTACTGATCTCATCAATGGTTATTTCCCACAAACATGACAGCAAAATTATCTCATACATTTTCATCCAAAAAGCCCAGGATATGTTTTCAACTTGGTATCTCACCTCTTTTGCATCATGCTGTGATCAAATGGACAGATCATTTGACTTTTTCAGCTTCTGTAACCCTTTATTATTTATTGTTAATTTCAAGCTGCTGAGCACTTATGTGAAATGCTGAGCATCCTGATGCAGTGAGTGCCAATTAGAGGTGTGTGGCACCTTCCACTGTGACTTATAAGACTGTGACTTATAAGAGCAATTGTGCTGAAAGGGAAAAGAAATCTTCTGTTAATTACAAGTTCAATTAAACACAACCAATCTTCTGTTAATTACAAGTTCAATTAAAACACAACCAACATCTAAAGTACAGGTCGAGAAGAAAGTCAATGTACAGTACATTTGACATGTATAAAAGACAAATATGCCTTTCTATTAGTTTGAAGGTTAATGTGCTCATTACCTTATATCAGTTCATTATGCGGTTGTGCCTGTGTCTGCAATACGATATATAGCAATCAACAGGAGCATTTCAAGGATGAAATAAAAGAGAAAAATAATATAGTAACTGTTGATGATTAAAAGTTAAAAAGATAATCTGGACAGAAAGTTCATTTTTGCAGACATGTTAGGGAAAAACACATGATTTTTTTTAAAATGTTAATAGAATAGTAAGGCCGGTTGGCTTGGGAGACACAGAGATGCAAATTTGGGCTGACAATGTTTATGATGACCACAACATTCTTGTTTTCCCCCTTCACCCTAACATAATTGCTTTCGACTGGGCAAATCACGTTGTTCTTGTTGTAATGCCATGGCAATTTATGATTCCATAAGGCACTAGAATAGATTTTTTTTTTTCTATCTACCTTGCATTTCATTTTAATGCCACCCAGAGAAATTCCATACCTAAAGCTGTATCTGTTACTTTTCGTTAAATACTAAATGGTATAATTTTTTCTTTGTGTCTTGATTATAGTCGAGATACAGTTTTGTCTTTATTAAGAAATCACTTTCCTACTTCACTTAGAGCCTTAATGTTACTTTCTGCTTATACTTAGCTCTAAATGTCAAGCTTAATTCAGATTTTGTGTGAATATAGGGCAAAACTCCAACCACAAGGGGTCGACATAGTTTTGTGGGAAGTTTTAAAAACAACACCAAGCACAATTTTGATCTTGGAATGGAATAAATTATGGAGATTGAGTGAAGTCTAATGGGAGCTTCAGAGCAATTTGAAATGAAGTGTACTGAGCCACCATGACAGTAGTAGAAGGAGAGTTAGATGAATAAGACCATGATAAAGTTCAACAAAGACAAGTGCAGAATCTTGTACCTAGAGAGGAATAATCCCAGTACAGGTTAGAGTTTGACTTGCTGGAAAGCAGTTCCACCAAGATGGACTGGAGATTCCTGGGAAACAACAATTTAACCTTGAGCCAGCAATGCGCCCCTATGGGCAAGAAGGTAATTGTTGGGTTTTTTGTTTGTTTCTTTGGTTTTTTTTTTAATGCATTAAGAAGAATGTAGCCAGAGGGTCAAAGAAGGTCCTCCATCTGCTCTACTCTCCCCTAGTCAGGACACAGATAGAATAATTTGTCCAGTTCTGAGCTTCCCATTTCAAAAGTGACAAGGAACTACTAGAGAGCCAGTGAAAGTTACAAAGACAAGGAGTGAGCTGGAGCATCTCTCTAATGAGAAAAGGCTGGGGATCTGGGACCATTTAGCCTGAAGAAAAGACTAAAAGAGAAACCTATCAATGCTTATTGATATCATAAAGGGCTGGTATCAAGAGGATGGGGGCAGTGTGTTTTAAATGGTACAAGGGGCAATGGGTGCAAGTGGCAGCACAGGAACATTTGAACATGAAGAAAAAGTTAATGTGATGGAGCACTGGAACAGACTTCCCGGAGAGGCTGTGGTATCTCCTTCTCAGAAGATATTCAAATCCCATCTGGACACAAGAATTACACAGAATTGCATAGAATAAACCAGGTTGGAAGAGACCTTCAAGATCATCCAGTCCAACCCATCAACCAATCCAACCCACCTAATCAACGACACCACAGCACCAAGCACCCCATCAAGTCTCCTCCCAAACACCTCCAATGATGGCGACCCCACCACCTCTGCAGGCAGCCCATTCCAATGGGCAATCACTCTCTCTGTATAGAACTTCGTCCTAACATCCAACCTAAACCTCCCCTGGCACAGCCTGAGACTGTGTCCTCTTGTTCTAGTACAGTCTAAAACCTCCCTTCAGGTAGTTGTAGAGAGTAATAAGGTCACCCCTGAGTCTCCTCTTGGAGACTGGTTGCAACATCATCCTTCTCTAACTGCATAACTAGTAAGGGATAGTAGTCAGAGGGCTGCACCAGGCTAGGTAACCTTCTGGTAACATCATTAACTTGGGCTCCTGGCAGACAACAGAGTTCCCTATGAGAAGGGTCTGGCCGACATATGGGGCCCTCCGTTCACCTCAGAAGGGAATCACCAATAACAATTACCCTCCTCTTTTTTTTGAGGGAGCAGGTCCTGATGCCAGGGGAAGGCTGTTTAATCTTAGGCTGTTTAGCCTCAGGGAGAACCCCAGATGGTGTGTCCTCCGGCATCAGGATCACCTCACCCTCGATCTCCAGTGCCCCATACCTGTTTTCCAAGAGTAGTGGGGAAAGTGAGGGGAGGCAAGGAGGTTTAACCTTGTGTCTTTTGAGAGGAACCTGCGTCCATTCCCGTCTGCTTTTTGGATAACCAGCCTCTGCTGAGGGAACTTGCAGAGCCTGCTTACTCTGATTCATCTCTTTCCTCCTCTGGTTCATCTCTTTCCTCCTCTGGTTCATCTCTTTCCTACATTCCCTTACATTTCTAAGGCTAGCAACCTCATCCTTCAGTCTGGCCACCAGGTTAAGCAGATAAGTCAATCTGCTCACACCTTATGCAAGAGTTGCCCCTACTACTCTGCATCTCAAGAGCCAGGCTCCAGCACTCTCTACAGCCAGATACCTGAACAGATACCTGCTTGTCTTCTACCTCAGTCTGGGTCGACACTGATTTTTTTAGGGAGTTTTTGCTGCGAGTTACAACCATGCCTGTCCCTGGCCACAGCACCCACTGGACAAAAAACAACACCAACCAAAAAGAAAAATTAGCGAAAGTGAGGTGGCACATGAGAGCACGAGAGAATACGAGAGAAGATGGGCTTCCTGCCGAACAGACCCCCCGCAAACTGCGGCAAACCCTTTAAAAATCTGCTGCTGCTGATGCAGTGATCCTGAGCCCCAGCCATGTGAAAAGACGATTCCCCCAAGCCTCGCAGTGCTTGCAGCAACCTCTGCAGTGCTGGCAGTTCCTGTAGCCTGAGAAGCAAAGCAGCGAATGGCCGCCGGGGGTTGCTGGTCCAAGCTGGGGTAACCAATGGGTTGAACTAGATGATCACCAAAAGCCTTTTCTAAAACTTACCATTCTGTGATTGTCTATGAACTATTCTATATATAAATCATAGAATCAACCAGGTTGGAAAAAAACTCAGAAATCACCAAGCTCAGCCTATTACCTAACACCTAACACCTCCTGACAACCAAACCATGGCTCAAAGTGCTATGTCCAATCCTATTTTGAACACCTCCAGGGACGCTGACTCCACCACCTCCCTAGGCAGCACATTCCAATGGCCAATTTCTCTTTCTGGGAAGAACTTTCCCATCACCTCCAGCCTTAATTTCCCTTGGTGCAGCTTAAGACTGTGTCCTCTTGTTCTGTTTCTGGTTGCCTGGGAAAAGAGACCAACACCCACATGGCTACAACCTCCCTTCACAGAGTTGTAGACAGCAAGAAGGTCTCCTCTGAGCCTCCTCTTATCCAAGCTAAGCAATCCCAGCTCCCTCAGCCTCTACTTATAGGGCTTGTGCTTGAGACCACTCCCCAGCTTTGTTGCCCTTCTCTGGACACATTCAAGTGTCTCAATGTCCTTCTTAAATTGAGGGGCTCAGAACAGTACTCAAGGTGTGGCCAAAGCAGTGCTGAGTACAGGGGCAGAATGATGTCCCTGTTCCTGCTGGCCACACTGGTCCTGATCCAGGCCAGGATGCCATTGGCCTTCCTGGCCACCTAGGCACACTGCTGGCTTATGTTCAGCCTACTATCAACCAGTACCCCCAGGTCCCTTTCTGCCTGGTTGCTCTCCAGCCACTCTGACCCCACCTGTAGCACTGCATGGGGTTGTTGTGGCCAAAGTACAGCACCTGGCACCTGGACTTGTTAAATGCCATCCTGTTGGACTCTGCCCATCTGTCCCATCTGGCCTGTCAAGGTGCCTCTGCAATTGTAGATAAGGACTACTCTGGCAGCAGTCAAACATGGAATTCACTCAGTTTGTGGAAAATAATGTTTTACTGGTATTTAATAATTTTAACTAATATCTCTGCAATGCAAGGGAACATTCTGAGAAAACCTCTTAGAGAACTGTGTGAAGCTTATGAGTTTTAAAAGTTTGATTGCTTCCCAGATAAAGATACTTTAGATGCTTGAGGATCTAAAGAAGTGAAAAATAATAATCAAAGTGCTTTCAGTGATAAGACTGCTCATTAATGTTTTAGTAATGAATTATTTATTCTACAAACTGTAGCATAATGTAAATAAGAAAACAATGTTGTTACTATCATTTTCTGTGCACAAAGGCTTTGCCACATCGAAATCTTACAGATTTGTGATATTAATTGCATAGCACCTCATGACACCTCATGTTATTATCTCATGGAAGGAGACATAATTTCATATGGAAATCTCAAAATAGCATCTTTTTTATAGACTGTTCTGGGTAGAATATCCTTTTTTTTTTTTCATTGTAGAAGAATCCATTTTCACACCCCACCCCCCCCACCCCAGTTTTTGTTGGTTTCTTTTGGTCTTCACAACAGGTTGGTTGGGTTTTGGTGGTTTGGTGGGTTGGGTTTCTTTGGTTGGTTTGTTCAGAAGTCTTTTTTCTTTCTTTTATTTTTCTAGGAAAAAGAAAGAAAAAGAATGCCTCAAAATAAAAGTAATATTTTTTTTATATGAGCTCTACTCATGGGATAAAAAAATGCAGAAATGTGTATTATATTCATGGTCTACGTTTTTTATATTTTCACTCTCTTTTGAGGAGTGTTCTTAATGTCTGTAAGAAGGGAAATTTACCCTTTTCTTTTAGAAACACATGAGTAACTAATTTGCAAGATAGTTGCTGAGGGAGCAAGTGTCAGCATGTAAGACTAAAACACATAAAGAAAACATAATTACTGCAGGCCTTATCAGCTATTAACATATATCTTTATTCACATCCCATTGCAAGATAATGCTTTTGTAACAAAAAAGAGTGTGAGCACACACACACCTCCTACACAAATATATACAGATAGAGTTCTAAAATAGTAATTTATATGGGTAACCCAATGGGAAACCAGCTGAGATATTCAGATTTAACTGACAAGTAGTAACTGCAAAACTTTGCTTCTGAAATGTACATAAGGGGCAACATTTTAGAAAAGAGCTAACAAGAAGATATTATATTAATGTTAATAACGTTTTATTTCCAAAGGGAAAATGTGATCAAGTGCTTTTCTTTCTAGGCTACATCCTTCCTTCCCTCCTTCCTTCCTTCCTTCCTTCCTTCCCTCCTTCCTTCCTTCCTTCCTTCCTTCCCTCCTTCCTTCCTTCCTTCCTTCCCTCCTTCCTTCCTTCCTTCCTTCCCTCCTTCCTTCCCTCCTTCCTTCCTTCCTTCTTTCCTTCCTTCCTTCCTTCCTTCCTTCCTTCCTTCCTTCCTTCCTTCCTTCCTTCCCTCCTTCCTTACTTCCTTCCCTCCTTCCTTCATTCCTTCTTTCCCTCTTTCCCTCTTTCCTTCCTTCCTTCCTTCCTTCCTTCCTTCCTTCCTTCCTTCCTTCCTTCCTTCCTTCCTTCCTTCCTCCCTCCCTCCCTCCCTCCCTCCCTCCCTTCCTTCCTGCCATCCTTCCTGCCTGCCTTCTCTCCTTCCTGCCTTAGAATAAACCAGGTTTGAAGAGACCTAGCAACATCCTTAAACATTCCATGGGTTGCCTCACCTTTCTTCCAAAGATGATACACCCTCTTTTTTCCCCTTAGTTCCATTAAAAGTTCATTACCCATCCAGGATGGCTGTCTGCCCTGGCAGCTCATCTTCCGGCACATTGGCACAGCCTGTTCCTGCACCTTCCAGAGCTCTTCCTTGAAGTAGGTCCAGCTCTCCTGGACCCCTTTGTTTTTAAGGGCTTTATCGCAAGGAACCTTCTGAGTTAGTTCCTTGAATAACCTGAAGTCTGCCCTCCAGCAGTCCAGAGTGGAGGTCTTCTTGCTGCCCCTCTTAGCTTTCCCAAATATGGAAAATTCAATTATGTCGTGGTCGCTGGCCCCTAAACACTGTCTGACCACCACATCCCCACCAGCCCTTCCCTATTGGTGAAGAGAAGGTCAAGCAGAGCCTTACCCCTGGTAGGCTCTCGGAGTACCTGGGATAAGAAGCTGTCCTCCATACACTCTAAGAACCTCCTAGATTGCTTCCTCTCTGCTGTGTTGAGATCCCAGCAGATGTCAGGCAGGTTGAAATCACCCATAAGAGCAAGGTCAGGCGATCTTGAGACAGCCTTAAGCTGCCTATAGAATGCTTCATCAACATCTTCTTTCTGGTTGGGTGGTCTATAACAGAATGTTTGCCCTGCCGGTCTTCCCTCTAATTCTCACCCACAATCATTCAACCCAATCATCCCTAATCTCCATCTCAATGGCATCTAATGCCTCCATGATGTACAGGGCCACCCCTCCACTCCTTCTTCCTTGCCTGTCTCTCCTGAAGAGACTGTAGCCATCAATTGCAGCTCTCCACTCATGTGAGTCGTCCCACCACGTCTCTGTGACGGCAACTACATCATAACTTTCCGGCTGCAGCAAGGCTTCCAGCTCCTCTTGTTTGTTACCCGTGCTTCGTGCATTAGTGTACATGCACTGCAGCTGGGCTGCTGGTTTCACCTCTGGCTCTAGCTTATCACCCCCAGACTCCTGCCTGAGGGGTCTGGTTTCAGCCCCTTCCCCCTTCCTGCCTTCCTTCCTGTCTGTCTTTTCTTTTTTTTTTCTTATTTCTATGAAAGTTGGGGAAAATTACCCTAACTTAACCAGTTGTTCCCCTTGCATACAGTTCTGTTAAATTACATTTAAAAAAAAAAAAAAGGTGGGGGGGAAGGCTTGCAAGCAATGATCTTGACAAAGCCATACTTCTCAGATGGTGTATCATGAACAAGGCTCAGTGCCAAATGCTTTTAGCCAAGTCAAGTCATTCTATATATGCTCATGTACCATAAAATCTGCATTTACAAGGATAACTATAACATTTGCATTATAAAGGAAAAAAATGAAATATTAAGATCTTTGTTTGTATCTATCCCAAGCACTTCTATAGTGCTATATAAAATGAGATTGCATATTTCAATATTTTATAAATCTTGGCTCCATAGCTGATGAAATTTTATAATGGATTACATAGTCTCTATACTGTCAAGAGACCAAAATGTGTTTCTTCCTGTTGTAACACCCTATTTAAGGGCAGCCTTTGAAGTAATCAACTAGATTTCAGATATTTTATTACGTTTTCTCATTTTGGATTTTTCCTCTCTTGGTTTTACTTTTATTAAATTAAGAAGAATAAGCGATAACTGAAGGCATGAGCTCACGTTAGAACTATTAATTTGCATGATTTCAAATGCATCCTTATCACTAAGAAAACAAGTTTGCAAGAGGCACCACTGTTGCAGTTTATGAAATTATTGGCTGGAAATATGATAAAATATGACTATTATTTATTAAATATCAAAATCATTTTCCTGCACCAATTTACTCAGGTTCATTTGCCCGGTTGATAAGAGGTTAATTACACACAGTAGAAGGCTAATAAACAGTAGAATAACAGTCTAGAACAATCAGAACTTGGAATACAGAGGAACAAACTAGAATCTCCCTGTGCACATGAAACTAAACAGCACTGCTGCCTCGGGTGGCATAGATGAACCACTGTCGAGTTCACAACGGAGCTATCTAAGAGTTAACAAGCTATAAGCCTCAGAAATAACCAGGTAAAATAGCATATTTACTCATGAACCACCAGGCAGTATCCATAGATTTAGAGGAAATGAGAGGGAGAACACTGCTGCAGTGAACGCCCAACTTTAGCACTACACTGCTAAACAAAGAAACTACCTGCTCTAGAGAGAGGATCGAGTAGGGTGCTTGTTGCCGCCTTGAATCCCATTAACAAACGGGGGAGAGAGGTGAGAGAGTTGCAAGCTTTGAGTGCAATGAGTGAGCGAGGTACAAGTGAGCAAGCATAGGAGGGTCTTGCTCTATAAATTCCCTTAGAATAGAATAGAATACATAGAATACATAGAGTACATAGACTAAACCAGGTTGGAAGAGACCTTCAAGATCATCGCATCCAACCCATCAACCAACCCACCAAAACAACCCACCTAAACAACTAACCCATGGCACCAAGCACCCCATCAAGTCTTCTCCTGAAAACCTCCAGTGATGGCCACTCCACCACTTCCCCCGGCAGCCCATTCCAATAGGCAATCACTCTCTCTGTATAGAAATTTTCCTAACATCCAACCTAAACCTCCCCTGGCACAGCCTGAGACTGTGTCCTCTTGTTCTGGTACTGGCTGCCTGGGAGAAGAGACCAACCTCTGCCTGTCTACAACCTCCCTTCAGGTAGCTGTAGAGGGTAAGAAGGTCACCCCTGAGTCTCCTCTTCTCCAGGCTAAGCAACCCCAGCTCCCTCAGCCTCTCCTCATAGGGCTTGTGTTCCAAACCCCTCACCAACTTTGTTGCCCTTCTCTGGACTCGTTCCAGCAAGTCAACCTCCTTCCTAAACTGAGGGGCCCATACCTGGACACAGTACTCGAGGTGCAGCCTAACCAGTGCAGTGTTGTAATGGGTTGGGGCAGATCCCCTCCCCACCACAGGCAGAAATAACGACTCAGACAAACGGATTGCAAAAGTGATGAAAGTTTAAATAGAAAGCAGTGAATGTTACAGAAAACCCAAAGCGCAGTGACAAAGAAAGATCCCATCCCCACCTGAGGGTGCATGCAAAACCCCCAGGGCTCCTTCTTCCCCCTCCCTCTGCTGGGCTAGTCTCAGCTGGCCAGGCCTGAGACTGCCCATCCCCCTGTGGCCTTGGGCCCAGTCAGGCCCATGGCCGGGAGATCTCTCCCAGTTACCAAGTCTCGGAGAGGGAAGGAAAGAGGAAGTGCCAGACTCCGCACTGGATCTTATAGTGGTGCAAAGAATTATGGTAGGGAAATACACAACTTCCTGTGTCCATCCCTCTGGGCTGGACTTCTGGACACAGGAAGTGAATGCACCAGGGGGGCACCCAGCTCAAACTACAACATGCCACCCCTGTATTTCATAGCATAATCTTTGCACCCAAACACATCATCAGATCAGAAAACTTCTGATGACATGTCCGGCGGAGTCCATATCTTCATCTGGGCGTCCACTCAAACAGTCTCTCATTCAGGCTCAAGCATCAGTCCATTCCAGTTGTTCTTCCTCATGTGATGGAACCTCCCAGCGACGCAGTCCTTCTCCTGCAGTGTGAATTCCTTGTGGACTCCTTGGGACATCCTGGTCACCTGGAAATACCTCACAACTTCTCAGCTAAGCCTTTACTCTCCTATTCAGCGGCAAATTCTCCACCCCTGGGTCAGGCCAGTCGGAACAATCCGGCTCCACGACTGCCTTTTTCAATCCATCCAGGGTGCCGCAGCCAACCGCTTTCACGCGGACCAAAGCTACACGGATGCATGTCAGAGGCACTCCGCACCCCCCGGCTGGGCGCTCGCGTACCGAGGCAGGACAGCATCCGGCTGCACAACCTCCACCCCCGGAAGAGGGAGGAGCTGCGCCACAGCCCGCTGAAGAAGCAGGGAGGCGGAGCCAGGTGCTCGGCGCCATTTTCGGAACACGTCCGAAAACACCAGGGAAAGATTTACAGCTGCCGCCGCCGCCTGAACGCAGCCCGGCTCGGGCGGTGCCGCCGCCGCCGCTTGAACGCGGCCCGGCCCGGCCCCCGCCGTCTCTGTCGCCGCGATGCAGAGTCCGAGTCACCTCCAGCAGTCGCTTGCCCGCTCGCCGCGGGTGTCCGCTCCCCGCAGCGGCCGCGGGCCGACCACACTCTGCTTGCCGCTGCCCCTCCTCCGCTCCCCGCCGCTCCGCAGAGAACGAGGAGAAGGCAGGTCTCGCCTTCTTAGGCTACTCGAGCATTCTTAAGCTACCCTGGGCAGAAAGTCACAGAAAGAACCACCCCTCGCTGTTCCCAAACAACAGGAGGGAATTCCATGCCATCAGCCACGCACCAGCTATCCTTCTGCAGCCCACAGGAGTTCACACAGTCGCCCCGGTAACACAAAACCTGAGCCCCAACTTTCCAAACCCAAATCGACACCCAGAACTAAATTTAAACTCTCCATCTTTTGCAATCCGAGCTGCAGTTGGCCCCACGTTGGGCGCCAAAAATGTAATGGGTTGGGGCAGATCCCCTCCCCACCACAGGCAGAAATAACGACTCAGGCAAACGGATTGCAAAAGTGATGAAAGTTTAAATAGAAAGCAGTGAATGTTACAGAAAACCCAAAGCGCAGTGACAAAGAAAGATCCCATCCCCACCTGAGGGTGCATGCAAAACCCCCAGGGCTCCTTCTTCCCCCTCCCTCTGCTGGGCTAGTCTCAGCTGGCCAGGCCTGAGACTGCCCATCCCCCTGTGGCCTTGGGCCCAGTCAGGCCCATGGCCGGGAGATCTCTCCCAGTTACCAAGTCTCGGAGAGGGAAGGAAAGAGGAAGTGCCAGACTCCGCACTGGATCTTATAGTGGTGCAAAGAATTATGGTAGGGAAATACACAACTTCCTGTGTCCATCCCTCTGGGCTGGACTTCTGGACACAGGAAGTGAATGCACCAGGGGGGCACCCAGCTCAAACTACAACAAGTGTACAGGGGCAGAATGACCTCCCTGCTCCTGCTGGCCACAATGTTCCTGATGCAGGCCAGGATGCCATTGGCCCTCTTAGCTGCCTAGGCACACTGCAGGCTCATGTTCAGCCTACCATCGACCAGCACCCCCAGGTCCCTCTCCACCTGGCTGCTCTCCAGCCACTCTGACCCCAGCTTGTAGCTCTGCATGGGGTTGTTTTGGCCAATGTGCAGAACCCGGCTCTTGGATGTGTTAAATCTCATGCCATTGGACTCTGCCCATCTGTCCAGCCTGTCGAGGTTCCTCTGCAGAGCCTCTCTGCCCTCCAGCAGATCAACTCCTGCCCCCAGCTTGGTATCATCTGCAAATTTACTGATGATGGACTCAATGCCCTCGTCCAGATCATCAATAAAGATGATAAAGAGCATGGGGCCCAGCACTGATCCCTGGGGCACACCACTAGTGACTGGCCACCAGCTGGATGTGGCACCATTCACCACCACTCTCTGGGCTTGGCCCTCCAGCCACTTCCTAACCCATCACAGTGTGCTCCCATCCAAACCATGGGCTGACAGCTTGGCCAGGAGTTTGCTATGGGGAATGGTGTCAAAGGCCTTGCTGAGGTCCAGGTAGACTACATCCACAGGCCTCCCCACATCCACCAGGCGGGTCACCTGATCATAGAAGGAGATCAGGTTGGTCAGGCAGGACCTGCCCTTCCTAAATCCACGCTGGCTGGGTCTGATCCCTTGGCCATCCTCTAAGTGTTGTGTGATTGCACTCAAGATGACAATAGAATAGAATAGAATAGAATAGAATAGAATAGAATAGAATAGAATAGAATAGAATAGAATAGAATAGACCAAGTTGGAAGAGACCTTCAAGATCATCGCATCCAACCGATCAACTAATCCAACCCACCTAATTAACTAAGCCATGGCACCAAGCACCCTATCAAGTCTCCTCCTGAACACCTCCAATGATGGTGACTCCACCACCTCCCCAGGCAGCCCATTCCTTTTCGAAAACTGAACAGCCCAATGGCACATCAGCCATTCAAATCCCGCCAATCAATTCAAAATGTTTAGGTGGCGTGTAAACTGTGCACGCCTTAGCTTGGGGCTCAGCTTCCACTCCCCTCCAGGCAGCCTTAAGGGTGCCTGCCTGTTAGGCTCCTTGACCTCAATCCGGACCCTGTAACAGAGAGGTAGGAGAAAGGGACAGTGGCTTAAGACAGATTTGTCTTGGTAATGCCTCATCCAGGACAACCACTAATGAAAACTTAATGAAAAACTTATTTCAAGCTCTGTGATTAAGAAAAATATCTCCTTTATCCTTCCTTCCTGCCTTCCTCTCTATTTTAAAATTTCTCTTATTCCCTCCGACTGAAAGTCATGTAGGAAGGCCCTGAAATCTTAAACATAGTTATGAATTATGATGGGGGGCTGGGGGGACAGTTTCTGGTTCATTACTGCATTTCTAATATTCAGTTAATTTGAGTTAATATTTTTGTATTTCAATAAAAACACAAAAGAAATTAACAAACAAACAAAACCTCAAACCAACCAACCAAACAAAAAGGCAACAAAAGATGAGTCATGTACAGAAAATTAAATTTAAAATGAAAAATAAATTAGAAGGAAGAAAATAATCGGGGGGGGGGGGAACAAAACAAAAAACAACCTTGATTTGTAAAAGTTTTTGATTTAAATTCCTGCAAGAAAACAGAAGCATCTTTTAAAAAAAATAAGTAAATAAAGCAAGGCATAGTCAGATCTAATCTGTTAAGTCTCCCATTGTCTTCCTTCCTTCTTTGAGTACCTTAAACTTTTATCTTAGTAGTTATTTCATCTGCATCACAAAATTGAAATAACTGTGCTGTTGATGAGCATATTAACTCTGAAATCTGGAAGACATATTTGGTAAATTTGATAATGAAGCCTTAAAATAAGAGTAGTCACAACATTCTTGAGCACAAAACTTTGTAAGAGATATGTTGGAAGAACATTAACACCGCTATAACCAAAAAGTGAAGGGAAATTACTTGAATATGCAAAAAGAAACTGAAGACACAGAAAGTGCATTTAACATGAGGCTGAAGGTTTTGGAATTGGAGAGCTCACTAGATCACCTAGTCTTCTTTCCTCAGCTGAGCCCACCAGGAAAGACATACCATCAGGAAACACAGTCCACATCTGCTGATCTTGTATCTTGTTTGCCAATATTCTGTGGCCTGCTCATGTTTCTTTTGATGTGTAGAATCTGAAGTTGCATCAAGTATTTCAGTTCAACAATTTATCACTGCAGAGGTTATCAGGGTAATTACTTATGCTACAGATGTATTTTTTATTTATGTGTTACAAAATAATATACCACATTCACAGTATGAAGAAATCTTTGTTGTCATGAGGAACTCAGATTGTTTTTAGCAGAGCTAATGCTCCACATGCTATTCCCCAGTTTTCAGTTGTGTGGTTCATTGTTTCCACCTGTATGCAGGAATTGATATTTAAACCCCTTTTATGGATTTTTTTCTTTCTTCACTTTTCAGGGTCATTCTCACCATATTTCTATTGTAGGAAGCAGGCAAGCACAGAGCAGGCAAGAGACTCTTCAGTCTTTTCAGCACTATCATGAGAAGTTTCCCACTGAAGAGTGGAAAAGTTCTTGCTTTGATCATCATTTTACAACACAAAGCACATTCACATATGCACATACAAAGCTGTCTGGTCCTATTCAATGCACTGCACATAGGCTTTCATCAGTCAGCCAAATTTCCTCATGGATCTTACTCCTAAGAAATTAAATTCATGATTCCACTTCTTTCCATATGAACCCTTTAAAAAGTGACAGTACAGATCTCCCACATCAATTGCATGCTTAAAGGTCAGTAAGAATTATGATGAAGCCCATGATTTTTCATATTCAAAGCAAGAAGAAATCACAGTCTTTCTTTAGAACAATGTGAAACTTCCTCAGCCTCTGGCAACTGAAATTAAGAATAGCAGAATGCAGGTTGTTCTGTATGTTTGTGTGCACATCTTTAAATATAAATCAAATTTTGTCTTACCTTGCTGCTGCTGATATGACAATTACAGGAAGTGAACAGGCCACATCAATTATATTTCTGCCATTACACAGACTACACTGAAATAAAATCTGGAGAAGTGAAATACATTAACAAAATGTCCAATCTTATAATATTTCATTGTTACACAGCGTTTTTCATTGCAAGTAACCCAAACCACTTGATAAACAGCAGAAACACTCAGAACACATCTACAAGTTCAAATATGGTGTGACTGCTCATAGGGATGCTTTAGTCCAGATTTCTGAGGAAACACACTACCTTCATTTACTGTAAATTGTTGTGTACATAGATAAACAGAAAACCCACATTTTCTTGTACTTGCAGTTGGCATAGATGAATAAATACAAGTGTCTGGACTTTCACAGATGACAACCATCTGTTAGCTACCAGCCATGAACATCAGGACATAGTCAAAGTGTTATGTTTTTCTCTTAAGCAGAATTTTTCCTTATTAGCACTATATGTATAGTGAAGTTGGTTGTATGTGTGGGAGCAGGACCAAAGGTCAGGAAAATTGAATGAAGTATCTTTCTCTGACCTAAGGCTGATTCACAGGAAATCATTATGCACCCTTCTCCTTTTGTCTCTTCTTTTATTGTTACTTCTTTTTGCACAGAAAATTATTTCTTGTACAAAGCTTGAAGTAGTAAGGACAATCAACAGGACTGTAACACATTGAAATTACTATTGTTATTCAATGACTTCTAGGCTGTTACCGTGAGGAAAATATTTTAATTAAAAAATCTTTGCCATGAGAAGAAATGCAGGAAAAATAGAAAGCAGTCAGTACCTGGTTAAACAAACATTTTTGAAAAATATTTTCCTCCCCTTCATACAAACTATTGAAGACACAAAGAAGAGTTTGAATATGATAGAGATTGTGAAATGGTCTGATACAAAATTCATGTGTGAGTGGAGCTGTCATGAGAAAAAATATATTACTGATCAATCAAGGTAGTTATCTCTAGATGGGGGGATCAGAACTCAATAATGACAAACAGATGCAATGATAATGTGATGGGACACAGAAGGAAATTCCTCTCTGGTGAAAGAAAAAACAATGGATAAAAATCTAGTCAAACAGGTCTCATGAGTGGAGCCATAGAACTAATTTTTTGGGTCCTTTGAAAAATACAATCCCATCAAGACATATTTTGCTCTTTTATTTTGGTCTTTGGTGATCTATAGTTCAGCTGTGCTGAAATAAATGGAAAGGCCTTTAAAAAGCACAATTCTTTTTCTGATTTTGTAAATTCTTGGCTTTTGTTTGGTTGGTTATGTTTGGGGGTTTTTGTTTGGTTTATGAATCTCAAGCCAACGGATTTCTGGTTTTAGACTGGATCCTGGGAAAACATGCACAATCCAAACACCACTTCAGTCCAGAAGGCTAAGTGTTTTGGCAATTGAGCATTTTAGTAATTTTAGCACCCATTTTGCAATAGAATAGAATAGAATAGAATAGAATAGAATAGAATAGAATAGAATAGAATAGAATAGAATAGACCAGGTTGGAAGAGACCTTTGAGATCATCACATCCAACCCATCATCCATCACCATCTAATCAACTAAACCATGGCACCAAGCACACCATCAAGTCTCCTCCTAAACACCTCCAGCGATGGTGGCTCTACCACCTCGCAAGACAGCACATTCCAATGGGCAATCACCCTCTCTATGAAGAAATACTTCCTAACATGCAGTCTAAACCTCCCCTGGTGCAGCTTGAGACTGTGTCCTCTTGTTCTGGTGCTGGTTGCCTGGGAGAAGAGAACAGCCTCCACCTGGCTACAACTTACCTTCAGGTAGTTGTACAGAGCAATAAGGTCTCCCCCAAGGCTCCTCTTCTCCAGGATAAGCAACCCCAGCTCCCTCAGCCTCTCCTCATAGGGCTTGTGCTCCAAATCCCTTCCCATCTTTGTTGCCCTTCTCTGGACATGCTCCAGCAAGTCAACATCCTTCCTAAACAGAGGTGCCCAGAACACGGTACTCAAGGTATGGCCTAACCAGTGCTCCGTACAGGGGGAGAATGACTTCCCTGCTCCTGCTGGCCACAGTGTTCCTGATGCAGGCCAGGATGCCATTGGCCTTCTTGGCCACCTGGGCACACTGCTGGCTCATGTTCATACTACTGTAGACCAGTACCCCCAGGTCCCTCTCTACCTGGCCGCTCTCCAGCCACTCTGACCCCTGCCTAGTAGCTCTGCATGGGGTTGTTGTGGCCAATGTGTAGAACCTGGCACTGGGATGTGTTAGATCTCATGCTGTTGGACTCTGCCCATCTGTCCAGCCTGGCAAGGTCCCTCTGCAGAACTCTTCTACCCTCTAACAGATCAACTCTTGCCCCCAGCTTGGTGTCATCTGCAAATTTACTGATGATGGACTCAATGCCCTCATCCAGATTATCAATAAAGATATTAAAGAGCATGGGGCCCAGCACTGATTCTTGAGGGACACCACTAGTGGCTGGCCGCCAGCTGGATATGGCACCATTCACCACCACTCTCTGGTCTTGGCCCTCCAGTCACTTCCTAACCCAGCACAGAGCGCTGCTGTCCAAGCCAAAAGCTGACAGCATGGTCAGGAGTTTGCTGTGTGAGACAGTGTCAAAGGCCTTGCTGAAATCCAGGTAGACTACTTCCACAGGCCTCCCCACATCCACCAGGTGGGTCACCTGATCATAGAAGAAGATCAGATTGGTCAAGCAGGACCTGCCCTTCCTAAATCCATGCTGGCTGGGCCTGATCCCTTGGCCATCCTCGAAGTGCTGTGTGATTGCACTCAAGAAGACCTGTTCCATAATCTTGCCTGGCACAGAGGTCAGGCTGACAGGCCTGGAATTCCCTGGCTCTTCCAAACAGTCCTTCTTGTGGATGGGCACCACGTTGGACAGCTTCCAGTCTTGTGGGACCTCTCCAGTGAGCCAGGGCTGCTGAAGAATGATGGAGAGCAGCTTGGCCAGCTCATCTGCCAGCTCTCTCAGCACCCTAGGATGGATCCCATCTGGTCCCATGGACTTGTGCGGATCCAAGAGGCTGAGGAGATCTCTAATTACCCCATACTCGATCAGAGGGAAACTATGCTGCTCCCTGGCTCCTTCTGCCATCTCTGCAGGCCAGCTGTCTGGAAGACATTCTGTCCTGCTAGTAAAAATTGAGACAAAGATGGTGTTAAGTTCCTCTGCCTTTTCCTCATCCTTTATTACAGCGTTCCCCTCTGTGTCCACCAAGGAGTGGAGGTCGTCCTTGCCCTTCCTCTTGCTATTAATATATTTATAGAAGGACTTTTTGTTGTCCTTCACAGCAGAGGCCAGTCTAAGCTCCAAATGTGCTTTTGTCTCCCTAATTTTAGCATAGAATAGAATAGAATAGAATAGACCAGGTTGGAAGAGACCTTCAAGATCATCATGTCCAACCCATCAACCAATCCAACCCACCTAAACAACTAAACCATGGCACCAAGCACCCCATCAAGTCTCCAAAGGAAGTCTCTTTCTTCCTACAAGACCTAGCAACATCCTTAAACATTCCATGGGTTGCCTCACCTTTCTTCCAAAGATTATACACCCTCTTTTTTTCCCTTTTACAGTTCTCGCATGCCCTTCTTCTCTGTTTGAAGGGCAGCCATCAAGTTGCCAGAACCTATGTTCTTTCAGTCCATAGTTCAGTTGTCAGAATTAATAACTGTGCCTCTATAAGGAAGATTTCTAAACCACAGTTATCATATACCTGAAATATCAAAGTATAAAATATTCTTGAGTACTAAGTTTTCCTATGAAAGTGATCTGCTCTTTATAGCAAAGTGCCAGATTAAGTGGGCCTGAAAGACTAAACAGTGTGGATATGGGCCCAGTGCTCAGTGGCCTTTTGTCACACTGATTTTTTTGTCAGTTGATTTCAGATTAGAAGGCTTCATGTGAAGACTCCAAATTTTACATTATTAGTAAAAAAAAAAAGTAGAAGAGGCAAAGAAAATGTTTAAATGATTCTGAAAATCTGAGTAGAAATATTCATATGCATTGCTTTAGATTTAGGAAAAAAATTGCATCTGAGTTCTATACTAGATTCTGACATGCAAGTTGGGTTTGGTACTTGGTCCCTAAAAGCAAGTCCATGACAAATCCACACATAAACTGAATCATAAATCCAGTTACTAGGATTTATATTTTTAGGAATAACTTATGGAAATGAAATCATGTACTTGGTAGCTGATTCACTCATTTCCAAGTCCTGTACTAATGTTGTGTACATTTTTGTTTGCATATTCATAAAATCATAGAATCATAGAATTGTTAGGGTTGGAAGGGACCTCAAGGATCATCCAGTTCCAACCCCCCTACCATGGGCAGGGACACCTCACACTACAGCAGGTTGCTCACAGCCACATCCAGCCTGGCCTTAAAATCTTCCAGAGATGAGGCTTTCACCACCTCCCTGGGCAATCTGTTCCAGTGTCTCACCACCCTCATGGGGAAAAACTTCTTCCTAACATCCAATCTACCCATTTCTGGTTTTGTTCCATTCCCCCCACAGTCCTATCATTCTCTGACACCCTAAAAAGTCCCTCCCCAGCTTTCTTGTAGCCCCCTGCAGATACTGGAAGGCCACAATTAGGTCTCCTGGGAGCCTTCTCTTCTCCAGACTGAATAGTCCCAACTCCCTCAGTCTGTCCTCATAGCAGAGCAGCTCCAGCCCTCTAATCATTCTCGTGGCCCTTCTCTGGACACATTCCAGCACCTTCCTGTAATAGAGATCCTTCCTGTAATAGAGGCTCCAGAACTGGACACAGTACTCCAGGTGGGGTCTCACCAAAGCAGGGCAGAAGGGGAGAATCACCTCCCTTGAGCTGCTGGCTATGCTTCTCTTGATGCAGCCCAGGATGTGATTGGCTTTCTGGGCTGCAAATGCACACTTCTGGCTCCTGTTGAGCTTCTCATCCAGTACCACCAAATCCTTTTCTTCAGGTCTGCTCTCAAGCCAGCTGCTGCCCAGCCTGTACCAGTGCCTGGGATTGCCCTGACACAGATGCAGGACCTTGCACTTGGTCTTGCTGAACTTCATGAAGTTGTCATGGGCTCACCTCTCCAGCCTGTCCAGGTCCCTTTGGATGCATCACTTCCCTCCAGCATGTCTGCTGCACCGCACAGCTTGGTTTGGTCAGTCAGCCTGCTGAGGGTGCACTCAATGCCTCTGTCCATGTCACCAGCAAAGATGTTAAACAAGACTGGTCCCAGCACTGATCCCTGAGGGACTCCACTTGTCACTGGCCTCCACTTGGACAGGCACCCATTGACAGCCACCCTTTAGGTATGGCCATGAAGCCAATTCTTTATCCACTGAGTGGTCAATCCATCCATATTACTTGAAAAAGAAACTTAGTTTTTATATACTGAGTTTATTAATAGTTATCCAGTGTGATCTTCCTCTCTTCATCAAATATTTGGTTAAAGATTATGTCTGAGGAGAGAGTTCCTCTGAATCCACATTCAAGACATTTTTCATATGGAAAAATTCTTATGCAAATTTACCAAAAGCATTATACTGGTTATTTTACCTACCAGTCAAAAACTATTTGGGGTAAGGGTTGTCAATGCCTCTAATACTGCACCTTATAACATGTGCTGCTTTAAATCTTGCAGACAAGGACAGTGATGCAGTAAAACATAAAGCAGTCCTTTAGGTTTAAAACCCACAAGAAAATCTTTGCATGTGAAATCTTGTAATTTTTAAGTCAATTAATTCTAGAATGAAAATATACAATTTTGGGGGGGGGCTACATACAAAACAGGAGAAAACCCAAAAATATAGAAAACAGACAAATAGGAATAATAGATATAATTTCAAGAAACCACCCTTTGGGTATATATTAAGGAATATAACAAATACACAAACAACTAAGCTTGTAATTATACCCTTTTGGAATCACAACTTTAAAAGAAATATCTTCAAACACCACCTGAAAGTAATCCATAAATAGGGCTCTTATTCACAGTTGTACAATAGTAGGTCTTGAATTTAAAATAAAATAAAATAAAATAAAGTCTTAGCAACATATAGGCTTTGTTTACAGCATCAGGATGAGGGATAAAAATACCTTCTGAGTAACTAAGTCACTTAGCTTTTCTAACACCTTTGAAGATCAGAAGATTTGGAGATAAACAGTTTGTGCTGCAGTGAGGAGCTAAAAATTGTGATGTTGGTGAATCATTTATGGTACTGTGTCAAATAAGTATGGACAAATGTTTGAAACTTCTACCATGACTTGAACACTTAAGCAATGGAGAAATCAGCACACACATACATGTACTGTTCTAACAGTGAACTTCCTTAAAGGTTATAAAAAAACCATAATCCATCTTTGTGAGAGACTAAAGCTTGTCTCTCCTTGTGTGACTCAACAAAGATAAAATGACTTGCTGCTTGCCCAGACAATATGTGTTGGGCAGAGCCGCTGGAAGGAAGATCATGTAGGAATCCTGCCTACCAATCCTGGATGCAAATCACCTTGCAATTTGCATCACGATAACACTGGACTGCAGCTGGCCTACAACAATGGCCCAAGGACCCAGCCACCATGCCTTCAGGACAAGATCATTTCCAGCCATCAGATACCCCAGGAAGGGAGGATGGTGAGACAATGGATTCACCACCTGTTTCCTGATGTGTAATGAGTGTGGGGGCATCTAGATGGAGAAGGAGGAGGCCTCCCCCCTCCATCCAGACCCCTGCCTAAACACACAGGAATATGCAGAAAGATTTCCTGGGGAACAATACCTGGATATTTACCTAAGGATGATTTCCTCGCCCCTGAATTCCTGAGGGACAATGCTTGGACACATACCTAAGGACTAAAAACTCTATAAAAGACTTGAGCCACTACTGGCTTAGGAGAAGAAAAATGCAGGAGAAAAATGGAGATGAAGGAAAACACAGAAGAAGGACCATACCGCTGAGAAGGAAAAGCCTGGGATAATGCTGCTCCAGAGAAAGGAGGCTGTGAAGCCTAGAAGAAGCAGACTGAACCCTCTCTCCGTGTCCTAAGTCCCGCCTGCTGCAACTCATGGAGCTGAAGAGGATGCCCAGAGGACCATATCTCTTCTCCAGCCAAAGCCTCACCACCCTTTCTCTACAAACCCAGCATCTCCTGCAGCACCTTTCCCCCACAGACTCAAACTCTCTTGGGGGAGTGAGGGGTGTGGTAATGTAATTCCTTTCCTCTTCTCTCTCTCTTCTCTCTCTCCCTCTCTATTTTCTCCCTCTCCCCTTCTTATTTCCACTTTATTTATGTAATAAATAGTCTAGCTGTTGATATTTTGGCCTCATTTGTGCCTCTAATTTCACAACACAAGAATATTCAAAAGAAACTGAGTCTCGTTCCCTCTCCGGACCGAGACAATCTTACATCTCCATTTCCGATCTGATGACATTTCATATGGTCAATATATATTAATAACTAATTTTAATATCTTTGTTATTCATGCTGACATACACAGGTCATATTGAATGTATATCTTTACAATTTCTCTCAGATTCATTAAATACTGAACCTCTTAAATCTATCAAATTCAAGCATGATTTCAATTTCCTGAATAATTTCTTTTATACCTTTTTCAATGCTTTCTATTTTTCCATTATTCCTCTGCAATGGGAGAACTTTAAAAGAATCCTACATGCTTATGCTTTCAACCCTTTGTTTTCCCTGTCTCCCCAGCCACAGAGTTACCTCATGGAACATCATAAATACTGTATCTTTGTTGGAGATCTTCTAAAATTACTTCACTATCATTGAAAGCTTACAGTGTGCAGGGAAGGCCATTAAGAGTGGTAGTCACCATTCATGGCCTTCTTATATAATTCCTGGCGTGAACAGAAGTAAATGTATCTCTCTTCTCACACCTCTATTCTGGACCCACATTTTCTGTCTCACAAACTTCCTGATAATCTTTTGCTTTCAGAGCAGTGAAATTCATTGGAGAGGAGAGTCCTAGTTTCATGAACTGCTGAGAAATCAGTTCTGTCTTTGCACATTCACAAGTCCAGCTGATCTGAAACATGGTCTGGAATTACCATATATTGCTCTGCTGAGCATCTTGCAGGTTTAAAAAAAAAATAAATTAAATAACCAAACTGAAATAATACTTAAAGTGCAATTGGAAATGTCACTGCATGAGTCTATCAGAATAATGCAAGGACAGAATAACTGAAAACAGTGGATGTCTTTTGTGTCAGGTTTGACTTTGGACAGTCCCTCCAGATTTTATTTAGGGATGATAGAGGAGAAAACTTGTCTCTCAGAAACTGTATCTTATAAGATGCATATTTAAGCAGAATTATAAAATAATGAAAAGGCAGGTGTAAACACATACCTCTGATTTCCTTTCCTTCTTTAGAGTATGTCAGCTGCAGGACACACTGCTGTGCCAGGGGAAGTTTAGGCTCGATGTGAGGAGAAAGTTCTTCACAGAGAGAGTTGTTAGCCATTGGGATGTGCTGCCCAGGGAGGTGGAGTCCCCATCCCTGGAGGTGTTCAAGAGGGGATTGGATGTGGCACTTGGTCCAATGAGGTCTTGGGTGACAGGTTGGATGTGATGATCTTTGAGGTCTCTTCCAACCTTATTGATTCTACGATTCTCTGAAAATAAGCTGTGTGTATGTGTAGAAATAACTGTATTTCAAATCTCAGTTTTCCACAAAATTTAAAACACTAATGCAGATTGATTTGCAGCATTTTTCAAAAGTATGCTGTCTGTGTGTAGAATTGGGACAATCAATCTGATGTGCAGTTTTGCATTTTGTCTGATTGCCTTAGGGTTGTAAATATTTATTTTTCTGTTAGTTTGACTTGAGTATCCTCTAGCTGAAGATTTTATTCTTAAGGCAATTTTGACTTTTTAGAGCAGGAACCCTTGACTTTGTCAGTATATGTTAAAGAATAGCTCATCATGATCCTTCTCCTGCAAGGAAACAATTCTGTTGTGAAATAACACAACACCCACAGCAACACACTTTGAAGGTTCGTTATTGTTGAATTAGAAACAATCAATTAACCTAAGTTGCCCATGTATCTCTCTTTAAAAAAATTGTATTTTCTTTCCCATATTTTTGAGTGATTCATAATCATCTCTTCCTTTCATAGTGTACTGGCTTGTTTTGTTTTGTTTTTATTTAAGCTGTGAATCACAGCTGGAGAAATCAAATTTCAATGTCAACTAGTCAGAAACTGCAGGTTTCTCTCAACTAAATGCTCCTAGACAATATTGTTAGGACTGAAATATTATTATTATTTGATTCAAAGAGTTAAAAGAGTGTCAGAAGAACAAGGGATATTATTTAAATATTCTACATATAGAATGTAAGATTTTTTAATAAATTCTACCTAATATGCATGGGAAAAGGGATGTACTATTTATCTACCATCACTCCAGAATATTTCAAACACCCATTGAGATAGGGAAATGCTACCATTCTCACTTCACAGTAGTGGGAAGCAATGCAGAACAGCATCCAGAAATACTTAGACCCTTGAAGTGATACTTAAGTGAAATGCATGTTCTTCTGAGAAAGTCTGAAACTTTTGAAACCTATACTCTGGCACAATCTCAACAAAAGAAGCGTGGATAATTTCTTATCCCTCAGATTTGTCTAGATCTCTCTCCTCCTGTGACTAAGAAAAGCTTCTGCTGAAGGAAATTTATGTTATTTCAGTCTGTGGAGAAAATTGCTCATTTCCTACTAGGGTGCTCTGTGGATTCAACAAATGGGGAAGCTTCTCCCATTTCCATCCCCAGAAAGCTTACTTTAAAAGAAGTTTGAAACAAACTGAGTTCTCTGGAAGGAGAAAACATAACAAGGTAATGGTTGAAACAAACCTATTCATGATTCTGCTATGATAAAGGAATCTGTCTAGAATTTAGCTTCCTGGGTCATCTGATGCTGTGTTTAGAGTGGCCTTTAGCAACTTGACTGTATTTAAAGAAGTCTGTACAAATCTGCAGAATTATTTAGGATTTGCAGTATCTCCAGCTAGTCATTTCCATTTTAATTTCATTTCCCTAAGTGCTCAGTACAGAGCATCTTGTAACAAGTCACTTCTCAGAGAGCAGTTTACAAATCTCCTTAATTTATACAGACGGTCAGGTCCAAGAAACACATGTACATTCAACTGACATGGCAGCACAAAAGTTGAGTATAATTAAGTGAAACTGAAGACAAGGATAATTACAAAATTGATCTAGTGAATTACAACATTAACCCATCTTCAAAAAATTATTTCCACATTCTTTTTCATAATGGCAAAGCACAAATAAACAGGCAGAACAGAACTCACAGGCCACTGCTAAAAGTTGTTGGCTAGATAAATGAAATAATTCATTCTTTCTACCAACTCCAGCTGATCTTGGCCTTCAGTACCTACTCATTAAATGCAGAAATGTTTGAGATAATGTAAGTTAATTTACTAATTAAATGACAAGCACAATTTATAAATTGTCTCTTTGGCTTATTGTGCATTTAGAGAATGAATTAACAATACAATCAGGCTGCAATTGTGAGATGCCAATAAGGTTGAGACTTGAAGATATGTTCAGTTCTGTTTTCTGTCTCAGTTTTTATGGCAGCTGCACTGTAAGGAAAATTCTTGACTCTTTTAATTTGTGTCTGTAAAATTAAATATAGGTTTGTGGTTTCTTGCTCACTGGGATTGCAGACAAAATGGTGCATTTAACAATACATTTCTGATCAGCTGACATAGGCATGATACTGTATTAGCAAGTGATTTGATCAGGCTTGAATTAACAAGGCAGGAATTACAAAATATAGTTATTTTATTTTTCCTGAAAGCCCTGCCCCAAAATGATGTACAAAACTTATTAGATTATTTACAGGTTCTATTTGGTTGTGAATTCTACCACAATGCTTATGGTCAACTTTAGTACAATTTAGAGAATTCAGAAAATGGAAAAGGCTAAGCCACAAACTAGCTTCACCCCACTTTTAATCAGAGGCAAGCCAGGACCTTAGGGAACGGATGGAGAAGGAATTTGTCATTGGTTCCTAGGTCTCTCTCCTGTGGCAGGCTCCAGGAACTGCAGGTTTGTGGATAACGCCACACAATCCAAAGGCAAAGGACCTGCCAGAATCAAGTTTCCATAGACATGGCTGCTACAAGGGAAAACTTATGAGCAGCAGCACTGACAAGTGCAAGAAAGCCATGGCTTACACGGCAGGCAAGGTCATGCCATGTCAGGCAGAGAGCAGGACCAGAGGCAGGCAGGTCCAGGAGAAGCCAGGTCTGAGTGGACTGAGCAAGATGAAGGCAAGAGCAAGAGAGCAGGAGTGTGGGTGAGGTCATGACAAGAGCAGGAGCCACTTTATTTGAGGAGTTTCTAGACAAAGTGTCCAAGATCAATGTATACTGGATGTGAAGCACCCCACTTAATCATTGATTCCAAACCCAGCGGTCCTCCCCCACTGGTAAGTACTTGTGAAGGACCTCTGCCCCAGTGCAGTTCACCTGTTCCCAGGGGAAGGGCAAGGCAATTTCGCACCTTGGACGGCAATTTGGTACCTTTGGTTTTCCCCATTCAAACCGCTGCTGATGGAGATGGAGGGAGTGGGGCTCAGAGCACCCTGTAAGAGCAAGTTGGCATTTTTCTCTATTAGGTCTGTAAAATTATTTGTCATTGGGTTGTGTTATAGTAAAGTATGTTCAAGAGACTGTAACAATGAAAAGGTAAATAGAATTTCTCTGACATATTCAATTAAAACGTATAGTGAAATATTTTTCATTTAGAAACAACACTAACCATTAGCGTACTCATTTAAAATAAACATCACTAGTTTTTTGTGTATGGGCCTAAACTATCTTAAAAGTAGCTAGTTTAGGAATTTCTAAAGTATAGTGGAGATAGCATAGGAACTTAACTAATGGACAAATGATGATTCAAGTTTCTCAGCATGTCTAGTAAAATTGCTCTTAAGCAAAAATATTCCTTGTTTGTTTCTTTGACTTCTGAATGGAAGATATATATAAACTGTATGTTTCTAGACTGGCATGACTGATCTTTGGTTTTGCCCCTCTGAATGCTTTGTGTTTAATTTTGTTTTGTTTCCCAGATGAAGATAAATACAATTATCAACTTGCAGTCAAATTGAAAGTCAGTTAGAATTTATTACATGCTGCAGCTCCTCCAAGAGTGTCACAAAAGAACTTCCAAGGAAAACGAAAAAACATAAAAGGTCATCTGATTGTAATCAGCTCAAAAATTTGCAATGACCTGTGGAGAGAAACTGAGTTGTTTAGTTGTTTACTCACCAGTAATTCTAATTTTTTTTTTTTTGCACAAGTCGTTGTAAAATTTTTCCTTGCATAACATTTTTTATAGTCATAATTAATCACCTGTTATAATGTTGATATGTCTACAGCCTCTTTTCATAAACCAGTTACTTTCAAATTTTAACAATATTTAGTGTATGCCTATAGATGTGTGTGTGTGTGTGTTATTCCATTCTAAGGAAGAAAGCTGGTTACTTTGCATACAATTTACTTTGATTTTTCTGTCTAGTCTATTGGTGCCTACAGAAGAAAACAGTAATAAATCATTTATTAAATCAGCCCATTCCCTTCTACAGGGAAATACAGTGAGGCAGACTGTCTCATAAATTGTTTAGAATAATGCAGCTCTCCAGTGATTTAGCCTGATTTGTTTGTTAAAAAAAAAAAAAAAAAAAAAAAAAAAGGAAGAACAAGATAAAGATAAAGCCTACAAAACCCACAGATGGTGATTCCCATCTTTTATGAAGAGGGTAGCAGGAGTGCACACTTAAGACAAAAACAAAGTACCATTTAAAGTACCATTTAATGTGCTCACAGACAATGCAGATAGCATCACATTATCAAACAGACCATGGGTCAGAGAAATTAGAAGAAATTATGTAAATGGAAGTAATGGGGATTAATTTTCTGCAACTATTGCAAATGTTCTCCACTGGTCATATGACCTGCACTGCAACTTAAGGGGATTGGGGGGGAGGGGAGGAGGGGAGGGAGGAAGAAAATGACCCACTCAATTAGACCTCACATCCCAAATCTTTAACCTTTCTTCATGTGTTGATCATGGACAGTAACAAAATGGTATTGTGTTCTGGCAGCTTGACTTCTGGCATTTACCAGACTCTATGAAACAGCACATCTCCAAACACTTCTGTCACATTCTCTTCCAGATTGTGGTATATTAAACTAAGGAAATAAGTCTGTTTTGCTAGGGATCATATATTCATCAAAATTAAAGATGGAAAAGACCTGTTAGTGTAAATCACTTACATTATCCCTCATCCAATGCAATATTACTCCCTGAGGTATATTTTCCAGTACTTTTTACAGTCCACTTTGAAATGACTCATGCAACAGTTTCCAACATCTCTCTCTAGAGATCAGTCTACAGTCTAATATATCTCACTTACCCTTAGTTTCAGCCTAAATTTTCCATTACTCATTTAGAGAGATTTTTTTTCTAGCCATCTGGTAAGGCAGATTGAGGTGCCCCTCTGAAACCAAAACCTAAGCCTTGGCAGCAGAGCTAAGGGCTACCAGGAGGGCATGAGGTAGCCACATATTGAAACAGACTTCGAGCAACATTTTTAGGGTTTCAGTATCAGCTTGGATACAGTCCACAGAAACCCCATATAATGGTGTAGTAAACCTTTCCAAACCCACCTGCCCTTCATTAAAGCTATTGATGGAATTATGATACATCGCATTATGTTTGATTGGCAGAGTTAATAACAAGCTTTCTCTACTTACAAGCCTACAACATGAAAAAAAGAAAAAAAGCCCACAAAAATCAACTTGTAAAGCAAAGTTTAATGGAAGAATGTACTTAAGCTTTGATACTGCTCTGATATGTAGGGATACATTGATGTTTCTGAGGTAAGGCAGTCTGTATTACTGCCAGCCATTAAATCAGCTTCCAAGTTCAAGGCCCGTTATCTAAATGACACAGGTCCTCTTAGTCTCAGAAAAATTTGTTTTTCCTTTTCATGTTTCCTGCTTCAATTCATATTCACTTTTGAAAATTAGTTCTATTTAGAGGACAAAGTCATTTAATGAAGACACCACCAAAATTATCTAAAGGAATCCATGTATGGAAAGATGAAGTTTTCAAAATATCTGTGCTTTAGACAGAATTGAAAGTTAAATGCCTGGAGAAGAGACAACATTCAATTTGAAAAGTCAACAACCTCCTGCTTAACAAGAATCTGAAATATTTAATAAAATGTTTTGAGATACTATGAAGGTTGCTCTTCATGAAAGAGAAGATAATCAATCACAAAGTGTTCCAGCCTGAACATGCATTTGAATTGCCTCATGGGAAGTGTTAGATAAAAGTTAATGGAAAATAGAGACAGTCAGTGGGAGATCTATGTCCATCTTACAGCCCCAGCAGTGACCAATCTGCAATAAAATATGCCATAAATTGCCCTATGTTGATTTTATTTTTGCTGTAAGAATAAGTATAAAAAAGCCCAAATAAACAAATGAGTTATAAAATCCTGAGCAGGATTTATTTTGCTAAGTTCAGGCACAGAGTAGAGGCTTCAATTTTATGGGCCAAAGGAAGCAACACTCTTAGAATAAGTACATAGGCTTCTGTCCAATTAATGGAGGAAAATGAGCACCTCCAATGTCCTCCAGTGGGAAATCTTCTGTCCCCAGGACAAAATTAATTCTGCAGTTGGGATTTCCTGTCACATTATTATGCCATTTTGGTGAACCTGTGTGTTAGAGACTTGCAATATTTCACATAGCCAGGAAGGCTGGAGCACAGGAATCATTCCACCAGTGTTCACCTTACTAGATGAGAATTTAATGGGCATAGTTTACAAGCATGGTTTGGTTGCGGTTTCTAAAAAGCAGAACAATTATTCCTGAAGCTGCTGTAAACATTTCATATTTACTTATTTCAGATGGCAAATTTGGGTTTCTGTCAAGCCAGGATTATAAAGTAAACTCATTGTATTTGTCTAACAACCCCAGAGGTGCTGTACATCTTCATGTAAGTTGAAAATGTATGGTGTGGGGTTTTTTTAATTTGTCTGTTTTGTTTGATTTTGTTTTTTAATGCTCTCAGGGATATTCCTTATTCTTACAAACTGCTCTTTGCTGAGCATTACATCTATATCCATTTTCTGCGGGGTAGCTGCACTACAAAAATGTACCACTGTACTTATTTTTCACCCTTAGGCACACACCTATAGATGCATATATATAGCTTAAATAGTTTTAGCATACCTGCCTTGTCCCACATTCATTGAAGACTAGAGAAAACATGAAGTAGAGGAAAGAATTATGTCAATGAAGTTAGTAGTTTCTTTGCCAATGTCTGTGCTGAAATTATACATCATTTATTTATATTGCCTGCACACACACAGAGAATTTTCTGAGCCAGGACACTTAATATGGTTTGAGACAAAATTTACGTTAATAAATACTGAAGAATCATTTCCATAGGTAATATGAAGAAGACATGGACATGTTTGGAATTCATCTCCATACATTCTAACAGATCTGAAAAAAAAGACTCTCAGAGATCTCTGCATGTCCTCATGTCACATCAAAAGGCAAACAACAAAAACCTCTTTAAGTTTCATGCTGTGTAACAACTCTCTCTTCACAATTGAGCCTCACATTGTCAATACTTTAAGAAAAAATCATACAAAATCGGAATTGTATCTGTGGGCTATGATTGTCCTATATAGGGCACAACTCAAAGAAAGATTTCTCACCTCACTTTACTGAATGATACAGTTCTAGTTTTTGCTGGTAGTAAGAAAGAAATGAAGAAAAAAGGCTCAAGTGACAATTCCAGCTATTGAAAAGAAAATGAGTAAACTTAAAATGTATGTCACTTAAGCTTAGTCACCTAAGTTCTAAGTCACCTAGTTCTATGTTACTCAGTCTTTCTTTCTGTTCAGCTGAGAACCTTCAGAGAGTGACTCATCTTTGACATCTATCTTTACATGTGGTGAATCATTGTTTCGAAGTTCCAGTTTCACTGTAGCTACTAAAGAGGTAGTCTGGACAGTTCCTATTCAACTGAGTTCCTAACTTTCAAATGCTTAAAGACAAGTGATCTTATCTATCTTAAACAATTATTTTACTGTAACTTCTAAAGCAAGTTGACAGTTCCTGAGAAGTAATCTAGCTTTCTAAGTATAGCTGATTATATATATATTACATTTTATGTAACTTATTACATCCTGAACATTTGCTTGGGGTTGATAGATACAAACTGGGACTAATATGGCCTCTTGCCCTTTCTGAGATTTTCCTGGAGGCCAGGTGGCCAAATGATTTTTGGCATATGTAGCTACAGCAGTTATATTAAACATCAATGGAAAAACTGTACTTACTATTTTTCAATACATTTTACATTGTGGGTTTTTTTCACCAGTTTCATGGGCTAACAAATGTCCTGTGACAAAATGTATTCTTGAAATGTAACTTCAGAGTCATTCTCTATGAGTCATTCTCTGAGAGCAGAAAGAGACCAACATGTCAGATTTGATTAGATGGAGCAGAGACTTCCTAGGTCACCCATAATACATCCTTCCGGCTCCTAGTCTCATTTCCATTCCTGGAGCACAACTTCATCTGCATGTCTCTAGCTATGTAATGTACGAGGACTACCTGAAGACTTTCAATATTCAATCTCTTGTCCTGAAGCCAGGGTAAGTTCAGTCCCAGACAACTCAATCACACCTGGCCTCTTCACAGACAACCACATGGACATTTTATGCTAACAGCAAATGTATCAGGACGTAAAGGAACATGTTCAACAAATATGCAGATAAAGCCCAGTAGTATTTGATGCATATCACAAGTGGTATACATGCTGTTTCTTTTTAACATAATATTTCTTCAGTTTTGATGTATTGGGCTTGTGAGGCACATCAATTTTTTTTCAATTTTTTTTTTTCTTCCCACTCTTATGCTCGCTGACACCACCTCAGAGTTCAATATTGCAACCAAGCCATCATGCCTTATATATAGATTAAATAAGTGGGACAGGAGTTTGCATGACTTTATAATATCTAAAGGGAATGAGAATATATTCAATGCCTTTTGTCCACCTATTAGGGAAATGGTGACACTGGTGGTGTAAGTTTATCCAATTTCCATTGCTGCAGAGAGATTGTCACATATGTTAGGTGCACTGGCTATTTGTATTGCAGTCCTCTGTTGCCTGGTGTATAATTATCGTGGCTCATCTTTATTAAACACTAGTCTTATCTTTGTTTTGCTCTCTTTGTTGGTAGATGTAGCCTCAATACTGTTACCATGGCTACAGTAACAGTAGCTGAGAAGATTTTGTTTGTGGTAAACAAACTGAGCTATGCAGGCACAGATCCTAGTGGAGTGTTTCCAGTCCCCTGCCTTATATTATGCTGATTAACGCTGCCATCTCCCTCCTGCAACTTATTCCTTATTTTAATTAATATTAATTTAAGCTATATCAAGAAGTGTTTCTCCTTCTTTGCAATTGCATCCCCTTTCTGAAAGCTTTTCTCCTTATGGGAACAGCCATCGGTTAACACTGCAGCCCTGCTGAGAGTATCCTCACAGCAAAGCCCTGCTCGTACCAACAATTAATCTAGATGTGCACACTAGCATAATGGCAAAAGATTGCTTTAATTTACTTCCTACATTCTCACCTCCAGCGGTAACTGAACTTGTTCTCACATAGGAGCCACACTGATCTGAAAATGTCTTACTACTTATGAAGCTTATTTAGCTTCTAGCCTGTTTTTCAAAATCAAGGGCCACATTCAGCCCCTCACATAAGGAGATGAAACTGTTGTACAAGCAAGTCTATTGCTGACTGTTGACCTAACACATGTTCTTCCATATGGAAGAAAATTATCAGAGTAAGTTCAGGAATCATCTGAACTTCTGACAGCACCTGTTTTGTGTTATTTTTATGGCAGAATTTTCCCCTAGCAGACATTTTCTCAAATCCTTAGACCTGAGTCCTGAATTTTACATTAGTTTTATTTATAGTGTATGTCAATGCTAACAATACTTATTCTATACTATATAATTTCACTATTATTCTTTTCATCTTGAAAAATTTAGGCACTCTCCCTGGGGGTAATCTGACTACTTGTCTTGAGGGACTAGTACTATGTTCAGTGAAAGGTTCAATAGTTCCATATTATTTACATTAATGTTATACTTTTAATACTGCTGTAAACAGCTAGATTTCTTCATTTTAACTAGATAAAACTAAGTGAAAACCACTGTGTATGGGGACTGTAACAGCATGTAAACAGTGACAATGTTCTTGCCTAAAAAATGATGGGATAGAAGAGAGACAGGTTAAGCCAGGTGAGATATGTCTGTTCTGCAGCAGTACTGTAATTCAAAATGATTAGGCACTGCCCTGATTGGACACTGTGCAGTAGTATTGTCCATTAAATCAGAGTTACATACTGCTCTGTATACATCTTGCATAGTCCTGTTTTGATTTTGTGACCTTGTTGTGCCTCTGCTAAGGCATCACCTGAAGTGATGCTATCTGGAAGTCTTCTTTGCTCAGCAATGCAAGGATGAAACCTCATGATGTTTTCCTTCTCATTATTTCTCTCTCTGGCCCTGTATTTACTGCCATCCAGAATAAAGTGAAGATACCATTTGTGGGATGCCATCAGGAATTTGCAAACCGTGAGTGAGGTTCTGTTAAGAACAGAGTACCCTTTTATACGATACTGGTCCAAAAAAAGTCCTTCATGATATCTTCACAATTTAGCACTAGAAAGGACAAATTCTTCTGGGAACACTGAACTTAAGAGGAAGAAAACTCATCTTCCCTTTCACTGTGTTGATCCTCTTCATGCAAGAGACTAAACAGAATCAAAATATTGATGATATCATGACATACATTAAGGGAAGTCTAACAAATTCATCATTGCTAGGCATTCTTTGTTGATTGTGTGGAAACTATAGGATCATGAAATCAAGAGATCCCAGCAGTTCCTGGGATGACAGAAACATCAGCATCATTCAGAGCTCCAGGTATTTGCTTGTCATGAATGAGTTTACTTGAGAGGCTGGCACAGCATATGTTAAGTGTTGATACCAATGTGCTTTCCCACTATCAATGTACTCAGCCTTTTCCTAACAAACTGACCATCTTTATCCAACTCCTTTTTTGTGTGTCAAGACTGAATGTATTACAGTGCACACTATCTTAGAGCTTAGCCTTAGTCTCTTCCCTTAATACTTCTTGGTTTTATACCACAAAAAGTAATGTAGGTAAAGATGTGTCTTATTTTCAGTCTTTTGGTAAAACTTTGTACCCTGTCATCTGATGAGGTTGAGGGAAGGAAGAAATCACAGTACTTGTGAATTTCCTGGATTACACAGTTTTATGTTCCAACTCTTCATGCTACTTTAATTTTACAGGTGAGTGATAAACAAGGTAACACTTTTATAATGATTCACACTCATTTCCAGCTTGAAAAGTTGTTACCTAATCATACAGCAGCTTTTTTAAGTGCAAATGGAAATAAACCAGCATGCAGAGATCTGTAGTAGTTTGAAAATTTCTACATGGTATCTGGAAATCAACCTGAAATATTAGAGTAGATCAAATGCTCTACAGACCCAAACTCTTGTTTTAATGACTTGGCAGACCATCTAAGAGTATTTTTGCAGCAGAACTCTCCCTGCAATTTTAATTCTTCTAGGAAAATAACCTAAGTCAATATGTCTCACCAGTGTATCATGCTTGAAGACCACTTAGACCAGGGAGGTGGTGGACACCCCACCCCTGGATGTTTTTAAGGCTGGTCTGGATGTGGCTCTAGGCAACCTGATCTAGTGGAAGGTGTCTTTGCCTGTGGCATGGTGTTTGGAACTAGGGGTCCTTGGGGTCCCTTCCAACCCTGACAATTCTGTGATTCTGTGAAATTTATTTTGTTTCCCACGAGAGTAAAATGCAACGATATTTTCAAATTACTAGACATAGAAATGGAACCCAAGCTGCACAATAAGTATGCTTTCTCTGTCCCAGAGGCAGTGTGTCATGGAAGAAGGGAAGACTGAAACTACGTCACAATGCAACTACCTGAAAACAGTCTGAAGCTTGCTATGCACCTTTAATACTGCAGCCTGATGTTTCCAGTTATCTTTGTAGCACTAGACTAAATCATGTCTCCTTGTGAGATCTGATAATATAAATATGTAAGACAAAAGAGGGAGAAGGGAAGAATTATATTTTATACTCTTACTGTACTTACTGATAAAATGGGTCTTGAAAAGGTTGATTCACTCTTTCCCTAAAAATAGAGGGAGGCGGGGAAAAGGGCTCTCCAGAGGGACCTTCACTGGATGGCCAGAGGCGCAGAGTCCAACATGATGACATTCTACAAGTCCAAGTGCCAGGTGCTGTACTTTGGCCACAGCAACCCCATGCAGCACTACAGGCTGGGGTTGGAGTGGCTGCAGAGCAGCCAAACTGAGAGGGGCCTAGGGGTGCTGGTTGACAGACAGCTGAACATGAGCCAGCAGTGTGCCCAGGTGGCCAAGAAAGCCAATGGCATCCTGGCTGGCATCAAGAATATGGTGGCCAGCAGGAGCTGGGAAGTCATTCTGCCCCTGTCCACAGCACTGGTTAGGCCACACATTGAGTCCTGTGTCAAGTTCTGGGCCCCTCAATTTAAGAAGGACATTGAGACTCTTGAACGTATCCTGAGAAGGGCAACGAGGCTGGGGAGAGGCCTCGAGCACAGCTCTATGAGGAGAGGCTGAGGGAGCTGGGATGTTTAGCCTGGAGGAGGCTCAGGGGGGACCTCATTGCCCTCTACAACTACCTGAAAAGTGGTTGTAGCCAGGAGGGGGCTGGTCTTTTCTCCCAGACAACCAGCACCAGAACAAGAAGACACAGTCTCAAGCTGTGCCAGGGGAAGTTTAGGCTGAAGGTGAGGAGAAAGTTCTTCACAGAGAGAGTTGTTGGGTATTGGGATGGGCTGCCCAGGTGTGACCGTTTGAGGCTGTGCCTTTAAGGAAGGGACACTCTGGCTAAATGTTTGTAAATATATTGTATTCTAAACGAATTTCATTGGTTAATAGGTAGGAGTAAGGTCTTAAGATTTGGTGTGGCTGGAACTTTCGTTCAGTTTTGCTTTCTTTCGCTCTTCCAGCTGACTGCTTCTAGGCTTCTGGCCAAATAACAGATAAGAACTAACCCTCCTGTACTTAGGCCTCTTCTGCTTTGCTAATTCCCCTTGTTCTCTTTCTAACCCTCTTTGGGGAAGAAGGGGGGTAGGGGATGAAGGGGGCCCCCTCTGCTAGGGGGTCCTATTCCTTTTTTGTTTCTTTGCTGTATATTTCTGTATATATTGTAAATTCTGTATATTTGTGTACATAAATTCCCTGTGATCATTGCTTTGGAAATATAGCATTCCCTTTCGCTTTTACTGGCTGTGGCTATTTCTTCTTAGTGGGGGAGGGGAAACTGGGCCTTTCCTTTCAACCCACCACACCAGGGAGGTGGTGGAGTCACTGTCCCTGGAGGTGGTCAAGAGGGGACTGGACATGGCACTTGGTGCCATGGTCTAGTAGTCATGAGGTCTTGGGTGACAGGTTGGACTTGATGATCTTTGAGGTCTTTTCCAACCTTATCGATTCTATGATTTTATTATTCTATGTCTTACAGAAAGTCTGTGAGACAACTGGGAATCTGAATCCTATTCTGGGATGTTGTCCATATGTCCTGTAGTGGAACTTTTCCTGTCTCCTTAAATTATCCTCTGTTGTTTTTTTCTTTTGCTCTTACCAAATGTCTTTACTACTGGACTAAGGTGAGAACATTTCTAGATACAAGAAGCAGCACACTAAAAAGTGACCTCAATCTTAGTCATGGTGGCTGATGCTTCAGTCACACAATATCTAATATACTTAAGCCACAGTCATGTAGAATATGGCAGAAATTTCTTCTCAGCTGGAAGTATTAGATAGTATGAGTGCCTTCATAAAGAACCCTGTTGCTTCAAGTGAAATGAAGGAGGTAAAGGCAAGATACTAGACAGATACACCATGTAATGGGTTGGGGCAGATCCCCTCCCCACCACAGGCAGAGATAACGACTCAGGCAAACGGATTGCAAAAGTGATGAAAGTTTAAATAGAAAGCAGTGAATGTTACAGAAAACCCAAAGCGCAGTGACAAAGAAAGATCCCATCCCCACCTGAGGGTGCATGCAAAACCCCCAGGGCTCCTTCTTCCCCCTCCCTCTGCTGGGCTAGTCTCAGCTGGCCGGGCCTGAGACTGCCCATCCCCCTGTGGCCTTGGGCCTAATCAGGCCCATGGCCGGGAGATCTCTCCCCCAGTTACCAAGTCTCGGAGAGGGAAGGAAAGAGGAAGTGCCAGACTCCGCACTGGATCTTATAGTGGTGCAAAGAATTATGGTAGGAAATACACAATTTCCTGTGTCCATCCCTCTGGGCTGGACTTCTGGACACAGGAAGTGAATGCACCAGGGGGGCACCCAGCTCAAACTACAACACACCATTACAAATGAGGATGAGAAATTAAATGTAGACAATACAGCATTTAAAATGGGAATCAGGTATTGTATGTTCTTCTTATAAGATCAAATAAACTGTATTTTGATATCACTGTCTCTGCAATTAGTTTAGTGAATACAAAGGTTGCCTACAGCTGGTTTTGCACGTAGAGGAACCTGTGTTGGATCTGCAACTGCAGCACACCAAGGCAGGACCCCAGGCACCCACCATGCAGAAAATCATGTTGCCCCTCATCCTCCAAAACCAGCTTTCCTCTCCCAAGAGGCCAGTGCAGTGTGGGCAGAGACTGCTGCAGTGGGGGCCAGTGTTTTCACCAAGGGAGGGAGGTGCTGAGACCCATTGGCTCATTCCTGAGTTGTTCTCCAGTTAGGTCACATTGCCAGGGATAGAGATGGTGGTATATCACCACCAAGCTGTTTTCAAAAGATCTGTGTCGACACAGACTGAGGTGGAACTTAAGCAGGGAGGTGTGCAGGCAACTGGCTGCAGAGAGTGCTGGAGCCTGGCATCTGAAATGGAGGGCAATGGAGATAACACCTGTATGAGGTGCAAGCAGCTTGATTACATGCTTAACTTAGTGGCTGAACTGAAAAAAGAAGTTGCTAGACTTAGGACTGTAAGGGAATGTGAAAGAGAGTTGGATTTGAGGAAACAGCCTCTGCAGCCTCACCAGGCAGAGGGAGGTGACCCAAGATGCAGCAGAAAATGGATGCAGGTCCCTGTTAGGAGAGGCAAAGTAAAACCCTCACGTCTCCCCTCACCTTCCCAGATGCCTTTGCAATACAGGTATGGGAGTTGAGGGTGAGATGAATGGGAAGACACACCATCTGAGGTGTTGTCTAAAGCAAAACAGCCTTCCCCCTGCATCAGGACTTGTTCCCATAAAAAAAACGGAGGAGGGTAATTGTTATTGGTGATTCCCTCCTGAGGGGAACAGAGGGCCACATATGACAGTTGTATCCTTCCCAAAGGGAAGTCTGCTGCCACCCTGGGGCCCAGGTTGGAGATGTTACCAGAAGGCTGCCTAGTCTGGTACAATCCTCTGATTACTCCCCCTTGACAGTTATGCAGGTAGGGAGTGATGAGGTTGAAAACAGAGGTCCAAAGGCAATCAAAACAGACTTCAAGGCTCTGGGAGAACTGGCCGAGGGGTCAAGGGCACAGGTAATTTTTTCTTCAATACCCTTAGTTGCAGGAAGCAATAGTGAAAGGAACAGGACAGCAGGTGTCATTAACAAGTAGCTCAGAGGCTGGTGCCACCAAGAGAATTTTGGGTTGTTTGATCTTGGGGAACTTTCTATGGCACCAGGTCAGCTAGCAACAGATGGACTACATTCATCCCAGAGCGGGAGAAAGATCATAGCACATGAGAACAGCCTATCCCCCAGAGGGAAAAAGTTCTAGGAAGGGAGTTGGCAGGACTCATTGACAGGGCTTTAAACTAGATGCAAAGGGGGAAGGGGCTGAAACCAGCCTCCCCAGACAGGAGTCTGAGGGTGGTAAGATGGAGTCAGGGGTGAAAACAGCAGACCAGCTGAAGTGCGTGTACACTAATGCACGAAGCATGGGAAACAAACAAGAGGAAGTGGAAGCCTTGTTCCTGCTGGAACAGGCTTTTGTGGAAGTGGAAGCCTTGTTCCTACAGGCTTTTCAGGAGAGACACGCCAGGGAGAAGGAGTGGAGGGCTGGCCCTGTACCTCAGGGAGGCTCTAGACACCATGGAATTAGGGATTAAGGATGATTGAGATGAGTGCCTGTGGGTGAGAGAAGGAAGGCCAACAGGGCTGACATCCTGGTTGGAGTCTGTTATAGACCACCCAACCAGGATGAAGAGGTTGATGAATTATTCTATAGGCAGCTACAGGCTGTCTCAAGATCACCAGACCTTGTTCTCATGGGTGACTTCAACCTGCCTGATATCTGCTGGGAACTTAGCACAGCAGACAGGAGGCAGATTAGGAGGTTCTTAGAGTGCATGGAGGACAGCTTCTCATCCCAGCTGCTGTGTGAGCCTACCAGGGGTAAGGCTTAACTTGACCTCCTTTTTACAAGCAGAGAAGGGATGGTGGGAGATGTAGTGGTTGAAGGCTGTCTAGGTTCCAGTGACCATGAGGTAATTGAGTGTTCAATATGCAGTCAAGCTAAGAGGGGCAGCAACAAAACCTCCACTCTGGACTTCCGGAGGGCAGACCTCAGGTTACTTAAGGAAGTAACTCAGAAGGTACCTTGGGAAACAGCCCTTAAACACAAAGGTGTCCAGGAGGGATGCACCTACATCAAGAAAGAACACTTGTAGGCTCCAAAGAGGCTGTGCCCATGTGCTGGAAGATGAGGCCCAGGGCAATGAGATTCTGAACAAATTAAGGGAAAAAAGGAGGGTGTATCACCTTTGGAAGGAAGGAGAGGTGACCCATGAAATGCTTAAGGATGTTCTAGGTCATGCAGGAAAAAAATTAGAGAGGCAAAAGGCCATTTAGAGCTTAGACTGGCCAATACTGTGAAGGACAACAAAAAATCCTTCTACAAATATATTAATGGCAAGAGGAGGGGAAAGGACAACCTCCACTCCTTGGTGGACATGGAGGGGAGCAGAATAACTAAAGATGAGGAAAAGGCAGAGGTACTTAACACCTTCTTTGCCTCAAATTTTAGTAGCAGGATAGGTTGTCTTCCAGACAAATGGCCTCCTGAGCTGGCAGAGGGAGGCAGGGAGCAGTATAGTTCCCCTGTGATACAGGAGGAAGCTGTTAAAGACCTCCTTAGACATTTGGATCCCCACAAGTCCATGGGACCAGATGGGATCCATCCTAGGGTGCTGAGAGAGCTGGCAGATGAACTGGCCAAACCACTCTCCATTATTATTCACCAGTCCTGGCTCACTGGAGAGGCCCCAGATGACTGGAAGCTGGACAAGGTGGTGGCCATCCACAAGAAGGGCTGGAAGGAAAAGCCAGGGAATTCCAGACCTGTCAGCCTGACCTCTTTGCCAGGCAAGATTATGGAACAGGTCATCTTGAGTGCAATCACACAGCACTTCCAGGATGGCCAAGGGATCAGGCCTAGCCAGCCTGGATTTAGGAAGGGCAGGTCCTGCCTGACCAACCTGATCTCCTCCTATGATCAGGTGACCCAACTGGTGAATGTGGGGAAGGTTGTGGATGTAGTCTACCTGAACTTCAACAAGGCCTTTGATACAGTCCCCCACAGCAAACTCCTGGCCATGCTGTCAGTCCCTGTCTTGGACATCACTACTCTGAGCTGGGTTAGGAACTGGCTGGAGGGCTGAGCCCAGAGAGTGTTGGTGAATGGTGCCACATCCATCTGGCAGCCAGGCACTAGTGGTGTGCCCCAGGGTTCAGTGTGGGCCCTATCCTGTTCAATAACTTTATTGATGGGGGATTGAATCCATCATCAGTAGGTTTGCAGATGACACCAAGCTGGGGGCAGGTGTTGATCTGTTAGACAGTAGGAGGGCTCTGCAGAGGGACGTTGACAAGCTGGACAGATGGGCAGAGTCCAAGGGCATGTGATTTAAAACATATAAGCGCTGGGTTCTACACATTGGCCACAACCACCCCATGCAGTGCTACAGGCTGGAGTCAGAGTGGCTGGAGTGCAGCCAGGCAGAATGAGACCTGGGAGTACTGGTTGATAGTAGGTTGAACATGAGCCAGCAGTGTGCCCAGGCAGCCAAGAGGTCCAATGGCATCCTGGCCTGGATCAGGAATAGTGTGGCCAGCAGGAGCAGGGAAGTCATTCTGCCCTTGTACTAAGCACTGGTTGAGCCACACCTTGAGTCCTGTGTCAAGTTCTGGGCCCCTCAGTTTAGGAAGGATGTTGACTTGCTGGAGCATGTCCAGAGAAGGGCAACAAATCTGGGGAGGGGTTTGGAGCACAGCCCTGTGAGGAGAGGCTAAGAGAGCTGGTGTTGCTCATCCTGGCAAAGAGGAGGCTTAGGGGAGACCTTCTTGCTGTCTACAAGTACCTGATGGGTGGTTGTAGCCCGTTGGGGGTTGTAGCCAGAACAAGAGGACACAGTTTCAAGTTCAGCAAGGGAGGTTCAGGCTGGATGTTAGGAAGAAGTTCTTCACATAAAGAGAGAATGGCCATTGGAATGGGCTGCCCAGGGAGGTGGTGGAGTCGCCATCACTGGAGGTGTTTAGGAAGAGATTGGATGTGCCACTTTGTGCAATGGTTTAGTTGATAAGATGGTGTTAGGTGAGTGGTTGGACTTGGTAATTGTGATGAAGAGGTTATTAAATTTATTATTATGAAATATGAATTATGAAAATATTATTTTTATTATCAAATTAGTAATAAACAATTAATCACTAATTTATATACATGTTCTAGCACGTGGAAGATACTCTGTAGCTGTTGTTTGTAAGCAAGGTGGAGGTCCAGCAGACTACTGTCGCTGGACTGGTTCCTAGTTGAGTTGGACGGCGACGTTGGATTACTGTCTCTTCTCTCCGCAGCAGTGGAGAGGGAATAATGGAACCTTGGCTTAGTGCAGAAACAGGTTCCCTTCAGGACTCGGTCAATGCCCTCCAGACAACAGGGATCGGTCCTGGTCGGGGGTCAGGGTAGGCCTGTAGTTTGGCCCTCGGAGTCGGCTCACATGACAGGGCAGGGCAACGGTTGCCGGTAGGTGGCTTGGATATTTCCAATCAGACATGACAGTAGACAAAGGTCGGCCTGGCTACGGCAATTCTCGGGGCTGATATAAACGGCCTCGAGGAGAGAATACGGCCACGTTGAGTGGCTGCTTATCATTTACTGGGCTTAAAGGAATAGCGGGACGTTTGGAGTGGTCCCAGGTTTAGTGCAGTATAGGCACGAACAGTGCTTTAGTCTTCCCTGAGGTTTACAGGGCTCAGAGTGGCACACGTGGCAGCTCCTCTCCCACTACGGCGATGCTAGGCATATGTGGACTCGTTCTTGATCAAGTCCTTTCTCCCCAACAACTGGACAGATCTCACCCTCAGGGGTTGGTTCAGCCCTCTGATGGCACGGTGGGCTCTCCCAGTTGGTACGACTGCCTGTGACGATGCTGGGCTTCTCGGGCTCAGTGAAGGTCCTCCCTCTGGAGATGATCCTCACGATTGCTTCTTATGATGCAGAGGCTTTCAGTATGCATGCAGGTATAACAGAAGCTAACAACAATAAGCTCAATGGCAGAGGCCATGGCTCGAGAGTTGTTCTCTTGAGAAAGTACAGAGACAAAGTGAAAGAGGGGGCAACTTGTTTACCAACTGGGGTGATACTTAAAGATTCCGTGAGGCTGGGTTTGACCAGTGGGCACTCTCATAAACAACTGGCTTCAGCCTATAGAAAGCGTGAAGCTAGAATTATGCCCATACTTGGTATTTGCACAAGCACTGCATGCACTGGGTGCATGCTGGCCTGGCTAATGCCTTGGCTTTTGTCTTCCTTCTGAAGGTGGGGAAACTTGTCCACATGCTGGGACAAGATCCAATATCTGGGCAAAAATGTGCCTTCACCACAGTAATCTCAAAAGGTCTTTTCCACCCTGGTTAATTCTATTCCATTCTATTCACATGCAGGGTGCTTCCAGGCAAACTATTACAGAAGATGACCGAGGCACACTGGAGCTTACACATAATTGAGATTGTTTGGGGATTTTTGTAGCTATGTGACACTGTGCTATAGAAAGATGTTTTTAAAGTCTGACACTTTCTTAGTTACCTGTGTTAAACAGGGATGAGATGAAATACTGAAAAATCAGACTGTGTTAGTACTATTGCTTGCAAAATAATTATTGAGTTTTGCAGTGTTGTTCTAGTGAAACTTGGGGCAGAGGGTGTTTAAAACCAAACAGGAAGTAAGAAAATTTTTGTTATTCATTCCTGAATAATACTAAGAAAAGAGTGTGAAAAGGGGGAGAAAAATATCCTTGTAAGGTGGCAGCCAGGCTGAAGTAGAAACATGAGTTGCACTGATTTATCATACAGTGCACGGCAGTCATTTCTAGCTCTCTTTCTGTTGAACTAAATGAGAGATTGTCATTTACTTCAACAACAGAAAAATTTAGATCTTGATGTAATATCTTAATTTAAATAGTTTTCTGATTAAATTTAATATAAAATATTCCTCCATTCAGTTGTTAAGGACTTCTCTCATACTATGTTTGAGATGAATGAGTTATGGGAACAAAGGACAACACAGAAAACACATTATTGCAGCAGCTTTTTTTCCCCTAAGCATTCTTGTCATAAACAGAAAGCTTGTCATTCACATTCATAGTCCCCTAAGCTTGTTTTATATCAACACATCCCTTAGTATTACAGGAATCTAATTGTTTTACATGGTTAAAGATAAAGTTCTAATATTCATTATGGGCTGCAACTATAAATCTCCTTGCTAAAACAAAAACAAATATTTATCCAATTCAGGAAGCATATGAACATTGCATTCACCTTCTCTGATGATATCACTATAGTGTTTCCATCACTTCATTTTGCCATGAGATTATATATGGAGATGTGTTGGGTTGAAATCCCCCCCCAACATTAACTTTTCCAAAGCAGCTCAGCTGTATTTACAAGCAAAACTACACTCTATAATGGAATGCAATGAATATGTACAAAATATACAGTATTTACAATATTATACAGATATTTACAGTTAGCAAATAACACAAAACGTCCCCTGATTAGAGACCAGGGAAGCTGTTCCACTGCCCCCTTGCCCCCCACCCACCTCCTGTCCCAAGAGAGAAAGGAGCAGAGAGAAAGCAGGGGCTAGATTTAACCAAAATAATTCAGCCAACAGAAGTATATTAATCTCTCCTGAGCAAAGCAAACAGGGAAGAGAGCAGAAAGAGTTGTTTTGGTACAGCAAATCTTACAGCAGATATTTTCTCCAATGAAATTGCTTAGAACAATCTCTTGTTTTCCTTTTCACCCCTAAACTAAATTTTAAAGGCAAAGCCTAAAAACACCACAGGAGAAAAAAACTTTAAAAGAAAATACTGTGAGCCAAATTATCTTCACACATACCACAGTATATTTGCATTATTCTAGATGATGAATTAATTCAAGCATGTCTGTGGTGCAGTGTTGTACAGTAAGAATTACTTCTTGGTCTTGTGTCTCTGTGAGAACTGTATTCACACTGTCTGAATTTTGGCAGCAGCTGTCTTTAAAATACAACGCACATTTCCTGAGAATTCCTTTATAGTTGATGAAGGGTGTGGAGCTGGATTCCCAGGGGACCTAATTGGTGTGCTGTGTTTGACTTCTGTCAGTCACAACTTGGACAATTCTTCACTAATCATATAGGAGGCTCTGAGGTTGTACTGTCTTCAGTATTTTGCTGTGAATCTGTGAGATATATTTTGAAGTCAGGCATTTTGCATTGTCATTTTGTCTGCACTTACAAGTGCTACTTACTGTTACTAAAAGACTGACTCATTTTTTCTTTTTGAAAGTCTTCTTATATGTTTTGCATGGAGGTTTCTTAAGGCAAGAAAATCCATTGGGTAAATGAAGTTTTCTGTTGATGTTCCACCTTACTCTTGAAAAAAAATCCTCTTCACTCCTGGACAGATTTTTCTCCTCATGGGCATAAAAGTGGACTCTGATAGAGCTGTGGCATTAAAGCAACCTGGAATCACAAGCATTACAGATGAAGGTAACTATTCCCAATGTGGTAGCATCACATTTTATACAAACATTTTCTATGCCTTTTTATATTCATGCAATTAAGATTCATATTTGTTTTCCTGTAGCTGCCAAATAATGAACACATATCATAGTCAAACATTCCACAAGTTTCCAAATGTTTTAGATCCTCAGAGAATCCTGCAGCTTGAGAAACATATGAGAAGTTTAGAGCACTTCTGTCTGTAAGGATAACCTTACATCTATCCCAGTTGAATTCCATCTGTCAGGCAGCCATACTTCCATGTTATGTTCAAATCCACTGAAAAGTTCCACCTTCGTCCTCACTGCTTATTAATATTTAAGTATGTGAGAAAATTGTGATACTGATATCAGACACAGTCTAAATCTCAAATATTTTCAAATACAAATACAGACTTAGTGGACTTTTAAAATACAGGTGTATTAAACCCATAACTGATATATTATATTATCTTTTATCTTGTAGTGCTTTCTGTTGACATTTAGAATATTAATCTTGGATTATTTGAGCCAAATTTTTCAATTTATTTAAGGCAAATAGAATTTTTCAAATTTTAGTGGGAAAGTTTTACACTGAAAAGGTGAAAATAACAAAAATATGGGTTTGGCAAACTTGAATATTACACTTTTCTATCTGGAACAATTTTGCTTCTGTTTCAAATCAGTCTATTAAAATGTTGGACTGAATTTCAATCATTAATACAAGAAAATATCCAGGAAAATCTCTAGATGTACTTCTCCACCAGAAGACTAATCTTTAATGACCTGAATACATGCTGTTTCTCTTCCATGGAAAAATTCACAGTATCAGAAAAGGACACTTCTACCAGCAGAGGGTACAGAACATAATAAACTCCTTTTTCATACACAAACCCCATTAGTTTTCATTAGTTGGGCAAGAGATGTCAATCAGGAATTGAAAGTGCTCAGGGATCCCTCAGCAGCTCACAAAAATGTCTCTACTATCTAGAATTTCAATTAAATTTAAATTTACATTTAACTGACTTTGTCTTGCTCATTTTTCTTTCTGTTCACAAGTGTATGTATAATTGCATTTATTCTAATTAATATTTACAGCATTTTAATCTACAGTCCTGCACTGTCGCTTATCATGGTTATTTTTCTGAATAGTTCTTAAAACCACTTTTATTAGAACTTTTTGAGGATCTACATAACACATGCTCCCTGAAAAACTTTCTTTCCTTCTGAGTTTAAGATTTATGACTAACATTATTTTATGGAAATGCATGCAGTTTCAGTCTGGGTATATGGTATCTAAGGTATAGTTATCTAAGGTCCATGGTGGTTTTCCACCAGTAAGACTGGATCCACAAGAAGAAATAAGGGTTTGTTATGCAGTGGATATCCCAACCTCTCTTCTCAAAAGAAGCCCAAGATGGCCATGCTGCCTAGTGCTTGGAAATGTTGATCTGTGTCCATTAATTGACTCACCAGCTATATAACTGTCGTCTGGACAAATAAATATAGGCGGCGATTTTACCCAGAGAAAATTGTTTTTAAAGACTTTTAGGTCCCAGATGACTGGAAACTGGCCAATGTGGTCCCCATCCACAAGGGTCAGATGGAGGAGCCTGGAAACTCCAGGCCAGTCAGCCTGACCTCAGTGCCAGGGAAAGTGATGGAGCAGATTATCCTGGTGGCAATAACTGCACACCTGAAGGATGGCCAAGGGCTCAGGTCCAGCCAACATGGATTTAGGAAGGGCAGGTCCTGCCTCTCCAACCTGATCTCCTTCTATGATCAGGTGACCCGTCTGGTGGACGTGGGGAGGCCTGTGGATGTGGTCTACCTGGACTTCAGCAAGGCCTTTGACACCGTCCCCCACAGTAAACTGCTGTCTAAGCTGTCAGCTCACGGCTTGGACAGCAACACTCTGTGCTGGGTTAGGAACTGGCTGGAGGGCCGAGTCCAGAGAGTGCTGGGCCCCATCCTCTTTAACATCTTAACTGATGGTCTAGATGAGGGGGTTGAGTCAGTCATCAGCAAGTTTGTAGAAGACACCAAGTTAGGATCAAATGTTGGTCAGTTAGAGGGTGGAAAGGCTCTGCAGAGGGACCTTGACCGACTGGACAGATGGGCAGAGTCCAATGGCATGGCATTTAACAAGTCCAAGTGCCGGGTGCTGCACTTTGGTCACAACAACCCCATGCAGTGCTACAGGCTGGGGTCAGAGTGGCTGGAGAGCTCCCACACAGAGAGAGACCTGGGGGTGCCACCTAAACATGAGCCAGCAGTGTGCCCAGGTGGCCAAGAAGGCCAATGGCATCCTGGCCTGCATTAGGAATAGTGTGGCCAGCAGGAGCAGGGAGGACACTGTGCCCCTGTACACTGCATTGGTTAGGCCACACCTTGAGTACTGTGTCCAGTTCTGGGCCCCTCAGTTTAAGAAGGACATTGAGACACTTAAACATGTCCTGAGAAGGGCAACAAGGCTGGTGAGAGGCCTTGAGCACAAGCCCCATGAGGAGAGGCTGAGGGAGCTGGGATTGTTTAGCCTGGAGAAGAGAAGGCTCAGGGGTGACCTCATTGCCCTCTACAGCTACCTGAAAGGTGGTTGTAGCCAGGAAGGGGTTGGTCTCTTCTCCCAGGCAACTAGCACCAGAACAAGGGGGCACAGTCTCAAGCTGCACCAGGGGAGGTTTAGACTCGAGGTGTGGAGAAAGTTCTTCACTGAGCGAGTCATTCGTCATTGGAATGTGCTGCCCAGGGAGGTGGTGGAGTCACCATCCCTGGAGGTGTTCATGAGGGGATTGGATGTGGCACTTGGTGCCATGGTCTAGTCGTGAGGTCTGTGGAGATAGGTTGGACTCAATGATCCTCGAGGTCTCTTCCAACCTTAGTTATACTGTGATACTGTGACACTGTGATACTGTGACTTTATCTTTAAGTGACCCATATGTCACATTTTTTAGAGATCCTCAAAGATTCTTAGGACTGAACTATCTAATCATGACTTAATGGCGTACCACACTGCCTCTGTATGCACTTAGTAAGTATGAGACACTGTGATTTGTCTTAATCATCTTTGGTGATGCATTAAGCTATGCAAAATTACTTCATATTTTGCATAAATTAAAATTAAGCAATGAGACATTTACTCCAGATCACTTGATGCAAAGTGAATTCTTAAACCACAAGATTGCTCATGTGCCTGATCCTATGGGCATTTTTTTGTTTGTTTAAGGATGCTCTATCATCATGTACTCCATTACTGCCCTGTAAAGAGTTTCCCAGTGAGCCATAAAACTCTCACAATACTTTGTTTTTCACAGGTGCCTTTCAACAAAACTGACAATATGCTGGTTTTCCTCCAGACTTTTTTGCTAGTTTTAGACCTGATGGATTTGCCAAGTGGATTTTCCTGTGCCTGCAATGCCTCTGTAGATTAATCATACTCTTAGAGTGGGTAGAGAAACACAAACTTCTTGGCTGATTAAATTCAAGTCAGAATCAACTGGGAATTTCTTTGTAAATGTAATCAGGTTTTCTTCATTTATAGAATAGAATAGAATAGAATAGAATAGAATAGAATAGAATAGAATAGAATAGAATAGAATAGAATAGAATAGAATAGAATAGAATAGAATAGAATAGAAAGAATAGAACAAAACAAACCAGGTTGGAAAAGATACTTGAGACCATCAAATCCAACCTATCATCCAACACCATCTTCTCAGCTAAGTCCACCACGCTCCATTCCAATGGCCAATAACACATTCTATGAAGAATTTCTTCCTAACATATAGCCCAAACCTCCCCTGGCACAGCTTCAGACTGTGTCATCTTGTTCTGGTGCTCAGTGCCTGGGAAAAGAGACCAACCCCCACCTGGCTAAAACCTCCCATCGGGTAGTTGTAGAGACCAATAAGGTCTCCCCCAAGCCTTCTCTTCTCCAGACTAAGCAACCCCAGGTCCCTCAGCCTCCTCTAATAGGACTTGTTCTCCAGATTTGTTGCCCTTCTCTGGACACTTTCCAGCAATTCAACATCTTTCCTAGACTGAGGGGCCCAGAACTAGACACAGGACTCAAGGTGTGTTTCAACCAGTGCTCAGTACAGGGATAGAATGACCTCCCTGCTCCTGCTGGCCACACTGTTCCTGATCCAGGCCACAATGCCATTGGCCCTCTTAACTGCCTGGGCACACTGCAGGCTCATGTTCAGCCTACTATCAACCAGTACCCCCAGGTCTCTTTCTGCCTGGCTGCACTCCAGCTACTCTGATCCCATCCTGTAGCACTGCATGGGGTTGTTGTGGCCAATGTATAGAATCCAGCACTTAGACGTGTTAAATCTCATTCCGTTGGGACTCTGCCCATCTGTCCGGCCTGGCGAGGCACCTCTGCAGAGCTCTCCTACCATCTAACAGATCAATACCTGCCCCCAGCTTGGTGTCATCAACAAATTTACTGATGATGGACTCAATCCCCTGGTCCAGATCATCAATAAAGATATTAAAGAGCATGGGGGCCAGCACTGATCCTTGAGGGACACCACTAGTGACTGGCTGCCAGCTGGATGTGGCACCATTCACCTCCACTCTCTGGGCTCAGCCCTCCAGCCAGTTCCTAACCCAGCTCAGAGTGCTCCTATCCAAGACACAGGCTGAGAGATTGGCCAGGAGTTTACTGTAGGGTACGGTGTCAAAGGCCTTGCTGAAGTCCAGGTAGAATACACCCACAGCCTTCCCTATATCCACCAGCTGAGTCACTTGATCATAGAAGGAGATCAGGTTGGTCAGGCAAGACCTGCCCTTCCTAAATCCATGCTGGCCATCCTGTAAGTGCTGTGTGATTGCACTCAAGATGACCTGTTCCATAATCTTGCCTGGCAAAGAGGTCAGGCTGACAGGTCTGGAATTCCCTGGATTCTCCGACCGGCAATTCTTGTGGATGGGCACCACCTTGTCCAGCTTCCAGTCTTCTGCGACGTCTCCAGTGGGCCAGGACTGCTGAAAAATGATGGAGAGTGGCTTGGCAGTTCATCTGCCAGCTCTCTCAGCACCCTAGGATGGATCCCATCTGGTCCTATGGACTTGTGGGGATCCAAGCTGCTAAGGAGGTCTCTAACTACTTCCTCCTGGATCACAGGGGAACTACACTGCTCCCTTACTCCAACTGCCAGCTCAGAAGGCTGGTTGTCTGAAAGACAACCTATCCTGCTATTAAAATTTGAGGCAAAGAAGGTGTTAAGTACCTCTGCCTTTTCCTCATCTGTTACTGTGTTCCCCTCCATGTCCACCAAGGAGTGGAGGTTGTCCCTTCTCCTCCTCTTGCTATTAATGTATTTGTAGAAGGATTTTTTGTTGTCCTTCACAGCATTGGCCAGTCTAAGCTCTGAATGGCCTTTTGCCTCTTTAATTTTTTTCCTGCATGACCTAGCAACATCTCTAAACTTTCCATGGGATACCTCACCTTTGTTTCATAGATGATACACTCTCTCTTTTTCCCTTAATTCACCCGGAATTCACTGCCCAACCAGGCTGACCTTCTACCCTGGTGGATCATCTTCCAGCCTATGAGCACAGCCTGTTCTAATATTCTAATGTGGAGCACATCCACATCTTCTTATCTTATGAGATTATATGTTGAAACTTCAACATTATGACTGGCTTAAGTAAAACACTTCCCAGCTTCAAGAAGAGAAAATAAATACCTGACCTGTACTACTTCCAGCTATTCTTTACACAGCATACACAAAGAGAACAGCACATACATACAGATAGTTGACAGCCCTACTGATAACTGGTTATCTACAATCTCCTTTACAAGAACTTTGCTCTCTGCAGTGCACTGATGTCTCTAGTCTGTGTAAGACAAACACAGCAAAACCAGATAGGAACAGCTACTGCTGCAGCAGGAGCTCAGCAAACCTCCCCCATGTTTGTTTGTTTATGTTCTCTGATGGTCTGGATTGGAAATTTATTATGGCAGTGGGGGCTGGCTTGAAAGTTTCTCTCTCTTTATTTTAATGGTCATTTAAATTACTTCTGCAGACTTTGACAAAGCTTTGATTAGCACACACAGAGATGATGAAAAAAAATCAAACTCAATCTTTCATCTTAATAAAGATGAACCCACATCCCCATTTGGATCTTGGATGCTGCTTGTGAGCTCTCTAGATTTTCTGCCAAACACTGCCACCAAGTGTGACTCTCTGATTTTCTATGGAACAGTCAAGAAGGAAAAGGACCCGCCAGTGAGGTCCTGCCCCTGTCATTCTTAACAGAAAATTGAGAATACCCAGAAAGACACCTAGAGAAATATTTCCCACTCTCTTTTTCCCCTATTGAAAATAGACCTAGGAAGGCTGCCTGCCACCCACCTAAAGTATTATTTCTGGCACAATAAAACCAAAAATCTTCCAGGTAAAGTCAGATAAACTGTAACAGGCACCAGGACTTTGAAAGCATTAAACAGAGATGTAGTGAGGCAAAGTAGCTAAAGTGTAAAAAGACAAAGAAAATAATTTATTTTTGCTGTTACAAACTCACAATTTTTTCGCCCCAGAATAACTTTAGTAACATGATTGCCTACTATCCTGTTAGCTCTATACCATAGTAAGCAATGTAGCATGCAACACTGATATGGGAAATAATATATCATCAGTCTTGGAGAGGGAATATTTTTATGGCCACTTTAAACAAGATGATCTGCCTTCTAACATAGAAAAGGAAAAATACATAGAAATGAAAGAAAACTCAAAATATATCTAATTATAGCTGATTAAAAGTCTGCATGAAAACTGTCATTCATAAATAACATGGCATCAGGTCAAACAGCCTAGTATTTTTTTAGAGGATGAAATTTATTTCAAAATGAGGGGGTCCAGATGTCCAACAGGTTAACTTTACCTTTCTGTATTAACCAGAGTTAATTCGTCACACTTCTCAGATCTTCCTGTCTTCATGATTCCCTAGAAAGTCATCTAGGTGCCAGAGAATGTCACTTGTCTAAAGAAATCTTGATCAGATGACCCGCCTGGTGGACATGGGGCTGGCTGTGGGTGTGGTCTACCTGGACTACAGCAAGACCTTTGCTACCGTCCCCCACAGCAAATTCCTGGCCATGCTGTCAGCCTGTGTCTTGGACAGCAGCACTCTGAGCTGGGTTAGGAACTGGCTGGAGGCTAAGCCCAGGGAGTGGTGGTGAAAGATGCCACATCCAGCTGGTTGCCAGTCACTAGTGGTGTCCCCCCGGGGATCAGTGCTGGGCCTCATCCTGTTCAATGTCTTTATTGATGATCTGGACCAGGGGATTGAGTCCATCATCAGTAAGTTTGCAGATGATGCCAAGTTGGGGGCAGGTTTGATCTGCTACAGGGTAGGAGAGCTCTGCAGAGGCACCTCACCAGACTGGAGAGATGGGCAGAGCCCAATGGCATGAGATTTAACACATCCAAGTGCCAAGTTCTACACATCAACCACAACAACCCCATGCAGTGCTACAGGCTGGGATCAGAGTAGCTGGAGAGGCAGCCAAAAAGGGACCTGGGGGTACTGGTTGAGAGTAGGCTGAACATGAGCCAGCAGTGTGCCCAGGTGGCCAAGAAAGCCAATGGCATCCTGGCCTGCATCAGGAACAGTGTGGTCAGCAGAAGCAGGGAAGTCATTCTGCCCCTGTACGAAGCACTGGTTAGGCCACACCTTCAGTCCTGTGTCCAGTTCTGGGCTCCTCAATTTAGGAAAGATGTTGAGTTGCTGGAAGGTGTCCAGAGAAGGGCAACAAAGCTGGGGAGGGCTTTGAAGCACAAGCCCTATGAGGGAGCTGTGGTTGCTTATCCTGGAAAAGAGGAGGCTCAGGAGAGACCTTATTGCTCTCTACAACTACCTGAAGAATTGTAGCTAGGTGGGGGTTGGTCTCTTCTCCCAGGCACCCAGCACCAGAAAAAGAGGACAGTTTCAGGTTGCACCAGGGGAGGTTTAGGCTGGATGTCAGGAAGAAGTTCTTCCCGGAACGAGAGATTGGCCATTGAAATGTGATGCCCAGGGTGGTGGTGGAGTCATCACTGGATGAGTTGCTTGGTGCCATGGTTTCGTTGATTAAATGGTGTTGGATGGTAGGTTGGACTCAATGATCTCAAATATCTTTTCCAACCTGGTTAATTCTATTCTATTCTATTCTATTCTATTCTATTCTATTCTATTCTATTCTATTCTATTCTATTCTGAAATATCTGTAGTTAAAAAGAAAAGATGTGATTAGCAGCCATTTACTATAGTTTTTTGGCTGCAATGAAGGGTGCAAGGCTGTGAGATTCAGCCATGGTTCCCAGCCCTGAATGGAGACTCCAGCAAGGACTCTGATCTTCAGCAGTTTTAAGTTAATAAGCATGTGAACAAGAGGAATGTACTCGAAGTGGCTTATAACACAGGATCCATGGTCATGAAAATGATGATAATTTATAATAAGTCTTAGTATAGCTGTAGCCAATTAAATTCTAAACTGCAGTTCTGACAATTCCCTTTAGCTGGAAGTATATTCCTCAGCCAATAAGATGCAGAATTATTTATAACTCAAAAGTTTGAACATTTTCTGGGTATGTTTAAATACTGCTATTTTTGGATGCATGTGCAGAGTTTCTCTGTTTAATATCAATATTTGGACATGAAACTCAGCTTTGGGCATTTATCAGTGATTCTTGTTGCTGGACAACAAAGAATTAGTTAAATAGTTTCCTTAACTAATCTCTCGAATTTTCTCCTTCAGGTCTAAAACCACTACAAGGTAAATTAGACACAGCTTCAACATTGGTGTGTGTGTGAGAGGAGTTCTTAGGGTCTATAAGGTAAATAATATCATCTTTTTTTTTTTTTAAATTTATTCTAGGAGGCCTAGTCTCTCATCACATAAAACAGACTTATAAAGGCAACATGCATTAACTTTATTTGAAATCAGGCCTATAAATCCTCATATACTAATGAGAAAACAGACCCTTATGCAGTAATTCTGAATGTAGTAGAGATCTGAATGCTTGCTTGCAATAAATCACTGTATTCTGGAATATGAAGAAGGTAAAATCTACATTAAAGGGATTTCAGAGCACTTCTTTCTGGGACAGACAGTAAACTTTTCAATTCTTTATCCAGTGAGGTTTTGAATGTTTCAAGTACCAGACCTTCTGTCAGTCCCCTGAGGAAAATATTCTGCATCCTCACAGAGCGAGCATTGTTAAGGTCTCTTTTTAGACATTCATTTCAATTATTCATTTATTCTCTCCTAATTATGCTCATCTCAATAAAAAATTGTTCTCCTCAGAACTGCACTCTGTTGGAGATACCTCCTCATGCCCCCTGCCATTATCTGGGCAAAGTTAGTGATTCCATTATTCATGTGCTTCAAGTGAAGCTCATATGTCTGTCTTCATGGGATTTTTCTGGTTTTCAATTCCCCAGCCCTACAATAAGCCTCACTTTCTCACATCCTTTATCTATTTTTCTAAAAGTTCTAACAAAGGGTAAATCTTTATTTGTGAACATTATCTAAAAGCAATTCATGGAGAGACTGAGATCAGCTTCTCAAATACTCTGAGATACAAATGGAAAAGTGTAATAAAAAAAGTTGCAGATTATTCTTTTTAATTATGATATGACTGAAACAAGTATCCCACTTAAATCCTACCTGGATATCACTAGCCCTGAAAAAATTTAATTCCAAAAATAGATTAAGACAATACTAAAGAGGGATACCATATTGTGCAAAGGGAAGTAGCTGAAACAACATTTACAATAATCCCATGAGAAAATAAATAATTGTGAAACAGATGTTGATAAAATAAAGAGTTCAGTTTTGCACAAATGCAACTGTCATTTTTTTCTTTTTTTTTTTAAGATTTTTTTTTCTGAATAACCATTGGCTAGGTTAAATGCCTATCAACTTTAGACTTGAAATTGAGTAGTGTGATTTGAGACAAAAAATATTTTAATCATTCTTTCAGGCTGAAGAGGAGAAACACTCGTGCTCCCAAACCATTTCTAAGTCCTTTAACATATACAGTGGTATGTTTCTTGGCTTCAGCAGGAGATTAAATAACGAGAGAACTGGACTACTACTGCAGAGAACAAAATACTGGCTGCAGCTCTGCTGCTCTGCTGTTCAGATTCAAGCAACACATTTCATGTCCCTGTTTCTCATCTGTTTCTGCTTGTGATGCTCAACTAGAAAACTGTGTGGAAAAGAAATCCATGTCAAGATATTTGTATCATCCTTAATAAAATGGTCTCCTGAATTCATCTAGGGCCAGCAGACATGAATACTCCAGCTATAGATAGCACTTTCACTGTAAATATAGATTCAGATTCTATTCTTTAGGTACTGTCAACTATGTTTAGCCACTTTTATTGGGATGCCTTTATGGAATGTATCTAATGCCTAATGGACAGTAATGGGCACTTTCTGAGAAGAGAGTCAGACCACCCAAGAAAGGAGATGTTTTGAAGAAGCCCTAGATTTCTCTGCAATTACTGAGGAGAAGTAGGAAGCTCAAATTCTAATTCAGGCATAGCAGTTAAGAGCCTAGCATTAGCTAAGATGAATCCAGGCCAAAACAAATAACATCCTTTTAAGTGTGTGCGGAGTTCAAAGTCTATGTTTCAAACAAGTACAAGGTCAATAATACGTACATGGAATAACAATTGGTGCTTATGGAACTGCATGAACAGAGTAAGAAGGAAGGCAACATGAGGAAACTTTCTAACTCCTAAGAGCTGCAGTATCTTGATCTGGTGCTCATATAATAACCCTTGCTCCAATGTGATATTTTTGGAACCAGAAGGCTTTAAAAAAAAACAAGAAATGATGAGAATTTTTATATGCCTATATTGGTGGGAGAGGGGAAAGATAGATAGAAAGAAAGAGAAGCTCTTAGCAACAAAGAATGCAGGTCTAGGCACAAGAGTCCAGACCACAGACAATTTGTCCCCCGTCTAAATTCTATCACATATTTGTGCATGTATTTGTCTACATCACAGATAACACAGGGAAAGCATATGGATGATGTGTGAATGTGCACTGTATTCTCAACGGCCACAGGACGAGGATCAGTGTGGTCTTTGAGGACATATGCCTTAGCCAACAAAATCCAACTGTCAAAGAGTGTTCTTGCAGTTTCTAATTAGTGAGTTACATGATCTCCAAGACTGCACTCATTCTTAATAGGAAGCCCAGCAACATAATAATAATGACATTAAATGAAAGTCATACAGATTTCTAAGTTAGAATAAGCCAGGTAGGAAGAGACCTTCAAGATCATCACAACCCACCTAATCAACTAAAGATCAAGATCAACCCACCTAATCAACTAAACCATGGCACCAAGCACCCTATCAAGTCTTCTCCTGAACACCTCCAATGATGGTGACTCTACCACCTCCCCGGGCAGCCTGTTCCAATGGGCAATCACTCTCTCTGTCTAAAACTTCTTTCTAACATCCAGCCTAAACCTCCCCTGGTGTAGCCTGAGACTGTGTCCTCTTGTTCTGGTGCTGGCTGCCTGGGAGAAGAGACCAACATCCGCCTGTCTACAACCTTCCTTAACCACCCTGTAAGTGAGGGTTTGGACAGTGATGGGTGGAATAATATGAAAGAAAATGTATTCCTTATTGGCCATAGAGTAGCTGATGTCTAGGGCAATAAAGCACTATTGGACAGCTATATTTGTACCCTCCTAAAACATTACCTGATGCATTTCATATGTTATTTTCCTTAATCTTATTACAAAGTTCCATTACTCTGACGTTATTGTTATTCAGAACATAATACAAAACTAAATTACATCCCTTGTGAACACAGAATATAGGTTTTTCATTTAATATTTGATCATATGTCAAGGTCTTCTTGGAAAACTTTATTTGCTCTCTGCTTCATAAATAACTTCTAGAGGACCAAGGGCCTGGTCATTAAACACCATGGAAAATTTATCCCTGGATGATCCAGTGAAAATCAATAGAGTCACATCAGGGATAAATTTGTCCTAATTTGTTCACCCACACATAAAAACTACATGGTATCATCACATTTATTATGGCATGATACAAGAAACCACACATGTTCATAGGCTTTTTTGTCCGCTGCAGACCCCACAGCTAATTTTGTGTCACAGTGGAGAAAACAACTGCTAAATACCAGCAGCCTCTTCTTCATAGTCAGCATAAACTAGGTCTGTCTTTGCATCTTAATCTGTTTTCATTCAAGGTTGAATATTTGGGGGGAAAAAAAAGAGAACATTTTAAACCTGATTTCAATAAATATTTTGGGTTTAGGTCTATTATTTTAATCCATGTTCTCATTTTCTAATAATTTGTCCACACCATGATAATGTGGTACTGCCTTAATTTTCTGAGAACCAGAATGCCAGAAGTGCAAGATATGCTCAGCAGTGGGATGCCAGGGGAATGGTTTCCCTAGCAACAGCAAGCACATAGAAAGTATTCAGAACAGTCCCTGTTTCTCCTATGTATTAAGCTTCCATTGATTAAGGAATCATATCCAGTCTGGGGTTTGGATTATTTTGGTTGGTTAGTTGGTTGGGTTTTTTTGGTTGTTTTGTTTTGGGTTGTTTTTGTTGGCTTGTTTTTGTTTTGTTTTATTTTGTTTTGAGGGGGTGTTATGTATTTATTTTTTATTTAAGGTGAACTGCAGGGCAGAAACTCAGGGATTTATTTTATTGCATTTTGCCACCTTCTCGAGTAAACATGCAGGAAAGGGGATTACTGTCAGAATCTAGAAGTCCATACCTCTGAGAGGACATATAGTCACAGGGGGGAAAGAAAGAATAAACAACAATTAAAATAATGGAGCTTATTTTCAAATAACTAATTTTCTACAGTTGGTTTTAAAATGAGCCAGAGGGATTGTAGGGTTCAGTTTAAGGTTTGGCTTTGATTCAACATGTCTACCTTCAGTCTGAGAAGCAGATGCTCTTATTCAAGATGCAGATCCACTGTGTTTTAGGCATTTGGATAGTCCCATAGAAATCAGATACATGCTTTGGTATCTCTCTGAACCATGACTTACATGATGTCACTTTAAGGAAATTCAGATCTTGCTGTATTTCCTTCTTTAAAAGAGGCTTGGCTGGGCTAGTACTGCAAAGTTGCCTTTAAGAGGATGCAATAAAACTAAAATTTGTCTTCAACATATCTATGTTTTGCCTGCACCACCATTGTTGAGTGGGGACATGTGCATTTAATTTGTCTGCACTTTGACATGTTTTCTGGTGTGGTGGTTGTGGTTGTGGTTTTGCACACATGACAAGATAGATACCTACACTAAAAAAGTCAGAGATATAATTGGTCTTTCATGAATGCTTGATGCATCTATTATCTTTAGTACAGGAAGAGATAGATTTGTATTTTATAGACGGTGTTACTGCATAACTTTTCATGAAGCAGCATAAATATATGATAGAACAGATAGCTTAGCTAAAGCAAATAATGGAGGTGATCTCAATGGAATAAATACAAGCTCCTAGAATTGTATTAGGGTGATTACATACACTCAATGATTTTTGTATTATTTGCAAATTAGAGAAAAAAAAAATTTAAAATCATAATACCCTCTAAACAAATCAATTCTGCCATTACTTGAGCAAACACAAATTTTATCTTTACCTTCATGCTGAATATGACTTGATATTCTATGTTTTTTTTCTTTTTTTTTAATGGTTTTAGAGCCTTTGTTATTTCTGTACTCTCCTTCTTTGGAAGTTTACTGAGTATTAATATTCCCCAAGTGAACTGGCATTCCTTCATGCTAAATATATCCTTTCAAACTGTTTTCTTTTCCTTTTTTCCAACTGTTAATACTGTCCAGCATTTTCTCACTCTTCTTCCTTGCTTCCTTGCAGACTCCTGTATTAGATTTCCTTGGATTTTGTAATAGGACTAGGAAATAGAAAGGTGATATTTGTCACTTGAGAAGTATAAAAAATCTCCTAGGCCTGGACTATATTTTGTGATCAAAACTAATTCACTAATTCTTTCAAAAAAAAAAACCCCCACAACCCAAACATGGGTTCCAACCAGGAATCCATGTCTCTCCAACCACATACCAACCAGTACATCAGAAGGGAAGTCAGGCCATGTGTGGTGACAAAAGGACTCACAAAGAAAGAAAATACGAACATGTGAGATGCATTTATAACCTTTTACTAGGCTTTGACTTGTGAAGTTTTATTGTTTTTAAGGTTCACTAATAAGCACTGCCTTGAGCCTCCATCCAAACTTCTGTTTGAATAGCATTTTATACCATCTAAGCATCTGAGTGCTCAATAAAAATAACTTACCATTTGCAAACAAGTAATCAAGTGTGTAAGCGTGTATGCTTTCCTGAAGGGAGAAAAGAAAACAAAACAAGGGAGAAAATTGGATAAGATACAATGACCTACTTAACTGTTTTCATCAATTACAATAGCCAGTTACTGCTCCCTCATCGTGGCAAAAGAACTTTAGGGATACTGGATGCTTTTGTCTCCTGTAGGAAGACTCCATTGAAATTGTCAGATCCAATGGTTCTGCGCTTTACCCTGCCAAACAGCAAAACCATCAGATTTGGGTCACTCACCCTCCTTGTGCTGTCATAGCCACTCATATTTACCCTGACGGCCTCAAAATCTGTCCCTCTTCTTCAGAAATGTCTGGCTTTTCAGTGTTAAGGAAGCCAAGATGGTGGATTTTGGCTCTCTAGCTCTCTAATCTCTAGATTAGCACCCTAAAATGCAATAAAAATAGCAAGTACAAAATGTTCACATTGTCAGGCTAGTGAGAAGTCACATCCTTTCAGCTCCCCTGCTCTGGCTCTTTGATCTGGCTGAGCGTTCTCCCATTCTGGGCTTCCTTCTCTCACCATTGTTCTGGGTACATCTCTTCAACCCCTCAGCAGACATGTTTCACCTTTTAGTTCTATGAAAGAAGCCTGGGGATGCTACAATTTTATTTTCTGCCTTCTCATAGCCCTTAATTGATTCTCTATTTGAAAATTAGAGAATTACTCCACTGTCGCCTATAGGTTGCAGCACTGCAAAAATAATCCTTGTCTGCACAGTTCTCTGGAATGACCCTCACCTCCTCTCCCACACAGCCTTTTCCTCCAAAACATTTCCACAACTTCCATCCCCTCAGTTTCATATGATGCTATTTAAAGTAAAGCTATTGAGAATTTGGCATTTAAATAATATTACTGCATTCACCACATCCATGTACACTGAATATGCTTACTCTGCCATCTGCTTCTGCTTATACACATACTCATGCTTCTGCCCTTGGGAAGATGAGAGGGCAAACACCTGACAGATGCTTAGTCACATTGCTTAATATTTCTGGAAAACATTCAGGTGCTAAATTTGGAAACAGGAGAAAAGCAGCGCAGAATTAATATAAATTCCCAATAAATCTATCAGAATTATCTACCTGGAAGAATTCTTACAAAGATTAGATGTAGAACAGAAACACTGAATCTTTCCTATTTTTCACATGGATCAGTTACAGCAGCAGCATTGACAGTCAGGCTAGGTTTTATTCAAATCCAGAGTTACTGCATAATGAGATCTAAGACCTGCTGCATTTATGCATCCATTCCCATCTCTTCGGTGTCTGAGCACCTTCTAGCATAACTCTAAGTGATATAATTAACATCTGTCAAGTGTGGCTCATTCTCTCCACAGGAGGGAAAGATTGCCTGTGGATCATCTTTTTGTCAAGCATGCCCAGTGCTATGTGTCTGTAATAGCCAAGGCATTAATAAAAGAGGAAAACCGGGACTTTACACTTGGCACAAAGAGGAGAAAGGTGAGTGGTAAATTTTTTGGCAGTTTGCAAATCTGTACCTCTCCTGGTTGTCAGACTGCTACTGACAGAACACAACTCCTTCCCTTAGTTTTCGACTGGTCTATCAGTTGCAGAGACACCTTATGACCGTCAGATGACTTTTGAATCTTAAACAGAACTTTCACAAGTAAAGCCTCATGTGCTCAAAATGGAGGACAGAGGTTCCAGGACACATAATATTACTTTTCAGATGCTTGCCTCTCCAGCAGGCTTGGTAGAAGCAAGAATGCCCCTTTTCAAGTTCACACAATCTCCCCATACCTTCCTGCATATGAACTCTTTGTAAATAGTCACTTAAGATATGAATATTAGAACTACAGAATAGAATCATAGAATCATAATATCAATGAGGTTGGAAAAGACCTCAAATATCTGTCACCCAAGACCTCATGACTACCAAACCATGGCACCAAGTGCCACATCCAATCTCCTCATCCAATCCCCTCTTGAACACCTCCAGGGATGGTGATTCCACCACCTCCCTGAGCAGCCCATTCCAACAGCTAACAGCTCTCTCTGTGAAGAACTTTCTCCTCACGTCCAGCCTAAACCACTCCTGGCACAGCTTGAGACTGTATCCTCTCATTCTGGTGCTAATCCCTATGAGGAGAGGCTGAGGGAGCTGGGATTGTTCAGCCTGGAGAAGAGGAGGCTCAGGGGTGACCTCATTGCCCTCTACAACTACCTGAAAGGTGGTTGTGGCCAGGAAGGGGTTTGTCTCTTCTCTCTAGCAACCAGCACCAGAACAAGGGGACACAGTCTCAAGCTGTGCCAGGGGAAGTTTAGGCTGGAGGTGAGGAGAAAGTTCTTCACTGAGCGAGTCATTCATTATTGGAATGGGCTGCCCAGGGAGGTGGTGGAGTCACCATCCCTGGAGGTGTTCAAGAGGGGATTGGACATGGCACTTCGTGCCATGGTCTCAGCTTGGTGTCATCTGTAACCTCACTGATGTTGCATTTGATCCCACTGTGTATATCATTGATAAAACTATTTAACAGTACAGGTCCCAGTATGGACCCTTGAGGGACACCATTTGTCACTGTTCTTCATCTGGACTTTAAGCCATTGAGCAGCACCCTCTGGATGTGACCATCCAGCCAATCCCTTATCCACTGAACCCTCTACCCATCAGATCCATTTATCTTCAACCTGGCAAATAGGATGTTGTGGGGGGCTCTGTCAAAGGTCTTACAGAATCCAGATAGATCATAACCACAGGTTGTCCCTTTTCCACTGAATCCACTTTATCATAGAAAGCCTCTAAGCTGGTCAGGCAGGATTTGCCACTAGTAAAGCCATGATGGCTGTCTTGAATCACCTTCCCCTCCTCCATGTGCGTTAGCATGGCATCTAGGAAGATTTTCCCAGGCATGGATGTAAGGCTGACAGGTTGGTAGTTCCCGGGGTCTTTCTGCCCTTTTTCCATCAGCATGGTGGAATTTGTTTATTCTAGAGGAGGGAAAAATGAAGAAAGACATAAGTGTCTTCAAACATGTCCATTCGTCGGGAAGCTGCGCCGGGACCGCACCGGGACCTGCAGCCACCGGGGACCATCCGACTCTCTCCTGTTGGGCTGCGGGGGTCGCCGGAGCTGAGAACGTCCCCTGAGCACACCGCGAGGTCGGCGGGAGTCGTCTCTTCGCGCCACTGGGGCTCGTGATCACTGCGTCACCCCCGGCTGATTTAAACGCGGTTTGCTGCCGCACGCGAGGGTCCATTCGTCGGGCAGCCCGTATTGTCACGGTTTCGCTACTTTCTTTTTTTTTTTTTTTTTTTTTTTTTCCTAGTGGGTTCTGTGGTAAGGGACAATCATGGTTGTAACTCATAGCAAAAACTCCCTAAAACAGTCAGTGTTGACCCAGACTGAGGAAGAACACAAGCAGGTATCTGTCCATGTATCTGGCTGTAGAGAGTGCTGGAGTCTGGCTCTTGAGATGCAGAGTAGTAGGGGCAACTCTTGCATAAGGTGTGAGCAGATTGACTACCTACTTAATCTGGTGGCCAGACTAAAGGATGAGGTTGGTAGTCTTAAAAGTGTAAGGGAATGTAGGGAAGAGATGAACCAGAAGAGGAAAGAGATAAACCAGAGGGGCAAAGATATGGACAAGAGTAAGCAGGCTCTGCAGGTTCCCACAGCAAAGGCTGGTTACCCAAAAAGCAGAGGGGAATGGACACAGGTTCCTCTCAAAAGACACAAGGTTAAACCTCCTTGCCTTCCCACACCTTCCCCACTGCTCTTGAAAAACAGGTATGGGGCACTGGAGATCGAGGGTGAGGTGGTCCTGTTCCCAGAGGACACACCATCTGGGGTTCTCCCTGAGGCTAAAGAGCCTAAGGGTAAACAACCTAAGGTTAAACGGCCTAAGGCAAAGCAGCCTAAGGTTAAACAACCCTCCCCTGACATCAGGACCTGCTCCCTCAAGAAAAAGAGGAGGGTAATTGTTATTGGTGATTCACTTCTGAGGGGAATGGAGGGCCCCATTTGTCGGCCAGACCCATCTCATAGGGAACTCTGTTGTCTCCCTGGAGCCCAAATTAATGATGTTACCAGAAGGCTACCCAGGCTGGTACAGCCTTCTGACTATTATCCTTTGCTACTTATGCAGATAGGGAATGATGATGTTGTAGTCAGAACTCCCAGGGCTATAAAAAATGATTTCAGGGCCTTGGGAGAGCTGGTTGAGGGGTCAGGTGCTCAAATAATTTTTTCCTCAATACCCTTAGTTGCAGGAGGGAATACCACAAGGAACAGGACAGCAGCCATAATCAACAAGTGGCTTAGAGGCTGGTGCAGACAAAAGAATTTTGGGTTTTTTGATCTTGGTAAACTTTCTACTGCACCAGGCCACCTGGCAACAGATGGAGTACATCTGTCCCAAAGAAGGGGAAAGATCACAGTATATGAGAATGGCCTGTCCCCCAAAGGTAAAAAGATTCTGGGGAGGGAACTGGCAGCTCTCATCGACAGCGCTTTAAACTAGTTTCGAAGGGGGAAGGGGCTGAAACTAGTCCCCTCAGGCAAGAGTCTGGGGGCAGTAAGCTAGGGTCAGAGGCCAAACCAGCAGCCCAGCTGAGGTGCATGTACACTAATGCACGAAGCATGGGAAACAAACAAGAGGAGCTGGAAGCCTTGTTGCAGCAGGAAAGTTATGACGTAGTTGCCATCACAGAGACGTAGTGGGATGACTCACATGACTGGAGTGCTGCAATTGATGGCTACAGGCTCTTCAGGAGAGATAGACAAGGAAGAAGGGGTGGAGGGGTGGCCCTGTACATCAGGGAGGCACTAGATGCCATTGAGCTAGAGATTAGGGACGATCAGGTTGAATGCTTGTGGGCGAGAATTAGAGGGAAGACCGGCAGGGCAGACATCCTGGTTGGAGTCTGTTATAGACCACCCAACCAGGAGGATGATGTCGACGAAGCATTCTATAGACAGCTTAAGGCTGTCTCAAGATCTCCTGACCTTGTCCTTATGGGCGACTTCAACCTGCCTGACATCTGCTGGGATCTTAACACAGCAGAGAGGAGACAGTCTAGGAGGTTCTTAGAGTGCATGGAGGACAGCTTCTTATCCCAGGTGCTGCGTGAGCCTACCAGGGGCAAGGCTATGCTTGACCTCCTCTTCACCAACAGGGAAGGGCTGGTGGGTGATGTGGTGGTTGGAGGCTGTTTAGGGGCCAGCGACCATGAGATAATTGAATTTTCAGTATTCGGTCAAGCTAAGAGGGGCAGCAAGAAGAGCTCCACTCTGGACTGCCGGAGGGTGGACTTCAGGTTGCTCAAGGAAATAATTCAGAGGGTTCCTTGGGAGAAAGCCCTTAAAAATAAAGGGGTCCAGGAGGGCTGGACCTGCTTCAAGAAAGAACTGATGAAGGCTCAGGAGCAGGCTGTGCCAATGTGCCGGAAGAGGAGCCGCCGGGGCAGACGGCCAGCCTGGTTGTGTAATGAACTTTTAATAGAGCTAAGGGAAAAAAAGAGGGTGTATCACCTTTGGAAGAAAGTTGAGGCAACCCATGGGATGTTTAAAGATGTTGCTAGGGCATGTAGGAGGAAAATTAGGGAGGCAAAAGCACATTTGGAACTTAAACTGGCCTCTGCTGTGAAGGACAACAAAAAGTCCTTCTATAAATATATTAATAGCAAGAGGAAGGGCAAGGACAACCTCCACTCCTTGGTTGACATGGAGGGAAATGTTGTATCACATGATGAGGAAAAGGCAGAGGTACTTAACAACTTCTTTACCTCAATTTTTACTAGCGGGAAAGAACGTCTACCAGACAGCTGGCCTGCAGAGCTGGTAGAAGAAGCCAGGGAGCTGCATAGTTTCCCTGTGTTCCATGAGCAAGTGATAGGAGCTCTCCTCAGCAGCTTAGACCCCCACAAGTCCATGAGACCAGATGGGATCCATCCTAGGGTGCTGAGAGAGCTGGCAGATGAGCTGGCCAAGCCACTCTCCATCATTTTTCAGCAGTCCTGGCTCACTGGAGAGATCCCAGATGACTGGAAGCTGGCCAACGTGGTACCCATCCACAAGAAGGGCCGGTTGGATGAGCCAGGGAATTACAGGCCTGTCAGCCTAACCTCAGTGCCAGGAAAGATTATGGAGCAGGTCATCCTGAGTGCAATCACACAACACTTAGAGGATGGCCAAGGGATCAGGCCCAGCCAGCACGGGTTTAGGAAGGGCAGGTCCTGCCTGACCAACCTGATCTCCTTCTGTGATCAGGTGACCCGCCTGGTGGATGTGGGGGAAGCCTGTGGGTGTAGTCTACCTGGACCTCAGCAAGGCCTTTGACACCGTTCCCCACAGCAAACTCCTGGCCAAGCTGTCAGCCCATGGCTTGGATGGGAGCACACTGCGATGGGTTAGGAAGTGGCTGGAGGGCCGAGCCCAGAGAGTGGTAGTGAATGGTGCCACATCCAGCTGGCAGCCAGTCACTAGTGGTGTGCCCCAGGGATCAGTACTGGGCCCCATGCTCTTTAACATCTTTATTGATGATCTGGACGAGGACATTGAGTCCATCATCAGTAAATTTGCTGACGACACCAAGCTGGGGGCAGGAGTTGATCTGCTGGAGGGTAGAGAGGCTCTGCAGAGGGACCTCAATAGGCTGGACAGATGGGCAGAGTCCAACAGCATGAGATTTAACACATCCAAGTGCTGGGTTCTGCACATTGGCCACAACAACCCCAGGCAGTGCTACAGGCTGGGGTCAGAGTGGCTGGAGAGCAGTCAGGCTGAGAGGGACCTGGGGGTGCTGTTTGATGGTAGACTGAACATGAGCCTGCAGTGTGCCCAGGCAGCTAAGAGGGCCAATGGCATCCTGACCTGCATCAGGAACAGTGTGGCCAGCAGCAGCAGGGAGGTCATTCTGCCCCTGTACACTGCACTGGTTAGGCCGCACCTTGAGTACTGTGTCCAGTTCTGGGCCCCTCAATTTAGGAAGGATGTTGACTTGCTGGAACAAGTCCAGAGAAGAGCAACAAACTTGGTGAGGGGATTGGAACATAAGCCCTACGAGGAGAGGCTGAGGGAGCTGGGGTTGCTTAGCCTGGAGAGGAGGAGACTCAGGGGTGACCTTATTATTCTCTACAACTACCTGAAGGGAGGTTGTAGACAGACGGTTGTTGGTCTCTTCTCCCAGGCAAGCAGTACCAGAACAAGAGGACAGAGTCTCAGGCTGCGCCAGGGGAGGTTGAGGCTGGATGTTAGGAAAAAGTTCTATACAGAGAGAGTGATTGCCCATTGGAATGGGCTGCCTGGAGAGGTAGTGGAGTCGCCATCATTGGAGGTTTTCAGGAGAAGACTTGATGGGGTGCTTGTTGCCATGGGTTAGTTGTTTGGGTGGTGTTGGATTGGTTGATGGGTTGGACGCGATGATCTTGAAGGTCTCTTCCAACCTGGTTTATTCTATGTATTCTATGTATTCATTTAAAGAATGGCTGCATAAAAGGAAATTAATAAAATATTATTCATGTCATCTGGGGTTAGGGGAAACAGCAATAGGCTTAAATTACAGTAAAGGAGGTGTAGGTTGGGCATTAGGAAGGAATTCCTAACAGTAAGGATTGTTAAGGTATGTTGCACAAAGAAGCTGTAGATCCCCTGTTATTCAATATTAAAAAAAGTCACTTAAATGAATCTGTCAAAAAAGTGTCTAGGTACAGTTGTCGTAGGCAAAAGGTTACCTGGCTCTGATAGCTGTGGGAAGCTGACTCAGTGAGCAAGATGTAAACCCAGAGTACAAACCCGTATAAGTACTGAGAAATTATTTGTCTGTATTGCCTATCAGTCTTTGCCACCTGGGGGAAACTGATGTCATTCAATTCCTCACATGTATTTTACTACCAAGAAATGCCACCAGGTTTTATATATGTCTTCCAGATTACATTTTTTATCAGCTTTTAAACAGGCCCACATGTGGGACATTTATTTTTTGATGATGTGCAATTATTTCCTTGCAGATTGTGTGGAAATTATTTCTCATTCTCCAAAAATTATGACTACATTTCATTCCTAAAAAATGTTTCAAAGGGATTCCATGGTCAAATGGCCTGCACATTTTAGAAACTCAGTTTGCCCTCAGTGATATTTTTTGAAGCTATTCAAATTTCATTCAGCTAGAAATTGATTAGTAGAAAGGTGACATGACCTTGCTTTCTGTATTAGGTACTAAGAAGTCCAGAAGATTCCTGGAGTGAATGGAGGACTGGCAGTTCCCATGTGCCGAAAGATGAGCCAGCGGGGAAGGCTCCGGGCCTGGATGAGCAAGCAGCTCCTAGAGGATTTAAGGGGAAAAAAGGGGCTATATCACCTTTGGAAGGAATGGAAGGCTTCTCGAGGTATGTTCAAGGAAGTTGTTAGATTATGTAGGAAAAAAAATAGAGAGGCAAAGGCCCAGTTGGAACTGAAGCTGAACACCTCTGTCACAGACAATAAAAATCATTTTTATAAACACATTAACACTAAAAAGAAGGGCAAGAAGAACCTCTACTCCTTATTGGACCTGGAGGGGAACACTGACTGAAGATGAGGAAAAGGCTGAGGTCCTGAACACCTTCTTTGCCTCAATGTTTAACAGCAAGGCAGGAGTTCAGGGCCTCCTGAGCTGGGCGATGGGGTCGGCGAGTGGTGTAATGCCCCGGGAATCCATGAGGAATTGGTTCGGGACCTGCTCAGCCACTTGGACACTCACAAGTCCATGGAGCCGGATGGGATCCATCCTAGGGTGCTGAGAGAGCTGGCAGATGAACTGGCCAAGCCGCTCTCCATCATTTTCCTCCAGTCCTTGTTCACCAGTGAGGTCCCAGATGACTGGAAACTGGCCAATGTGGTCCCCATCCACAAGAAGGGACGGATGGAGTAACCTGGAAACTCCAGGCCAGTCAGCCTGACCTCAGTGCCAGGGAAAGTGATGAAGCAGATTATCCTGGCAGCAATAACTGTGCAACTGAAGGATGGCCAAGGGCTCAGGTCCAGCCAACATGGGTTTAGGAAGGGCAGGTCCTGCCTCTCCAACCTGATCTCCTTCTATGATCCATCTGGTGGACGTGGGGAGGCCTGTGGATGTGGTCTACCTGGACTTCAGCAAGGCCTTTGACACCATCCCCCACAGTAAACTGCTGGCTAAGCTGTCAGCTTGTGGATTGGACCATAACACTCTGTGCTGGGTTAGGAACTGGCTGGAGGGCTGAGCCCAGAGAGTGGTGGTGAATGGTGCCACATCCAGCTGGCGGCCAGTCACCAGTGGCATCCCCCAGGGATCAGTGCGGGGCCCCATCCTCTTTAACATCTTCACTGATGATCTGGATGAGGGGATTGAGTCAGTCATCAGCAAGTTTGCAGATGACACCAAGTTAGGAGCAGATGTTGGTCAGTTAGAGGGTGGAAAGGCTCTGCAGAGGGACCTCGACCGATTGGACAGATGGGCAGAGTCAAATGGCATGGCATTTAACAAATCCAAGTGCCAGGTGCTGCACTTTGGCCACAGTAACCCCATGAAGAGTCACAGGCTGGGGTCAGAGTGGCTGGAGAGCTGCCAAAGAGAGAGGGATCTGGGGGTGCTGATTGACAGCTGCCTGAACATGAGCCAGCAGTGTGCCCAGGTGGCCAAGAGGGCCAATGGCATCCTGGCCTGCATTAGGAATAGTGTGGCCAGCAGGAGCAGGGAGGTCATTGTGCCCCTGTACTCTGCATTGGTTAGGCCACACCTTGAGTCCTGTGTCCAGTTCTGGGACCCTCAGTTTACGAAGGACATCGAGACACTTGAACGTGTCCAGAGAAAGGCAACAAGGCTGGGGAGAGGCCTTGAGCACAAGCCCTGTGAGGAGAGGCTGAGGGAGCTGGGATTGTTCAGCCTGGAGAAGAGAAGGCTCAGAGGTGACCTCATTGCCCTCTACAACTACCTGAAAGGTGGTTGTAGCCAGGAAGGGGTTGGCCTCTTCTCCCAGGCAACCAGCACCAGAACAAGGGGACACAGTCTCAAGCTGTGCCAGGGGAGATTTAGACTCAAAGTGAGGAGAAAGTTCTTCACTGAGCAAGTCGTTTGTCATTGGAATGGGCTGCCCAGGGAGGTAGTGGAGTCACCATCCCTGGAGGTGTTCAAGAGGAGATTGGACGTGGCACTTGGTGCCCTGGTCTAGTCATGAGGTCTGTGGAGACAGTTTGGACTCAATGATTCTCAAGGTCTCTTCCAACCTTGATGATACTGTGATACTGTGATACTGTGAAGTTGCTCTAACCTTGATTATCTCATGAACAGAACATAATGTGCTGATCAAATTATTTTTGCATTGACATCCTTTTCTGAACAGTCAAATTGATTTTAAATGCTCCTACTCAAGAAGCTTATATGGGGACTAAAATGTTTTCTTTAGTTTTCCACAATCCTGTAAATCTGCAGTTGAGAATGTAGATCATATCCACAAGTCTTGGAGTGGACTTGCACTCTAGACCACAGAGGATGTTCCCCATTTCCCACCCTGGCTGGGTCCTGTAAAGGAAACTTCCACCCCTGTCATGATGTAGAAATCCGAAGAGAGTGAAAGAAGGGAGTAAAGTTAATCAAACATTATATATTCATAACATTAGCAGAGGTTGTAGTCACATCCTTACAGATAAAAATTGTGTTATCCAGCACTTATTTATTTGAAACAAAGAGTGAATTTTAACAGAGAGCAGTCAAATTGACCACAAAAAACTTGGAAAGTTCTGTCTTTTTTCCATTTTAGGTCTTCTTTTTTGTGGATTCATATAATTTTTTCCAGAGTGAAAAAAAAAAAAAAAAAGAATGAAAAAAAATTAAAATCTCATGATAGGATTGACTGGCCAAAGATTTTCAGTGAATAACACACACATAATCACACAGAATCAACCAGGCTGGAAGAGGCCTCCAAGATCATCAAGTCCAACCGATCACCCAACCCTAGCTAATCAACTAGACCATGGCACTGAGTGCCTCATCCCATTAACTGTGTCCTCAGGGTTCTGAGGATGGGAAGTTCTGGAAGGATATGATCTCAGCATATTATGGGGGAACAATCTGTCCTGAAAAGCAGAAACTGGCCTGGGTTTTCACATTGTTCTCAGCAATATTTTCTTTTTTTTTTTCTTTTCTTTTCTTTTCTTTTCTTTTCTTTTCTTTTCTTTTCTTTTCTTTTCTTTTCTTTTCTTTTCTTTTCTTTTTTCTTTTCTTTTCTTTTCTTTTCTTTTCTTTTCTTTTCTTTTCTTTTCTTTTCTTTTCTTTTCTTTTCTTTTCTTTTCCTTTTTTCTTTTCTTTTCTTTTCCTTTTTTCTTTTCTTTTCTTTTCTTTTCTTTTCTTTTCTTTTCTTTTCTCTTTTCTTTTCTTTTCTTTTCTTTTCTTTTCTTTTCTTTTCTTTTCTTTTCTTTTCTTTTCTTTTCTTTTTTCTTTTCTTTCTTTACAGCATAATCTCTTTTCAGGTGAGATTTAGTTCTCTGCTTCTTTTTTTTTTTTTTTTTCCCCATATATATAAGATAATACTCTTTCTGGAACTGCAGCTGAGTCCTTCCTCTGCACTGGTATCTGAATAAATGTCATTCAGTATGTGTGGCTAGGTCAAAAGGACAGAGGTGGGTGTGATACAAAAGTAGAGGTATTGTAGCACATTGCCAGAGATCTATCACTACTGTCAGTAAATGGCTGTCCATCCTCTAATTATGATGAGTATTTTGTTTAGGTGAAAGTGTAGAAAATCTTTGCCATACATTTTGTACATGTCAAGGTGACATTTCTTTTTCAGTTGGGTTCTCAGAAAGATCATACAGTGTCTTTGTAAATGACTGGAGGAAGATATATATGGATGACTGTACAGTGTTATTACAAGACACTGAAAAGCAGTAATAACAATATAATTACATCAGAAATAAAATTACACCTTCCAAAGTGAATTTCTGTCAAATTGTCTTCACTACATGAAATTAAAACAGAGTGTCTGAATGCTGGGGTAGGTAAGAAGGGCCTGGACCAATGAGAAATGTTAATAATATTCTGCTTTCTTAAAGAAAAATAGCCAAAGCCTTTGACGTAGCTGTTTGTGATATCTTCTCCCTCCTGAGTATGGGACATGACAGCCAGATGAGAGATAATCAGGTAACCTGAGGATAATAACTTTAAAGGATTAGATGGAGAGAATGACTTGATTGATGTACTTGTTGAATCCAGCCTTTTTTTCCCCCCTCTTACTACTTCCCAGAAATCCTTCTCCCATCATCCCCTGAGATTTTTAATTAGTTTTTGTTATTGTTTTTAATAAAAGGCTTTATGCAATTCCAAACAGAAGTATTTTATGCAATTGTTTACTTTACATTGTCAGTGTGATCATAATGAGATCTTTCTGAAGAGCATTGTGTAAGACCTGAAGAATGACAAATGTCTTTTTCTTGGTTGTTGTTGCTAAAATAACATTATCTGGTGATATCTTTCTCCCTTAGTCTATTACAAGAACTTAACTACAGAACACACAAGGGGAAGTCTGGATCTACTCTCCTAGCCAAAATCTAAGGCAGCTGATGAACTGTTAAAGGAGCAGAGCCAGCTGCTAAGTTTTTATTTCAGACTTCAGCCACTATGTAAAGTTTCAGAGGAATAAACCAAATTTTCTTAGAATCATAGAACCATAGAAGGGTTTGGCCCAGAAGGGACCTCCAAAGCTCATCTAGTCTGACCTCCCTACAGTCAGCAGGGACATCCCCAACTAGACCAGGCTGCCCAGTACCTCACCAAGCTTCACATTGAATATCTCCAGGGAAAGGGCCTCAACGACCTCCCTGGGAGACCTGTTCCAGTGATCCACCACCCTTATAGTAAAGAACTTGTTCCTAACATCCAATATAAATTGGCCCTTCTCCAGCTTAAAGCCATTGCCCTTCATCCTGTCACCTCAGGCCTTTGTAAACAGACTCTCCATCCTTCTAGGCCCCCTTCAGGTACTAGAAGGCTGCTATTAGGCCTCCCTGGAGCCTCCTCTTCTCCAGGCTGAACAACCCCACCTCCCTCAGTCTGTCCCTTGTAGCAGAGCTGCTCCAACCCCTTGATCATTCCTGTGTCCCTCCTCTAGATCTGCTCCATCAGGTCCTTGTTCATATATTGAGGGCTCCAGACCTGTACACAGTACTCCAAGTGAGGTCTCGCCAGAGAAAGTGGCAGAATCACCTCTCTGGATTTGATAGCGATGCATTTTTTGATGTGGTCCAGGATGTGATTTGCCTTCTGGGCTGAAAGCACACACCACCTGCTCATGCCCAGCTTCTCATCCATCAGCAACCCCAAGTCCTTTTCCTCAGGCTGCTGTCTATCACCTCATCCCTCAGTCTGTATTGATAGTGAGGATTGTTCCTGGCCCAGATGCAGAACCCTGGGCTTGCTCTTGTTGAACCTCATCAGGTTCACCACTTCTCCAGCTTGTCCAAGTCCCTCTCAATGCCATCTTGTCTCTGTGGCATATCTACAACACCACACAATGTGGTGTCATCTGCAACCTTGCTGATGATGCACTTGATCCTGGTGTCTATATCACTGATAAAAATATGAAAGAGCACAGGTCCCAGTATGGACCCTTGAGGGACACCATTTGTCACTGCTCTTCATCTGGATTTCCAGCCATTAAGAACCACCCTCTGGATGTGACCTTCCAGCCAATCCCTTATCCACTGAACCCTCCACCCATCAAATCCATATCCCTCCAATTTAGCAAGCAGGATGTTGTGGTAGACCATGTCAAAGGCCTTGCAGAATCCAGATAGGTCACATTCATAGGTCGTCATTTATCTACTGACATAACCACTCTATCATAGAAGACTCTAATAAAGCCATGCTGGCTGTCTTGAATCGGCTCCCTGTCCTCCATGCACCTCAGCATGGCATCTAGGAGGATCTGTTCCAGGATCTTCTCAGGCACAGATGTGAGGCTGACAGGTTGGTAGTTCCCAGAGCCATCCTTTCTACCCTTTTTAAAAATTGGGTGTGATATTTCCTTTCGTCCAGTCATAAATGACTTCACCTCACTGACATGACTTTTCAAATACCATGGAGAGTGTCTTGGCAACTACATCAGCTAGCTCCTCAGGACTGGGACGTATTTCATCAGGTCCCATGGACTTCTATATCTTCAGGTTCCTCAGATGATCATACACCATGTCTTCACTTACAGTGGGAGGAACCATGTCACCCTGATCTCCAACTAGTGGGCCATCAATACAAGAGCAATGAGGAGAGGGATTGCCAGTGAAGACTGAGGCAGAAAAGTTGTTGAGAATTTCAGCATTCTCCTCATCTGTTGATACAAGCTCCCCACTGTTGCTCTTTTGAGGGGGGATGGGGGGGTAGGTGTAGTTTCCTTTAACCTTCCTCTCCTGGTTTATGTACCTGTAGAAGCCTTTCTTCTTTTTCTTGATATCCCTTGCCAAGATCAATTCCACCTGTGCCTTGGCCTTCCTGACCTCATCCCTACACAGCTGGGCAATGTTCCTATATGCTTCCCAGGAACCCTGTCTCTCCTTACATTTTCTGTGTAGCCCCATCTTGTCCTTTAGTTTGACCAGCAGATCATGGCTAGCCATGGTGGTCTCTTGCCCTCCTTGCCCAGTTTCTTACATGTCGAGATCTCTTGTGCTTTACAGGAAGCAGCCTTGAAGATCTGCCAACTCTGTTCCTTTTCTTTGTCCCTGGGGGCCATTTCCCATGGGGTCCTTGAAGAGCTGGAAAGTTGCTTTCTTAAAATTTGGAGTCCTAACTGTGCTTCTGGTGGACATCATACTCCTTAGGACAGTGAACTGCACTAGCACATGATTGCTGCAGCCCAGACTGCCTTAGACTTTGATATCCCTGATGATGTTGCTTGCGTTTGTGACCAACAGGTCCAACAACACATCTCCTTGAGTAGGGCTGTTCATTTCTTGTCTGAAGAAGTTGTCATCTAGGCACTCTAGGAGCTTTCTGCATTGCCTAAAGCCAGATGTGTTGTTTTTCCAAAGGATGTTGGAATGGTTAAATCTCCCAGAAGGATGAGAGCAGGCTACCTGCCAGCTCCTCCCATTTGTTGCACATGCTGCATGCATTGGTGTAGAGACACTTCAGCCAGTCTGCCAACCATGTCACCTTCTTTTTTATGTGGCCTTCTCTTAGCATGAAATGCCTGAGGGGAAAGATGCTGCTTCAGATTACATAGCCTGAATAGAGGTGTCCCTGTGAAAGGCAGATGTCTTAGTTTCCTCTTAAATCAGCAATAATTGTTATTTAAGGGTCTGGTTCAATGTTCAAACAGAAGGTCTATACTATCTGCTAGGGCACTTCAAGGTCTCCCACTTGTTTCCATAGATTCATAGAACGGTTTGGGTTGGATATGACCTTAGAGATCATCTAGTTCCAGTTCATCCCCATCACAGGCAGGAACACCCTCCACTAGATCAGGTTCCTCAAGGCTGCATCCAGCCTGGCCTGGAACATCTTCAGGGAGGGATCATTCATGACCCCTCTGGGCAACCTGTTCCAGTGTCTCTCCATCCTCACTGTAAAGAATTTTTTCCTAATGTCTACTCTAAATCTACCTTCCTCAAGTTAAATGCCATTGTCCCCCATCCTACCATTACAATACCACTGGAAGGCTGCTATAAGCTACATGCCATTTTGCCCATAACTGCAAATTTTCATGTTTATGTTCATGTTTTGTGTTGTGCTGCAGGCAGAAGAAAGACATACCAGTCTTGTTTTAGTATTTGGGCTGTGCTTGAAGTTGAAATAGCAGCTAACCTTTTTTTTGTTTGTTTGTTTGTTGTTGGGTTTTTTTGTTCTTTTGTTGTTGGTTGTTTTTTTTTTTAAAGCCAGGAATTCATCAGAGTAAAAGCAGTAAGCCCAAAGTTTCAGATGAAGAGAGCTGCTGCCTCAAGTGATCACACTGATCTACTCAAATGGTAGTACCATATTAGAAGACAAAGCACTTTTTGTTAGATGGAATATTCAAACTCTCCACAGGCATTTATGTATAATGCAGGCAATGCCTTCATGGAACTAAAGTAACCATCAGCAACTTCCTGTTCATAAAACAAAATAAAACAACCCCCCTAAAATGCCAAACAAACTAAAGAAGAATACATAACCTTTTTTTTTTTTCTCTGTAAAATGCTGAGTTAACCAAAATACTGCTACTTGAAGGCATGAAATGCATACCTTCTCAAAAAGCTAAGTCTTTGTCTCATGATTATTTATCCAACTAATTAATTTAACTTTCTATTATAATCTTATTTTTAATTACTGTCTTTTCTTTTTTTTTTCCATTTCACTCAGATCATCTTTCTACTATGGACCTGGTGCCTTAATTCTGCACCACAGAGCTCAGCAACCATTTGACTTGCTAAGACTTTTAAAGAATTTTTAACTCAAGCCTATTAAACTCAGACAAAATGTTTTGGAGCTTTTCATTTGTATGCAGTAAGGAGGCTCTTGAGAGGGGAGAAATCTTCAAAAGAAATATAAATCAATATCTTAACACAAGTGTTCAATATGGCACCATAGCTGTTACATACTTTTTTCTGTCCTTCTGAGGTTCAAATACATATGCTCAGCAATTACTGTTATATTTGCATAAAAGGACATTTTTTGATTAACATCTCTTGGACTTCTGTTTGCATTTTTTAACTGTGGTTACTTTCATTTTCTACTTTGTCCTTATTCCCTCTTCATGTTCTGTTATGCTTCCTCATGTTTTCCTTTGCTCTTCTTTTGTTTTGCTGATGGCTTGTTTTCTCCAAAGCTTTGTTTAGTGTTTGATTTTGTAGGTCACATCATACAGTGATGGGATACCAGGAAAGCAAGACATATGAAATATTAAAATTTAATTAATAAATTGTGAAACCACATGATAAATGCCATGCTTCCACAGGGGGCAGCCAGGAAACAGAGTGGTGCACTGCAATGTCTTACAAAAACTGTGATATAATTTACAGTTATTCAGCCTTTCACCCTATTTCAAGGTTTTGTCCAGTGAGGCAAATACCTTGTATTTTTATCAGCTTCAGACATTATACAAAATTTGAACACTCTACCTGCATCTCTATCTATCCAGAACATTACCAAAGTCTTGACATAGTGATGTCAGGTGGAGCTGTTCTGGTTGACCATTCTCTTTGCCCAATTTATGAGTTAAATGTAAGGCAAGGCTTAGGTAGCTATGCAATTTTTCAAAAATCCTTCAGTGCAGTCAATTAGATTTTCAGTTCTGTAGAAGTCTTTAATACTTTTCTGCCACAGTGAGGCTCAAAAGGGCTCTGGGCAGCCTAATCTAGTTGAGAATGCCCCTGATTACTTTAGAGGGGATTGGACTAGATGACCTTCGGAGGTCCCTTCCAACCCAGACCATTCTATGATTCTATGGTATTAGTGCTCTATTTGTTCATTTTTATCTACCTTTAAATATTGTAAATACTTGGATATCAGAGCAAAAAACTCTAGAATTTTATTATGTTTTGGGTTCACCTTCCTGTTCATGGAATTAATTGATTTCTGTAATTAAACAAGTTGGAAGTAAACTCTGGCCTTTAGCTGCATGCAACACATCAGAGCCAATAGTTGAATCGTAATAAGCTGTTTAGTGCAATCGTGTGTCAGAGCAGCTAGGTGTTAACAGTTTCCCTAGTGCTGCAATTCCATGTAGCAATCTGCAGTTATAATTGACTCTGCCAGCACAAAAGAAAGAGGAGGTGGAATAGACGTAGATTAAAATGAAACAGTGTAGTGCAAAGTGGTTAGCTCAATGAATGCAAAATTCTTCCCTTTTCCATGTAAGTTGAACTCAATAGGTTCAATTTCCATCTTTCTTTCCAATCACAGTGTTTCAGATTCCAAAACCTATCTGGAAAAAGAGATCTGAGAATGTTCCCTATCTGGGAAACAGAGAGAAAAAAAAATAAAACAAACAAAAAAACCCCAAAAAACCCTCAAACAACAAACAAACCAATAGCATCTTTGATGTGTAAACAATGACATGTAATTACCAAGGATAATAGTAATGCCTTTGTACTGCTCCTTACAGACTTCTATGTTTTAGTGTCAATATTGTGTAGTCAACATGCATTACAAAAACACAAACTCAATAGTATTGTTCCACTCCTTAAATCACAAAACAAACAAAAAAATCTCAAAGAAAAAAAAAAATGAACACACCAAATATTCCTCGATAACAACAACACAACAACCACCACCCCAACAAACAACCCCAGAAAGCAAACCAAACCAAAGCCACCACAATCTGGTGCTCGCCTTAAAAAATAAGCTGGAATACAGGCAAATCACCCCATAAAGTGGTATACTATAAAACAGACAAAATAAGGGGGGGGGGAAGTTATATAAAGGAAATAGCTTAAGGCATGGAATAACTTCCAGAGCTCATGATTGCCCATCCATTATATCTAGATGCTCCCTCTCTTTTTATGTAATACTGTTGCAGTGAGGTGCTTCCTGTGTCAAGAGGTCCAGCCCAGTGGGTGGACACAGGAAATTAGGTATTTCTACCATATTTCCTGCACCACTATAAAATCCATGGAGGGGTCTGGCACTTCCTCTTTCTTTCCTTTCCACCACCCAGTAACTGGGGGAGATGTCTCCCAGCCATGGGCCTGGCTAGGCCTAAGGCCACAGTGGGGATAGGCAGTCTCAGATCTGGCCAGCTGAGACTAGCCTAGCAGTGGGGGGGGGGAGGAGGAGCCCTGGGGATCTGGGGTGCACCGTCAGGTGGGGATGGGATGTTTCTGGATCTGTTTTGGGGTTTCTCTTGTCACTATGCTTCGGGCTTTCTGTACACACTCCCTGTTTTCTATTTAAACTTTCCATCACTTTTGCAATCCTTTTATCTGAGTTGTTATTTCTGCCCATGGTGGGAGGGGGTTTGCCCCAACCCATTACAAATACCTGCTCTTAGATATAAATTCCCAAAATATTTTGGAATAGTCCAGAAAAAATTTCATCTGTCCATGGAGAAAAGTTTCATTTTCCTTAGAACAGAAAGAGTCCAGAAGTTTGCTGGGACTGTATATGGGTTGCAGTGCCTCCTTGATTCCTGAGGGAATCAATTGCCATAAACAAAATTATATGAGAGCAAAAAATAGTCATAATCATAGAATCATAAAATGGTCCAGGCTGGAAGAGACCTCCCAAGGTCATCTAGTACAACCTCGCCACAACCAGCAGGGACATCCCCAACTAGATCAGGTTCCCAGGGACTCACTGAGCCTCACTTTGAATATCTCCAGGGAAGGGACCTCAACCACCTCCCTGGGCAACCAGTTCCAGTGATCCACTACCCTCATAGTGAAGAACTTCTTCCTGATATCCAATCTAAATTGGCCCTTCTCTAGTCTGAAGCCCTTGTCCCTTGTCCTGTCACTGCAGGCCCTTGTAAACAATCTCTCCCCATCCTTCCTGTAGGCCACCTTCAGTTACTGGAAGGCTGCTGTCAGGTCTTCCCAGAGCCTCCTCTTCTCCAGGCTGAATAACCAACCCTCTGATCATCACAGTATCACAGTATCACAGTATAACTAAGGTTGGAAGAGACCCCAAGGATCATCAAGTCCAACCTGTCTCGATAGACCTCACGACTAGACCATGGCACCAAGTGCCACGTCCAATCCCCTCTTGAACACCTCCAGGGACGGTGACTCCACCACCTCCCTGGGCAGCACATCCCAATGACGAATGACTCGCTCAGTGAAGAACTTTCTCCTCACTTCGAGTCTAAACCTCCCCTGGCGCAGCTTGAGACTGTGTCCCCTTGTTCTGGTGCTGGTTGCCTGGGAGAAGAGACCAACCCTTTCCCGGCTACAACCACCTTTCAGGTAGTTGTAGAGGGCAATGAGGTCACCCCTCATCCTTCTCTTCTCCAGGCTAAACAATCCCAGCTCCCTCAGCCTCTCCTCATGGGGCTTGTGCTCAAGGCCTCTCACCAGCCTCGTTGCCCTTCTCAGGACACCTTCAAGTGTCTCAATGTCCTTCTTAAACTGAGGGGCCCAGAACTGGATACAGGACTCAAGGTGTGGCCTAACCAATGCAGAGTACAGGGGCACAGTGACTTCCTTGCTCCTGCTGGCCATGCTATTCTTGATGCAGGCCAGGATGCCACTGGCCCTCTTGGCCACCTGGGCACACTGCTGGCTCATGTTTAGGTGGCTGTCAATCAGCACCCCCAGGTCCCTCTCTCTTTGGCAGCTCTCCAGCCACTCTGACCCCAGCCTGTAGCTCTGCATGGGGTTGCTGTGGCCAAAGTGCATCACCTGGCGCTTGGACTTGTTAAATGCCATGCCATTAGACTCTGCCCATCTGTCCAGTCAATTGAGGTCCCTCTGCAGAGCCTTTCCACCCTCTACCTGACCAAGATCTGTTCCCAACTTGGTGTCATCCGCAAATTTGCTGATGACTGACTCAACCCCCTCATCCATATCATCAATGGAGATGTTAAAGAGGATGGGGTCCAGCACTGATCCCTGGGGGATGCCACTGGTGACTGGCCGCCAGCTGGATGTGGCACCATTCACCACCACTCTCTGGGCTCAGCCCTCCAGCCAGTTCCTAACCCAGCACAGAGGTTGCTGTCCAAACCACGAGCTGACAGCTTAGACAGCAGTTTACTGTGGGGGGATGGTGTCAAAGGCCTTGCTGAAGTCCAGGTAGACCACATGTACCTGGACTTCAGCAAGGCCTTTACACCGTCCCCCATGGCCCTCCTCTGGACGCTCTCCATCCAGAAGTTTTGTTGGATTTGTTACGATATTCAGCTAAGCATCTCTCCCCACATGTATATTTCTCATGATACCTCTCAATTCTTCTGTTGTACTTCAAAGCTTATCAACTTTCAGTATGTTTCTCACAGGCTTGATATCAATAAATATATGGAGCATGTTCCTTGAAAATAACAATCCTTTAAAAGTGACCATTAGAAAACAGAGTGAGTCACTCTGAAGAGGAGAGAGTGGGACACAAATTAGGGTTAATTGAGAAATCGAGAGCCCAGCTGAAGTGCATGTACACCAATGCATGCAGTATGGGCAACAAGCAAGAAGAACTGGAAGTCCTGGTCTACCAAGATGACTATGATATAGTTGCCATCTCAGAAAGATGGTGGGACAATACACATGATTGGAGTACTATACTGGCGGAGTTACAGGCTCTTTAGGAGAGGCAGGCGAGGGAGAAGAGGAGAAGGGGTAGCTCTGTATATTAGGGTGTTGCACTTTGCCATAGAGTTTGAGGTGGAGGATGAAAGGATTGAGAGCCTATGGGTTAAAATCAGAGGGAGGCCTAACAAATCTGACATCCTGGTTGGAGTCTGTTATAGAGCACCCAACAAGGATGAGAAGGCAGATGAAATATTCTATAAACAATTGGAGGCTGTCTCAAGATCATCAGATCTTGTCCTTGTAGGTGACTTTAACCTGACAGACATCTGCTGGGAACTTAATTCAGCAGAGAGGAGGCAGTCCAGAAGATTCCTAGAGCGCATGGAGGACAGCTTCCTGATGCAGCTGTTAAGTGAGTATACCAGGGATCAGGCCCTGCTTGACCTGCTGTTCTGAAATAGAGAAGGGCTGGTGGGAGATGTGACGGTAGGAGGCTGTCTAGGGTGCAGTGATCATGAGATAGTGAAGTTTTCAATATGCAGGGAGATAGGGAGGAGCACCAACAGAACCCTCACCTTGGACGTCTGGAGGGCAAACTTCAACTTCTTCAAGCAACTTATTTGGAAAGTACCCTGGCAGCAGCCCTGAAGAACCAAGGGGTCCGAGATGGTTGCACCTACTTCAAACAGGAGCTCTTGAAGGCACAGGAACTGGCAGTTCCCATGTGCCAAAAGATGAGCCAGCGGGGAAGGCGACCGGCCTGGATGAGCAAGCAGCTCCTGAAGGAATTAAAGTTAAAAAAGAGGTTGTATTGCCTTTGGAAGGACGGGGAGGTTTCTTGTGATATGTTTAAGGATGTTGTTAGATTATGTAGGAAAAACAATAGAGAGGCAAAGGCCCAGTTGGAACTGAAGCTGGCCACCTCTGTGAAAGACAATAAAAAGCATTTTTACAAATATATTAACGCTAAAAAGAGGGGCAAGAAGATCCTGCACTCCTTATTGGACCTGGAGGGGAACACTGTGACTGAAGATGAGGAAAAGACTGAGGTCCTGAACACCTTCCTTGACTCAATTTTCCACAGCAAGGCAGGAGGAGTTCTGGACGAGTGGCCTCCTGAGCTGGGCGATGGGGTCAGGGAGCAGTGTAATGCCCCGGAAATCCATGAGGAATTAGTCCAGGACTTGCTGAGCCACTTGGATACTTCTAAGTCCATGGGACCAGATGGGATCCATCCTAGGGTGCTGAGTGGGCTGGCAGATGAACTGGCCAAGCCTCTCTCCATCATTTTCCACCAGTCCTGGCTCACCGGTGAGGTCCCAGATGACTGGAAACTGGCCAATGTGGTCCCCATCCACAAGAAGGGTCGGAATGGGGAACCCGGAAACTCTGGGCCTGTCAGCCTGACCTCAGTGCCAGGGAAAATGATGGAGCAGATTATCCTGGTGGCAACAACTGTGCACCTGAAGGACTGCAAAGGGCTCAGGCCTAGCCAACATGGATTTGGGAAGGGCAGGTCCTGCCCCTCCAACCTGATCTCCTTCTGTGATCAGGTGACTGCCTGGTGGATGTGGGGAGGGCTGTGGATGTGGTCTACCTGGACTTCAGCAAGGCCTTTGACACTGTCACCCACAGCAAACTACTGTATAAGCCGTCAGCCCATGGCTTGGATGGGAGCACACTGCATTGGGTTAGGAACTGGCTGGAGGACCAAGCCCAGAGAGTGGTGGTGAATGGTGCCACATCCAGCTGGAGGCCAGGCACTAGTACTGGGCCCTGTGCTCTTTAACATCTTTATTGATGATCTGGATGAGGGCATTGAGTCCATCATCAGTAAATTTGCTGACGACACCAAGCTGGGGGCAGGAGTTGATCTGCTGGAGGGTAGAGAGGCTCTGCAGAGGGACCTTGACAGACTGGACAGATGGGCAGAGTCCAACGGCATGAGATTGAACACATCCAAGTGCCGGGTTCTGCACATTGGCCACAGCAACCCCATGCAGAGCTACAGGCTGGGGTCAGAGTGGCTGGAAAACAGCCAGGCAGAGAGGGACCTGGGGGTGCTGGTTGATGGTACGCTGAACATGAGCCTGCAGTGTGCCCAGGCAGCCAAGAGGGCCAATGGCATCCTGGCCTGCATCAGGAACAGTGTGGCCAGCAGGAGCAGGGAGGTCATTGTGCCCCTGTACACTGCACTGGTTAGGCTGCACCTTGAGTACTGTGTCCAGTTCTGGGCCCCTCAGTTTAGGAAGGATGTTGATTTGCTGGAACGAGTCCAGAGAAGGGCAACGAAGTTGGTGAGGGGTTTGGAACACAAGCCCTATGAAAGAAGTCTGAGGGAGCTGGGGTTGCTTAGCCTGGAGAAAAGGAGACTTAGGTGTGACCTTATCACTCTCTACAACTACCTGAAGGGAGGTTGTAGACAGATGGATGATGGTCTTTTCTCCCAGACAGCCAGTACCAGAACAAGAGGACACAGTCTCAGGCTGTGCCAGGGGAGGTTTAGGTTGGATGTTAGGAAGAAGTTGTATACAGAGAGAGTGATTGCCCATTGGAATGGGCTGCCGGGGGAGGTGGTGGAGTCACCGTCATTGGAAGTTTTCAGAAGGAGACTTGATGGGGTGCTTGGTGCCATGGGTTAGTTGTTTAGGTGGTGTTGGATTGGTTGATGGGTTGGATGCGATGATCTTGAAGGTCTCTTCCAAACTGGTTTATTCTATTCTATTCTATTCTATTCTATTCTATTCTATTCTATTCTATTCTATTCTATTCTATTCTACATGGTACATGGTAATTTAGACAGCTGTATCAAATTGTGAGGGAGAAGGAAAGGGACAAGAAATCATGTGAAATAGTAATTGAAGACTAAAATGCAAAAGTATCAAAACCCATAGATTTATAAAACAAAGAGATGATTTCCTTTTTGATTTGAAACACTTTTCTCTACCTCTGGACGTACACCTTTGCAATATCTCCAGAGGGTTATGAATGAGCAATGGTTTTAAGCTAGAGCAGGGTAGGCTTAGGTTAGATATAAGGAGGAAGTTATTTAAAATGAGACTGGTGTAATACCAGAAGAAATTATCCAGAGATAGGGGTGAGGCCAATCTCTGGAGAAACTGAAGGTCAGACTCAGTGGGGGCCTGGACAGCCTGATCTGCTTGGAGGTGTACCTGTTCAATGTACTGGGGCTGAACAAGATGACTTTTGAGTGTCCTTTCCAACCCAGTGTATTCTGTGATTGTATGAAAGGCAATTGTCACCTGAAAAGTGAGCAAGGAATGTGAAATTAAAATTTTTTTTTAAAAAAAAAAGAAAAAAAAAAGTGGTTTTTTTTTTAAGTATGTGAGAAACTTCTCTTATTGGGATAATTAAATATGATTTATAATATAATGCACCAGAAAAATCAATAACAGAATATCATAACATGAAACAATAAAATCTTATCAAGTTATACGTTTTTAAAAGTAAAATTATTGACTGAAGATTCTAATCAGCAAAATGCATGAAGGTTAATCCAGAGCATGCTTAGGAATAAATGAATTCGAGGAGATAGTAGCCACAACATAATTACTTGTCTGGTTAAATACATCGTCCTTTTTTTGTGGAAATAATTTGCTTTCTAATTCATGCTGAGAAACTACCAGCTTCTCTTTATCATAATATGATTTAGCAAAATGTAGCATTCCTTCTTCATCAAATTAAACCAGTTTGGAAAATTGAAGAGTCTTTGGGTCTCAGCTCTTCAATCATGCTCCATTGCTGCACTCAGATGAAAAACAGGGTATTAAAAATAAAAGCTTCAAAAAGGGACTATCTTTTCTTACAAGTAAGATTGGCAGGGTGTTGGGGGGTGGGAGTGGGAATAAGAGGTATCCTTTAAGCTGGAAACTAAGGATTTTTTGAGAGTTACTCAGACTACATCCTTAGATTGCTGCAGCTCTGCTACAGCCACCTCAACAATGCCTGCAGCCAGAGAATCTTACTCCAGCGGAGCAAAGCCTCATCCTGAGTAATTTTAAGTATCAGAAATATGTACCACATTCACTCTATTCTGCTGCTCCACCATACAGTAGAGCAAAGTCATTTATTATGGGACTAGTTTGGGCTTTGTTGCTCCTTGTGCACTCGATTACAATAATAGGTCACAGATCAGTGCCATACCAGAAATTGTAACCTTAACATGAATACTATGACGTTGGTGAACAGATGAAAATAGCATTGTCCTGTTAGTAGGTAGCTAAGCCACAGTTAAGTAATTTGTCAAAGTAACAAGAATCCTTTTCCATCTGATACTCATTTTAGTAAGAAAGACATGCCTGTCTCTTTAAAGATTCGGATTTCATTTTTCTGTGGAAAAATAAATAAATAAGCATGTTCTAGTCTAGTCCTAGCCTGAGTAGAGGGCCAGACAATGCATATTTACTTCAAATGAGAAGTCCTTACTGCTATTTACAAGCAAATTAATTCTCCAGCTAATGAGTTTACAGCTTCAAAGCCCAACATACATCAGCCTTTCATGGCTTCTGTATTATGTCTGGACGGATTTGAAGTGGAGGAGGTAGAAACATGGTAACTGGAAAATGTAACACTCGGACAACTGATACATTCACTCACAAAGGCAGTTAGAGGCAAATGAAAATGTATAAAATTAAAGGATGGATATTCTAACTAGCCATTTTAATGCTAAAAGTAATTACCTTCCATCTCTGTTTCCCTCACCTTCCCCAGTCTGTGCTCTGTGTTTAAAATAGATTGATGGAATTGTTAAGAATTGAGTCTGAGCTCCAGTGAGATTATATCAATTATTTAGAAGTGCTAAAATTTTGTCAGAGCCATAATCCACCTTCTCACTTTGAAGACAATCTGCAGATTAATACAAACATGCATTAAGGAAAGAAACTCAGGCAGGGTAAAGCTAGTGTGACAAAATGAACACTTGCACTCCAATATTGCAGCATGAGGGGAAGGGAATTAGGTGTCAGATGATAAACAGGATGAATTACCCACTTGTCATATCAAAAGCTTTTAGCTTTCATCTGAAGATAATGGATATATTGCAAGTTTTACAGTGATAAAGTCAAATTTTGGTTCATAGTGAAGAATTTAAAAATTAAATGTCCTGCCCTTTGATAGAATTATTGAATACTTGCTAGTATTTTCAGGTTTGTATTTCATATAAATTATGCAGACAGGAAAGACACCCCACTAATCTGGAAGTTGGAGGATGACATTTTGGCCAAACTACAAGTCTTTAAAAAACACTGTATGAATGCACACATAAATATTGTTACAACATCTGTAATAATAAATACAAGGTTGTGTAAGGCAGAGATAAATTTGCCATAGATATAGTAAGAATGTATTCAACCCCAGGAAATTAGGCCATAAACACATGATCTCTGCAAAAACAACTGTTGAGATTGAAGAATGCTGTTGTCTACCCTTGGTTTATTATCATCATCTTCCTAACACACACAGATCACAGATCACAGTAACAGATTACACGATTGCCTCTAATTGATTTCAATGTGGTAAGCTAGAAAATGGACCTTTAAGTCTGAGAAGCTGGTGGTTTAAACCAGCGTATTTGGCATTCCTCTAAGTAGGTTGTTTGTACATTATGTTACTACACTTCAGCTCTGGAAATGGTAACAAAGAGCCTTAGAGCCATAATGAGCAAACTAGACAAATATTTCATAAATTGCTCAATCTTAGTTTAGATAAGCAGGAATGCCTGTGCTCATCTTTGAGCTGGTTATTAAAAGAAGGAAGTTCTTTACATCGAGAGTAGCAAAACACTGGAACAGGTGGTTGAGGACCCATCCGTGGAGACATTAAAGGCCAAGCTTGGTGGGGCCCTGAGCAACCTATCTAGTTGGTGACACCCTTCTCACTGCAGGGAGGTTGGACAAGGGTGTCAGGGTTCCTTCCAACCTGATACATTCTGTGATTCTGTGAACTCCTGATAATTTGAACTGTGTCAAACATATTTTTGTGAACAATGATGGTTAGTTGAAATCTCCCATGAGTACTAGGGCCTGTGAACACAAAGCCACTTCTATTTGCCTGTGGGTTGCTTTATCTGCTTGTTTCTGCTGGTCAGGTAGCCTGTAGCAGACCCCTGCAGTAACAACACCTTCTCCTCTCTTCCCCTTAATCTTCACCCATGTGCTCTCAACCAGCTCATCATCCTTGCCCAGGTGGAGCTCCACTGATTCCAGCTGGTCACTGATACAGAGAGTAACACCTCCTCTCCTCCTACTCTGCCTGCCCTTCCTAAAGAGCTTGCACCCATCTATCACTACATTCCAGTCATGGGAATCACCCTACCAAGTTTCAGTAATAGCCACGATGTCACAGCATTCCAGCAGCACAGTGCCCTTAATTCATCCTGTTTGTTGTCCAGGCTGTGTGCATTTGCACAGAGGCCCTTCACCTGTGCTGGCCATGCATCCCTCTTATATGAATTCCCCTTGATTACCTTGGGATGCCCCAGTGCTTCATTCTTGGCTTACCTCGGGGCAAGAAGTTGAGACTCCTCACTAGCATCCATCCCTCTGCCTCTGGCAAGCTGCCCTGATGTTTGTCACAGGCAAGCATGAGATTAACAAACCCTTTCCCCTTCAAATCTAGTTTAAAGCCCTATCAATGAGTCCTACCAACTTCTGCCCTAGAATCCTTTTCCCCCTCTGGTACAGATGCATCCCATTGGTTGCTTGCATCTCTGGTGCCCTGTAAACAGAGCTGTGATCAATTACTCAATTATATCAATTAGGAAGGATGTTGACCTGCTGGAACGTATCCAGAGAAGGGCAACGAAGTTGGTGAGGGGTTTGGAACACAAGCCCTATGAGGAGAGGCTGAGGGAGCTGGGGTTGCTTAGCCTGGAGAAGGGGAGACTCAGGGGTGACCTTATTGCTTTCTACAACTACCTGAAGGGAGGTTGTAGGCAGGCGGATGTTGGTCTCTTCTCCCAGGCAGCCAGCACCAGAACAAGAGGACACAGTCTCAGGCTGCACCAGGGGAGGTTTAGGCTGGATGTTAGGAAGAAGTTGTATACAGAGAGCAAGAGAAGGGGCAAGGACAGACTCCACTCCTTGATGGACATGGAGGGGAACAGAGTAACAAAAGATGAGGAAAAGGCAAAGGTACCTAACACCTTCTCTGCCTCAAATTTTAATAGCAGGATAGGATGTCTTCCAGACAAATGGCCTCCTGAGCTGGCAGAGGGAGGCAGGGAGCAGTGTAGTTCCCCTGTGATCCAGGAGGAAGTAGTTAGAGGCCTCCTTAGCAGCTTGGATCCCAACAAGTCCATGGGACAGGAGAGGATCCATCCTAGGGTGCTGAGAAATCTGGCAGATGAGATGGCCAAGTCACTATCCATCATTTTTCACCAGTCCAGGCCCACTGGAGAAGTCCCAGAAGACTGGAAGCTGGTCAGCGTGGTGCCCATCCACAAGAAGGGCCGGTTGGATGAGCCAGGGAATTCCAGACCTGTCAGTGCCAGGCAAGGTTATGGAACAGGTCTTCTTGAGTGCAATCACACAGCACTTCCAGGATGGCCAAGGGATCAGGCCCAGCCAGCATGGATTTAGGAAGGGCAGGTCCTGCCTGACTAAACTGATCTCCTTCTATGATCAGGTGACCCAACTGGTGGATATGGGGCAGGCTGTGAATGTTGTCTACCTGGACTTCAGCAAGACCTTTGACACTGTCCCCCACAGCAAAATCCTGGACAAGATCTCAGCCTGTGGCTTGGACAGGAGCTCTCTGTGCTGGGTTAGGAACAGGTTGGAGGGCCGAGCCCAGAGAGTGGTGGTGATTGGTGCCACATCTATCTGGCAGCCAGTCACTAGTGGTGTGCCCCAGGGATCAGTGCTGGGCCCCATGCTCCTTAATATCTTTATCAATGATCTGGATGAGGGCATTGAGTCCATCATCAGTAAATTTGTTGATGACACCAAGCTGGGGGCAGGACCTGATCTGTTAGACAGTAGGAGAGCTCTGCAGAGGACCTCACCAGGCTGGACAGATGGGCCGAGTCCAGCAGAATGAGATTTAACACCTATAAGAGTGGGGTTCTAGACATTGGCCACAACAACCCCATGCAGTGCTACAGGCTGGGGTCAGAGTAGCTGGAGAGCAGCCAGGCAGAAAGGGACCTGGGGGTACTGGTTGATACTAGGCTGAATATGAGCCAGCAGTGTGCCCAGGTGGCCAGGAAGGCCAGTGACATCGTGGCCTGGATCAGGAACAGTGTGGCCAGCAGGAGCAGGGAGGTCATTCTGCCCCTGTACTCAGTACTGGTTAGGCCACACCTTGAGTCCTGTGTCCAGTTCTGGGCCCCACAGTTTAGGAAAAATGTTGAGTTGCTGGAATGTGTCCAGAGAAGGGCAACGAAGCTGGGGAGGGGTTTGGAGCACAGCCCTGTGAGAAGAGGCTGAGGGAGCTGTGGTTGATTATCCTGGAGAAGAGGAGGCTCAGGGAAGATCTTTTTGCTCTCTACAACTGCCTGAAGGGTTGTAGCCAGGTGGGGGTTGGTCTCTTCTCCCAGGCACCCAGCACCAGAACAAGAGGACACAGACTCCAGCTGCACCAGGGGAGGTTTAGGCTGGATGTTAAGAAGAAGTTCTTCATAGAAAGAGTGATTGGCCATTGTAATGGGCTGCCCAGGGAGGTGGTGGAGTCACCATCACTGGAGGTGTTTAGGAAGAGACTTGATGGGGTGCTTGGTGCCATGGTTTATTTGATTAGATGGTGTTGGATGATAGGTTAGACTCAATGATCTCAAATATCTTTTCCAACCTATTCTATTCTATTCTATTCTATTCTATTCTATTCTATTCTATTCTATTCTATTCTATTCTATTCTATTCTATTCTATTCTATTCTATTCTATATCAAGCAGTAGAAAACATAAGATATGTGTTACGAATGGGACATTCCCTCTCCAGTGCTACATCTTGCCTATATGGTGACCCTTCTCCCTTGGTCAGTAGACTGACCAAGGTTGCTTTTCTGGGACTCAAAAAGTAAGGGAACATTCAGCCTGTGGTAAGTTTGAAACCTCAGGTGATTAACTAAACTTGTATAACGTTTAGCATGCTTTTTATGGTGTTACAGTATATTCTTGCATTTAATTTGTAAAAGTGCATTCTTCCATTGTTATCTGTGAAAGCTTGCCACAGTGGCATATTTGATCTACAGCTGAAGGTCAGAATAATGATTTGCTTTACCCTTGTAGTTAAACTTGTAAATGAAGCTCAAAGAAATTGTTTTCTTTACCCTTAAAATGTAATCATCTCTTTTTTTTTATACTCTTCTGTTTTGCTAAGGTTTGACATAGTTCACTGACACAAACATCAAAACCAGAGGTGCTTCCAATAGATTTTTGTGAGGGGAAGTCTTTAAATGTTGTTTCTGACCTATTTAGACTGAAACTCTTTTAGAAGGTGTGATTACCTGCAACATTCAAGCTGCAGGCAGACTGCATTTGCGAGATGACTGCATCAGGTCTGGCTAGCTCCATGCTGTGCCATGGTATTTAGAAGAGAAAAGGGGGCTCCCAGATTCAGGAAGACTAAGAGAGAGAGAGAGAAGGAGAGGTGACCTGACCTGACTCAGCATCTCTTGCAAGGGTGCCTGAGAGGGATACATGGCTGGGGGCGTTCCTGGAGAAGCTTGAGATTTATACCTGGCAAAACCAGCAGAGGCTCTCAGAGTGTAAGCTGCAAGGCTACTGCCTTCTTGCTAGTTGGAACCCGGGGAGTAGGGCACGAGAGGGAAGGGACGTGGTCAGAGAGCTGGGAGTGCGTGGCATTGGTTGAGACAGGTTAACAGGCACAGGGAGTGCAAATAGTGATTGAGTGTACCTCAGGTGCTCCTTTTTAATTAGCTCAGTAGTTGGCATGAGCAGGGTGTGTGGGCAGGACGCAAAGTGCCTCAGTTTTACTGAGGGCATGATGGTGGCTACTTGGAGGAGGAAGACTGTGCTCTCTGCACCCATCAAAATAGATACCAGCATGCAGGCCACAGGCTGTGTGGAAGGCCACAGTCTGAGATGAAAGCCACAACTTTTCACAGGCAAGAGGGTGCAACACTGACTATGGGTGTGTGTGGTGTGAGCAGGTTTTTGACCTGTTTAGTTGGCACAGCTCCAGGATGAAGTGATGGAGCTCAGGGAAGAGGTGAGTAGGTTAAGAAGCATGAGGGAGAGTGAGAGGGAAATTGGTAACTTTCACAAACTGATCTTTACAAATACAGAACAAGAGTCAATTCTTAGTGGGGCAGAGGATTTGATATCCTGTCATCAGCAAGCCCCCAGCTCTCCTGTAGTAACTCACATGTGCAGGGTCAATGGGAACAGATTACTACCTGTGGTGGGTTATGCCCATCCTGAAAGTTGGTGGGGGAGGACTTGTGAGAGCCTTGCTCTGCCCAGAGGAGGTTATCCCCCTGGGAAACTGAGTGAGTCTGTTACAATCCAACTCCCTGTCCAGCAAGCCTATAAAAAAGAAGACACTGCTGTCTTTTGCTCTTTTATTTCTGCCTTGTGGGGACTAAGAGAGTTGCTGCTGGCTTCCTGGTTCCACGTGGCCAGGCCTGGTCCTCCTCCTCCCTGCTACATTCATGCTTCTTCAAAGGACTTCAAAGGACTGCTTTTGTATACACATTTTCCCCATTCATCCTTATTCCTTACCCTTCTGAACCTTTCCTATTATTGTTATATATGTATATTTTTTTGTAGCAGTTTGGGCCAGGTGTCCCCCACTGTGCCCACATAAGAAACATCTCCGGTGTCCCGAAAGGGTCCAACCCAGTGGGGGGGCACAGGAAGCCGTGTGTTTCATCCCATAATGTCCTCCTCCCTACAAAAGCCGCCTGCAAGGTCTTGCACCTGCTCTTTCTTCCCTCGCCTCTACCTGTTTCACAGTATCACAGTATCACACTATAACTCACGTTGGAAGAGACCCCAAGGATCATTGAGTCCAACCTGTCTCCACAGACCACATGACTAGACCATGGCACCAAGTGCCACGTCTAATCTCCTCTTGAACACCTCCAGGGACGGTGACTCCACCACCTCCCTGGGCAGCACATTCCAATGACAAATGACTCGCTCAGTGAAGAACTTTCTCCTCACTTCGAGTCTAAACCTCCCCTGGTGCAGCTTGAGACTGTGTCCCCTTGATCTGGTGCTGGTTGCCTGGGAGAAGAGACCAACCCCTTCCTGTCTACAACCACCTTTCAGGTAGTTGTAGAGGGCAATGAGGTCACCCCTGAGCCTCCTCTTCTCCAGGCTAAACAATCCCAGCTCTCTCAGCCTCTCCTCATAGGGCTTGTGCTCAAGGCCTCTCACCAGCCTTGTTGCCCTTCTCTGGACACGTTCAAGTGTCTCAATGTCCTTCTTAAACTGAGGGGCCCAGAACTGGATGCAGGACTCAAGTTGCGGCCTAACCAATGCAGAGTACAGGGGCACAATGACTTCCTTGCTCCTGCTGGCCATGCTATTCTTGATGCAGACCAGGATGCCATTGGCCCTCTTGGCCACCTGGGCACACTGCTGGCTCATGTTTAGGTGGGTGTCAATCAGCACCCCCAGGTCCCTCTCTCTTTGGCAGCTCTCCAGCCACTCTGACCCTAGCCTGTAGCTCTGCATGGGGTTGCTGTGGCCAAAGTGCAGCACCTGGCACTTGGACTTGTTAAATGCCATGCCATTAGACTCTGCCCATCTGTCCAGTCAGTCGAGGTCCCTCTGCAGAGCCTTTCCACCCTCTAACTGACCAACATCTGCTCCTAACTTGGTGTCATCTGCAAACTTGCTCATGACTGACTCAATTCCCTCATCCATATCATCAATGAAGATGTTAAAGAGGATGGGGCCCAGCACTGATCCCTGGGGGACACCACTGGTGACTGGCTGCCAGCTGGATGTGGCACCATTCACCACCACTCTCTGGGCTCGGCCCTCCAGCCAGTTCCTAACACAGCACAGAGTGTTGCTGTCCAAGCCACGAGCTGACAGCTTAGACAGCAGTTTGCTGTGGGGGACGGTGTCAAAGGCCTTGCTGAAGTCCAGGTAGACCACATCTACAGGCCTCCCCTTGTCCATGAGATGGGTCACCTGATCATAGAAGGAGATCAGGTTGGTCAGGCAGGACCTGCCCTCCCTAAATCCATGTTGGCTGGACCTGAGCCCTTGGCCATCCTTCAGGTGCACAGTTATTGCCGTCAGGATAATCTGCTCCATCACTTTCCCTGGAACTGAGGTCAGGCTGACTGGCCTGTAGTTACCAGGTACCTGGTAATGGGCAGAGCTGTCCCGTGGCCTTTTTGGTCATGGCTTGGCCCAAGCCCTGGGGAAAGGGCAGTCTCAGATCTGGACAGCTGAGATTAGCCTAACAGTGGAGGAGAGGGGGTGAAAGAAAGAGCCCTGGGGGTTTTGGGGGTACCCTCAGGTGTGGATGGGATGTTTCTGGGCATGCTTTGGGTTCTTTCTCGTCACTGTGCTTGTGGTTCTCTGTAAAACATTCACTGCTTTTCCATTTAAACTTTCCACCTCTTTTACAATCCATTTGTCTGAGTTTCATTTTTGCCGGGGGGAGGGGGTGTGTGTGTCAGCCTCAACCCATCACATGTTTATAGAAAATTTTTACCTCTCTATTTCTAAACTGATTCCAAATTATTTCTAGGTAGATTTGCTCCTTCCTTTTATCTTTTTTGTCTCAATTACAAAAGAGGAGGGGGGAGCAGGAGAGGGATTCTCATCCTTGCCCTCCACCTGAGCTCTTCTATCATATTTGAGGCTTAAACCACTACACTACCCAACAAAACAAATGACACAAACAGAGCGAACATACTCCTTTAAGAAGGGCAACACCCACAGTGCCCTTGTAGAACAAGTATGAGGCTTTGCAGGTGGAACTAGTTGTGAGAAAGGATGTGGGCTTATAAAGACCAAAGTGCCACAAAGGCCAGAAGTGCCACCAAGGCCAACTAACTTCAGGACAGCCAGAAAAACTAACCCTGAAAAGAAAAATCAAAGGGTCATGGTTGTATATGACTCCGGGCTGAGGGGAGCAGAGGAGCCAGTATTCAGACCAAACCCACTTCATAGAGAGGTCAGATGGCTCCCTGGTGCCTGGGTAAAGGATGAAGGATGTCATAGGTAAACTTCCCACCCTTGTGAGTCCTTCAGGCTATAACCCACTTACAGTTTTTCAGGTGAATAGTGGTGATGCAGCAATGAGAGGCTCACAATCAATTAAAAGAGACTTCAGGGAACTGTAGGCCAGGCAGTCTCACCTCTGTGCCTAGTGAGATCAAGGCCAAGCAACTGATATCATTTACCTGGATCTGAGCAAAGCCTTTGACACTGTCCTGCACTGCATCCTGGTCTCCAAGCTGGTGTAGTACAGATTCCATGGATGGACCAGTGGATAAAGAACTGGCTTGATGGCTGCACCCAAAGGTTGGCTGTCAATCAGTCCATGTCCAAGTAGAGGCCAGTGACAAGTGGAGTCCCTCAGGGATCAGTGCTGGGACCAGTCTTGTTTAACACCTTTGTTGGCAACATGGACAGAGGCATTGAGTGCACCCTCAGCAGACTGGCTGATGACACCAAACTGCGTGGAAGGGATGCTACCCAGAGGGAATTTGACAGGCTGGAGAGCTGGACCTAAGCAAACTTCATGAGGTTCAACAAGACCAAATGCAAGGGCTTGCATCTGGGTCGGGACAATCCCTAGCACCAAGATAGGATGAGCAGAGAATGGCTTGATAGCAGACCTGAAGAAAAGGACTTGAGCATGCTGGTGGATGAGACGCTCAATATGAGCCAGCAGTGTGCACTTGCAGCCCAGAAAGCCAACCAGATCCTGGGCTGCATCAAGAGAAGCATAGCCAGCAGCTCAAGGGAGGTGATTCTCCCCTTCTACTCCGCTCTGGTGAGACCCCATCTGGAGTACTGTCTGGTTCTGAAGCCTCTATTACAGGAAGGATCTGAGGTGCTGAAATGTCTCCAGAGAAGGGTCATGAGTATGATTAGAGGTCTGGAACACCTCTCCTATGAGGACAGACCGAGAGACTTGGAACTATTCAGTCTGGAGAAGAGAAGGCTCTAAGGAGACCTAATTGTAGCCTTCCAGTATCTGCAGAAAGAAGCAAACTGGTGAGGGACTTTTTAGGGTGTCAGGTAATGATAGGACTAGGAAGAATGGAACAAAACTAGAAGTGGGTAGATTTAGATTGGATGTTAGGAAGAAATTCTTCCCCATGAGGGTGGTGAGACACTGGAACAGGTTGCCCAGGGAGGTGGTGGAAGCCTCATGCCTGGAGGTTTTTAAGGCCAGGCTGGATGTGGCTGTGAGCAACCTGATCTCATGTGAGGTATCCCCGCCTATGGCAGAGGGTATGGAACTAGATGATCCTTGAGGTCCTTTCCAATCCTACCAGTTCAATGATTCTATGACTCTATGTATGTACAATCAGACTGTGGGCTTGGCCTGACACCTACACATATTTCCATCATGCAGATTATTAAAAAAAAAACATACTGCAAATTCTGTTTAAAGCCATCTAAAGAGCCAGTGCAACAACTATCTCTCACCTGTGCATTTCTCCAAATGAAAACTACTAAGGAGTTATTAGTAAAGATCTATGAGTTTCAAGAATTACAAAATAGAATGAGTATACAAAAATAAGCTATTAAAAATGGTAATTGCTTGTATCTCTTTTAGGTTGACATTAATCTGACAGTTCCCATGTCAGACTCCATCAGGAAAATAGAGCAATTATATTTTAAACTTGCCTCCTAAATCTTGATGCCTATTACAGTGCACATTATATTCACTAATACTTGAATGTATTGAGGTAGGTTTTAGTGGGAATGGCGGAAAAAGAAAAATACTTGTGTAATTTAGGTAATAAATCATGCATTATAGCATTTGCCCAATTTGGTATTCCCTTGTTACAGCACAGGTCAACTGTATCTTTATAACTGTATGCTATCTGCTCTGTTTCTTAATTCAATTCCAAACTTCATTTTAATAGAAGAATATCTGATGTTGTTTTCCTTATGTCCCACCATCCATATTCACTCATCTCATTGTGACATGGTTATGGTGTTGGAGGGTAAAGGGGGAGTACATCAACCTTCAGTTCAAGTTTTCAGATAAACCCAATTTGCTGTACTTAATACCTGTCATTAAAACATATTGGAGCTTTTCAGATATCTGTGAAGAAAAGGCAATATTTAGGAGCTGGAGACATAACAGGTAAAACTAATAAATTTTCATATAAATTCATTTTCCTAGATAGATTTCTATTAATGTCTCAAAAAAAAAAAAAAAAAAAAAAAAAAAAAGACATCACTTTCCACTTTCCACTTAATTGCTGGACAAGCAGCTTGGTAAAGTTCCAGCTTCATAAGTGTTCATGGGGTAAGAGATCCAGCTGGCAACTTGCCTCATTGAGTAGTGTTACAGGGTAAGAGAAAGCTCATAACCCCATTAGTTTCAGTCAAAAACCTCACAGGTGTGAATTTCAGGCCATCAGTGGATAAAAATAAACAAACAGCACAGCAGCCTGAACATTTTTGAGGAAACTTGCAATTAAATTGCATTTAATGAGCTTCTTTTGGTTTTCTAATCCTTTCTTCTTGGAACTCACAGGACACGTGAAGTGCTGCAAACAATTATTAGCTAGCTCACAAGTACATCATGACTCCTGGAATTCCTTGACAGAAACTGCATATATATATTTTTTTTTAATTCAAGACATCCATCTAACTCAATGCTTTACAGTTCATGAGATCTATACAAGGAATGGCAGTTTGTTCCATTGGTTTTGCATCTTCTGCAGTACTATCTAAACTTTTTAGCTGCAACAACCTAACGATGTAACAGAAATCATATTGTTCACCCATGCTGCTAGAGACTTTTATCCTGTTTGTAGGTTGGTGTCTGAGCTCATAAATCTATACAGCCTAGGTGTCTCCTGTCTCAAAATACCTTTCTTGCAGTTGAAAATCCAAACAGTCAAATTATGAGAATCACATTTAAGACTTCAGTTTCCTGGAAGGATAGATTTTCTCTTTTATGTGCTTTAAATTTAGATGGCTTGAATTAATTGCAGCACAAATTTCTGGAGAGAATTGATGCTAAATGAAGTGCACTAAATAGTGAGGTTTTCGGGTGAATGCTGGAGGTGTTCCACCAAGCCCTTCACACATCTCTGTGACAGAAGGAGTGTAATGTATTATTTTCTTATTAATTTCCCATTTAAGAAAGTCTTCTGAATAATAATGCTGCAGAACAAAAAATGCTAAATATAGCAGGAGAATTTTTGTCTTGCTGCTTTCTGTTGCTGCTGGTTACTAGATGCAAAAGAAAAGCTGTAGCGTATTTATTTCCTGAAGAGTGCAATAGAAAGTGAAATTGTTCCCAGTTGGCTGAGAGAGATATTGTGGTCAATTCTGAGTGCTCAGAAATGATCCCTAGGAAGCAGATTTATCCTTTCTATAGAAGAGATCTCAGGAGACATCTGAACACTCTGGATGGTTTGTACTGTTAATGAACTGTAGGGATATTTTCTGGAATCGAGTCATACTTTAGAGGTGAATAAGCAGTCCTCTGCAGAATAAGTGAAGAAGCCTAGGGCATCCCCATTCTTCCACTAAGTGCTGGACATGAAGTGAATCCAGCAGTATGTATATATACTACAGATTACATTTCCCCACAGACACAGTGCATACCAAAGAACATGCCAAAGCACTGAGAACTAGAGTCTTGATACTGTTCCTTCAAAGGTGGATGCTTTGAGAAAGGAGATCTATCCTACTCTCCTTTAAAATTTACTGTAATCACTGTTTTATTAAAAGTCAGTACAGCTCTTTTGAAAAAGATTTCCATACTAAAATTAGGAAAAGGACTGTGGGGATATTGAACTGGAAAACATGTTATGGAGAGGTAGGAACCAAAGAGAAAAAAATTGAGAGGGCAAGCCAAGGAAGATTGAAAGCCTGCTGAAGTGAAAGAAAAGAAAGATAAATAAATTCTTGTATGATGTGTCCAGCACACCCAGACTTAGCCTTGCAGTCATCTGCCCTATAAATAAAACATAACTATTGAGATGGGAATCTTGTGGTTTTTGAAGGCAGATGAGCCAAAAAGTTTCTATCTTCTGTCTGACTGCAGGAGCCATGATGTACTTATCTAAGACCTGGAGGTCACTCTTTGCACAGTTTGCCTGCTGCAGTTATTGAAAAGCTTTCCTGGCATTTTGATCTTTAAAGAAAACATCAGGAGTATTAGCAGAATAGCCTATGTCTGACTTGTTCAGAAAAATACAAATTGGTCTTTTAGTAATTCATTGTCTAATTTATAATGCATGGTAAAAGGTAAAAGGAAAGGAACTCCAGGAAGATGCTGGGACTTCCCAGCATTAGAGCTTTCCACCACCATTGTTTGGAGCAATGAAGGATAATAAAACAAATCATTCTGTAAATAATAAATAACCTCATCATCATACATTTAAAAACAGAAAGCATGAAAGGGAAAATTCCCAACAGCTGTAAAGCTTTAATAGCTCTAAGCTCTTAGCTTAGCTCTTGTGGCACCAGTTGTTGACTTCTGGAAAAAGGACCACAGTTAGCATAGATCAATTTATGGAATTAACAAACAAACAAACACACACAACACCACAAAGCAAATACCCCTCCACCCACCCTCCAAAAAAAAAAAAAAAAAAGGGGAAAAACCAACCAAAACTCCCAACCAAGCCAAACCAGCCAACCAACCAACCAAAACCCAAACAAACAAAAAGTCCTAAGGAGAAAGGTAATAAAACATGCACTTGATGAAGGAAATGATTCATAGCAAGTGGGAACCTCAAGGGAATACAAAGCCACAGAGGAATGAACACCTCAAGGAAACAGGCAGAATGAGAAATATAGAATCACAGAATCAGTTGGGGTTGGAAGGGACCACAAGGACCACCTAGTTCCAACCCCTCTGCCATGGGCAGGGACACCTCACACTAGATCAGGCTGGCCAGAGCCTCATCCAGCCTGATCTTAAACACCTCCAGGGATGGGGCCTCAACCACCTCCTTGGACAACCTATTCCAGGGCTTCACCACTCTCATGGGGAAGAACTTCCTCCTCACCTCCAGCCTGAATCTCCCCACCTCCAGCTTCATTCCATTCCCCCTAGTCCTAGCACTACCTGATATCCTGAGAAGTCTCTCCCCAGCCCTCTTGTAGGCCCCCTTCAGATACTGGAAGGCTACAATAAGGTCACTTCGGAGCCTTCTCTTCTCCAGACTGAACAGCCCCAACTCCTTCAGTCTGTCCTCACAGGAGTCGTGCTCCAGCCCTCTGATCATCCTCATGGCCCTTCTCTGGACACCTTCCAGCACCTCCAGATCCCTCTGGTAATAGGGGCTCCAGAACTGGAGGCAGTACTCCAGGTGGGGTCTCACCAGAGCTGAATATAAAATATAAAAGAAAAGCATTTAATAATATAAATGTTTTTGCAGCTGGAGCACAAAACTAGGGTCTCAACTACTTGCCACCATGGCAGATCTCTGCTTTTTCACAGGAATATATTTATTCTCTAAGTACTGTATGGGGGAGTGGTAGAGTAAGGAAGTGCACTTGTAAAGCTAAATTGCCACAGAATATTTCAGGGGAGAAAGTTAATCTGTTATTAGTTTCTGTCCCTCTTTCACTCCATATCAATACAGTGGCAATGTTAAAATAGCTGCCATGCTTGGTTCTACTGAGGCTTCCCTTTGCTAAGTGGACATTTTACAAAGACACCTGGGACAAGCAAGAGAGTTTGGAGCAGCTGTGCAAACCAGGATTTCAAAGCACATAACCATCATCAGTTTCTTAGAGATAATTTTCTCTTCATTGGGCTGTCCAACATTGGTGTGTTTAGCTGCCACGGTCAGGCTTCTGGTTCCATAATGTGCTCCCAAACTTCAGGGAGATCCACAGGCATGTCCCAATGAAGTGTACTGAAATACAGGATGATGACAGATAAATTCATAAACTTTTGTGGTGCCATTTTAAAATGTAACTGTCTCCAGTTGTGTTCCTCTCACAGGGATAGTCTCATCCCAGCACAGCCAGCAAACAAAAGTACAATCATTTTACCCTGCAACAATCCCTTAATCAGAAAAAGCTTGTTCAAAGTATGATGCAGGACAGGAGAGCTGACAGTTTATGTTCAACAGGCTGCTCAGGGAAGTGATAGTCACCATCCCTGGAGGACTTCAGGAGATTGCAGATGTGGTACTTAGGGACATGTTTTAGTGATGGACTTGGCAGTGCTGGGTTAATGATTGCACTCAATGAACTTAAAGGTCTTTTCCAGCCTAAACAGCAAACTCCTGACCAAGCTGGCCTGATGGATGTGGGGTAGGCTATGAATGTAGTCTGCCTTGACTTCAGCAAGGCCTTTGATACCATCCCCCACATCAAAATCCTGGCCAAGCTGCCAGATGGTGGCTTGGACAGCAGAACTCTGAGCTGGGTTAGGAACTGGCTGGAGGGCCGAGCTCAGAGAGTGGTGCTGAATGGTGCCACGTCCAGCTCGCAGCCAGTCACTAGTGGTGTCCCTCAGGGATCAGTGTTGGGCCCCATTCTGTTCTATACCATTAAAATCATAGAAGCACAGAATGTTTTTGGTTGGAAGGGACCTTCAAAGGCATCTAGACTAACACACCTGTAGTGAGCAGGGGTGTCCTCCACTACATCAAGTAGCCCAGACCCCTGTCAAACCTCACTGTATCTCCAGGATGGGGCCCTTTTCCACAGGGCTGGTGTAGATGACCTTTGAAGGTCCCTTCAAAAAAGCATTTTACAGTTCTATGATTTTAAGGGAATTGAATTGAATTGAATTGAATTGAATTGAATTGAATTGAATTGAATTGCGTTAACCAGGTTGGAAAAGACCTTCAAAATCATGAAGTTAACTACAGGCCAGTCAGCCTGACCTCAGTGCCAGGGAAAGTGATGGAACAGATTATCCTGGCGGCACTGACTGCGCACCTGAAGGATGCACCTGAAGGATGGCCAAGGGCTCAGGTCCAGCAAATATGGAAGGGCAGGTCCTGCCTCTCCAACCTGATCTCCTTCTACGATCAGGTGACTCTTCCAGTGGACGTGGGGAGGCCTGTGGATGTGACCTACCTGGACCTCAGCAAGGCCTTTGACACCGTCCCCCACAGCAAACTGCTGGCTAAGCTGTCAGCTTGTGGCTTCGACAGCAACACTCCGTGCTGGGTTAGGAACTGTCTGGAGGACCAAGCCCAGAGAGTAGTGGTGAATGGTGCCACACCCAGCTGGCAGCCAGTCACCAGTGGCATCCCCCAGGGATCGGTGCTGGGCCCCATCCTCTTTAACATCTGTGATCGTTTGAGGCTGTGCCTTTAAGGAAGGGGCACACTGGCTAAATGTTTATAAAATATTTTGGTAGCTGCAGTTTCTTTCTCAGTGGGGGATGGAAAGCAGAGCCTTTCCTTTCAACCCACCACATCTTCATTGATGATCTGGATGAGGGAATTGAGTCAGTCATCAACAAGTTTGCAGATGACACCAAGTTAGGAGCAGATGTTGGTCAGTTAGAGGGTGGAAAGGCTCTGCAGAGGGACCTTGACCAACTGGACAGATGGGGGGAGTCCAATGGGATGGCATTTAACAAGTCCAAGTGCTGGGTGCTGCACTTTGGCCACAACAACCCCATGCAGAGCTACAGGCTGGGGTCAGAGTGGCTGGAGAGCTGCCAAAGAGAGAGGGACCTGGGGGTGCTGATTGACAGCCGCCTAAACATGAGCCAGCAGTGTGCCCAGGTGGCCAAGAGGGCCAATGGCATCCTGGCCTGTATTAGGAATAGTGTGGCCAGCAGGAGCAGGGAAGTCATTGTGCCCCTGTACTCTGCATTGGTTAGGCTGCACTGCGAGTCCTGTGTCCAGTTCTGGGCCCCTCAGTTTAAGAAGGACATCGAGACACTTGAACGTGTCCAGAGAAGGGCAACAAGGCTGGTGAGAGGCCTTGAGCACAAGCCCTATGAGGAGAGGCTGAGGGAGCTGGGATTGTTTAGCCTGGAGAAGAGGAGGCTCAGGGGTGACCTCATTGCCCTCTACAACTACCTGAAAGGTGGTTGTAGACAGGAGGGGGTTGGTCTCTTCTCCCAGGCAACCAGCACCAGAACAAGGGGACACAGTCTCAAGCTATGCCAGGGGAGGTTTAGACTCGAGGTGAGGAAAAAGTTCTTCACTGAGCGAGTCATTCGTCATTGGAATGGGCTGCCCAGGGAGGTGGTGGAGTCGCCGTCCCTGGAGGTGTTCAAGGGGAGATTGGACGTGGCACTTGGTGCCATGGTCTAGTTGTGAGGTCTGTTGGGGCAGGTTGCACTTGATGATCCTTGGGGTCTCTTCCAACCTTGGTTACTGTGATACTGTGTGATACTGTGATACTGTGATACTATGTTCTTGTGGTTCCGCAACTTATGTTTTAATGCACTGAAAACTATGGTAACACCAACAGTCTGCTATTTCCTTGAATCTACTTCCATCTGTTGGCAGAAGTGTACATTACACTTGGGAAATATGAAATTTCATAATACAAATATTTGTTTTGGTTCTCCTTAGAAAAGGAGAAATATCCTGAACATCTGGCATTATTCTGATTTTTCTGATAATCTGATAAAAATCCTTATGGCAAACAATTAAACTTTTTATTTACCTTTTAAAACAAGACAAGCAAAACATCATACAGATTTCCCATACACAGAAAAGGTCTTGCACAATTAAAAGTTGACTTTCCCCCCTTCTCCATCCCCTGTTCCCCCCTTCCCCTGCCCCGTACATCTGCTGGTCTAATAAAAAGATAATATTCCTTAATATTCATTTCCAAAAGCCTTATAGCCCTTGTTTCTTTAAAACACCAAAGCTGTACAACAGTCCTCCTGTAAACTGTGGTTACAACTGTTATGTAATAATCCTTTCTGCTGGCTCAGAGTTTCAGGCAAGAAGCTTTCATTAAAATGAACACACCTTATAAATAGGTTTATAGGTATTATTATATCAAAACATAATATTTTTTTCCATATTTTGCTGCCAGTCAGTCAAAAATTTATTTTACTTCACACTGAAGAGCTTGAAAAGATTATCATACTTTGATGAAACAAAGTAATAGTTCTTAGGCCAGCTATTGACATGAGAAACTCCTGAGTTTGGTCCAGTATCAGTACATCTTGTAGTATTAATGCTTCCTTCTTTAGAAGACCTCTCACTATGCACAGCTGTGACACACTAAAGAGTAACAATAATGCTTGAGACTTTTCTCTGTGATGCTATCAATACTTGCAGACACAGTACTTACACACTCTCCAGAAGCCCAGGTCAGACCTCGGAGTCTTCATTTCACCTTTTTCTGTTTTATTACTACTTTTGACAACGGAGTTGCATGTTCTCTGAGTTTTTCCATCTCTTGCTTATTGTGATGCCTTCCTTGTCTATTAGTCTCTAAAATATCTTTTTCCCTTCGTATTTATCTTCTTGTTCTCCATAAAACACCCTTTAGTCTGTATGTAAGCATCTCTTCAATTTTTGCATCTTACTGTTAAGTGATGTCATACCCTACAATGATTTTATAGAAAAAACTTCATCCCGAAATCTACTTTTCCCATTCGGAGTCTTTTTAGGACATGGGCTCTCCTGTTGGTTATCATTCCAAAGACAATGTGTTATACACTGAGGAACAACTGAGGGAAGTGGGGCTGTTTAATCCACAAAAAATAAAACTGAGACGAGACCTCATTGGTCTCTACAACCACCTGAAAGGAGGTTGTAGAGAGGTAGGCAATGATCTCTTCTCATAAGTGTGGAAGGCTATGCCCATCCTTGGAAAAAAACGGTGGGGGAAGGCCTCATGAGAAGTTTTGGTTTTTGCTCTCCCTGGTGGGGGTGTTTCTTCCCATGGGAAACTGACTTGGTCTGCTCCACTTCCCCCTCTCCTTGTCCAGCGGGGGTATTGCATGGTTTAGTTGATTTGGTGGTGTTGGATAATAGGTTGGACACGATGATCTTGAAGGTCTCTTCCAACCTGGTTCATTCTATTCTATTCTATTCTATTCTATTCTGGAGAAGAATTGCAGCCATTGCTCTTTCCTGCTGCTTCCACACTGTGGTGAAGTGAGAGAAAGCCTACCTCCCCCTCCCCCACAGAGAAAGAAACCACAGCTAACTCAGTCGGAGAAGCAAAGATATATTTACAAGCAGATATGGAATGCAGGTTATATATATATACACAATATATACAGTATTTACAATATATATAGAAATATACAGCAAAGGAAAATAACACAACAAAATTCCCTCCTCTGGACAGAGGAGGGTTCCCCTCCCCTGTAACCCCTCTCTCCCTCTACCTCCATTTCTTCCCAAAAAGGGGTTAGAGAGAGAGAAAAAGGCAGTTATTAGGGATGAGAGTTCTTATTAGGCTTCAAAGCACATGCAGGGATTAGTTTTGCTTATCTCAAGGTCATTCCGGCTAGTTTGCTCAGAAGCAGACAAGCTGGAAAGGCAGAACAGGCTGGAACTGAGAAAAATTCCCACTGCACTAAAACTTAAAGTTGCATTCTACCAATCTACCAATGAAATTCGTTTAGAATATTGATGTTTTCATTGTCTTCACCAAAACATTCAGCCAGAGTGCTTCAACATTGTCTCTTTCTTAAAGGCAGAGCCTCAAATGGTCACACACACTTTGCAAAGGACTAGTTCCGTATCGCATATTATCTTTTTCATTTTCCTTTCTATCTCTCACCCATCCTTGTTCCCTACCCTTGTGAACCCTGACTGTCATTGCTACATATATATATATTTCACAGTATAGCTAAGGTTGGAAGACACCCCAAGGATCATCAAGTCCAACCTGTCTCAACAGACCTCATGAACAGACCATGGCACCAAGTGCCACATCCAATCTCCTCTTGAACACCTCCAGGGATGGTGACTCCACCACCTCCCTGGGCAGCCCATTCCAATGACGAATGACTCGCTCAGTAAAGAACTTTCTCCTCACTTCGAGTCTAAACCTCCCCTGGCACAGCTTGAGACTGTGTCCCCTTGTTCTGGCGCTGGTTGCCTGGGAGAAGAGACCAACCCCTTCCTGGCTACAACCACCTTTCAGGTAGTTGTAGAGGGCAATGAGGTCACCCCTGAGCCTTCTCTTCTCCAGGCTAAGCAATCCCAGCTCCCTCAGCCTCTCCTCATAGGGCTTGTGCTCAAGGCCTCTCACCAGCCTTGTTGCCCTTCTCTGGACACGTTCAAGTGTCTTAATGTCCTTCTTAAACTGAGGGGCCCAGAACTGGATACAGGACTCAAGGTGTGGCCTAACCAATGCAGAGTACAGGGGCACAATGACCTCCCTGCTCCTGCTGGCCACACTATTCCTAATACAGGCCAGGATGCCATTGGCCCTCTTGGCCACCTGGGCACACTGCTGGCTCATGTTTAGGCGGCTGTCAATCAGCACCCCCAGGTCCCTCTCTCTTTGGCAGCTCTCCAGCCACTCTGACCCTAGCCTGTAGCTCTCTATGGGGTTGCTGTGGCCAAAGTGCAGCACCCGGCACTTGGATTTGTTAAATGCCATGCCATTAGACTCTGCCCATCTGTCCAGTCGGTCGAGGTCCCTCTGCAGAGCCTTTCCACCCTCTAACTGACCAACATCTGCTCCTAACTTGGTGTCATCTGCAAACTTGCTCATGACTGACTCAATCCCCTCATCCATATCATCAATGAAGATGTTAAAGAGGATGGGGCCCAGCACTGATCCTTGGGGCACACCACTGGTGACTGGCTGCCAGCTGGATGTGGCACCATTCACCACCACTCTCTGGGCTTGGCCCTCCAGCCACTTCCTAACCCAGCACAGAGTGTTGCTGCCCAAACCACGAGCTGACAGCTTAGACAGCAGTTTACTGTAGGGGACGGTGTCAAAGGCCTTGCTGAATTCCAGGTAGACCACATCCACAGGCCTCCCCACGTCCACCAGACGAGTCACCTGACCATAGAGGGAGATCAGGTTTTAGAGGCAGGACCTGCCCTTCCTAAATCCATATTGGCTGGATCTGAGCCCTTGGCCATCCTTCAGGTGCACAGTTATTGCCGCCAGGATAATCTGTTGCATCACTTTCCCTGGCACTGAGGTCAGGCTGACTGGCCTGGAGTTTTCAGGTTACTCCATCCGACCCTTCTTGTGGATGGGCACCACATTGGCTAGTTTCCAGTCATCTGGAACCTCTCCAGTGAGCCAGGACTGGAGGAAAATGATGGAGAGTGGCTTGGCCAGCTCATCTGCCAGCTCTCTCAGCACCCTAGGACGGATCCCATCCGGTCCCATGGACTTGTGAGTGTCCAAGTGGCTCAGCAGGTCCTGAACTAATTCCTCATGGATTTCCAGGGCATCACACTGCTCCCCGACCCCATTGCCCAGCTCAGGAGGCCACTCATCCTGGACTCCTACTTCGCTGTTAAACATCAAGGCAAAGAAGGCGTTCAGGACCTCAGCCTTTTCCTCATCTTCGGTCACCGTGTTCCCCTCCAGGTCCAGTAAGGAGTGGAGGTTCTTCTTGCCCTTCTTTTTAGTGTTGATATATTTGTAAAATGCTTTTTATTGTCTTTCACAGAGGTGTTCAGCTTCAGTTCCAACTGGGCCTTTGCCTCTCTAATTTTATTCCTACATAATCTAACCACTTCCTTGAACATACCTCGAGAAGCCTTCCCCTCCTTCCAAAGGTGATACAGCCTCTTTTTTCCCCTCAGATCCTTCAGGAGCTGCTTGTCCATCCAGGCCAGTCGCCTTCCTCGCCGGCTCATCTTTCGGCACTTGGGAACTGCCAGTTCCTGTGCCTTCAAGAGCTCCTGTTTGAAGTAGGTCCAACCCTCCTGGACCCCTCGGTTCATGAGGGTTGGTACCCAGGGAACTTTACAAATAAGTTTCTTAAAGAGGCTGAAGTCTGCCCTCTGGAAGTCCAAGGTGAAGGTTCTGTTGGTGCTCCTCCCTATCTCCCTGCATATTGAAAACTTCACTATCTTGTGGTCACTGCACCCTAGGCAGCCTCCCATGGTCACATCTCCCACCAGCCCTTCCCTATTGGAGAACAATATATATATACAGTTTAAAGATAAATTCTTTGCATCTGCTTCCAAGCTGAACCCAAATTATTTGTTGGTGGATTTGCTTCCCTCCCTTCCTTGTCTTTCTCTGTTGGGGAAGGGGATTCTCAGCCTTGCCCCCATCTGAGGTTTTAAGCCCCAGTTGAGGCTCAAACCACCACAATTTTTGGCACTCCCAACATGGGGTTTTGAAATTAATATTCTATTTGGAAGGTAATACTTTGTCTGAAAGAAAGGGAATGAAAGTAGAGATGTCAATTTTGAAGAATCTGATGGTCCAAGCCTTTGCATGGGTGTTTGGCTGGATCTTTTTGACCCATATCTCCAAATTAATAACTTACCATGTGGTGTGGTTAATGATAGAGATGCTGCTCAACTGGATAAAAACTTTACTGATGCAGCTGGGTGTGTACCTCTTGAATTCCTTGAATTTTACTGGCAGTGGTTATTTCTCTAACAAGCAAGCAGTGAAACAAACAGTGTAGACAGAAATATCTGGGATGGAAAATTGCCTTACATTACAATATGCTCTATATGCTTAAATGTAATCCTTATAGGGGCATTTGCTGCGACCATGTTGGGTGGGGGATGAGCTAACCCATTAACAGTGCTTTGGAGGGTAATGAGGGCAATGAGACAATCCTTTGTACTCTTTAACGAGTGTGGGACAGAGTGTGGGAACTTCAGGGTGGCCACTACGAGGATAACTCATCTAGAAGAAGGGCTGCCCCAGTTTTCTGGGGTGGTCGCTCTTGCTCAGGAGACCCTTCTCCTAGTAACACAGGACCCTGTGACAAGTGTGAGCATTGCTGTCAGCATTAGAGGTGCCCTACCTCCAGCCAGGTGGAGTCCAGGAACAACAGAGTGTACTAGGACATCTATGTGAAATGGCCTGGTGCTTCAGAAGCCCTGGAGTACTGAGCTCTGGTGGACACAGGTGCCCAATGCACCCTGATACCATCGAGGTCCTAAGAGGTTGAACCCATAAGCATTCAGGGAGTCACAGGGGGCTCACAAGATTTGGCTGTACTGCAGGCTGAGATAAGCCTAACCAGGAATGAATGGGGAAAGCACACCATAGTGACTGGTCCAGATGCACCTTGCATTCTTGGCATTGATTTTCTGCGGGAGGGATGCTTCAAAGACCCTAAGGGGCACAAGTGGGCATTTGGGGTGGCAGCTGTAGAGACTTCAGGCAAAGAACAGCTGTCTACTACACCCGAGCTGTCAGATGACCACTCCATAGTGGGCAGCTATAAGAGGCAGGATTTGAAGTTACTGATTGCCTCTCGCATAGTACATCGCAGGCAATACAGGACCAACAGAGACTCTCCGCACCCCATACACCAACTGATTCAATGACTGGAGAGCCAGAAGGTGATCAGGAAGGCTCACTCCCCCTTCAACAGCCTGGTCAAGTGGTATGCCACAATTGATATTGCTAATGCCTTTTTCTCCATTCCCATTGCAGAAGAATGCAGGCCACAGTTTGCTTTCACCTGGAGGGGAGTTCAGTACCAATGGAATCGGTTGCCTCAGGGCTGGGTCCATAGCTCAATCATCTGCCATGAGGTGATCCAGACTGCTTTAGAGAAAGGCAGAGCCTCTGAGTATCTGCAGTTCATTGATGACATCATTGTATGGGGTGAGACAGCAGAGGAAGTTTACCAGAAGTGTAAGAGGATAATCAATATCCTGTTGGAGGCTGGCTTTGCCATAAAGAGAAGCAAGGTCAAAGTGCCTGCCAGGAAGATCCAGTTCCTGGGTGTTCAATGGCAAGATGGCCGTTGCCACATCCCTCAGGAGGTGGTGAACAGGGTAGGCACTATGGTGCAACCCACAAACAAGAAAGAGACACGGTCCTTTTTGGGGCTTGTGGGTTTCTGGAAAATGCACATTCCTGGGTACAGTCAAATTGTGAAGCCTCTCTTCCATGTAACAAGGAAGAAAAATTGTTTTGTGTGGGCTCTGAGACCTGTTTGAACTGGACCAGAGATCAAGAATGTGCTGTACACTGCGGCCAGTGAGAGTGGTCCTATGTGGAGCTTGTGGCAGAAGGCTCCAGGCGAAGCCAGGGTCAGGCCCCTAGGTTTCTGGAGTAAGGGGTACAAAGGCTCCAAGATCAACTACACCACAGCAGAGAAGGAAATTCTAGCTTCCTATGAGGGTGTCAGGGCTGCCTCTGAGGTAACTGGGACTCAGTCACCTCTATTGCTAGCTCCAAGGCTTCCAGTCCTGACCTGGATGTTCAAAGGGAGAGGCTCAACCCCACATCATGCCACAGATGCTACCTGGAGTAAGTGGATGGCCCTGATAACTCAGCGATCTCGGATGGGGAGCTTGAAATGCCCTGGCATAGTGGAAGTGATCACCAACTGGCCAGAGGGTGCTGACCTTGAAGTGCCACCAGAGCAGACAGTGACCTGTGCTGAGGAGGCTCCCCCATATAATGATCTCCCTGACAATGAGAAGGGCTATGCTCTATTTACAGATGGGTCCTGCCAGCTTGTAGGAAGCAAGTGGAGATGGAAGGCATCTGTCTGGAGCCCAACAAGGGAAGTGTCAGAAGCAAGGGATGGAGGCGAATCCAGTCAGTACGCAGAGGTAAAAGCTGTCCAACTGGCCCTGGACATAGCAGAACAAGAGAACTGGCCAGTGCTGTACCTCTACTCTGACTCCTGGATGGTAGCCAATGCCTTGTGGGGGTGGCTGAAGGAATGGAGGAGGAACAGGTGGCAGAGAAAAAGGAAGCCTCTTTGGGCCGCTGATCTGTGGCAAGACATCGTTGCCCGCCTGGACAGGCTGCCAATGAAGGTACGGCACATCAATGCACACATCCCCAGGAGCAGAGCCACGGAGGAGCACAAGCACCACCACCAAGCAGATCTGGCTGCTAAAATCTCCCAAATAGACTTGGACTGGGAACACAAGGGCAAGCTGTTCTTAACTCACTGGGCCCATGATACTTCTGGCCACCAAAGGAGAGATGGCACACACCGGTGGGCTCGGGACAGGTCCGTGGACATCTCTATGGAGGCCATCTCACAGGTTATCCACGAGTGTGACATCTGTGCTGCCATCAAGCAGGCCAAGTGCATGAAGTCTCTGTGGTATGGGGGCAGATGGTCGAAATATAAGTACAGAGAGGCCTGGCAGATCGACTACATCACCCTTCCTAGTCTCACAGCAGCAAGCAGTATGTACTGACCATGGTGGAGGCAAGTGCAGGGTGGCTGTGTAATGGGTTGGGGCAAACCCCCTCCTCACCACGCGCAGAAATAACGACTCAGACAAACTGATTGCAAAAGTAGTGGAGAGTTTAAATAGAGAACAGTGAGTGTGCACAAAAGGAAACATAGTGACAAGAAAGAAACCAAAGTAAATCTAGAAAAAGACCCCAAACCCCACCTGAGGGTGCATCCAAAACCCCCAGGGCTCCTCCTTCCCCCCCCCCCCCCCCCCTACTATTAGGCTGGTCCCAGCTGGCCAGATCTGAGACTGCCCATCCCCCAGTGGCCTTGGGCCCAGTCAGGCCCATGGCCGGGAGATCTCTCCCCCAGTTACCAAGTCTCGGAGAGGGAAGGAAAGAGGAAGTGCCAGACCCCACCGCAAAATTTATAGTGGTGCAAGGGATTATGGTAGAAATACCTAATTTCCTGCGTCCACCCACTGGGATGGACTTCTGGACACAGGAAACACCCCTGTAGCAGAGGGCACCCAGCCCAAACTACGACAGGCTGGAAACCTACCCAGTACCTCATGCCACACTGCTCGCAACACCATCCTGGGCCTAAAGAGGTATGTCCTGTGGACACAGGGCACCCCCAGGAGGATTGAATCAGACAATGGAAGCCACTTCAAGAACCATCTCATAAGGGACTGGGCAAAGGAACATGGCATCGAGTGGATTTACCATATCCCATACCATGCACCAGCTGCGGGAAAGGTCAAGTGCTACAATGGCTTGCTAAAGACCACCCTAAAAGCCATGGTGGGGGTGGAACTTTTAGGTATTGGGAAAAACACCTAGCTCAAGCCACTTGGTTAGTGAACAGCAGAGGATCTGTGAACCGAGCTGGTCCTGCCCAGTCCGACCTGCTGCAAACAGTGGATGGAGATGGAGTTCCTGTGTTTGCTGAGAAAAACCTGCCTGGGAAGTCAGTGTGGGTTTTTCCTGCTGCTGGTGGGGGCAAACCAACCCAGGGGATGGTCTTGGCTGAGGGGTCTGGTCACACGTATTGGGTCATGCTAGAAACTGGGGACATTCAGTGTATCCCACAGCGGAACGTGACTCTGGCTGAGAGTGGATATACTCAGAGGGGGTAACACACATCAATGTATTATAGTCACTGTGTGAATAGTTATAAGTTGTTCTAAGTTTTTCCCTCCTAGCTTAATACCAGGTTAGCATCCAGGATGCAACATACACACTGCACACCAACCCAGAGAGCTCCTGCATCATCTCATCTGTACCTGTTCCTGCTTCCCAACAGCAAGAGACTCTTCCTGATGTCCCTACAGCAATGGACTGTTCCTGATTTTTCTCTTTCCCTTTCAAAGACAGACTGATTCCTGCTTTTTTTCCTCCACATCCCTGCCCAGTTCAAGTACCACCTACATCGACCAGCACCAGAGAGAGAGAGAGAGACTGCCCTGAGAGAGAGCGAGCCGGGAAAACAAAGGACTTGCATGGAGGATTTGAATACCACGTGTCAAAATTGGATGAAGGGGCTGTGACAGGAGAGTGAAAGTGGAACAGAGGGGTGGATTGTGGCGGGTTAATGCCCATTCTGAAAAAATCAAAACAGAGTGGAGGGCTTGCGGGTGTTTTGTCCTCCCTTCAGGGCGTTTTCCCCCTGGGAAACTGAGTCTCTTCCACTCCCCGCTCCCCACCCAGCCAGGATATGAAAAGCAGGACATTGCAGTCATTAGGCCTGCTTTTTGGCTCCTTTCTTTCTTGGACAAGAGCTACTGCAGCTGCCTTCCTGCTCTTCTGCCACGTGATTGGGCCTGATTCTTCTTCCCTGCTGCCTCCATGCCTCTTCGGAGAGAGAGACTGGTTTTGTATTCTTGTTGGGATTTTTTTCCCCCTCCCATCCAACCTTGTTCCTTGCCCTTGTGAACCTTACCTGTTATTGTTATATACATATATATTGTTTAAAGAAAATTCTTTACCTCTCTACTTTCAGGCCAACTCCAAATTATTGTTTGGTGGATTTGCTCCTTCCCTTTCCTTTTTTTTTCCTCTCTGTTGGGAGGAAAAAGGGGGAGAGATCCTCAGCCTTGCCCCCATCTGAGCTCTTAACTCCCAGTTAAGGCTCAAACCACCACACTATACTTTGTCTTTGACTCTCAGAGTAATGTAAACACCTTGTAACTGAAGGAGAGAACTTTGGCAGAGTTTGGTTGGATGTGATAAAACACTGTTTTATTATTTTGACCTACTGCATGCCTTAATTACATGTATGCCAGTAGAAAATGACCAATTGGGATGTGACACATGTGCCTTCTGATATACTATATAACTTTGCTGTATAATGCAATAAACATCTTTGCTTGCTTACATCTTGTCCAGAAAGCATCACTCTGGGTGTTTAAAACATCTATACTTTTACAAATGTTGACCCCGACCATGTTCCTGAAGCAATTATTCATTACGACTCCCAGTTGCACCATCAAGAAGATACTTTGCTTTTAAGGACTGCAGAGATGCTCATGTTCATCAGCATCACTAATGGTGACTATTAGATTAGTCTCTGTGAGATTAATCTATCTGATTTTATACCAGTGATGTTCCCTGGTTTCCTTGGATATCATATCGATGAAGGTAAGGCAAGGTATGCCAGATATTGATGAAGATAAGTCAAGGACCGCCACTTATTGATGAAGATAAGGCGAGGTATGCCAGAGGTAAAGGGTTGGTGCCTTAGTAAAGAAGAAGCTCTGCAGGACAGGGAAAATAGGGGAAAATGGGGGTTGGTGCCTCCTATTGACAAACACATAATGGTTAATCAAATAACAAAAGAAGAGAAATCAATACTAGGAGTGATTATGCATATCTTGACAAAAAAGGAAAAACTTATGATGAAAGGACACTGGAGTGGGGAGAGATGGCTATGTTTGGGGCAACAAAACTAAGCAGGATTGTTGCACCTTCCTTTACAACATGGAGATTAGTTAAAGATTCTTTAGAACAACTACCATATGTCCCCATATGTACCCATATGTCGGCCAGAACCTACTCACAGGGAAGTTTGTTGCCTCCCAGGAGCTAAGGTTAAGGATGTTACCAGAAGGATGCCCAGTTTGGTGCAGCCCTCTGACTACTACCCCTTACTAGTTATGCAGTTAGGGAATAATGATGTTGCAACCAGAACTTCCAGGGCTATCAAGAATGACTTCAGGGCCCTGGGGGATGTCATTGAGGGGTCAGGTGCACAAATAATTTTCTCATCTATACCCTTAGTTACAGGAGGGAATACCATAAGGAAGAGGTCAGCAGCCATAATCAACAAGTGGCACAGAGGCTGGTGTAGTCAAAAGAATTTTGGGTTTTTCGATCTTGAAAAACTGTCTAATGCACCAGGTCAGGTGGCAACAGATGGAGCACATCTGTCCCAGAGGAGGGGAAAGATCAGAGTGTATGAAAATGGCCTATCCCTCAAAGGGAAAAAGATTCTAGGAAGGCAATTGGCAGGTCTCATAGATAGCGCTTCAAACTAGATTTGAAGGGGGAAGGGGCTGAAACCAGTCCCCCCAGGCAGGAGTATGGGGGTGACAAGCTTGAGCCAGAGGTGAAACCAGCAGCCCAGCTGAGGTGCATGTTCACTAATGCACGAAGCATGGGTAACAAACAAGAGGAGCTGGAAGCCTTGCTGCAGCAGGAAAGTTATGATGTAGTTGCCATCACAGAGACGTGGTGGGATGACTCACATGAGTGGAGCACCGCAATTGATGGTTACAGGTTTTTCAGAAGAGACAGGCAAGGAAGAAGGGGTGGAGGGGTGGCCCTGTACATCAGGGAGGCACTAGATGCCATTGAGATGGAGATCAGGGACCATCAGGTTGAGTGCCTGTGGGTGAGAATTAGAGGGAAGGCCAACAGGGCTTACATCCTGATTGGAGTCTGTAATAGACCACCCAACCAGAAAGAAGAAGTTGATGAAGCATTCTTTAGGCAGCTTAAGGCTGTCTCAAGATCGCCTGACCTTGTTCTCATGGGTGACTTCAACCTGCCTGACATCTGCTGGGATCTTAACACAGCAGAGAGGAGACAGTCTAGGAGGTTCTTAGAGTGCATGGAGGACAGCTTCTTATCCCAGGTGCTGAGTGAACCTACCAGGGGTAAGGCTCTGCTTGACCTCCTCTTCACCAACAGGGAAGGGCTGGTGGGTGATGTGGTGGTCGGAGGCTGTTTAGGGGCCAGCGACCACGAGATAATTGAATTCTCAGTATTTGGGCAAGCTAAGAGGGGCAGCAAGAAGAGCTCCACTCTGGACTGCCAGAGGACGGACTTCAGGCTACTCAAGGAACCAACTCAGAAGGTTCCTTGGGAAACATCCCTTAGAAACAAAGGGGTCCAGGAGAGCTGGGACTACTTCAAGGAAGAACTCTTGAAGGCGTAGGAACAGGCTGTGCCAATGCGCCGGAAGATAAGCCGCTGGGGCAGACGGCCAGCCTGGATGGGTAATGAACTTCTAAAAGAACTAAGATAAAAAAGAGGGTGTATCACCTTTGGAAGAAAGGTGAGGCAACCCATGAAAAGTTTAAGGATGTTGCTAGACCGTGTAGGAAGAAAATTAGGGAGGCAAAAGCACATTTGGAGCTTAGACTGGCCTCTGCTGTGAAGGACAACAAAAAGTCCTTCTATAAATACATTAATAGCAAGAGGAAGGGCAAGGACAACCTCCACTCCTTGGTGGACATGGAGGGGAATGTTGTAACAAAGGATGAGGAGAAGGCAGAGGTACTTAACACCTTCTTTGCCTCAATTTTTACTAGCAGGACAGAATGTCTTCCAGACAGCTAGCCTGCAGAGATGGCAGAAGGAGTCAGGGAGCAGCATAGTTTTCCTCTGTTCCAGAATGGGGTAGCTGGTGATCTGCTTAGCCACTAGGATCCCCACAAGTCCATGGGACCTGATGGGATCCATCCTAGGGTGCTAAGAGAGCTGGCAGATGTGCTGGCCAAGCCGCTCTCCATCATTTTCCAGCAGTCCTGGCTCACTGGAGAGGTCCCAGATGACTGGAAGCTGGCCACTGTGGTGCCCATCCACAAGAAGGGCCAGTTGGATGAGCCAGGGAATTAATAGACCTGTCAGCCTGACCTCAGTGCCAGGCAAGATTATGGAACAGGTCATCTTGAGTGCAGTCACACAGCACTTCCAGGATGGCCAAGGGATCAGGCCCAGCCAGCATGGATTTAGGAAGGGCAGGTCGTGTCTGACCAACCTGATCTCCTTCTATGATCAGGTGACCCGTCTGATGGATGTGGGGCAGGCTGTGGATGTAGTCTATGTGGACCTCAGCCAGGCCTTTGACACTGTCCCCCATGGCAGACTCCTGGCCAAGCTGTCAGCCCATGGATTGGATGGGAGCCTTAATTCCTTACCAGCACACCAATCTGGTTATTCATCACCAAAAACTTAGAGAAAAGCAACTTCAGAGCAGAACGCAGTATTCAAGCAATCAGAATCTGCACAGTACAGAAGATAGCTTGTAAGCAATGGCAGAAAAGTGCCTTTTCTACTACCATCTGATTGCTGTTGCCCCCCAACCCTTCCACCGCACCTCTCCTGTGCCCCCCTCCTTTTCTGTCTTATCTTTCCCTTGTTTGCAGTTGTTTGCAGCCTGCAGAAATTGTTTGACATTTAAAGTAACAGTGCTAAGTTTTGTTGGAGAGCTGCTTCAACATTTTTGCACATGCAAACCTGATATGGATGCTGATTTTAGCATTATTTCTGCTTGTAAAGGATTTTGCAGATATGTTATTTTGACATTTGTAGTAGTTCAGTTTTAACAGTAGGCATAATGAATAATAACTCCTTATAAGAAGTATTTAGAACTTGTAATAAGGTCTGTTGAGTATATGTAAGAATGTTAAGATATAGGTAGTAATGAGTGCTTCTAAGTCTAGTGATTGTGCTAAGGTATGTTCCCTACTGTATAAGCATAATACCATATATGTGCTACTGGGTGATGACATAAGCTGTTTTATGTGTTCATAGGTTAAGTTTTTTCCTTTTGGTTCAAACCTCTTTTTTTTGAGTATGCTGGGAATCTAAAAAAGAGCTCTATATAATATCGTGCTTTAGGCATTGTAACATCTTCCTTATGGGTTTTTTTTTAGCATTGCTCTGATGGTTTACTTTTAACATAGTTCTTCCAGTTTCGGGCGATATTTGGTGTTAGCATGACCTAGGAGTTTATTATGGGGGTGTTATGAAATGCTATTTTGCTCCTTCTGTTCGCAAAGGTTTTAAGATAAAGCTTACAAAAAAAAGAGGGGGAATATTTCCTTCTAGGCCCAACAGTTAGCCTAAGAAAAGGGAAAGGCTAGTACAGGGATTCATCTTTTCTTACCTACAGGTGTTTGTCATTCCAGTTAGGCAGAGCCTAACTATGTCATGAGCTGGACAGCTCGGTTCTGCAAACATCACTGCTGACAATGCAGAATCAAAACACAGGCAGGCACCACTAGAAACACCACAGCCAAATGAGGGGTAACTGTGCTGAGAATCAACTCAAGACTAAGACTGGTCACAGTGATTGTCACACTGAACTGGGATCAAAGAATCCACCTGAGGCTTGATAGCATGAGAGTGTCACCACAGAACATCTGAATTAGGACTGAATATCACAATGCCTTAATTGCCATGTACCAAGGGAATATGTTCACACAAATTTTTATGTTACCTCACCAATCTGTCATAGTCAAGCAATAATCTCAACTGGTTAAAGGGACAATGAAAATCAGTTACATTTTCATTTTAGGTTACCAAAAAAAAAAGAAAAAAAAAAAAGAGAGAAGTATAGGTATTATGTCACAAGAAAGAATAATTAACAGCATGATGTGGTTTAACAATATTCATGGAAGATTAAAAATCTTGGAGGCTGTAACTGAGAGAAATTTGAAAGGGAAAGCCAACTTAATATTAGGCCAAGAGTAGGAACAATAAGGCTCAGTACCTTTCCTTAGTAATACAAAGCATCAAGACATCAGTATGTTAAGATCAGTAGAAATGGCCTTATTATGTTATGTTTAATTTTATATTGGGCAGAATTCTGACTTTAGGACATCATTCTGGCAGGGAGGAAATATATAAATTGGATTCATACCAGCGAAGGGGTTTTCACCCTTGCTCTCTGCTTACAGGTATTTTCCTTTCCTTCAAATTGCTATAGTAAAAGCATTAACTCCGCTGAATCAACAGGCATGTTGGATCATAAAACGAGATGACATTGAATAATTGTTTTATTATTAGCTCACAATCATGGCTGTACAGCATCTATCCTGAAAGTTCTACCCAATTGCTTCCATTTCTGAATTTCTCCTAAAGTTCCCTACCTGGCCATTGTCTAAGACACCTTCCTCCAGTAACAATGATCAAATAGTAAATACTCGGTCTTGGAGATGATCCCAGCAGATGGAGACAACCTAATGGATCAAAGGACCAGGGATTATGGAACTGGGTTAATGCCTGGACTAGTCATTAGTGCACAACTACTACTGGAGAAAACATAGTATCTTCTATTGGAGAAGGTGTATTTTGATAAAGAAAGGAGCACTAAAGGAGTAAAAGTCAGGTCACCCATTTACCTAGGCAGCTAAGAGTTATTTTTTTCCAGCTTCATTGGCACTATTGGTAAGAAAACCAATGCATCTCTGCTGTGGCTATTGGACTACAGCACCGCTTGGTAAAAGCGTTCATAGTGCATCTGTGAACATAGTGCTGTGGCCATGAAAACACTGTTTATGCACACATCACTCCCTTGTTTCAGAACAAGTCAAAAATTTCACTTATTTCACTTGTTTCTATAGACCTTTACTAATGAAATTTCCTAGAAAATTCCTTCTAACCTGCAGCTCTATGACTGATAGTGCTTTTTCTAAGTAAGTCCTTTCAGTTTAAATCTGAGCATACTGAACCACACTAGAAATTATTTTAAAATAAAAGCCTTTCACTTCTACATAAAATAACTGTACACTCATGGTAGAGCAAACAGAACATAGTTATCGTGAGCATCTTACTTGTGAAATTCTGTACGTAGATTTTCTTTACTGGCTCTGCATTAAGCAACAAAAAGTAGCTATTAGCAAAACATCTTACAAAACATCATCACTAAAAAGACTTCTCAAGAATAAAACCAACAGGCTTTCTAACCATGGAGTGTGAAATGGCAAGACAGGAAAATGATTCATCACAGCATAGGGTAATTTGTTCATTTGTTTCTTTTTTTTTAAAATGCCACCATCTGGTTACAGGCTTTAAGTACACAGGATGAGTATAAAGTAATTTAGTTAGCTGTAATTACTGAAAAATGTAAGGCTTTCTGAATAAGTTACATTGTCATTTAAACTATTTGTATCACACTTCTGCATGAAATCTTATTGTGAGTCCTACATCATCCAAACTATCTTCTTGATATCATGACCTACAGGGCCACTGAAATCTAGGGAAACCTAAAGAAATCAGACACCGTAAATGCAGGAAAAACAGTGAAGTAGAGGTTTCAGTGTTTCAAGTCACCTCCACAGGCCAAAAACTTGGCAGACTCTAAATTTCTATTCCTTGGCAATCTTCATCCCATTCATACATTCACATTGCTCTAACAACTCTCGTCCCTTCCAAGTGTCTGAAGCCGAGCAACTATTCTTAAGAGATTGTCAGCTATAAGCACATGAGCTCCTGATCAAACTCGGTTGCCCGCAGCATTCAGAGCAGCAAGTCTGCATTTTCTACCGTGCAACGTGATTTGCATCAATTCCTTACAAAGCTTCGTAATTTTACTTCATTTTCCCCCTCCGTATTTTAGTTAAAGCTTCATCTCCATTCATGATGCCTATTAAAATAGTCAGGGAGTACTGATGATGCCCTGCCCATTTTGCTTACTGGTACTTGTGGGTCCCTCTGACGTCCCTGGCCCTGCTCTTTGAAAACTCTAGGGCTGGGCTTGTTCCTTGAAGTGGAGGCACATGTCCCAGACTGATATTTTTTTTTTTTTAAAGTTTTCATTCTATCGCTTGTAATTCAACTCCTCACTCTTGACACAGCTTGACGCCGAGGTTGACCCCACCCCGGCTCCATCTCTGCCAGTCAGGAGACGAGAGGACGTGCCAACCTCAGGCCTCGGCACGGCCCAGTCTGGCGCGGTTGTTGCCCTCTTCCCTGGCCGCAGCAGGGCTGGCTCCCCAAAGGGCTATGCGCCCGGCCTCCCGCGGGGGCGAGGGACACAGCAGCTGCCTGAAAAGACTGGATTGCCCCACGGTGACTGCCACGGCCGCACTGCGCTAGCGGAGCGCTTTCCGCCGCCGTTTGTCTCCCGTCTCTTCCCGTTCTCGAGAGCAGCTGCTGCTGCGCAACCCCTTCCCCGCCCGCCCGCTCGCCCCACTGGCGTCTCCTCCCTCAGGCTCGCACAGCGCGACCCGGTAAGCTGAGCGTAGTCGGGATGCGGGAGGCCGGGCAGAGCACAGCGCCGCTGCCACCCTTTGAATCGTGCTGAGCCTTGCGCTGGGGCGGCGTCGGCAGCGGAGCTTTGGGGGTGCGCCGTTAGCAGGCACCTGCCTGGAGCCGGGGGCGCGGCGCAGCTCCCCGTCCCGGGGCGAGCCCAGAGCCTGCCTCAGCGCGACGTCCACAACCCCGACTTCTCCTAGAGTTGATTCAGCCGTGCCACCGCCGGCTGCCCGCACCCAGAACGCGTCGGGAGTCCTCCGGCATGCGAGGAAGGGCGGGGCTGCTAGTCCAGCCCGCCCTGCGCCGCTCTAGGACCGGGTGCCGGGCTGCCGCGCTGCCGCGCTGCCGCGATCCCTTACTACCCAGGCCGAAGAGCGGTCCGTGCCCGGCTGCCGAGGGCGCCTGTCCCACCGCCTCTGCCCTGCAGCAGGATTTGGACGGCGCAGGAGGTGTACGGGTACTGGCGGGGACGGCCGAGGGCAGCGGCTGCGGCTGCTGCTGTGCTTGTTTCCTGGCGACTTGCGATGCGGAGCTCCGCTTGTACTGGGACGTGGGCATCGTATTCGTGTTTTAGTCCTTTGTGCAAGTTTGTAGGTGCATAAGCGTGAAACAGGCAGTACTGTTCTGCGGCATCTCATACAAGAAAAAGGTTTTGTGCCCAACCACTGTTTTCCATTCACCTGTTAGGTCTGTGCCCTGTCAATAGCTCCTCATTGCTATACTGGTAGACCTGTTGACTTTAGCATCATGTAGTAGGATATTGTAGCAAGTAACGCGTTGCAGGTAACATGCCTTCCCATTTTTATGTTAACTGATTTTTAATTATATGGGCTACTCTAGCTACGACGGCAAGAGTATCTTTTAGACATCCTCTTTATTCAGCCAGTGGTCCATGATGAAGCTGATCACACAACAGCTGGGCAGGTAGAGCACATGGCACGTTTCTTCAAGCTTCTCTGACAAACCTGGAGGCAGTTCTTTAAACTTTCTTTCCTGTCTTCCTATTTTCCTACTTTATTGAGGAACACTCGTTCAGTATGCTTTTTTAAGTGTCTCTCTAAGCAGAAATACATAGGAAGTCAGAAGCTATCAGTAAGTTTTTATGTGTAGCTGAATGCCTTCCGTGATTCTTCCTTTGTCTGGCGAAGTGTCAGTTTTTCCCTTTATGGGAGCTGGATTTTCTGGTATAGGCATTTGTTGGCTAGGACAGCTCATCTATGTCATCTTTCCAAGTTGCCACTCATCTAATATATTTCAAGACTTCCTGTAACTAATGTCCAAGTTTCTGTGACCTAGTTTCTCGCTGCAAACCAATTATTATAATTTTCATGGCTGCAGTGTTCTGAAGAGATCACAGATGACTTTTGAACAAAAAGGCGCTGAGAATCACTTCTCCTCCTCTACTTATTTTCTTATTTTTATGTGTTTGAGGATGAGGGGCAAACAAGTTCAAAATAAATTCTAAACCAGCTGTTCAACAGAAATGTAGGTGTTTGTGCTTAGTTATTTATTTGGAATATTTGAAAATTTTTAGGATGGTTTTCTTAATGATTTCTAGCAATCTTTTAGAAGAGGAAATGGCCAAATCTTAATACATTACACAATTTGAATTCTGTAAGAAATTTAGATATAAATATCCAAAGAGGAATTCCTACTAGTGTGAGGATGGCAGATGGAAAAGTGTCCTCTTCAAGGAGTGATGAAAAACAGGAAGCTGATGAGCTCTGTACCATTTTTCTGGTGGGTATGTGGGCTGCTTAATTCTTTATTACTTTTTCGTTATTTTCCTTGTGAATAGTTCCACTAGCATTCTGTGGTGTTATTCATAGGTGCTCCAGACAGAGGGGTGGTAGAGGAAAATGCACTTCCTGTTTCCTCTTCACTTAGCATATTAATATGAATCTTGAAGAATGTATGGTAAATGTGCTTAAAAATTGCTTGCTGAATGGGAGTTGTTACCTGTTCTTCCAGTGTAAGAAACAGTGGCCTTATAAGTGTAAGAAACAACATTTTCAAATGGATTTTGTGTTAGTTTCCACTCTAATACGATATTCTTCTCCATTCCTATTTTCCCTTGAAAATTTATGTAATCTACCTAGTCTACTCAGTGCTGGTTAAATTTTAATTTGAGTCCTGCATCCAGATTTGAACACTTCTGTGCCAGACTTCAAACATTCCTGTTTAAAAGAGTTCACAAATAATAATGACAGTTGGAGATCAACAAAGGATGATATGCAAGGGAAGAGGAAAAGATTTAGCCCAAACACAAGTTTGAAAGGCAGCTAATAAATGATAAGTATTTAATGTTGTGAAATGTTCTTGTACAGATGACAAGGAGCAGTTTTGCGCTCTGTATTAAATGTGAATAAGGTAAATGGCAAGACATTCAGGTTAGATATTGGAGGGAAAGTTAAGATAATAGAAAATAAGAAGATAATTAAATAGTTTGGGAAGACTGTGAAATACCTGTCAAAAGTCTGTAAGAGAAAGTTGAATGGTTTTCATGAAAGGGCACTGGAAAGAAGGCTTAGTTCCTGTCTTTTCTGGGACTGAATCACAGAAAAACACTTGAAGAATGTAAAACAAGAGCCATAGAGAAGCATAGGTTTTTTAACAATCAGATGTGTCTACATAATATTCTGGAGACAAACATGAGCTCACATAAAGCACCTGATCTGAAAGCAGTACAGCCACAACAAACATGGCCCAGTGCCAAGCTGAAAAGGTCCACTGAAGAGTTACACTATCTACTTCATGAGTGCTAAATTTGAATCTTTTATTTTTACATCGTTGTTTTGTGCTGAAAGACAAAGGAAGGTAAGAACAAGATGTCTATTAATAGTTTTAGATGCAAAACAAGACAAAAATTTGCTAAAATGTATTCAGAACACTATTATTTAATTGCATTTAACTATAAAAACACTTCAAAAACTTATGTTTGTATGCTTTTGAAGCTATGTGCAAGTCCAAATAAAAATGAATACTTATTTGACAAATCAGAAATGTCTCATTTGCTGTTTTCTAGCATGACAGTTATAGAAACCTTTGCAGTGTGTTAGTGTATATTGGTAGCATTTCTGCTGTCTTCCATGAGAGCTGCAAAAGGCACAAACATGAAGAATTTTGGCAGACTTACAGGAATTTTCCTTTTAAAATTCTTCTAGGCCAGAAGAACTCATCCCACTGTAATAAAGTCTTAAAGACCGTTTCCACTTTTGAGGTGTTTGGGGTTTTTTGGTTTGGTTTGGTTGTATTTTCCATGTGGTTTGCTATCAGAATTGTTAGTTACACAAAATGCAAACTGTACTGCATGGATTATTTTATATATATTAGGTATTCACAGAGGAGGCTGAGGTATTCAACAACTTTTTTATGCTTCAGTCTTCACTAGCAAGTGCTCCAGCTACACCAGCCAAGTGACAGAAGGCAAAGGCAAGGATTGGGAGAATGAAGAACTGTCAGGGTAGGAGAAGATTAGGTTTGAGTCCATCTAAGGAACCTAAAGGTGCACAGGTCCATGGGACTTCTGAGTGAACTAGCAGATAAAGTTGCGAAGCCACACTTCATCATATTTCAGAAGTCTGGTGAAGTTCCCACTGACTGGAAAAGGGGAAATATAACCCCCGTTTTTAAAAAACAGGAAGACCCAGGAAGCTATAGGCTGGTCATTGTCAGCTCTGTTCCCTGTTCCTCTGTTCCCTGTTTCTGATCATGGAGCAGATCATCCTGGAAACTATGCTAGGGCACATGGAAGATACGGAGGTGATTGTTGACAGCCGTCATGGCTCCACGAAGGACAAATTGCACTGACAAATTTGATGACATTCTATAAAGCAATTACAGCATAGGATAAGGGGAGAATAACTAATCTCATCTACCTGGATTTGTTCAGACCATTTGACACTTCCTCACATGACATTCTTGTCTCTAAATTGGAAAGATATGGATTTGATGGCTGGACCACTCAGTGGATAAGGAATTGATTGAATGATCACACTCACAAGTGTTGCAGTCAATGGCTCAATGTCTGAGTGGAGACCAGGGAACAGTGATCTTCTTCAGGGGTTGGTGCTGTGGCTGGTTATCATCTTTGTCAGGAATATGGACACTGGGATCAAGTGCACTCTCAGCAAGTTTGCTAGCAACACCAAACTGTGTGGTGCAGTTTGTATGCTAGAGGGAAGGGATGACATCCAGAGGGATCTTGACAGGCTGCAGAGGTGGGGCCATGTGAACTTGAAGTTCAGCAAGGCTAAATATGAGATTCTGCACTTGGGTTGAGGCAATCTCAAGCACAATGACAAGGTAGAGGGTAAAGTGATTGAGGGCAGCCATGAGGAGAAGGACTTGGGGGTATTGGTGGATGAAAAACTGAGCAGCAATGTGTACTTGCAGCTCAGAAAGCTGATCACATCCTTGGCTGCATCAAGGTCTCCAGCAGGTCAAGGGAGATGATTCTCTCTGTCTAATCTGCTCTTGTGAGATTCCACCTGGAGAACTCTGTCGGAGCTCTGGGGTCCTAGGACAAGAAAGACATGGATGTGTTGGGAAGGGTCCAGAAAAGCAGCACAAGGGTGATCAGGCATCTGTAGCACTTCTCCTATGAGAATGGGCTGAGAGAATTGGGGTTGCTAGCCTGGAGGAGGCTCCAGGAAGACCTTATAGCAGTCTTCCAGTACTTAAAAGGGGCCTATAGGAATTATAAGGGATTCTTTATCAGGGATTGCAGTGACAGGGCAATGAGTAATGGTTTTAAACTGAGAAAAGATAGATTTAAAATAGATATTAGGAAGAATTCCTTCCCTGTGAGGGTAGTGAGATACTGGAACAGTTTGCCCAAGAAGTTACAGACATGCCTCCCTGGAGTTGTTCAAAGTTCAGGTGGATGGGACTTTGAGCAGCCCAGTTTTGTGGAGGGTGTCCCTGACCATTGCAGCAGGATTGGAACTAGTGGTGCTCAATGGAGTTAAATCCAGCTGGCAGCCAATCACAAGTGGTGTTCCTGAGGCCTCAGTCTTCGGACAACTTCTGTTTAACATCTTTATTGATGACCTTTCTGAAGACATAGACTGTGTCATCAGTAAGTTCACAGATGACACCAGGTTAGGTTGGGAGTGTTAATCTTCATGAGGTTAGAGAGGCTCTACAGAGAGACTTGGATAGATTGGATCAATGGGCCAATGTTAAAGGGATGAGCTTCAACAAGGCCAAATGCCAGGTCCTGCACTTGGGTCACAACAATCCCAGCAATGCTTCAGGCTTGGGGAAGTATGGCTGGAGAGCTGTCTGGCAGAAAGGGACCTGGGGATTCTAATCAACAAGCAGCTGAATGTGAGCAAGCAGTGTGCCCAGGTGGCCAAGAAAGCCAATGGCATCCTGGCTTGTATTAGAAATGCTGTGTCCAGCAGGAGTAAGGCGGTGATTGTCCCCTTGTATTCAGTTGGTGAGGCCACACCTTGAGTATTGAGTCCAGTTTTGGGCACTCAATACAAGAGAGATGTGGAGGTGCTGGAGTGAGTACAGAGGAGGGCAATGAAGCTGGGAAGGGCCTGGTGAATAAATCTTACGAGGAGCGACAGAAGGAACTGGGACTGTTTGAAAAAGAGGAGGCAGAGGGGAGACCTCATTGCTGTCTACAACTACCTGAAAGGATGTTGTGTAGAGGCTGATGCTGGTCTCTTCTCACAGGTAATTAGTGATAGAACAAGAGTGAATGGCGTCAAGCTGTGTTTGGGTATGTTTAGACTGGGCATTAGGGAAAAGACTTCATGGCAAGAGTGGTCAGGCATTAGAATGTGCTGCTTAGGGAGGTGGTTGAGTCACTACCCCTGGATGTGTTTAAAGGTCATTTGAATGTGGTTCTTAGGGAAATGGTTTAGGGGTGAACTTTGTGGAGTAAGGTTGTCAGTTAGACTTGGTGATCCTGAGGGTCTGGAGAAGAGGAGACTCAGGGGTGACCTTATTACTCTCTACAACTACCTGAAGGGAGGTTGTGGACAGATGGATGTTGGTCTCTTCTCCCAGGCAAGCAGTACCAGAACAAGAGGACACAGTCTCAGGCTGCGCCAGGGGAGGTTCAGGCTGGATGTTAGAAAAAAGTTCTACACAGAGAGAGTGATTGCCCATTGGAACGGGCTGCCTGGGGAGGTGGTGGAGTCACCATCACTGGAGGTTTTCAGGAGAAGACTTGATGGGGTGCTTGGTGCCGTGGGTTAGTTGTTTGGGTGGTGTTGGATTGGTTGATGGGTTGGACGCGATGATCTTGAAGGTCTCTTCCAACCTGGTTTATTCTATTCTATTCTATTCTATTCTATTCTATTCTATTCTATTCTATTCTATTCTTTTCCAACCTGAATATTTCTGTCATTCTGTGATTCTGTCCTTCCCAACCCAAAGCATTCTCTGATTCTCTGGTTCTGTGATTCTTCTTATGAAAGTGTATTTGTAAGTGAAAAGGTAAATGCAGAAATAGGAAAAACCTTTTGAAGTGTATAAATAAAAAGAGGGTTTATTTGGCAGTAAAATACTGCTTGCTTGCTAGATATTGTTAAGCTGTTTACATTACTTCAGATGCTAGTGATCACAATATCACTATGCATGGAAAAGATCTCTAGGATCATCAAGTCCAACCATTATCTAGCTCTACCAGGGCCACTACTACACTATATCCTTGAGCACCATATCCAGACAGCTTTTAAATGCATCCAGGGATGTCAATTCAACCACTTCACTGGGCAGCCTGTTCCAGCCTTAGATAACCCTTTTGGTATAGTAGTTTTTCCTAGTGTCTAACCTAAATCTCCCCAGTGTAACTTGATGCCATTTATACATAGAATACATATACATAGAATAAACCAGGTTGGAAGAGACCTTCAAGATCATCACGTCCAACCCATCGACCAATCCAACACCACCTAAACAACTAACCCATGGCAACAAGCATCCCATCAAGTCTTCTCCTGAAAACCTCCAATGATGGCAACTCCACCACCTCCCCAGGCAGCCCATTCCAATGGGCAATCACTCTTTCTGTATAGGACTTTTTCCTAACATCTAGCCTGCACCTCCCCTGGCGCAGCCTGAGACTGTGTCCTCTTGTTCTGCTACTGGCTTCCTAGGAGAAGAGACCAACATCCGTCTGTCTATCACCTCCCTTCAGGTAGTTGTAGAGAGTAATAAGGTCACCCCTGAGTCTCCTCTTCTCCGGGCTAAGCAACCCCAGCTCCCTCAGCCTCTCCTCATAGGGCTTATGTTCCAAACCCCTCACCTTCTCTGGACTTGTTCCAGCAAGTCAACCTCCTTCCTAAACTGAGGGGCCCAGAACTGGACACAGTACTTGAGGTGTGGCCTAACCAGTGCAGTGTACAGGGGCAGAATGACCTCCCTGCTCCTGCTGGCCACACTGTTCCTGATGCAGGCCAGGATGCCATTGGCCCTCTTAGCTGCCTGGGCACACTGCAGGCTCATGTTCAGTCTACCGTCGACCAGCACCCCCAGGTCCCTCTCTGGCTGGCTGTTTTCCAGCCACTCTGACCCCAGCCTGTAGCTCTGCATGGGGTTGTTGTGGCCAATGTGCAGAACCCGGCACTTGGATGTGTTAAATTTCATGCCGTTGGACTCTGCCCATCTGTCCAGCCTATTGAGGTCCCTCTGCAGTGCCTCTCTACCCTCCAGCAGATCAACTCCTGCCCCCAGCTTGGTGTCATCAGCAAATTTACTGATGATGGACTCAATGCCCTTGTCCAGATCATCAATAAAGATGTTAAAGAGCATGGGGCCCAGTACTGATCCCTGGGGCACACCACTAGTGACTGGCCGCCAGCTGGATGTGGCACCATTCACCACCACTCTCTGGGCTCGGCCCTCCAGCCAGTTCCTAACCCATCACAGTGTGCTCCCATCCAAGCCATGGGCTGACAGCTTGGCCAGGAGTTTGCTATGGGGAACGGTGTCAAAGGACTTGCTGAGGTCCAGGTAGACTACATCCACAGGCCTCCCCACATCCACCAGGCGGGTCACCTGATCGTAGAAGGAGATCAGGTTGGTCAGGCAGGACCTGCCCTTCCTAAACCCATGCTGGCTGGGCCTGATCCCTTGTCCATCCTCTAAGTGCTGTGTGATTGCACTCAGGATGACCTGTTGCATAATCTTGCCTGGCACTGAGGTCAGGCTGACAGGCCTGGAATTCCCTGGCTCATCCAACCAGCCCTTCTTGTGGATGGGTACCACGTTGGCCAGCTTCCAGTCATCTGGGATTTCTCCAGTGAGCCAGGACTGCTGAAAAATGATGGAAAGTGGCTTGGCCAGCTCATCTGCCAGCTCTCTCAGCACCCTAGGATGGATCCCATCTGGTCCCATGGACTTGTGGGAATCCAAGCTGCTGAGGAGAGCTTCGATCACTTGCTCATGGAACACAGGGAAACTATGCATCTCCCTGGCTCCTTCTGCCAGCTCTGCAGGCCAGCTGTCTGGAAGACGTTCTGTCCTGGTAGTAAAAATTGAGGCAAAGAAGGTGTTAGGTACCTCTGCCTTTTCCTCATCCTGTGATACAACATTTCCCTCCATGTCAACCAAGGAGTGGAGGTTGTCCCTGCCTTTCGTCTTGCTATTAATGTATTTATAGAAGGACTTTTTGTTGCCCTTCACAGCAGAGGCCAGTCTAAGCTCCAAATGTGCTTTTGCCTCCCTAATTTTCTTCCTACATGACCTAGCAACATCTTTAAACATTCCATGGGTTGCCTCACCTTTCTTCCAAAGGTGATACACTCTCTTTTTTTCCCTTAGTTCTATTAAAAGTTCATTGCCCATCCAGGCTGGCCATCTGCCCCGGCGGCTCATCTTCCGGCGCATTGGCACAGCCTGCTCCTGCACCTTCATCAGTTCTTTCATGATGGAGGCCCAGCCCTCCTGGACCCCTTTATTTTTAAGGGCTTTCTCCCAAGGAACCCTCTGAATTATTTCCTTGAGCAACCTGAATTCTGCCCTTCTTGCTGCCCCTCTTAGTTTGACCGAATACTGAAAATTCAATTATCTCGTGGTCGCTGGCCCCTAAACAGCCTCCGACCAGCACATCCCCACCAGCCCTTCCCTGTTGGTGAAGAGGAGGTCAAGCATAGCCTTACCCCTGGTAGGCTCACTCAGCACCTGGGATAAGAAGCTGTCCTCCATGCACTCTAAGAACTTCCTAGACTGTCTCCTCTCTGCTGTTTTGAGATCCCAGCAGATGTCAGGCAGGTTGAAGTCGCCTATGAGAACAAGGTCAGGCGATCTTGAGACAGCCTTAAGCTGCCTATAGAGTGATTCATCAACATCTTTATCCTGGTTGGGTGGTCTATAACAGACTCCAACCAGGATGTCTGCCCTGCCGGTCTTCCCTCTAATTCTTGCCCACAAGCATTCAACCTGATCATCCCTAATCTCCATCTCAATGGCATCTAGTGCCTCCCTGATGTACAGGGCCACCCCTCCACCCCTTCTTCCTTGCCTGTCTCTCCTGAAGAGCCTGTAGCCATCAATTGCAGCGCTCCACTCATGTGAGTCATCCCACCACATCTCTGTGATGGCAACTACATCATAACTTTCCTGCTGCAGCAAGGCTTCCAGCTCCTCTTGTTTGTTTCCCATGCTTTGTGCATTAGTGTACATGCACCTCAGCTGGCCTGCTGGTTTGGCCTCTGAGCCTAGCTTATTGCCCCCAGACTATGACCTATGAGTTGTGACTTGTGAGAAGAGACCAACAACCACCTCTCTGTGATCACCCTTCAGGTAGTTGTAAGTCTCCCTTCAGCCTCCTCAAGACTAAACAACCCCAATTCCCTCAGCTGCTCCTCATAAGACTTACCCTGCACCCACTTCATTGCCCTTCTCTGGACATGCTCCAGCATGAAAATCTCTCTCTTACACTTTGGTTTCCCAGACTGAACACAGTACTCAAGCTGCAGCCTCACCAGTGCTGAGTGCAGTGGGACAGTCACCCCTCTAGTCCTGCCGGCCATGCTATTCCTGATACAGGCTAGGATGCAGTTGGCCTTCTTAGACATCTGGGCACTCTGCTGGCTCATGTTCAGCCAGCTGTTGATCAACATCCCCAGGTCTCTCTCTTCTGAGCAGCTTTCCAGCCACAAAAGCCCCAAGCCTGTAGCATTTTATGGGGTTGTTGTGACCCAAGTGGAGGACCTGGCCTTGTTGAAGGCCATCTTACTAGCCTCAGTCCATTGACTGAGCATATCCAGGTCTGTCTGGAGAACCTTCTGACTCTCCAGTAGATGATCACTCCAGCCTAACTTGATGTTGTCTGCAAACTTGGTCAGGGTGCTCTCAGTCTTGTTAAGGTCATTGATAAAGATACTGAAAAGGAGTGGCCCCAGCACTGAGCCCTGGGGAACACTACTTGTGACCAATATCATTAGACAGCCTTTGTTTGCATGACTTGAATCTTGTGGGGTTTTTTTAATACAGCAAGTGCATTTGTCCATTATCATTCTTTTATACCCTGCATTACGAGCTTCAAATGAATCAGCTCTTCAGCATGTAGCAGAAGAACTTTTCTGTAACAGCATAAGGGGAACCGAATGTATACAGAGACTCAAATATATATGATTTGAATAAACAGATACAGCATATAAAGTGTGCTGGATGTGTATCTCTAACTTTTCAGAAATGTGTTTTAGTAGTTGGGGTTATAGCTGTACCTGCAAAGCACATCTGAGCTAGCCTTATGCAAAAAGTCACAGTCATTCCTTCTTGGTCTCAGATCTGAGATTCTTACTGAGCTGTTGTAAGATTAATTCTACAGGTGTGTTATTGTGGTGGTAGGGGCAAATGGGCCCAGCACAAACCCAGACAGATCTTGGTATGTCTAGACATGGTTCCCCTCTTCACCCCTCCCTCCTGCAGGAGTCCAAGGAAATGGGGGAAAAGGACAAAAGAACAGGCACCAGTAAGTCTGGTAAACAAAAGGACGTATTTTCCCTTTATGGTTATAAAACATGTGCACTGGCCATGCATCTCCTAGACCAGGCCTATGCCTTTGCCTTTTATGGTTGCAGCCTGGCAGAATCCCATTTCATTGGCTAGCTGTTTGCTGGCTTCAGTTGCCCTGTTGGCCCAAGTTGAATCTCAGGCAAGTGATAAATACAGGCCAAATTATATTTGCCTTGCCTTGCTTTTCCAAGATCTGGGAGAGAAGCCACAAACCTTACCCTGCAAGCCTGAAAAGCCAAGCCTTGCTTGCCTTGTAACTGGAATTTGTGCCATGCCTCACTTTACCCAGACAGATGCAAGCACCCTTCGCAATAACATGTCATAAAGCCCAGAAGCAGACAGACATATCTTTCTGCCTTGCCAGGCAGAGGGACAAATCCTCAGTGAGCTGGAAACTGTCCCCTGCCACTTTGCAAAACTCCAAGACAGTCTGCAGATCCTGGAAGGAAGCTTCAAGAGCTGCACAAAAGTGCCTCAAAAAGCCTTAACAGCTAACATACAGGCAGCAGCAGCACCTTTCCTACTTCAGTGGAACTCATTTGTCAGTAACTAGTTTTATTGCCTCCTGTGTTTGACAGTTAGTGTCAAGTCTCCCTCGGTGGTCGAGCACCATATTGTGCTGGGGATTCTCTTTCCCAGTTATTTTTCCATTTCGCTTAAAATTGTTTAAATTGTTAAATATTCCCATTGTAAATGTATATTCCAGCTGTACACTGAACCTATTTGTGAATTTTTTGAAAATTTCCATATTAATACAAAATCATTAGCATTTTTATTAAAAACATATTTCCCATATTTTTCATAAACCATAACAGTAATGAAATCATGAAGAAAACAATCAGAACCACTTTAAGGGGGTTGTTTGAGTGATACAAACAAATTCATAACTGGTATTCATTCTTTCCATGTCCTGTGAAGTCTATTTTGTGTTTGTCACTGCCAAGTATTGTACACTACTTTTAAAAATCTTTCAGAGCCTGAGTCTGCTTTTTAAAATAAGCAAAAGTCCGGCATTTTTATACATTTCACTTCCAAAATATGCCTGGTACAGAAAGTAGCAGCATCAACAGAGTGATGTTAAGAGAAACTTGAGAGACATTCTGATTAAGTCTGGGGATGTGAACAATCACAATTTTGTGATGAAAAAGAAAGGTTTCCAGTGTAAATTCTGCCTTTTCTGAAAGTGTCTCTTCCATGATCTTTTGCTTGGCCATCTTAGCTTGCAATAAAATAAGCTAATGTGATCTCAACAAAAGTTAATTTTAATTTATTGTTGTATTTCTGGAAAATATTTAATGTTTATATTAATTTCACTTTCTAAGCTTAGTATAGATCTGGTTATTAAAAGCTGAATGTACAGTTGAGCTCAGAGTCTAACTTAGGCACCTGTTATTTCTATTCTTCCTCGTAAAATTGTATTTGAGACTCTTTGTACATATGGAAAAAGCAGGAAGTTTGTTGAAAGAAAACCTCTAGTATAAATGAAAATTAACAACCTGTATGTGTGTATCATAGTCTTTAATTCAGAAAACAAGGCAGAAAAGGGAAAGGTAGAAATGGGGGAAATGTGGAAATCACAAAAGTCTGTATGGCTCAGTAAGCTAAATTGCTCTTCAGACAAGCTATACTGAGGACCCCAGAGTTGTATTAAAAAGAGAAGACTAAATAAAAATTAAGTTGTTGAAGTAACTGCAAAATTAGATGGTTGGATTGTGGAAGAAGAGAGATTGTTTTAATCCTGGTTTTAAGTTTTATGCCCCAGCTTCCTTGTCAGTGCCCGCTGTGCACTTCAGCACTGTGAGTAAGCATACTGTGGCATAATGCTTGAGTTGAGTGTATAGATGTAAAAGATTTAATTTTTTTTTCAATCTTTATTTCATAGCTAGCATACAAGGATAAAAATAGAAACAGGTAGAAGGAAGGTTTGGAGGACCCTTGGAGAAGGCGTGGCAAAAAGGGAAGGCTTTGGAAACAGTTCAGAGAAAACCAGAGAGACATCACAACACATAAAGACACAAAGAGAAAAAAATATTTGACTTGTCATTCTGGTTGTCTTAATTTAGGTCTGTTTTACAAGGAAGATTCAGTTCTGTGAATAGCACTTTTGCACCAGTAATACTGGTTCTCCCATAAAAAAAAAAAAAATTCAAGGGAGCAAGCCTCCAGAGGCATGTTGAGAAGAGTCTTCTCTGGCTTTATGTCAGGATTCCTTTTAGTCATGTGGATTCACATATATGTGTGTGGGGAAAAAAAGTAGAGGAAAGAAGGTGTCTTTGTGCCCCATGGTGGAAATTTTATTTGCTAGAGGAGACCCACCACCACTGTGCAAGGGACTCAAGTAGTTCCCTCTATAACTAAATAGTACATATAATTCTGTAATGTCATAAAACTTCCCAAACCCTAAGGAGACAAAGGTGAGAAGAGTAATTTTTATTTCAATTTGTCAGCTTTCCCTCGTGAATTTTAGACCTTCAATCAAAGATACAGCAGAAATATGAGTAAAAGAGGAAATTATTAGAAAAAAATCTTAATACCAAATGTTGAAGTTACAAATGCAGCATGAACACTTTAAATCAGAGTTATATCCAAGCAGAGGTACTATACACAGAAAGAAGCAAGATGATAGCATAGGTAATGGCAGATGGATCTGTCTGATGTTATTACTTGGAGGACTTTTAAAAGCTTCTGTCTTCTGAGTATAGTCCTACTTCCAGTTTTTAGCATAATAAAATTTTATTCTGATGAATTGCATAGCATAGGAGTCAGTGATTTTCCATATTTGTAAATTTTAACAACTACTTTTAAGACTTGAACACTCATCACAATTTCCTTATATTTATGGAAATGTTTAAAAAATTACATTCTGAAACATTAAAATGTTGAATTACATTTACAGAACTTCTATGCTAAAAGATAATTTTACTTATACTGTCTCTTAATGAAGTGCTAGGTTTTTAGATTTTGTTTTCAGTTGGTCACATTATTGCATTAAAAACTCAGAAGTTGTTATGAATCCCTAGTTTCTCTGCTAAGGATTCTAACAAACACTACACAATTAATGTAAAACTATTTGTGGTGTAGTTGTGCAGTACTGACCACAGTCTTCATATAAACTAGAACTTTAATTTTCCTGTATTTGCTGGAAAATTATGCTATGTGATAGTGCTTCTGAAATCAATTTCCAAATATACTTGGAAGGTCACAAGTTGCATAATTTCTCTTCTTCTAAACAAAACAAAACCACCTCCAAACGCCTCCATCTCCACAGTAGAGTCTGTCCAATGTCCTTAAATTCAGAAATAGAAAATTATTTACAACATCTTCCTGATTTTTGCTTATATAATGGGCCAGCACATTTGAGGTTTATCTTTTGTTAATGAAATACTTACTGAGTTTGGGAAGATAACTTCTGACTATAGTAAAAACAAACAAACTGGCAAGAAAAGCCACCTTACATGATGTTAAGTATCAATATAATAATAATTCTTTTAACAGACATCACAACCTTTGGTTGAACCTCAGGAGTCTGAAACATACAGCATGTGAACTTAAAAGCCATTCCAGAGTGGGTGAAAAAGTGTTGTTGAAAAGGTCGACCTTTTCTTCCTTGCATCTCTATAATTCACATGTTAAATAAGTAAGAGGAACAAATTTCAAGGGCACTTTTCTGCTGACATTCTACTGGAAGAGATTTCCCTCAGTAATTTCTGTCATTACTTTTTAGTCTTTTTGCCCTCTTAAATGCTTTTTTAATGTATGCACAAAGCCTACAAGAGAGAACTTCTCTTTCTCTCTATTTATAGAGGAATGTACTTATGTTTGTCCAAATAACTGATTTGGGCACCTCTCCATATTCTATCAATGCTTAAAATCATATTTTTTCTATAGGCTTTGGTTTTTGAATACAGAGGCTTTTGTATTTAATGTGCTCTTATGTCATATGAATTGGTAGTTACCTTGCTGCAAATCAAAGGTCTGATGACAAGCCAGGATCACTTCTTTTTGAGTTTCAGCTGCCCATTCTGAAGTTACAAAGCATGTCATAACTTTCCTGTTGTGCTGTTTGCTTCAGTGGAGTACTTCCTTTAAGTTATTTTAGGTCTAGGTGTTAATGTTATTGCATAGATACAATATACAGAAGCTTTACCGTTTTTCTCTTTTGAGTCTGATTTTGAGGCAAATGATAATCTGCATTTCTTTAAACTTAGGCTTCAGAGTCCAAGTTTTACTGTTACAAGTAACTATTGATCTAAGCAAATTCACCCTGAAAATTATAAACAAATAAACTTTTATGACTGTAAAACTAAACACTGTATTAATCTTCTTTCATTGTTTTTGCTCTGCTTTATTTTTTTTAACATTAAATAAACTCTTCCTGAAATTAGTGCATGATAGAATAGTGTATTTCTTTCAGAAACATTAATATTGTGAAGGAGAGGCTGGCTAATCTTCAATGTCTGATCATAACAATACATTTTTTAGAGTACTTTTTGTATTCTATTATTTCAGTAAAATTTGATGCAATATTGGTGGTAATTTTATTCTTTTCACTTTTACCTATAAATGGCCAGCCTTCTGTAATGGAAAGCCTCAATGGTCAGGTTGGAGATCTGGGAAATACAAACCTCATAGGCTGTTCAGAAAAGGCTTAACTTATTTGCTGAACATTGCAGAGAAGCAATGCTCCTCATGTGGCAGAGGGAAAAGATGCAATTCTACATGAACACCTTCAAAAATCTTAGTGTTTGTTTTGTCTTTTAATATCCCAGGAACTCTTGCATCGAGCACTTCTGACTTGTCTGAAAAGATCCTGTGTGTTTATTGATAAATGTGTGGGGGTTTTAAACAATTCTGACTTATCCTTAGATCCTCCTTGCCTGAATAATGTTGTGATCATGTGGGGTTTTTTCCTCTATGACTCCTAATTCAAAGGCTAAATCATTTTACATAAGCATGAAGTCTATTTGTAGGCTGTAAAACCCCACTGCTTCCCAGCCAGTTCTTTTTTGCCATCTGTCCCTGTTCTTAACCAATCTCATTGGATTTCATGCATACATTAGTGTATAGATAATCTTCAATAATTACAGATTTCTAGCTAGTACTGTTAGTGAATTTTATTGACCTGTGCTTTCTTTCCCTGTCACTCATCACTTGTTTTAGCTTCTTCGAGTAACCCTTCCTGATTTTTCCTCTTAATGCAATCCATCATTAAATCTATGTGCCCTAAGCTTCTTTACAGATTTTGCTGATTTTCCCTCTGCCACGTCCTCCGCTAGTAGGCTGTTACTTCTTTTACTGAGTCAATGCTTCTACAATCTGTTGCCAAACTCATGCTAAATCAGTCCTGGACTCCCTTGTACTGCACCTTATCTCCCAATCTCTGTGCACATAGGGCATAGCAATGTCTTTTTTTCCTTCACTGCTGTGTCTTGCATTCCCATTTTTGCCAGGCTGCTAGCTGCCTTCTGTAACTTTCTTGCATCAGTCCTCCCTGCTATTTAGAGATACAAGTTATTATTCCATAGTGTCTGAGTATCAGAAAAACACACTAGAAAGTGCATTTCAATTAATTATAGTACTTAGCCCATGGAAGATGTAGTGGGAAGAAGATGGAGTGTGGGAAACTGAACCAGTGTAATTCTTCTTTGGGAGCGGCATATGCACATTTGTTAGCCATATAAACTGAGACTGCCCGTTCAAGGAATTTTCAGAGATTGGAAACCTTTAAGCACATGTGATCTAAGACGTTTGTTTTTTTCTCTAAGTGAAAAACATTTCCAGATTTACATATAATCTGATAGGTGCAACGAAAGGCACATCTTTGATACTTCATGAAAAGTTGAGGTTTTAAGTCACAGAGCAGGAGGAGTAATTTGCTCATATGTGTTGTAAAACATGAACGTTTCAAGATATTTTTGTAACATTACATATGAAAAATAACTATTTTGTTTTTTCTGTACAAGTTTATTTTCTGAAACTAAAAATTTGTTTTTTACTGTAACTTTCTAAAGCATTGCATGAGACAAGCACAACTGATGGAACCATCTTCCCATACTACCTAGAAAGACATTTGCAACTGAAAGTAGTGCTTGTAACTACAAATCTTGGACAGCTTCTGTATTCATGGCTTTAGGCATACTAATGAGTGATGTGTGACATGGAGTTCATAATGTTTTTTCTTCTGGGCTTTGATTCTGTGAACACTTGCATAACTCTAATCCTCAAAAATGTTTCTGTGGACAGATGAATATATTTACTGAAAATACTAGTAGCTGTGCAAATATATGGGAGTTTACAGATTTTTGGATACCTATTTTCTTTTGAAAAAGCACCTTAAGGGTTGGAATTGAATTAGTAGAATTACAAACAGTAAAAGTAGTTGCCTTCTGTGTTAAGGCTTTGTCACTGTATCTGCACACAGATAATGTAATATTACGTGCACCACAATACAAGTTCCATTTCAAGTTTTCATGCAATAAGCAAAGTAAAATGCTATTTTGTCTTTGTAAGAAATCTCTGTCCACTCTACTTAGTATGCATGAAATGTGTCCATAGAAGACTCAGCTAAAAAACTGTGCTTGCAGATTCCAGATTAACATAGTAAATTGTTTTCACTGCTTTAAAGGATCTAATGTTTTCATTGGTATTGCAGCATTATTCTGTGGACAAATTGAAACATATTTCAAAGTCCATACCTTTTGAAAAGCATGCTCTAGACTTCTTAGTATTAGTTATGACTGCAGCAAGCAGAATTTTGACCAGGATATTTATGGGGAATTTCTTTCTGCTGTAAAGTCTCTTTAATTGTGTTTGAAAAGTAAATAATCTTATTAAAGATGAGAAGTAACTCTAGTAATGATTTCATCTTTTGTTGTTGTAGTTGGTTTTAAATGTTGGGTTTTGTTTGTTGTTTGTTTTTTGTTTTTTTCTTTTCAATAGGCACAGCGGACAATTGGAAAACTGCACTGTCCATTTTGTGAGGTCTGCTAAGGGGGCTTTAACTGCACAACAGAAAATGTGCCTGTGGACAATTAGTAACTGTACGTTTCTCCAGAAGTCAGACTGACTGTCAGCTAGCTTTCTCCATTAAACTGGCAAAATCATCAGGAAAACACTTCTCTCTCTGCAAAATTCAGTCTGTTTTTTGCAAGGATACCTGCCAAGAGGTTGTAACTGAAGTGTGAAAATGAAAAATCAAGGGCTTTTGTACATGGCCAGAAATAATAATGGTACTGGAAGATTAACAGAAGCACTTTGTCTAGAAGCAAGAACTCCCAGATTTGAGATGAAAAGTGAAAAACTTCCCTCAAAGGTATTAAATCAGAAAAGAAGTCTTTCTGCTTCTTATCCTATGAATGATGCATGCACGGTAAAACCTTTTCACAGAAGAGCACGTAGTTTGGATTTAAGTATCAGAGAGAGACTGGTTTTCTCACCTGTGTTATATGAAACTTGCAGTATGGGTGCAATTTACCATGGTAAACATGAAAATTCACCTGTTCACACACAGCATAGCTTGCAGTTAGTGTTCAGTCAGACAGAACATAGTTCTCTTCAGGACCTATATGCTGACAAACTACAAAAAAGTTGTCACGTTACTTCCTTTACAACATTTCTACATACAGAAAGAGAAAGTGAGTGTGATTTTGAAGATACTGGACAGTCTTCTGAAAGTGCCATTCCTGATAGGTCACCCTCTGTGATGAACCTTTCTTCACCTAAAAGTGCTGTAGAAGAGAAGTATATCACACTTGTTGGTCATGTTCAGCCTATGAGTATTTCCTTAAACCAAAAGCTGAAGAAGAGAGAAAGAAACAAGTTGAAAAGCTTGAGGAGAAAACAAAGAAGGGGAGAACGGTGGCTGCAGAAGCAAGTAGGTGTTTAAAATAAATTATACATTTTCTAATGTTTGGCTTGCTTTTATAAATCGTGCTGACTGGCTTTGTAATGCTGTATTTAAATACTAGTTTAAAGTGGTACTGTCTAGAGTCAGACATCCCACAAACAATGGTTTATGACCTTTCCTTAAATGTGAATTTTCTAAGTAGTTTTTCTGTGTAAATCAAACCTAGTTTCTTTTTACTGTTTTGTGATATATTAATCAATTTGAATAAGGAAAAAAATATGATAAAATTTAACCAGTGTGATAAAGGGAAAACTAAACATTTGCATCTTTTGAGTGAGAAATCCTAGCATTTTACAATTTCCTACCTTATAAGTAATGGTATTTTGAGTTAAATTTGCAATTAAAAGCATTTGGTTTACAATGTATTTGCTTTTATTTTTGTATTGTAAAACAAACAAAAAAATGGAGTAAGGAACTAATTGTTGCTATCTAAAATATTAGTCTTTGGTAGGTAAATTTTTGTCTGTAAATCTGGCATAAACTTGCATATTCTTATCAATTATACAACCGTGGTTTTCTTCTTCAAACCATCTAAAGCAGAACAGAATTAAAGACCATAGATGGTTGTCCAGTTTTGGTAAGGAGCAGGGAAAAAGACCAAGAATATATCTTAAAATCAACGAGACAGTGTTTGCTCTGAAATTCGGTATAAAGACTAATGATTGTTGAAAAGATATAATCTTTCCTTTATTTATATGGCAATATTAACATATTAATAATCTGTTATTAATATGAAAATGGCCCAAACATCTCAAACATATCAACATGTCATTTTGCATGATTTAGTTGTTTAAGTGGTGTTGGATGATAGGACGCGATGATCTTGAGGGTCTCTTCCAACCTGGTCTATTCTATTCTATTCTATTCTATTCTATTCTATTCTATTCTATTCTATTCTATTCTATTCTGGCTTGAGAGCAAACCGGAACTGGCATTCGGGACTGCTCTGCTTGAATCGTGAGCTTTCTGCTTGGCTTTTCACTTTCTTTTTGGGGCTTTGCAGGTCAGGAGGACCCCTGGTTGGCAGTGAGGTCCGACAGGACCGTCCTCTCGTGAGCCTGCTCGGGATCGGGAGTGTGACTGTTGTGAATATGCCCTGAGAAAATGAGTGGCAGATATACCAACGAAAATATATGTTAAATCTATTTACAAACTCTGTAATGGGGTATTTACAGTCACCCTTCACAGGTATCAATATCCAGTTAGTGAAACAATCTTTACAGAATGTTTAAATATGGGCACTTAAATCAAACAATTCACAGAACTTAGAATCGAAACTAATTCAGAAAGTGGCAGGGGGAGGGGTTGGTCAGTGACTTGCAACCCTCCTCTCGGAGCAATCCAAACGCTATCTTAACTGGAAACTCTATAAAGAAAGGCTTAACTTACAAGCTGAGGACTTCATGAGGTCTCCCCTTAATAATATTTATAGTCCAGAAACGTGGCACGGATGTGCCGTAAGACGGAGACAGGAAATGGTGCCGGCCACGTGGCTGCACCGCGTGGCTGCTGCTCCTCCCAGGACACAAAGGTCTCCCGCTCGAGGGGGGGCTGTGGCAGGTCAGCGACGCTGGCTCACACGGGCTGCTGGCATTCCTCCTGCAGCAATGGATCGCGCAGTGGTCGATCCCACGGGATACTGTCCACGGCACCGCGCGCAGCTGGTGACGGTGGCAAAGGAGCGTGAGGTCTCTTGGGGCACTGGCTTGAGTCTCGGGCAAGGTGAACCACGGCAGCACTGGCACGCACACACTCACAGGCTCCAACACGATGTGGGGGGGCTCGTTAACCAAATGACCCCTATTTACCATTTGCCCCAGTGAATACTGGCCCAATGAGCATTCTGTTGCTAACGCAAGATTAACCAATGGACTAACATCTACCAAATATGGTGTAAGTATATGCTATGCCCAGGCTGTTTACCTGGACTCAGTGGCGCCAGGATCCTCCCTGTTGCCCCCAGAAAGGAGAGGGAAACAAAAAGGGTTAACACTCAGAAGAGTATGTTCCAGAAATGTTTGGGGCACAATCCTGACCATAAGCATCCTTCACTACAGTGACATCAGCTGTGGGAGGTTTAAATCCTGCCTGGGCTGTGTGCACAACACCATTTTGGCTTGAAAGCTGACCGGAACCGGCATTCGTGACTGCTCCACTTAAACCGTGAGCTTTCTGCCTAGCTTTTTGCTTTCTTTTTGGGACTTTGCAGGTCAGGAGGACCCCTGGTTGGCAGTGAGGTCCAGCAGGATCGTCCTCTCCTGAGCCTGCTCGGGATTGGGAGTGTGACGTCAGCAGTGGGAGGTTTAAATCCCACCCGGGCTGTGCGCGCGATGCCATTGTGGCTGCAGAGCCTTCCTGCTGCTCACATTAAAAAAAAAAAAAAAAATATTTTTTCCAATCAAACATTGAACCATGGTTGTCACTCGGATGAAGGCTAGAAAAACAGCATCTACCCAGACAGAGTTGCTGCATTAGCATACAGGAGTCCAGGCTGCCGCCTGCAGAGAGTGCTTCAGCCTGGCACTTGGAATAGAGGGGGAAGGAGAGGACACCTGTGTCAGGTGTGACCAGGTGAACTTTCTCCTCAGTCTGGTGGCAGAGCTGAAGGATGAGGTATCTAGGCTCAGGTCAATAAGGGAAAGCAAAAGGGAGTTAGATATGTGGAAGAAGGCTCTGCAGATCTCCCCTGCTGAGGGAAGGGTCCCTGGAAACAGGGAGGCATGGATACAGGTCCCTGCCAGGGGTTGCAAGGGAAATCCATCCCGGACCCCTCCTCCTCTTCCACTGCCCTTGCATAGTAAGTATGAGGCCCTGCAAGCTGAGGGCAGTAGGGATGAGAGGGTCGAGGAGCAACCATCTGGAGAGGAGCCTAAGGCCAAGCAGTCCCCATCAACTATAGCGACCAGCTCCACAAAGAAAAGGAGGAGGGTTATAGTTGTTGGGAACTCTCTGCTGGGGGTTACTGAGGGACCCATATGTCGTCGCAACCCATCCCACAGGGAGGTCTGCTCCCTACCTGGGGCGTGGGTTAGGAACATCACAAGGAGACTCCCAGAGTTAATCCAGCCCTCTGACTATTACCCTCTGCTGGTAATACAAGCTGGAAGTGATGAAATTGACAAGAAGGGCATGAGGGCAATTAAAAAGGAATTCAAGGCCCTTGGACAATTGATTGATGGGGCAGGAGCTCAAGTGGTGTTCTTCTCAGTTCCCTCAGTGACAGGGGAGTACACTGAGAGGAACAGGAGAACCCATACCATCAACAATTGGCTGAGGGGATGGTGCCAGCAGCAGAATTTTGGTTTCTTTGAGCATGGGACAACTTTTACTGCACCTGACCTGCTGGGTCCTGATGGGGTGCAATTATCTAGAAAGGGTAAGAGAGTCCTAGCACTAGAGTTGGCAGGGCTCATTAAGAGGGCTTTAAACTAGGTCTGAAGGGGGTGGGTGAGGAAATCAGTCCCTCTGAAGAGGAAAGAGTGGGACACAAATTAAGGTTAATTGGGAAGTCGAGAGCCCAGCTGAAGTGCATGTACACCAATGCATGCAGCATGGTCAATAAGCAAGAGAAGCTGGAAGTCCTGGTCCACATTGGTGACTATGATATAGTTGTGTGGTGGTGAGAGAAAGTTCAGTTCTCCCTCCCCCACAAAGAAACCACGGCTAACTCAGTCGGAGAAGCAGAGATGAAATAAGCTGTATTTACAAGCAGGATGAAATGCAGTGAACATATACACAATATACAGTATTCACAATATATACAGGAATATACAGCAAAGAATGCAATACAGAACAAAACTCCCTCCTCCAGCCAGAGGAGGGTGTCCCCGCTGTACTCCCTCTCTCCCCCCACCTCCCTTCTTTCCCAAAGGGTTACAGAGAGAGAAAAGGTAATTATTAAGGAGAAAAATTCTGTTACCTTAAAGCACATGCAAGAATTATTTTTCTTATCTGTTATTCAAGGTTAACTCCTACAGCTGTTGCTCAGAAGCAGACAGAAGCATACAGGCAGAACTGAAAGAACAGAATTGAACTAAAACTTAAAGTTGCATTTTACCAATCTACCAATGGAATTCATGTAGAATATCATGTTTTCATTGTCTTCACCAAAACATTCAGCCAGAGTGTTCCAGCAGCTGTCCCTTTCTTAAAGGCACAGCCTAAAACAGTCACAAGTCACCATCTCAGAAGCATGGTAAGATAACACGCACAATTCAAGTGCTACTCTGGGGGGTTACAGGCTCTTTAGGAGAGACAGGCGAGGGAGAAGAGGAGGAGGGGTGGCTCTGTATATTAGGGAGTCACTCTCTGCCATAGAACTCGATGATCTTTGAAGTCTCTTCCAACCTTGGTGATACTATGATACTGTGATACTGTGAAAAGGTTTGATGTACGGTTAGAATGTATCTACAATGGGAATGTACGTCATTTGGGCAACTGTAACAATTCAAGTATTTTATGGAAACTGAGAGGAATATAACAGAAAGAATACCCTGGGAGCGAAATGGTGCTCAACCACATGGAGGGGGAATGCTCAACAAGAACCATTAAGCCAAAGAGGCAATGAATTAATTACTTACAGCTAATTTTACCCAAATGCGAGTGCTGCTGCTGTGTATAGATGCTTTGGGACGCTCATGCACCAGGCACAGCAGGTTGCCAGCAGGAATGCCATGCGGTCTTCGATGGCTGGTCTGGCTTCAGCAGACAGCGGGCTGTTAACGATGCTATTGTGGTGGGCACTTGCTTTGTCTTGAGGAAACTGAGGCATGCCAAAATTCTGGTTGCAAGGGGAATCAGGCTTTGCTCCAACTCCTAAGCTTGTGGCTTCCCTTGTTGCTCGTGGTGTGTATGCTTGTGGTTTTTATCCCAGGCACTGGACCCCAGGTAGCTTGAGGCTATGTAACTTGAGGCAACTTCAAGCCAGACAAGGTCCAAGCAGGTTCAAGCACACAAGGCTTGAGCAAGGCTTAGCAAGGCAAAAGCAAGGCATAGGCAACTAGAAATCAGCCTGTATATGACTCTTGCCTGAGATTCAATTGGGCCAATAGGGTAACAGAAACCAGCACATAGCTACCCAATGGGAAGGGGTTCTGCCAGGTTGTGGCTAGAGCACATTCCCTTACCATAGATACAAGGGTTTTACCAGTCATGCATGGTCCTGTCCCCTTTGTTCCTTTTCCCGTGTTACCCTGGCTTTCTGCACGAAGCAGGGGAGAGAAAGGGACCATGTCTAGACACCTTAGTGTCTGTCTGGGATTTGTGCTGGGGCTATTTGGCTCTACCATGACAATGATATGTATCCTTTTAAAATCAGAAATTCTCCTCATATAATTCCTGCTACAAAATACAATATGGCCAGCAAGGGTAAACATACTAACTTTCAACAGAGAAGTAGGATCTACTCAATAAATTATTCCTGCCTTAGATAGGTGTGTTATTTTGATACTCTTAGAATATACCACAGATGAAGTGTAGCACAGTGTAAAGCTTATGTAATCCTTATTTTACTAATATATTTTTTAATGTACTTTCTTTAAATTTTACAGTAGTTAAGTCTTAATATTTATGCATTATTGAGAAGTACTAAGCTTATTTGAATGCACTATGCTTAGTTTAGATACAAAATTATTTCCATTACTTTTCATTTAATGCAGTAGAATATATAGGACTAATAGTTAATGGGTGGATCTTTCATTAGTCCTTTGTACATAGTGGTTTTCATCATTAATACTTTACTCTCCTTACACAGTTCTTCTCCACTCAGGTGCCAAATGACTTTGAGGTCTTTCCTAAGTACAGTAAACAGAACCGTACAATATAGTACAGAATTGAAGCAGAGCAATGAATTCAGCATTGAGAGAGAGAGAGAGAGATAAAGGCTGTGTCTCTCCATTAAATGCTAAGAACCAGCTTGAAAATGTTGTGGTTCTGGGACACATTATGAAAATCTCACTATGCCATACATACATTCTTTTATCTTTGGGAAGATTTTTTGTTTTGTTTAAAGAAAAAATTAAATTTGTGTGTGCTATACTGAAAACATTTCTTATTTTGTAAAATGTTTCTCTGAAGCTGAGAGTAAAGAACCTTTTCAAGACCTGGATGTCTTAATATTGAATATTTGTTTTCTAGTAAGTTTCTTAAGGGTTTCTAAAATGGCTTTAAAAATTCCAGACCTCATTGTTTCTGTTAAATAAAATTATGATGTCAAAGCACAGTATATACGAACATCTATACAGTTGTGTCATCTGCAGTCTCTCCAGACACTTTAATCTTTGCTAGGTGCTACTTTCAAGAATTAAATTTTACACACATTTTCCAAATTTGTGATAGCTAAGGAAAGCTCCCCATACTTTCAGATCCTTACCTTGTTTTAAACCATGCTTATCTGGTTCCTACATTAATTTCAGTTTCAAATAGCAAATTATATACAGTTGTTAAATCCAGTGCATCTAATCAGTAAGCATACAGTTTATGAAGTATGACAAATTATAAAATAAGTATGTAAAATAAATAGTCTGGCTTCGAATAGTTTTGAGGGGAAGATATTTTGATTTTGTACTGATTTCTTTAATCATTTTGAAAGTCTGTGATTGTGACATGGAATATTTAAACAGGCCTACTTCTCAGACTCTGTCAAGTGGTGCATGAGGCTGGTGTGGCTGTGTTCCCCATCATGCTGGTATATTTTCAGGCTACAGGAGCGGCAGGACCCCGTCGATCTCTGGGCAGACAGTGAGGTCCAGCATAGCCGCCTTCTCACATGCCTGCCTGTTCGTGATCGTTACGTCAGCAGCGGCAAATTGTAAAACCCAGCCGGGGACTCACCCAGGCTTACATTGAGCAGCAGCAGACTGCTGTGCTCACTCAGCTGCAGCCAGCCACCCGCGCCACCACGCTTTTTTAAGTTTTGTCCAGTAGGTCATGTGGCCTGGGATAGGGATGGTTGTGACTCGCAGCAAAGCTGCCTTCAGAAGATCAGCATCGACCCAGACTGGGGTCAAACATAAGCAGGTAGGTGTCCAGGTATCTGGCTGCAGAGAGTGATGGAGCCTGGCCCTTGAGATGCAGGGTAGTGGGGACAACTCCTGCATTAGGTGTGAGCAGATTGACTATCTGCTTAACATGGTGGCTGAACTGAAGGATGAGGTTGCTGGACTTAGAGCTGTAAGGAAATGTAGAAGGGAGATGAACTTGAGTAACCAGGCTCTGCAGGCTTCCCTAGCAGAGGCTGGTTACCCAAAAAGCAGTGGGGAATGGACACAGGTTGCTCTTAAAAGACGTAAAGTAAAACCTCCTTGCCTCCCCTCACCTTCCCCACTGCCCTTGAAAAACAAGTATGGGGCACTGGAGGTTGAGGGTGAGGTGATTCTGATGCTGGAGGACACACCATCTGAGGTTTTGCCTAAAGCAAAACAGCCTAAGGCAAAACAGCCTAAGGTTAAACAGCCTTCCCCCAGCATCAGGACTTGTTCCCTCAAAAAGAAGATGAGGGTAATTGTTATTGGTGATTCCCTCCTGAGGGGAACAGAGGGCCACATACGTTGGCCAGATCCTTCTCACAGGGAAGTTTGCTGCCTTCCTAGAGCCCAGGTTAGGGATGTTACCAGAAGGCTGCCTAGTCTGGTGCAGCCCTCTGATTACCATTCCTTAATATATCACTTTCACATGACTGGAGCGCTGCAATTGATGGCTACAGGCTTTTCAGGAGAGACAGGCAAGGAAGAAGGGGTGGAGGGGTGGCCCTGTACATCAGGGAGGCACTGGATGCCATTGAGCTGGAGATTAGGGACCATCAGGTTGAGTGCCTGTGGGTGAGAATTAGAGGGAAGGCCAACAGGGCTGACATCCTGGTTGGAGTCTGTTACAGACCACCCAACCAGGATGAAGATGTTGATGAGTCATTCTGTAGGCAGCTTAAGGCTGTTTCAACATCACCTGACCTTGTTCTCATGGGTGACTTCAACCTGCCTGACATCTGCTGGGATCTTAACATAGCAGAGAGGAGGCAGTCTAGGAGGTTTTTAAGAGTGCATGGAGGACAGCTTCTTATCCCAGGTGCTGCGTGAGCCTACCATCATCCTGCATCAGGAACAGTGTGGCCAGCAGGAGCAGGGAGGTCATTCTGCCCCTGTACACTGCACTGTTTAGGCCGCACCTCGAGTCCTGTGTCCAGTTCTGGGCCCCTCACTTTAGGAAGGATGTTGACTTGCTGGAACGAGTCCAGAGAAGAGCAACAAAGTTGTTGAGGGGTTTGGAACACAAGCCCTGTGAGGAGAGGCTGAGGGAGCTGGGGTTGCTTAGCCTGGAGAAGGGGAGACTCACGGGTGACCTTATTACACTCTACAGCTACCTGAAGGGAGGTTGTAGACAGATGGATGTTGGTCTCTTCTCCCAGGTAGCCAGTACCAGAACAAGAGGACACAGTCTCAGGCTGCGCCAGGGGAGGTTTAGGTTGGATGTTAGGAAAAATTTCTATACAGAGAGAGTGATTGCCCATTGGAATGGGCTGCCTGGGGAGGTGGTGGAGTCACCGTCATTGGAGGTTTTCAGGAGAAGACTTGATGGGGTGCTTGGTGCCATGGGTTAGTTGTTTAGGTGGGGTTGGATTGGTTGATGGATTGGACGCGATGATCTTGAAGGTCTCTTCCAACCTGGTTTATTCTATGTATTCTATGTATTCTACCAGGGGTAAGGCTATGCTTGACCTCCTCTTCACCAATAGGGAGGGGCTGGTGGGTGATGTAGTGGTTGGAGGGTGTTTAGGGGCCAGTGATCACGAGAATAGTTATGCAGTTAGGGAATGATGATGTTGCAACCAGAACTCCCAGGGCTATCAAAAATGACTTCAAGGCCCTGGGAGAACTGTTTGAGGGGTCAGGGGCACAAATAATTTTCTCATCAATACCTTTAGTTGCAGGAGGGATTACCAGAAGGAACAGGTTGGCAGCTATAGTCAACAAGTGGCTTAGAGGCTGGTGCTACTAAAAGAATTTTGGGTTTTTTGATCTTGGGGAACTTTCTACTGCACCAGGTCAGCTGGCAACAGATGGAGTACATCTGTCCCAGAGGAGGGGAAAGATCCCAGCGTATGAGAATGGCCTATCCCTCAAAGGGAAAAAGATTCTAGGAAGGGAATTGGCAGGTCTCAATGACAGGGATTTAAAAAAGAGTTGAAGGGAAAAGGGGCTGAAACCAGTCCCCCCAGGCAGGAGTCTAAGGGTGATAAGTTAGAGTCGGGGTCAAACCAGCAGCCCAGCTGAAGTGCATGTACACTAATGCACAAAGTATGGGTAACAAACAAGAGGAGCTGGAAGCCTTGCTGCAGCAGGAAAGTTATGATGTAGTTGCCATCACAGAGATGTGGTGGGATGACTCACATGAGTGGAGCACTGCAATTGACAGCTACAGGCTCTTCAGGAGGGATGGGCAAGGGAAAAGGGGTGGAGGGGTGGCCCTGTACCTCAGGGAGGTGAGGTGTGTAGGTGAAAATTAGAAGGAAGACCAACAGGGCAGACATCCTGGTTGGAGTCTGCTATAGACCACCCAACCAGGATGAAGAGGTTGATGAATCATTCTATAGGCAGCTAAGAGACTGTCTCAAGATCACCAGACCTTGTTCTCATGAGCGATTTCAACCTGCCTGATATCTGCTGGGAATTCAACACAGCAGAGTGGAGGCAATTGAATATTCAGTAATTGAATTTTCAGTATTCAGTCAAGCGAAGAGGGGCAGCAAGAAAACCTCCCCTCTGGACTTCCTGAGGGTGGACTTCAGGTTACTCAAGGAACTAACTCAGAAGGTACCTTGAGAAACAGCTCTTAAAAACAAAAGGGTCCAGGAGAGCTAGACCTACTTCAAGAAAGAACCCTTGAAGGTGCAGGAACAGGCTGTGCCAATGTGTCAGAAGATGAGCCACCTGGGCAGATGGCCAGCCTGGATGGGCAATGAACTTCTAAAGGAACTAAGGGTTAAAACAGAGGGTGTATCTTCTTTGGAAGAAATATGAGGCAACCCATATAATGCTTAAGGATGTTGCTAGGTCTTGTAGGAAAAAAACTAGGGAGGTAAAAGCACATTTAGAGCTTAGACTGGCCTCTGCTGTGAAGGACAACAGAAAATCCTTCTATAAATGTATTAATAGCAAGAGGAGTGGCAAGGACAACCTCCACTCCTTGGTGGACATGGAGAGGAACACAGTAACAAAAGATGAGGAAAAGGCAGAGGTACTTAACACCTTCTTTGCCTCAAATTTTAATAGCAGGACAGATTGTCTTCCAGACATCTGGCCTCCTGAGATGGCAGTTGGAGTAAGGGAGCAGTATAGTTCCCCTGTGATCCAGGAGGAAGTAGTTAGAGATCTCCTTAGCTGCTTGGATCCCCACAAGTCCATGGGACCAGATGGGGTCCATCCTAGGGTGCTAAGAGAGCTGGCAGATGAGCTGGCCAAGCCACTCTCCATCATTTTTCAGCAGTCCTGGCTCACTGGAGAGGTCCCAGACAACTGGAAGCTGGCCAACGTGGTGTCCATCCACAAGAAGGGCTGGTTGGGTGAGCCAGGGAATTACAGGCCTGTCAGCCTGACCTCAACTACCTGAAGAGTGGTTGTATCCAGGAAGGGGTAGGACTCTTCTCTCTGGCAACCAGCACCAGTACAAGAGGACACAGTCTCAAGCTGCACCAGGGGAAGTTTAGGCTCAAGATGAGGCGAAAGTTCTGAGAGAGTTGTTCGCCATTGGAATGGGCTGCCCAGGGAGGTGGTGGAGTCACCATCCCTGGAGGGGTTCAAGAGGGGATTGGACGTGGCACTTGATGCCATGGTTTAGTCATGAGGTCTGTGGTGACAGGTTGGACTGGATGATCTTTGAGGTCACTTCCAACCTTGGTGATTCTGTGATTCTGTGTGATTCAGTGCCAGGCAAGATTATGGAATAGGTGATCTTGAGTGCAATCACACAGCACTTACAGGATGTCCAAGGGATGAGGCCCAGCCAACAAGAATTTAGGAAGGGCAGGTTCTGCCTGACCAACCTGATCTCCTTCAATGATCAGGTGAGCCGCCTGGCAGATGTGGGGAAGGCTGTGGATGTAGTCTCCCTGGACTTCATCAAGGCCTTTGACACTGTCCTCCACAGCAAACTCCTGGACAAGCTGTCTGCCTGTGGCTTGGACAAGAGCACTCTGAGCTGGGTTAGGAACTGGCTGGAGGGCCGAGACCAGAGTGGTGTTGAATGGTGCCACATCCAGCTGGCAGCCGGTCACTAGTGGTGTGCCCCAAGGATCAGTGCTGGGCCCCATGCTCTTCAGTATCTTCATTGATGATCTAGATGAGGGTGTTGAGTCCATCATCAGTAAATTTGTAGACAACACCAAGCTGGGGGCAGTTGTTGATCTGTTGGAAGGTAGATGGGCTTGGGAGAGGGACCTTGACAGGCTGGACAGGTGGGCAGAATCCAACAGCATGAGATTTAACACATCTAAGTGCTGGGTTCTGCACATTGGCCACAGCAACTCCATGCAGTGCTACAGTCTGGGGTCAGAGTGGCTGGAGAGTGGCCAGGCAGAAGGGGACCTGGGGGTACTGGTTGATGGTAGGCTGAACATGAGCCTGCTGTGTGCTCAGGTGGCCAAGAGGGTTAATGGCATCCTGGCCTGTATCAGGAACAGTGTGGCCAGCAGGAGCAGGGAAGTCATTCTGCCCCTGTACAATGCACTGTTTAGGCCACACCTTGAGTCCTGTGTCCAGTTCTGGGCTCCTCAGTTTAGGAAGGATGTTGAGTTGCTGGTATGTGTCCAGAGAAGGGCAACAAAGTTGGTGAGAAGTTTGGAACACAAGCCCTATGAAGAGAGGCTGAGGGAGCTGGGGTTGCTTGGCCTGGAGAAGAGGAGGCTCAGGGGAGACCTTATTGCTCTCTACAACTACCTTAATGGAGGTTGTAGACAGGCAGGGCCCGGTCTCTTCTCCCAGGCCACCAGCACCAGAACAAGAGGACACAGTCTCAGGCTGCACCAGGGGAGGTTCAGACTGGATGTTAGGAAGAAATTCTTCACAGAGAGAGTGAGTGCCCATTGGAATGTGCTGCCTGAGGAGGTGGTGGAGTCACCATCATTGGTGGTGTTTAGGAGGAGACTTGCTAGGGTGCTTGGTTGCATGGTTTAGTTGAGTAGGTGGTGTTGGATGGTGGGTTGGACGCGATCATCTTGAAGGTCTCTTCCATCCTGGTTTATTCTATTCTATTCCCAGGAAAATGTGGATCTTGAAAATTACATTGTCTGCACACTCTGATGTATGGCAGAAAGGGCTGCTCTTCTGACACACAGTCCTTTTTATGGCTGCTCTACTCTTATGTGCCAGTCTAGGCATCCAACCTTTTCTCACAAGTTCCACTTGCTGTCCTTTTTCTTCAGGGTTCTCACACCCTGCCTTGTAGAAATGTACACTTTGTTACAGTGGAACTGATCACTGAAGAAGCTAATCTCTGGTACTTTGTAACCATGTTTTCCCATATACTTATCATGTATGCTTAAGCTGTCAGAGAATAAAACTTCAAGAGAAAAATGCATAGACCCCTGCACGGATGAAGTGACGGACTTTTAGTAAATGACAATGGGATGTATTTAAGTGCTTTTTTAAGTGCAACAGAACCATGATGTGAGGTATTCACCTCTAAGTTCACACTCTTCTAAGTTCTCCTTGCTAAAGATGTGCATCTCATTTTTATCTTTAATTAAGGCTTTTCTGAAGAACAGTCTGAGAATCTTCATGCTTTGGAATTTCTTTGTAAATGCATAGGCTGTGTCTCTAAGTTTTTTATGTAATGTGGTAACTTTGTCACACAATTTTTCTGTCCTGCAGCAAGCCCACATGTGTCCATCAAGGTTGTGCTGTGGCAGAATGCACTATACTGTTAAACTGAAATATATAAACCTTGGATTGTAAATAGGAGCTGTTCTGTGAAGTATTGACCTACACTTGCCCCCAGAGGCCTGCAATGTTGCACATTCTGGCATGCATGCGGGTCTACTGAACAGCAGTGGGACCTAAGCTTCTTCTGTCTGCTCCACAAGGCAAAGCTCTTCATGGCTGTGAGGAGGTGTTATGATCATAAGGAGGTTATTAATATTCAATAGGCAGAACAATTAATAAATTTATTAATACCTTTATTAATAAAAAATCCACATAAAATATTAATAAAACCTATTTACTAGTTTAAATATTTGGTTGTGAAACAGATATCTCATCAGCAGGAACATGTAATGATTTTAAAAATATGAGCAAAAATCCAGAAACAACAAACAGCAATTTAAACTGTAAAGAAAAGGAACATTGGCAACAGAGCCAAAGATTGCCCACAAAGGGTGGTGGGGAAGGGAACTCTAGAATTCTCTAGGGCAACAGACCTTTAATAGATGCTTATAAAAATCAGATTTCGTAATTACTCACTGATGATGGTACCACACATCATACATAGGGATTTAAACAAAACCAAAATGGCATAGACCACATGAAAGCTGCAGGAACAGTTTCACTTTCTGTTGGCTTCTGCAGCTTGTCGCTAAGCCACATACAGAATTTATCTCCAAAGGCTTTGTAGCTGAAAGCTTTGTAGAAAAGAGGTTGCTGCTGAAGCTTGCTGGGCATGTTGGCTTTGTAGCTTTGCCTATTTGGAGAGGTTCTTCAGCTGCAATCTTCGCAGTGGTGCTTGTTGCTTCTTCCAATAAAATGAAACTGTCCCAAGGACTCTCAGCTCCTCCTGGGTTTCATCTCTCAGCCCAGCGAGATGTGTCTGCTCTGCTCCTGGGCTTTACAACACTATACAGTGAGGGGTCTTGCAGTCTTGTCTGGGTAAACTGAAACACAGCTTGGATTCCAAGCAGGGCTTGTGACTTCTGCCAGAGCTTGGACAATTGCAAGGCAAGGCACTGGCTCTTTAGGCTGGTATTTCTAGATCTCCCGAGACAATGATGGCAAATGATAACAAAGATTGAGAGATTAAAAACCTGATACTTTAACCTATAGAATCAGTTTTCTCCAAACGTGGCCAAAAGCACACACATCTGGCCTGCTTGGACTGCAGGGCATGTTCAGACAAGCCTGGGCAACATGGACATTTTCCTGAAAAACCAGACCTGCTGGCTTCTGCCCCATTGTCTGATTCAAAGCATTTTTGAGGCTTTTTGTCCCTTTAGGACAGGAAGATACTTGCATTTTGTGTGTGTGCACAAAATGCATACACATTAATGTTAATGCGGGATTTTTGCATTTCTGCTATATTATTAGGGTATGATAATAACTACTTAAGTCTTGAAATTGGCAATATTAATAATGGTTCTTTAAATTCTTGCTGTAGGTGAGATGAAGTTTTTTCTGTTATAAATTCCCTTTGTGTATATCTTGTTATATGTTTGGATTGTTTGCTAATTACAACAATTATTGTAATATTTTTCTGAAAGATCTTGGGCAGAAGTACCATCTGTCTCTCCTACAGTTTTAGTTAATTTCTTTTTACAATCACTTTACGCAGAGGAATGCTGTGTATCCAGCTTGGAAACTCCAGTCTCCTCTTGGAAACTATCCTGATCCATTCAAAAAAATATTACTGGTCTTTGTGCTTCATTTTGTAACTTGACACCACCAGTTCTTTTGTATCTTTTCTAAAACATGGGAGTTTTGTCTTGCAAAGGCAACTAGTGGTCAGTTTCCATTAAGTGAATTTGCTTTCATGCTCCTAGTATTAATTTAAACTCAGGGTGGAGAAGTGATTGAGGTACTGCATTATTTATCCACACTGTCAAGTGCTGTTTCCTTGCCCTGCAGCCTTCAGTTTTCAAGTCCATACTGATGTTCTCTAGCAACTGGTAGTCTTGCAGTGAAGGCAATAGGCTTCAAAGGTATTGCTTGTGACCTTAGTTCACTTTATCTATGCATGTCTCTTCTTCATCTGTACTTTGGTTTATAATTGCTTTTCTTGCACCATCATGTCTGTATTTCAACTGTAGTCTTTCAGGCATTTAATTATATATTTGTGTACCTGTATTTCAGTTGCTATTTCTGTGATGATACTTTAAATAAGGCACATCTTCAGACTGTTTATGAGTTCCTCAACTGGCTGATGGAAGGCTAAAACATTATTTAGCATGGTACCAAAGTGAAGCAAGAAGAGAAGGAATTCAAATTACGGGTGGATAAGGCAAGCAGTAACTGCAAGGTCTCAAGTACAACCTTTGTTAGGAAAATGAGAAGCCCTGGTTAAGTTGCTTAAAGGAGAAAGGAAATGCAGGGGGAAAGGGACAGTCCTAATCACATACCCTGATGTCTGTACCAAAAGATAGTGGATTTAATATGAAGTAATACTCAGTTGCATTGACTGACATCTTGAATCCCTACAATTAAGACTGAGGGTTGTACCCTTAAAACCAATTCTGTCCAGGCCTTGGTCTGCATTTCAGTAGATCTCTGTAAAGTTGCTCATAGCTGTTGTGGTGTCCAGTCCAAACCTATTGCCCCATGTCATGTGATCCTATGCCTGTGTTGCATCCTGGGACTCCATTTCTCAAGGCCTGTGCTCTATTTAGCAGGCCTTTATTTCTTCCTAGTACTTCCTAGAACTTCCTAATCTTACAGTTGTAAATACATCATTCTACATGGAATAACCACTGTGAGTGGTTTTACTGTACAAACATAGGTAAAACAAATTAGTCACAGACATATGGTCAGAGAAACTTCTGTAACAGCTAAAACCAAATAAAACCAAGTGGCAGAAATGGCAAGGGAAGTTCAACCAGAGCAAGGATGGCCAGCCTCAGCCCTGAGGCCTTGCAAGTTCAGTATAAAGTTGTGGCTGTTCCTAGCATTGGCAATATGGTATTACAGGACCATGTGGTTTCAGTTAAGAAGCAGCTGTTTTTTTAACTAGCTGATACAAGAAGGGGAGACATTTTGGGCATGAGGAGCTTCCAAGCCAAAGTTGCTTTTATCTTCACTTTTGCTTTTTTTGTAACCGTTGTTGCTACACGGTGACTTCGGTAATTAGGGAAAATTTCTTTACTAAATGAGTGGTGAGGCATTGGAACAGGCTGCCCAGGGAGGTATCATACCTGGAGGTGTTCAAGCAGTGTGTAGATATGGCACTTCAGGATATAGTTTAGTGATCATGGTAGCTGGATGTGGTGGTTTCAGCCTTAACTGGGATTTAAGAGCTCAGATGGGGGCCAAGGCTGAGAATCCCTTCCCTGTTCCCCACCTCCTCTTTCCTAATCAAGAGGGGAAAAAAAGAAAGGGAAGGAGCAAATCTACCAAGAAATAATTTGGAGTCGGTTTGGAAATAGAGAGGTAAAAATTTTCTTTAAACTATATATGTATTTTATATATATATATATAAAAGTATGTATAACATACGTATATATAACATATATAATAGGAAGGGTTCACAAGGGTAAGGAACAAGGATGGATGGGGAAAATATGCATACAAAGCCAGTCCTTTGGAGTCCTTTGGAGAGGCGTGGATGTAGCAGAGAGGAGGACCAGGCCTGACCACATGGCAGAGAAGCAGGAAGCCAGCAGCAGTCCTCTCGTCCAGGCAAGGAGAAGCCAAAGAGCTAAATGGCCGCAGTGTCTTCCTTTTTATAGGCTTGCTGCACGGGGAGGGGGAGTGGAACACACAAACTCAGTTCCCCAGGGGGAAAATGCGCTCCAGGGAGAGCAAGGCTCTCACAAGCCCTCCCCGCCGCACTTTCAGGATGAGCATAACACGTCACACTGGGTTACAGTTGGACTCTATGATCTTAAAGGTCTACTCCAACCTTAATGATTCTGTGACTCTATCAAACTGTTGTACTGTTGCACTGCTGTTGTATTGCAGCCCTAAGAGTCACCATCTGGCTATGTGCTGTGCCACAGATAAGATTCTCATCCATCCTTGCAGACATTGTTCTCACGCAGGACAAAAGCAACAAGGGAAAGAAAGTAAGCCAAATTAAGTGAGTTACATATTTTATTGTTGATTGAAGAAAAAGTAGGGGCTGGGGAGGGGTAGTAAATAACATATCATAGAATTGTGGAATCAATCAGGTTGGGAAAGACCTCAGAGATCATCAAGTCCAACCTATTGCCTAATACCTAACACCTCATGGCAACTAAACCATGGTGTCAAGTGCCACATCCAATCCTTTTTTGAACACGTGGATATGGATCATTGCTGTGTTATCTAAAATATCAGATTCAAATGCTCCACTAACAGTTTTAAGGTTTTGGGGAGCAAGGCATTCTTTATTCAGCACTGGACACATGTGAATCTCTTCAAAAAGTATCAAAGAAATCAATAACATACTCATTTTTCAGACTTCCTGTTAATATGTACAAATGGCTTCTCTACAGGCACATTCCTGTCCTCCAGTGGCTTTTAGTGGTCTTGTGGTTGTTGGTGATATTGTCATGTGTCTCGGTCTGGAGAGGGAAGGAGACTCAGTTCTTTTGAATATTCTCATGTTGTGAAATTAGAGGCACAAACGAGGCCAAAATATCAACAGCTAGACTATGTATTACATAAATAAAATGGAAATAAGAAGGGGAGAGGGAGAAAATGGAAATGGAGAGGGAGAGAGAAAAGAGAGAGAGGAGAGGAAAGGAATTATATTACCACACCCCTCCCCCCTTTCCCCCCCCCCCCCCCAAGACAGTTTGAGTCTGTGGAGGAAAGGTGATGCAGGAGATGCTGGGTTTGTAGAGAAAGGGTGGTGAGGCTTTGGCTGGAGAAGAGATGTGGTCCTCTGGGCAGCCTGGGTCTGTAGAGAAAGGGTGCTGAGGCTTTGGCTGGAGAAGAGATGTGGTCCTCTGTGCAGCTTCTTCAGCTCCATGAGTTGAAGCGGGCGGGACTTAGGACACGGAGAGAGGGTTCAGTCTGCTTCTCCCAGGCTCCACAGCCTCTTTTCTTCCGGAGCAGCATGGTCCCAGGCTTTTCCTTCCTTCTCAGCAGCATGGTCCTTCTTCTGATTGTTGTAGGCCAGCTGCAGTCCAGTGTTATCACGATGCAATCACAAAGTGATTTGCATCCAGGATTGGTAGACAGGATTCCTACATGATCTTTGCACCTTCTTTCCAGTGGCTCTGCCCAAGAACATATTGTCTGGGCAAGCAGCAAGTGATTTTATCTTTGTTGAGTCACACAAGGAGGGACAAGCATTAGTCTCTCACATCATTGTCTTCTCAGTGTTTGCTACTTGAACTTGGGATTCACACATGCTCAAAAAGGCGTTATAGCTCATTACACAAAATTCTTTATTGCTTGCAACTTCCTGCTCTTCCTTATCTTCAAGGATACAGCGTACTTCACAATTTATCACCTTCCTTCTGGAACTTATCACCTCCTTATCTTAGGCCTGCATTTCTGTGTCACAAGGACAATCCTTGTAATGGGTTGGGGCAGATCCCCTCCCCACCACAGGCAGAAATAACGACTCAGACAAACGGATTGCAAAAGTGATGAAAGTTTAAATAGAAAGCAGTGAATGTTACAGAAAATCCAAAGCGCAGTGACAAAGAAAGATCCCATCCCCACCTGAGGGTGCATCCAAAACCCCCAGAGCTCCTTCTTCCCCCTCCCTCTGCTGGGCTAGTCTCAGCTGGCCAGGCCTGAGACTGCCCATCCCCCTGTGGCCTTGGGCCCAATCAGGCCCATGGCCGGGAGATCTCTCCCCCAGTTACCAAGTCTCGGAGAGGGAAGGAAAGAGGAAGTGCCAGACTCCGCACTGGATCTTATAGTGGTGCAAAGAATTATGGTAGGAAATACACAATTTCCTGTGTCCATCCCTCTGGGCTGGACTTCTGGACACAGGAAGTGAATGCACCAGGGGGGCACCCAGCTCAAACTACAACAATCCTCTTCAGCTCTGTCTGTATTATCTCAGAATAAGGGTTGGCAGCCATGGTCTTCCTGCTAAGCTCTACTTGTGCCATTATTTTATTTTGCATTTTATATTTTTATATACCTACTTACAGCTGCAGTTCCAAGGTTATATTGGTT